>NC_086445.1:837255460-837855460 GCF_028390025.1 Pseudophryne corroboree
TGTGCTGTTTGGGGAGTGTTTTTTGGAAGGGCCATCCTGCGTGACACTGCAGTGCCACTCCTAGATGGGCCCGGTGTTTGTGTCGGCCACTAGGGTCGCTAATCTTACTCACACAGCTACCTCATTGCGCCTCTTTTTTTCTTTGCGTCATGTGCTGTTTGGGGAGGGTTTTTTGGAAGGGACATCCTGCGTGACACTGCAGTGCCACTCCTAAATGGGCCCGGTGTTTGTGTCGGCCACTAGGGTCGCTAATCTTACTCACACAGCTACCTCATTGCGCCTCTTTTTTTCTTTGCGTCATGTGCTGTTTGGGGAGGGTTTTTTGGAAGGGACATCCTGCGTGACACTGCAGTGCCACTCCTAGATGGGCCAGGTGTTTGTGTCGGCCACTAGGGTCGCTTAGCTTAGTCATCCAGCGACCTCGGTGCAAATTTTAGGACTAAAAATAATATTGTGAGGTGTGAGGTATTCAGAATAGACTGAAAATGAGTGGAAATTATGGTTTTTGAGGTTAATAATAATATGGGATCAAAATGACCCCCAAATTCTATGATTTAAGCTGTTTTTTAGGGTTTTTTGAAAAAAACACCCGAATCCAAAACACACCCGAATCCGACAAAAAAAATTCGGTGAGGTTTTGCCAAAATGCGGTCGAACCCAAAACACGGCCGCGGAACCGAACCCAAAACCAAAACACAAAACCCGAAAAATTTCAGGCGCTCATCACTACTGTATATGGGATCTGGGGGGGGGGGGGGGGGATATTCAGTTGGTGTTGGGTACAGGATGCACTGGCCAGAATATCCCGCAGCATCCGGACCACCATAATTCCAAAATTTGAATGAAATTAATTAACCTTACCCTAGCCCTCCCTCCCCCCAGCCTAACCCTAACCGTCATACTAACATTCAGGATGCTGGCTGTCGGGTTTCTGAATGCAACATCCCGTCCGCCGGGATGCCACCTACATCCCTTTAATTGTATGTGTATACATACATATATACACACACAGAAATACATATATTTCTATGCTCCTTATTGTGTTTCATCCCTCCCATCTGTAAGTTCATTACTAGCCTGCATACAGAAACATGCTTCATTTAGTTTTTCACTAGATGAATTCAGTGGTGCCCTCCAGTGGCTGGCGCCCCTAGGCAGCCGCCTAAAGCTGCCTAATGGTAGAGCCGGCCCTGCCCGCAGGTGCACGATATGCGCATTTACGGTAGAGTTTGTGTGCGTCTAGCGGGCGACTCAATCGTAACATATTCTAGTCATATAATGTATTTTGTAGATTATGGTCCCTTTGATAGAATCTGAAAGTTTAGTTAATGTAGTATGTTCAGAGACAAAGAGATCCCTCTTTGTATGATACGAAGGGTCAGACAGGGGTGACACAGTGGTGTTTAGTATCCATCGGAAGAGAATATAATTAGCAATATTCCGGTGTTGGTTTGAAGCGGATTACTCGCTCGTGCGTATAGTTATGGACATAAGAAGTTTATGGACATTTACTATATTTGCACTTTATTACCCATGCGGCGGGAAACCCAGTTTCCCTCCCACCTGAGCAGTTTGGAATAGTCACAGCCCACCTGTATGAACCAACCTATGACCTTTTGTTATAATGCGGAGACGAATTCCTGTGTCCAATGAACAATAAGAATGTAGGGACCATTGTACTGTATTGTGTGTAGTGTATAAAAAGACAAGCCGATCTGGGCCAGCTCTCTACTCTTCTCAACGGTTCTCATCACTGATAATCGGGAGCTGGATATCCAGAAAGGCGCTTGCGATTGTTCCCCTTGTGCGTAAGTTCTCTGCAACCATTTTGTCTCTTATTAATGTTGTAAGCCATTCTCTCTCTCCTTCCCCTTAAATGTAATTGTGCCACTATTGTATCTTAAGTGTAGTAATTTGGTTAGGTATTTTATGTTAGTTTGGTAGTGTATAACTTGTATTGTGTATTCTTTTGCAATTGAACGTTCATTCTCTCCCTTAAAGGTGTTAGAACCTTAGACCGGTATTTGAGTGTTTATTATATTGCTAAAGTGTTCTCTGAGCGTCACATACGCTCATACAGCTTTTAAACTAACAAGGTTACACTGTGTTGCATTTACACCTTATCACTGCACAAAGGTTTACAGTATAAGTACATTGTTTATGATATTGTTACAAAGGTTTAACTCTGTGAGCGTCAGCGCCGCTTGTGATCTCCTCGTGGTCTCGAGCATCCGCTACGCTGGTAGCGTATCATTACGTTAGTCGGCAGCCTATAGCGTGCTAGCTTTTACGCTTTAAGCCGTGAGCGAACGTGCCGCTCGTGCGTCTCGTCCACGGCTAAGCGTTTGTTACGCTACGTGCGTACTCTTACGGTATTCCATACGCCAATTGCGTACTGTGTTCATTAACCTTTTAGCATGTTTAATATAGGATATATTAGGCTTTATCACCTGCAGCAGGAAAGATCAGAAGCTCTGACCAATGACCAGCGGGACCGCGCATCGTGATCGTTATCGTTCGCAGACACTGAATGATCTGCACTATTATCAACGATTTGTAGTTCGATCTGTTGTAAATGGCCAAATTGCTGATAATATCGACTAGTGTATGGGCACCTTAAGTCTAGGGCACAGGTTCTCAAACACGGTCCTCGGGGGCCCACACAGACAATGCATGTTTTGCAGGTCTCTCCACAGAATCACAAGTGAAATAATTAGCTCCACCTGTGGACCTTTTAAATGTGTCAGTGACTAATGAGTACTCCTGTGCACATACTGGGTTAACTGCAAAACATGCACTGTGTGGGGTCCTGAGGACTGAGTTTGAGAACCTGTGGTCTAGGGGTGTCCGGAGTATAGATTTGACAATTATTATCAAAATCATGAACTTCAGAACTTGCAACCAATTTACACAGGTGCAAATTTTACATTTTGCAGCTAAGATATTCCAACATCTGTTTGACAGAAATTAATAAGAATCTCAAAGTGTGAAACTACACAAGTCATCCTGCATCTGCCCACACTTCATGTACCATACTCCCACATTAATGCCCCTCCCAGTGTGAGGGTCAGAAGAACAACATATGCACAACTCTAAATATAGATGCACATTGTGCATATCTGCTGTGTGATGATCAAGATTGTGGTGAATAAAATATTTTTTGTTATTGTGGCAATATAAAATAGTCTTTTAACACTATTTCTAAATTTGTATCTCCAATTTAGCTGAGCGGTAATCAATCTCTTGATTCTCACATGTGTAAAGGGAATTGAGCTTTAGTTTCCATTGCTATAAAATTGACAAAAATAAAAATAGTTTCAGAACAAAATCAAACATGCAAAATACAACAAGCCTTTTCTATATATAAGAACATGCTGTATTATATAAATTGTCATGGCAGGCACTATTGCTAAGAAAATTTATATAAATGCCATCCAGAGATTGCATAATTGTATGTGAAAAACATTTGCATTTAAAAGTAGAAACTTTTTGTAGATTGAAAAATAGTAGTTTCTCACCACCTATACAGGTTTTTATGGGGATGGCAATCACAGTGACAACAGCTTTATCCTCATGGTTGACCTTATTAGTAAATAGAGTGAGCAAACTTAGGGGGTAATTCAGATCTGACCATAGCAGCAAATTTGTTAGTAGTTGAGCAAAACCATGTGGACTCCGGGGGGGAGGGGGGGGAGAGCAGATATGACATGTGCATGTGCAGAGAGAGTTAAGGCCAGTACTGACAGGAGAGATGTGTGTTGAGCGATCTTAACACAGACCGCTCAGCACACATCTCTCCCCCCGCTCAGCACAGCGTGATGTGCTGAGCGAGGGGGGACAACAACGGGGGGGGGGGGGACTCACTTCACACAGGCTCAATCAAGCACCGGCGATAGCGCGCATCGTTATCGCGGGGGGCATACACACAACAGATCTGTGCTTAAAATCTAAGCAATCTAGTCAGATTGCTTAGATTTTAAACACGGATCTCTCCGTGTGAGCCTCCCTTTAGATTTGGGTGGGGTGTGTTCAAACTGAAATCTAAATTGCAGTGTAAAAATATAGCAGCCAGTATTTACCCTGCACAGAAACAAAATAACCCACCCAAATCTAACACTCTCTGCAAATGTTATATCTGCCCCACCTGCAGTGCACATAGGGGGTCATTCCGAGTTGTTCGCTCGTTATTTTTTTTCGCTACGGAGCGATTAGTCGCAAACTATGCATGCGCATTGTACGCAGCGCGCCTGCGCCAAGTAAATTAGCTGAAAAGTTTGGTATTTTACTCACCGCGTAACAAAGTTTTTTCATCGCTCTGCTGATCGTAGTGTGATTGACAGTAAGTGAGTGTTTCTGGGCGGAAACTGGCCGTTTTATGGGAGTGTGCGGAAAAATGCAGGCGTGCTAGTTGAAAACGCAGGAGTGTCTGCAGAAACGGGGGAGTGGCTGGGCGAACGCTGGGTGTGTTTGTGACGTCAAACCAGGAACGAAAAGGACTGAGCTCGTCGCACTGGCAGAGTAAGGAGCTACTCAGAAACTGCGGGGTAATCGTTACGAGAAAATTAGCGAACCCTTCGTTAGTAAATCTGCTATGCTAAGATACACTCCCAGTAGGTGTAGGCTTAGCGTGTGCAATGCTGCTAAAAGCAGCTAACGAGCGAACAACTCGGAATCACCCCCATAGTTTTGCCCAACTACTAACAAATTTGCTGCTACGATCAGGTCTGAATTACCCCCTTAATCCCTATTGGCAGTGAAATCCCCCTATTATCGCTATTTGATAAATATACATATACTTTCTTCTGCATAGGAAAAAATCTTCCTCTGTTATCATCTATTTCTCTTAATATTTTGAGTTCTCAAAAGATGAAACTTGTGTAATCCTGTTGGTGAATATTTTACAACCTCTTATAAATACTGTACAGTGTTTTGTGTTTTTGTTTTAATGGTGTTTTATTGTAGCAGCTACCTAATATTAATTCAACTTTAGAAGTAATATGTAAGCCATTACAGTGTTTTAAATATTACACTTTTCATGTCAAGTTGTCAAAAACCTTCTTCCCCATTCATTCTCTGATAAAAGTACAGTAGTTGATAATTGTGTTGCTAAACAAAATAAACATTTATTTTGGGAAAAAAAGTACAGTAGTTGCCATCACCAACATAATGCATTTGAACCTACCCTATTGTTAGTGGTATATTTACTAAGTGCTAGTTTTCAGAAGTGGAGATGCCGCCCATAGCAACCAATCCTAGTAAAAAATAAATTTTGACGCTATCCCCCGTGCAGGGAGCGCTGACCTCCGGATTCCCGTGGAGACTCCTACTCTGAAAAAGGCTGCCGCCGGCGCCGCAGCCTGTTGCCCCATGTCCTGTCCTTGCCGCCTCTTCACTCTTCAGGGATGCGTTACTGGGAGGAGGCGTGGCCATGCTGAGCCTGCTGGGACATCCCCGCCTCGTCCCAGTGATGCATCTGTGAAGAGCCGGCTATGAGAGGACATGGGGCAGCACGTAGGAGTCTCCACGGGGATCCGGAGGTAAGCGCTCCACCTCCCCAGCGCTTGTGCCTCTGACATGTTTGGGGGGAGCATGCTGACCCCTTGCACCCCCCCCCCCCGTTCCGATGCCTCTGACAACATAGATCATAAATGTTGTTCACTACAAGATTTTACAGCTGCTTGTGACTCTCCATATTCACCTGTTCAATTAATTCTTTGATATGAACTGCAACAAATAAAATCTATGTGTTACTGTTCTACATAGACTTTGATATACTGTTGCTTGTATTATTCAGTGGATTTGTGCAGACTGAACCTTGGAGCGCTCTTGTCACATTGGAGTTCTCAGCTTCCATCTAGGCTCTATTAAAGTTTGATATCTTTTATTGGGTTTGGATCCCGGCCGCCTGAGTAGGTTTTGAGCTACTCTGAAACGACACAATTTTTTTTTGCGGGCGTGCTGCGATAAAAATGTTCGCACTTCTGCTTAACTAAAATGCACTCCCAGTGGGAGGCGGCATAGCGTTTGCATGGCTGCTAAAAACTGCTAGCGAGCGATCAACTCAGAATGACCACCATAGTGGCCCTCATTCCGAGTTGATTGCTCGCTAGCTGCTTTTAGCAGCAATGCAAACGCTAGGCCGCCGCCCTCAGGGAGTGTATCTTAGCTTAGCCGAAGTGCGATCGAAAGGTTAGCAGTTCTGCAACTAAAAAATGTCATGCAGTTTCAGAGTGGCTCAAGACTTACTCTTAGCTTGCGATGACTGCAGTCTGTTTAGTTCCTGGATTGACGTCATAAACACGCCCTGCATTCGGCCAGCCACTCCCCCGTTTCTCCAGCCACTACTGCGTTTTTACCTGGCACGCCTGCGTTTTTTTAGCACACTCCCTGAAAACGCTGAGTTGCCGCCCAGAAAAACCCACTTCCTGACAATCAAACAATGAACACTCGAGCGACTGAAAAGCGTCGCTCGAGCTTGTGCAATACAAAGTTGTGTGTGAAAGTACTTAGCGCATGCGCGCTGCGTACCATGCGCATGTGCAGAAATTAAGTTTTTCAACCTGATCGTTGCGCTGCAAAAATCGTCAGCGAGCGATCAACTCGGAATGAGGGCCAGTGTCTTTAAGATCCAAATAGAAGTTTGGCTTTGGAAATCCTCTCTGCCAACTTACAAATACTGTAGGCCCACATTTGAGGTAGGCTAGATTTTTTCCTTTCCTTTGTACAGTATGCCTTAATGGCTATTTATCATATTTAATACTGTCTAGGAGTACTGTAGTTGTATCTTGGCACGGTTTTGTTGTGATATATTGTTTAGTACATGCAGTAGCCACCAGTTAGTTGTTGTACAGTGAAAGTGTGTTCTCATTTTTTAGCTAGGTTAATAGGGCTAGACCTGACGGGTTTGATGCCCTAGGGGACCCTTTGCATGTGCCAAAGGCGCAAGTGCACCCGAGAAGGGGGCAACAGTGGGTAACAAGGGAGGCAGAGGGTGTCAGTGTCTCCAGCCATCTAACCTCTCCCTCCTTGTGTGTCCCCATCTATCAATTTTTTTCACCTTGTGTCTAAAGCCACCAAGTTTCCCTCCACGTTGTGTCTCCAGCCATCAAGTATCTCCCCCTTGTGTGTCTCCAGCAATGAAATCTCTCCCCCACCTTGTGTCGGAAGTAGTCAAATCTCTCCCCATTGTGTGTCTCCAGCAATCCAATCCTCAACCTCTCTCTTTAACAAGCTCTCATAATTTACTTACCTTTGCTGTCTTCCCTGTGCTTCTCTCCTCCGCAGCACACTCCCTGCTTGATTGATGCTGACGTGACCTTAGATTACACCAACACCAGGAGCTACAGTGTATGATCGGCACTGGGCTGTACAGTCTTTCTGCTGCTGATGTTCTGCTGCCTGCCATATAATATTACAGGCAATGGTGCTGCAATGCTGTAAAGCCTTTACTGCACTTCCCATAGGAGGATAACCGCTGTCAGCCGAGATGGAAACCTGGCATCTAGCAGCTGAGGTTACGTGTGCAGCCTGCCCAGATGCCCCTAGGTATTTGCTCATACTGTCCATGTCTAGGGCTGACTCTGTACGTTAGTGTGGGTGGAACAGTCAGTACAGATAGCCATTATGAATGGGCTGCCTATTTTGCCCCTTTGCAAGCACAGGAACATTTTGCCCCTTTGCAGGCACAGGAACATGGGGGCAGATGTATTAACCTGGAGAAGTCATAAGGAAGTGATAAACCAGTGATATGTGCAAGGTGATAAAGGCACCACGCAATCAGCTCCATTATGTAAATTAACAGGAGCTGATTGGCTGCTGCCTTTATCACCTTGCACATATCACTGGTTTATCACTTCCTTATGCCTTCTCCAGGTTAATACATCTGCCCCATGGTCCTTTGCAGGCACAGGAACATTTTCCATTTGGACAGCTTTATCTACAAGTCTTTATAAGTATTGCACCAGGACATGTCTGTAGACAAACCCTGTCTTATACGTGCATGTACTAAAGGCAACAACAGATACCTGAGGCACTCAACACAATTGGGTAAGTTTTGCAGTCCCAGATTTCCCCTGCTTTGATTGAGCAAAGGAGATATAATCTTATACCGTTTACCTTCCCTTAGAGTTATGATGAACCTCATCCCAGGGCTTACCATGAGAGTTAAGAAGTGTACACATGGTGAAATAAATCTGTAAGATTTTGACTATCTAGTCAAAATCTTAAGGACAGTTGGTGCACATCTCAAGGTATTAGGCAGCTTGCGATACAGATTCGATCCCAATGCACACTCCCATGGGGTCGGTATCATAAGGCTAGATAGACTGTGCAGGCTGGTCAGTCTTGACTATCTAGTACAAAGTATAGTCAAAATTGGAACTTAGTCAAAATCGCACATACAGTAGACAGAATCAAAAGTACAGATAGTCAAAATCTGTGTTATCTGTGCTATCTGGGCTCTGGGAGAGTTCAAGGGAAATCGCATAGTCAAAATCGGGCATAGCAAGGATCTCACCGTGTGTACAAACCTTTACAGCTTTGTAAAGTTGATTGTGGGTGTGTCAGGTAAGTTTCTGCTCCTTATATAACTATATAAATTCCAATGAAAACAACACTTCCCCCAGAAGAGTGTCAGTTGCAGTGGCAAATCCAGGATTTCTAGAGGGTGGTTTGCAAATGCAGTCCACAATCTCCCACTCTGCAGAACATTGGAACAAGTGCGGGAGTCTTGAGGAGCGGTTAGAAGAACCTAGTAATGACACTAGTGATGTGCACCTGAAATTTTTCGGGTTTTGTGTTTTGGTTTTGGGTTCGGTTCCGTGGCCGTGTTTTGGGTTCGGACGCGTTTTGGCAAAACCTCACCGAATTTTTTTTGTCGGATTCGGCTGTGTTTTGGATTCGGGTGTTTTTTTCAAAAGACCCTAAAAAACAGCTTAAATCATAGAATTTGGGGGTCATTTTGATCCCATAGTATTATTAACCTCAATAACCATAATTTCCACTAATTTTCAGTCTATTCTGAACACCTCACACCTCACAATATTATTTTTAGTCCTAAAATTTGCACCGAGGTCGCTGGATGGCTAAGCTAAGCGACCCTAGTGGCCGACACAAACACCTGGCCCATCTAGGAGTGGCACTGCAGTGTCACGCAGGATGGCCCTTCAAAAAAATACTCCCCAAACAGCACATGACGCAAAGAAAAAAAGAGGCGCAATGAGGTAGCTGTGTGACTAAGCTAAGCTAAGCGACCCTAGTGGCTGGCACAAACACCTGGCCCATCTAGGAGTGGCACTGCAGTGTCACGCAGGATGGCCCTTCAAAAAAATACTCCACAAACAGCACATGACGCAAAGAAAAATGAAAAAAAAAAAAAAAAAACAGAGGTGCAAGATGGAATTGTCCTTGGGCCCTCTCACCCACCCTTATGTTCTAAAAACAGGACATGCACACTTTAACGAACCCATAATTTCAGCGACAGGGTCTGCCACACGACTGTGACTGAAATGACTGGTTGGTTTGGGCCCCCACCAAAAAAGAAGCAATCAATCTCTCCTTGCACAAACTGGCTCTACGGAGCCAGTTTGTCCGATTCATCACCCCTTTCACTGTGTACATCCCCCTCCTCACAGATTATTAATTCGTCCCCACTGGAATCCACCATCTCAGGTCCTCGTGTACTTTCTGGAGGCAATTGCTGCTGGTGAATGTCTCCATGGAGGAATTGATTATAATTCATTTTAATGAACATCATCTTCTCCACATTTTCTGGAAGTAACCTCGTACGCCGATTGCTGACAAGGTGAGCGGCGGCACTAAACACTCTTTCGGAGTACACAATGGAGGGAGGGCAACTTAGGTAGAATAAAGCCAGTTTGTGCAAGGGCCTCCAAATTGCCTCTTTTTCCTGCCAGTATACGTACGGACTGTCTGACGTGCCTACTTGGATGTGGTCACTCATATAATCCTCCACCATTCTTTCAATGGTGAGAGAATCATATGCAGTGACAGTAGACGACTTGTCAGTAATCGTTGGCAGGTCCTTCAGTTCGGACCAGATGTCAGCATCAGCAGTCGCTCCAGACTGCCCTGCATCACCGCCAGTGGGTGGGCTCGGAATTCGTAGCCTTTTCCTCGCACCCCCAGTTGCGGGAGAATGTGAAGGAGGAGATGTTGACGGGTCGCGTTCCGCTCGACTTGACAATTTTGTCACCAGCAGGTCTTTGAACCTCTGCAGACTTGTGTCTGCCGTAAAGAGAGATCCAAGGTAGGTTTTAAATCTAGGATCGAGCACGGTGGACAAAATGTAGTGCTCTGATTTCAACAGATTGACCACACGTGAATCCTGGTTAAGCGAATGAAGGGCTCCATCCACAAGTCCCACATGCCTAGCGGAATCGCTCTGTTTTAGCTCCTCCTTCAATGCATCCAGCTTCTTCTGCAAAAGCCTGATGAGGGGAATGACCTGGCTGGCAGTGTCTGAACTGACTTCACGTGTGGCAAGTTCAAAAGGTTGCAGAACCTTGCACAACGTTGAAATCATTCTCCACTGCGCTTGAGACAGGTGCATTCCACCTCCTTTGCCTATATCATGGCCAGATGTATAGGCTTGAATGGCCTTTTGCTGCTCCTCCATCCTCTGAAGCATATAGAGGGTTGAATTCCACCTCGTTACCACCTCTTGCTCCAGATGATGGCAGGGCAGGTTCAGGTGTTTTTGGTGGTGCTCCAGTCTCCTGTACGCGGTGCCTGTACGCCGAAAGTGGCCCGCAATTCTTCTTGCCACCGACAGCATCTCTTGCACGCCCCTGTCGTTTTTTAAATAATTCTGCACCACCAAATTCAAGGTATGTGCAAAACATGGGACGTGCTGGAATTTGCCCAGATGTAATGCACTCACAATATTGCTGGCATTGTCCGATGTCACAAATCCCCAGGAGAGTCCAATTGGGTAAGCCATTCTGCGATGATCTTCCTCAGTTGCCGTAAGAGGTTTTCAGCTGTGTGCCTATTCTGGAAAGCGGTGATACAAAGCGTAGCCTGCCTAGGAACGAGTTGGCGTTTGCGAGATGCTGCTACTGGTGCCGCCGCTGCTGTTCTTGCAGCGGGAGGCAATACATCTACCCAGTGGGCTGTCACAGTCATGTAGTCCTGAGTCTGCCCTGCTCCACTTGTCCACATGTCCGTGGTTAAGTGGACATTGGGTACAACTGCATTTTTTAGGACACTGGTGAGTCTTTTTCTGACGTCCGTGTACATTCTCGGTATCGCCTGCCTAGAGAAGTGGAACCTAGATGGTATTTGGTAACGGGGGCACACTACCTCAAGAAATTGTCTAGTTCCCTGTGAACTAACGGCGGATACCGGACGCACGTCTAACACCAACATAGTTGTCAAGGCCTCAGTTATCCGCTTTGCAACAGGATGACTGCTGTGATATTTCATCTTCCTCGCAAAGGACTGTTGGACAGTCAATTGCTTACTGGAAGTAGTACAAGTGGTCTTCCGACTTCCCCTCTGGGATGACGATCGACTCCTAGCAGCAACAACAGCAGCGCCAGCAGCAGTAGGCGTTACACTCAAGGATGCATCAGAGGAATCCCAGGCAGGAGAGGACTCGTCAGACTTGCCAGTGACATGGCCTGCAGGACTATTGGCTTTCCTGGGTAAGGAGGAAATTGACACTGAGGGAGTTGGTGGTGTGGTTTGCGCGAGCTTGGTTACAAGAGGAAGGGATTTACTGGTCAGTGGACTGCTTCCGCTGTCGCCCAAAGTTTTTGAACTTGTCACTGATTTATTATGAATGCGCTGCAGGTGACGTATAAGGGAGGATGTTCCGAGGTGGTTAACGTCCTTACCCCTACTTATTACAGCTTGACAAAGGCAACACACGGCTTGACACCTGTTGTCCGCATTTCTGTTGAAATACTTCCACACTGAAGAGCTGATTTTTTTGGTATTTTCACCAGGCATGTCAATGGCCATATTCCTCCCACGAACAACAGGTGTCTCCCCGGGTGCCTGACTTAAACAAACCACCTCACCATCAGAATCCTCCTTGTCAATTTCCTCCCCAGCGCCAGCAACACCCATATCCTCATCCTGGTGTACTTCAACACTGACATCTTCAATTTCACTATCAGGAACTGGACTGCGGGTGCTCCTTTCAACACTTGCAGGGGGCGTGCAAATGGTGGAAGGCGCAAGCTCTTCCCATCCAGTGTTGGGAAGGTCAGGCATCGCAACCGACACAATTGGACTCTCCTTTGGGATTTGTGATTTCGAAGAACGCACAGTTCTTTGCTGTGCTTTTGCCGCAAGTCTTTTCTTTTTTCTAGCGAGAGGATGAGTGCTTCCATCCTCATGTGACGCTGAACCACTAGCCATGAACATTGGCCAGGGCTTCAGCCGTTCCTTGCCACTCCGTGTCGTAAATGGCATATTGGCAAGTTTACGCTTCTCCTCAGACGCTTTTAATTTAGATTTTTGGGTCATTTTTTTACTGATCTTTTGTGTTTTGGATTTTACATGCTCTGTACTATGACATTGGGCATCGGCCTTGGCAGACGACGTTGATGGCATTTCATCGTCTCGGCCATGACTAGTGGCAGCAGCTTCAGCACGAGGTGGAAGTGGATCTTGATCTTTCCCTATTTTTTTAACCTCCACATTTTTGTTCTCCATATTTTGCGCACAACTAAAAGCCACCACAGGTATACAATGTAGATGGATGGATAGTATAGTATTACTTATACTTATGGACGACGAGTGACGACACAGAGGTAGGTACAGCCGTGGCCTACCGTACTGCTGCTTAGTGCTTATATATAAATATAATATACTGTATAACGGACCTGGTGGACAGTGTCAGCAGCAGACTGCTAAACTAGTATGAAGAAAGAAAAAAAAAACACCACAGGTATACAATGTAGATGGATGGATAGTATAGTATTACTTATACTTATGGACGACGAGTGACGACACAGAGGTAGGTACAGCCGTGGCCTACCGTACTGCTGCTTAGTGCTTATATATAAATATAATATACTGTATAACGGACCTGGTGGACAGTGTCAGCAGCAGACTGCTAAACTAGTATGAAGAAAGAAAAAAAAAAACACCACAGGTATACAATGTAGATGGATGGATAGTATAGTATTACTTATACTTATGGACGACGAGTGACGACACAGAGGTAGGTACAGCCGTGGCCTACCGTACTGCTGGTTAGTGCTTATATATAAATATAATATACTGTATAACGGACCTGGTGGACAGTGTCAGCAGACTGCTAAACTAGTATGAAGAAAGAAAAAAAAACCACCACAGGTATACAATGTAGATGGATGGATAGTATAGTATTACTTATACTTATGGACGACGAGTGCACTGACGACACAGAGGTAGGTACAGCCGTGGCCTACCGTACTGCTGCTTAGTGCTTATATATAAATATAATATACTGTATAACGGACCTGGTGGACAGTGTCAGCAGACTGCTAAACTAGTGTGAAGAAAGAAAAAAAAAACACCACAGGTATACAATGTAGATGGATGGATAGTATAGTATTACTTATACTTATGGACGACGAGTGACGACACAGAGGTAGGTACAGCCGTGGCCTACCGTACTGCTGCTTAGTGCTTATATATAAATATAATATACTGTATAACGGACCTGGTGGACAGTGTCAGCAGCAGACTGCTAAACTAGTATGAAGAAAGAAAAAAAAAACACCACAGGTATACAATGTAGATGGATGGATAGTATAGTATTACTTATACTTATGGACGACGAGTGACGACACAGAGGTAGGTACAGCCGTGGCCTACCGTACTGCTGCTTAGTGCTTATATATAAATATAATATACTGTATAACGGACCTG
Source organism: Pseudophryne corroboree (assembly GCF_028390025.1). Lineage (NCBI taxonomy): Eukaryota > Metazoa > Chordata > Amphibia > Anura > Myobatrachidae > Pseudophryne > Pseudophryne corroboree. The sequence goes on from NC_086445.1 coordinate 837,269,348, forward strand.
GTGGACAGTGTCAGCAGACTGCTAAACTAGTATGAAGAAAGAAAAAAAAAACCACCACAGGTATACAATGTAGATGGATGGATAGTATAGTATTACTTATACTTATGGATGACGAGTGCACTGACGACACAGAGGTAGGTACAGCCGTGGCCTACCGTACTGCTGCTTAGTGCTTATATATAAATATAATATACTGTATAACGGACCTGGTGGACAGTGTCAGCAGACTGCTAAACTAGTGTGAAGAAAGAAAAAAAAAACACCACAGGTATACAATGTAGATGGATGGATAGTATAGTATTACTTATACTTATGGACGACGAGTGACGACACAGAGGTAGGTACAGCCGTGGCCTACCGTACTGCTGCTTAGTGCTTATATATAAATATAATATACTGTATAACGGACCTGGTGGACAGTGTCAGCAGCAGACTGCTAAACTAGTATGAAGAAAGAAAAAAAAAAAAAACACCACAGGTATACAATGTAGATGGATGGATAGTATAGTATTACTTATACTTATGGACGACGAGTGACGACACAGAGGTAGGTACAGCCGTGGCCTACCGTACTGCTGCTTAGTGCTTATATATAAATATAATATACTGTATAACGGACCTGGTGGACAGTGTCAGCAGACTGCTAAACTAGTATGAAGAAAGAAAAAAAAACCACCACAGGTATACAATGTAGATGGATGGATAGTATAGTATTACTTATACTTATGGACGACGAGTGCACTGACGACACAGAGGTAGGTACAGCCGTGGCCTACCGTACTGCTGCTTAGTGCTTATATATAAATATAATATACTGTATAACGGACCTGGTGGACAGTGTCAGCAGACTGCTAAACTAGTATGAAGAAAGAAAAAAAAAACACCACAGGTATACAATGTAGATGGATGGATAGTATAGTATTACTTATACTTATGGACGACGAGTGCACTGACGACACAGAGGTAGGTACAGCCGTGGCCTACCGTACTGCTACTTAGTGCTTATATATAAATATAATATACTGTGTGTATAATGGACCTGGTGGACAGTGTCAGCAGACTGCTAAACTAGTATGAAGAAAGAAAAAAAAAAACACCACAGGTTTACAATGTAGATGGATGGATAGTATAGTATTACTTATGCTTATGGACGAGTGACAACACAGAGGTAGGTACAGCCGTGGCCTACCGTACTGCTGCTTAGTGCTTATATATAAATATAATATACTGTATAACGGACCTGGTGGACAGTGTCAGCAGCAGACTGCTAAACTAGTATGAAGAAAGAAAAAAAAAACACCACAGGTATACAATGTAGATGGATGGATAGTATTACTTATACTTATGGACGACGAGTGACGAGTCGACACAGAGGTAGGTACAGCCGTGGCCTACCGTACTGCTGCTTAGTGCTTAATTATATATATATATAATATACTGTATAACGGACCTGGTGGACACTGCAGTGTCAGCAGACTGCTAAACAAACTAGCATGAAGAAAGAAAAAAAAACACACCACAGTGTTTTTCAGGCAGACAAACGTATACTGGACTGGTGGTCACTGTCAGCAAAACTGTGCACTGTACTCCTGCTATAACTGCTCCCCAGTCCCCACAATTAGGCAGTGTGAGCAGTGCACTCAGCACAGATATATCATGCAGCAGTGCAGCACACTGAGTGAGCACAGATATGGTGGAGCGTTTTTTTTCAGGCAGAGAAACAACGGATTAAACTCAAAACCCTGCACTGTACTCCCTAACAGCTGCTCCCCGTCCCCAATCCTCCCCACAATTATAACTAACTAAGTTCTAATATAATACAACGGACTCGGAGAGGACGCCAGCCACGTCCTCTCCCTATCAATCTCAATGCACGTGTGAAAATGGCGGCGACGCGCGGCTCCTTATATAGAATCCGAGTCTCGCGAGAATCCGACAGCGGGATGATGACGTTCGGGCGCGCTCGGGTTAACCGAGCAAGGCGGGAGGATCCGAGTCGCTCGGACCCGTGTAAAAAAAAGGTGAAGTTCGGGCGGGTCGAATTCCGAGGATCCGAACCCGCTCATCACTAAATGACACTGGGCATTAATGTAAACATTGGTCTTTTTATACATTGTATACTATATGGTATAATACAGTATTAATATTTCACACTATATAAGGTGTATAGTGTAATCTGCATCAAACATTTAAATGATACAAATTCTGTAAGTGGTCAGGAAAAGGTTAAACACATAATAAATAAACAAACAAACAAACAAACAAACAAACAAACAGAACCAGAACTGAAATCTCTAAGCACACATTCTCTCACCTCATGGTAAGGTTCCTGTCTCTTATTCTTGGCGGCTACTCTCTAGTCCAGTGCACTGATTGAGGAATCACACGCAGAAAACTTGATAGAGGAAGCTGCCTGCTACCACTGGGCATGTGCAGTCCCTTAAACTGCATGATGTGGCAGCAGCTCTAGTAATTGTATTATACACCATTGCTATTGTTGTTACAATTTGAGGGTGGCCTTCAGGTTGCCGAATGTCGGGATCCCGGCACCCAGCATACCGACAAATATTCTCCCTCGTGGGGGTCCACGACCCCCCTGGAGAGAGAATAAATAGCGTGGCATGCGTAGCGCGCCACCGTGCCCGCAGCGCGGCGAGCGCAGCAAGCCTGCAAGGGGCTCATTTGCGCTCGCCACGCTGTCGGTATGCCGGCGGTTGGGCTCCCGGTGCCGGTATGCTGGTTGCCGAGAGCCCGGCCTCCGGCATACCGTTCTACACCCCAATTTGAGCAACTTACCATGAGTAGGGGGGTTTCTGGGAAACCAACCCCCCCCTTCTTTTTGCCTATGAGTTGCTATAAAACTGTCTTTAATTTTTGTGTTTGTTTTCCATTCACTTTACAGGTTGAGGTACTTTTCATATTTATGCGGTTGATTTAATGCATATTATTCTGCCTTATAGAGAAGATAGGGATTAGCCTGTTATTGCAGTAAGGTACATTAAACACTATTTCTCTTACGTCCTAGAGGATGCTGGGGACTCCGTAAGGACCATGGGGTATAGATGGGCTTCGCAGGAGACATGGGCACCTAAAAGAACTTTTCCTATGGGTGTGCACTGGCTCCTCCCTCTATGCCCCTCCTCCAGACCTTAGTTAGATTCTGTGCCCAGAGGAGAAGGGTACACTGCAGAGAGCTCTCCTGAGTTTTCTGTGGAAAAAGAATTTTGTTAGGTTTTTTATTTTCAGGGAGTCCTGTTGGCAACAGGCTCCCTGCATCGTGGGACAGAGGGGAGAGAAGCAGACCTACTTAACTGATAGGCTCTGCTTCTTAGGCTACTGGACACCATTAGCTCCAGAGGGAGTCGGAACACAGGTCTCACCTTGGGGTTCGTCCCGGAGCCGCGCCGCCGTCCTCCTCACAGATGCCGGAAGATAGAAGCCGGGTGAGTATGAGAAACAAGAAGACATCTCAGGCGGCAGAAGACTTCAGATCTTCATGAGGTAAGGCGCGCAGCGGTAAGCTGCGCGCCATTGCTCCCATACACAACACACAGACAGCACTGATGGGTGCAGGGCGCAGGGGGAGGGGGGGGCGCCCTGGGCAGCAATAAACCTCGTTTTTGGGCAATAAGGTGCTATTAGGCTGTGGAGGCAGCAAATAGATGATCCCCCGCCATTTTTGTGAAAATTGAAGAGGGACCGAAGCCCGCCGCTGTGGGGGCGTAGCTTGATCTCTCAGCACTAACCAGCGCCATTTTCTCCACAGAACTGCATGAGAAACGCTGGCTCCCCGGACTCTCCCCTGCTGAACGCTTCAGAGGTTGAAAAAAAGAAAGGGGGGGGGCACATTGGCGCGCAGTGAGTGGGAAATTCGATATATATATATAATATAAAAGCGCTATCTGGTTTTTCCAGTGTCATTTGGGCGCTGGGTGTGTGCTGGCAACTCTCTCTCTGTCTCTCCTAAGGGCCTGGTTGGGGTTTTGTCCCCTTATAGGTATATCCCTATGTGTGTGTGGTGTCGGTACGTGCGTGTCGACACGTCTGAAGCGGAAGGCTTCTCCAAGGAGGAAGTAGAGCAGATAAGTGGTTTGTCCCCGTCAGTAGTGCCGACTCAGGAATGGATGGACATGTGGCATATGTTGAATGCAAGTGTGACATCTTTACAAAAGAGGCTAGATAAGGCTGAATTCGGGGAGCCGTCAGGGGGTCAATCCTCGGATTGGACCGACTCACAGGGCCCGTCGGGGTCTCAAAAGCGTCCCTTGGCAAAAATTGTGGACACAACTACTGACACGGACTCTGATTCCAGTGTCGACTATGATGAAGCTAAATTGCACCCTAAGGTGACAAAGAGCATTCAGTGTATGATTATAGCAATAAGAGATGTGTTGCATATTGCTGATGAACCCTCTGTTCCTGACACGAGGGTACACATGTTTAAGGGAAAGAAACAGATAATAAACTTTCCCCCATCTCATGAACTTAATAAGTTTTTGAAAAAGCTTGGGAGACTCCGGATAAGAGACCGCAGATTCCCAAAAGAATTAATATGGCATACCCCTTCCCTACACAGGACAGGGTACTTTGGGAATCCCCTCCCACTGTGGACAAGGCTTTAACGCGCCTGTCAAAGAAAGTGGCGCTACCGTCTCCAGACATAGCGGCCCTCAAGGATCCTGCGGATCGCAGGCAAGAGACTACTTTAAAGTCTATTTATTCACATACTGGAGCTTTGCTAAGACCGACAATTGCGTCGGCATGGGTATGTAGCGCAATTTCAGCCTGGACAAATAACCTGTCGGATGACCTTGATACCATGGATAGAGATATTGTTTTGTGAATTCTAGCCCATATCAAAGACGCTGTCTTGTATATGAGAGACGCTCAAAGGGACATTGGATTACTGGCTTCCAGAGCCAATGCCATGGCTATTTCAGCGAGAAGATCCTTATGGACCCGCCAGTGGACGGGTGATGCGAATTCGAAAAAGCATATGGAGGTTCTACCCTATAGGGGAGACGTGTTGTTTGGGGATGGTCTGGCGGACCTGGTTTCCACAGCTACCGCAGGTAAATCTAACTTTTTACCGTTTATTCCCCAACAGCAGAAGAAAACTCCAACATATCAGATGCAGTCCTTTCGGTCACAAAAGTCCAGAAGAGGTCGGGGATCCTCCTTCCTTGCCAGAGGTAAGGGTAGAGGGAAAAGAACACCTGCTTCGGCGGGTGCCCAGGAACAGAAGTCCTCCCCGGCTTCTACAAAACCCACTGCATGACGCTGGGGCTCCCCTGCGGGAGTCCGCACCGGTGGGGGCTCGTCTTCGACTCTTCAGCCAGGTCTGGGTCAGCTCAGACCTGAATCCTTGGGCGTTGGAAATAGTTTCCCAAGGCTACAAACTGGAATTCAAAGAGGTGCCCCCACGCCGATTTTTCAAGTCGGCCTTACCAGCTTCTACCCCAGACAGGGATGTAGTGTTAGCTGCAATTCAAACGCTGTGTCAACAGCAAGTAATTATCAGGGTTCCCTTGAACCAACAGGGAAGAGGGTACTATTCAACCCTCTTTGTGGTCCCGAAACCGGATGGTTCGGTCAGACCTATTTTGAATCTAAAATCCCTAAACCTGTACATGAAAAGATTCAAATTCAAGATGGAATCGCTCAGGGCGATAATAGCCAGCATGGAGGAGGGAGAGTTTATGGTGTCACTGGACATAAAGGATGCTTACCTTCATGTCCCCATATATCCTTCCCATCAGGAGTACCTGAGATTCGCTGTACAGGATTGTCATTACCAATTTCAGATGTTGCCGTTTGGGCTTTCCACGGCCCCAAGGATTTTCACCAAGATAATGGCGGAAATGATGGTGGTCCTGCGCAAGCATGGAGTCACAATTATCCCATACTTGGACGATCTCCTGATAAAGGCGAGATCAAGAGAGCAATTGCTGAGCAATGTGACACTCTCTCTGAGAGTGCTCCAGCAACACGGTTGGGTTCTAAATCTACCAAAGTCACAGTTGATTCCGACAACTCGACTAACGTTCCTAAGTATGATACTGGGTACGGAACAAAAGAAGGTTTTTCTCCCGTTGGAAAAAGCCCAGGACATCCAGAACATGGTCAGAGACCTGCTAAAGCCAAAAAGAGTGTCAGTTCATCAATGCACTCGTGTTCTGGGGAAAATGGTGGCAGCCTACGAGGCCATCCCCTTCGGCAGGTTCCATGCAAGGACGTTTCAATGGGACCTTCTGGACAAATAGTCCGGGTCCCATCTACATTTACATCGGAAAATAACACTGTCCCCCGGGGCCAGAGTGTCTCTTCTATGGTGGCTGCAAAGTGCTCACCTTCTGGAGGGTCGCAGGTTCGGAATTCAGGACTGGATCCTGGTAACCACGAACGCGAGCCTCCGAGGATGGGGAGCAGTCACCCAAGGAAGAAATTTTCAGGGACTGTGGTCAGACCAGGAGTCCTGTCTACACATCAACGTGTTGGAGCTAAGAGCCATATACAACGGCCTTCGACAAGTGGAGAGTCTTCCTCGCAACCTACCGGTTCTGATTCAATCAGACAATGTCACAGCAGTGGCTCATGTGAACCGCCAAGGCGGGACAAGAAGCAGAGCCGCGATGGCGGAAGCAACCAGGATTCTTCGCTGGGCGGAAAATCACGAAAGCGCTCTGTCAGCTGTCTTCATTCCGGGAGTGGACAACTGGGAAGCAGACTTCCTCAGCAGACACGATCTCCATCCAGGAGAGTGGGGACTTCCTCAAGAAGTCTTTGCAGTGATAACGGGTCTTTGGGGAGTTCCTCAAATAGACATGATGGCGTCACGCCTCAACAAGAAGCTTCGGAGGTATTGTGCCAGGTCCCAGGACCCTCAGGCAGTAGCAGTAGATGCCCTGGTAACGCCATGGGTGTTCCAATCGGTCTACGTGTTTACTCCTCTTCCTCTCATCACAAAGGTGTTGAGGATCATAAGGCGAAAAAGAGTACAGACAATACTCATTGTTCCAGACTGGCCTCGAAGGGCCTGGTACTCAGATCTTCAGGAGATGCTCACAGGAGATCCCTGGCCTCTTCCTCTAAAGGAGGACCTGTTGCAGCAGGGTCCCTGCGTGTTCCAAGACTTACCGCGGTTACGTTTGACGGCATGGCGGTTGAACGCCGGATCCTAGCTGAGAAGGGGATTCCGGAGGAGGTCATCCCTACTTTAATAAAGGCTAGAAAGGAGGTGTCGGTAAAACATTATCACCGTATCTGGCGAAAATCTGTGTCTTGGTGTGAAACCAAGAACCTCCCTACGGAAGATTTTCATTTGGGTCGTTTTCTCCACTTCCTACAGACAGGAGTGGATATGGGCCTGAAATTAGGCTCTGTTAAGGTACAGATTTCGGCCCTCTCGATATTCTTTCAGAAGGAATTGGCTTCTCTTCCTGAAGTCTAGACTTTTGTAAAGGGAGTGCTACACATCCAGCCTCCTTTTGTGCCTCCAGTGGCACCATGGGACCTGAACGTGGTGTTGCAGTTCCTAAAATCACACTGGTTTGAACCACTTAACAAGGTTGAGTTAAAATTTCTTACCTGGAAGGTGGTCATGTTGTTGGCCTTAGCATCTGCAAGGCGAGTGTCAGAATTGGCGGCTTTGTCTCACAAGAGCCCCTACTTGATTTTTCATGTTGATAGAGCGGAATTGAGGACACGCCCTCAATTTTTGCCTAAGGTGGTTTCTTCATTCCATTTGAACCAACCCATTGTGGTGCCTGTGGCTACGAGTGACTTGGAGGATTCCAGGTCCCTGGATGTAGTCAGGGCCTTGAGGATTTATGTAGCCAGGACGGCTAGAATTAGGAAAACAGAGGCTCTGTTTGTCCTGTATGCTGCCAACAAGATTGGCGCGCCTGCTTCGAAGCAGACTATTGCTCGCTGGATCTGTAACATGATTCAGCAGGCTCATTCTACGGCTGGATTGCCGTTACCGCATTCGGTTAAGGCCCATTCCACTAGGAAGGTGGGCTCTTCTTGGGCGGCTGCCCGGGGCGTTTCGGCATTACAGTTTTGCCGAACAGAAACTTGTTCGGGGTCAAAAACTTTTCCTAAATTCTACAAGTTTGATACCCTGGCTGATGAGGACCTAGCATTTGCTCAGTCGGTGCTGCAGAGTCATACGCACTCTCCCACCCGATTGGGAGCTTTGGTATAAACCCCATGGTCCTTACGGAGTCCCCAGCATCCTCTAGGACGTAAGAGAAAATAAAATTTTAAACCTACCGGTAAATCTATTTCTCCTAGTCCGTAGAGGATGCTGGGCACCCGTCCCAGTGCGGAAACTCTGCAAGACTTGTATATAGTTGTTGTTTACATAAGGGTTATGTTACAGTTGGAATCAGTCTTGGACCGCTACTGTTGTTTGTTCATACTGTTAACTGGTTATGTATGTTCCGGGTTACATGGTATGATTGGTGTGGGCTGGTATGAATCTTGCCCTTGGATTTATAAAATCCTGCCCTCGTATTGTCCACCTCCTCTGGGGACAGTTCTCTAACTGAGGTCTGGAGGAGGGGCATAGAGGGAGGAGCCAGTGCACACCCATAGGAAAAGTTCTTTTAGGTGCCCATGTCTCCTGTGGAGCCCGTCTATACCCCATGGTCCTTACGGAGTCCCCAGCATCCTCTACGGACTAGGAGAAATAGATTTACCGGTTGGTTTAAAATCTTATTATTTCATGGCCTTTAAACATGGTGTTCTTTAATTCTCCCTGCATATTATCCATACTCAGTGATTCGACCAGTTTTGTAGTAAGGAGGTAAGGTCTATGCAGCCGATTCAAAGCATATTGATTTAAGTTCACACCAGCACTTTATTTCATTGTGTTTAAACATAATAATGTGTTTAACTCAGAGTAAGTACTTATCTTATCATTACAGCAACCTCAGTATATTCAGATTCTAACTGTGAGCTGGAAATGCGAGATACTTATGCCTATATCTGTAGTAAGCAACATTTGATTTACAGTGCTTTTATTTGACAAACCATATATATCAGCAAAAAGTGGCCTAAGCTGAGTAGGGCACTCGCCCTTTTGCTTAGCATAAAATACATCATTTTGTGTGATGCGCATGCCAGTGGCATATCTACAATGGGTGCAAAGTTTGCTTTGCCTCCTAGGGGCCTGTGAGGGGCAGGGGGGGGGGGGGGGGGGGGGGGAATCATTTACAAGGCAAAACCAGATTGGTTTTGCCTTGTAAATGATTGCTGCTTTAAAAATGTAGCCATTCTCAGACGAAATCTCGGACTTCCGGCAACTGGGACCCTACTACATATACCCCTATCTCTCTGTTCAACAATGACTGAACTATTTTTTATTGTTTTCTTCTGTCATTTTCATTATGAACACATTTATTAGAAACCAATAGTGTATGTCAAAGTGCTTACCGTGACTAAGATATTGTTCAGTTGAGAATACTATATTAGATGCTATAGAAAATGGAGTTCAAGGTGAGATGTGAAGGAGTGAACACAAAATGATAATTAGAGATATCTGAACCTGCAGTTTATCCTGCTTAATTGATGTAGATAAACACTATTCTTTACTGATTTCATTTATGTCAGAAAAAGGATGTTTTCTACAAATTAAGAAGGGACCATATAGCTTGATAACCTCCCCCAAAAAATGTATAACTGTGTAAAATGTATTTTTATTTTTGCCACATTTCTGCCAGTTGCATTTCCAGACAAGACCTGATTAACCAATAGGCTGATTAGGCTGCAGCCTGGAGTGCTGGATGCTGGGGGTGTGTGCAGCGCTGAAACAATAAATTGCACTACGATGGGAGCGCTTCCTGATGCCGCTGGAGTTGGGGCCAAGTAAGGTCTCATGAGATCTCTCCCAGGAACTGTGGGAGCAACAGTGCCTGCTGGGATTGCCAGCGTCGCCAACGCAGGGACGCTGGGAAGAGGAGATCCTGTCTCCACAGCTGCTTGCTCCACCTCCAATTCTGTGAATGATGCCACTGCCCTATTTGCCAGCACTGCTAGGGTGGTAAGTGGCAATATAAATGGAGCTGAGTCCCAAGCATGTTACAGATTTTTAGCTGAATGTGAGCAAAAAATTTAGTAGGGGGGGTTAGCAACTTCCATATTAGCCTACGGCAGCTGGAACCCTTAATCAGGCCCTGTCTCCAGATACGCAATCTGAGAACCACCGCCTGTAATGTGAAGGTCACTTTGGACACTTGGGGTTATACAAACACATTCAGCACCATTAGCAAAAGTCACAAGGTAAGCTTTTGCTCTTACCTGCAAACACACCTAAATACTTAGAAAAATTGGTAACATGGGCCACACGAGGCCTTGGGTCTTAAGAAACACAAAATCAGAACTGGAATTTTATTTTTAATTCCATGAATACTTCAGAGCTTTAATTACAAAAAGTGTTACAAAGATTATTAGGAATATTTTAAGAATACACACAGAGTATGGTACAATCTCAAACAAAAATAATGAGATAGTATTTCAGAAGCCTAAATTTACACATGAATTTAGGATCCTGTTGTTGGGGGATTTCACAGGTGAAGAGATATGGGCATTCCCGGAATACAATAGCCGATTTTGTTATGTACACCAGTGCCTGCAGGAAAGTACTGGTGTCAGAACTGTTATGCACAACAAATGGACTCACAGACAGACTGGGGAATATGACATAACGTACACAGAAGGTGATAGGGTAACAAAATACACACAAAGTGAACAGAGAAGCCCAGAGGCTAAGGAACTGGGTATCTCCCTTGTATTAGAAATGCTCAGATGGGAAAAGCAAGATGTTGTGTTTTAATACATAGAGAACCCGAAATGCTGTTGCTAAGGGCAACAGCAAAACCCTAAAGGGTTACCAACGGGTGTGGCAGTAAACTCCTTGGTCAGAGATGGAATGATAGACACACGGAGAGTCTCCACAATCCTAATTCTCACTTGCAGTGCACAGGTTCAGTTTACTGCCACTAAACTGACCCCTGACACCTAGCACAGTGAGACAGGATTAGACAGGCAAGTCTTAGAATACAGCCGCAAACTTGCTAAGTTCACAGAGTAGTAACAGAACCCCAGCAAGCTAAACGACTGACTCCAGTCTTACTGCTAGGTCTGGATTGGCAGAGTGTAATACCAAATCCCCAGGCCTATTTGCAGTAAGCAACAAACAAATACAAAGCTACACAGTACTGGCTAACTTTCAGGAACTGACTAACCAACAAAGATTCAGCAGCATCTGCTTAACCTGGAAAGAGGCTGTCACAACTGAGGGCCTGAGCTGACGGGAGGCAGCCTCAGTTGTAGGGGCTGAGATGTACCGGAACCTGGGAGGTTGTATCAGACCCCTGGACATGTAAGTAACATGAATAATAACTGCCCGAAGGCGTGACCACGACAACTTGGATAAAAGTCAATGATGTTTATTATGACAACTCCGCAACACAGCAGCAGTAAAAGAAAACGTAAAAGTCAGCAAAGAATAAATACAGTTCCTGGGTACTACAGGATGGCAGGAGCCACAGGGCACTGGTAGTGTGAGATAGTTCTTATGATCTTCTAGATGGAAAGTCCTTACCAGGCCCGACTGTAGCAATGGAGATAACCCAGGATTGTGCCAGCTGGTGTTCCAGGAAAAGCTGGGTTGCTGAAGATAAAACAACTGCTGTGGATACTGGCTGGAACCAGACTGTTGTTAGCACGGAGTGGATACTGGCTGGAACCAGTTAAATAATAAATGAACTTGGGAGCGATGAAATATGAACTGAAATGTAGAACTTGAGAGCGGAGAAATAATAATACCGGTGGAGAGTGGTAAAGTGTAGAAAGGACACCGGCCCTTTAAGGGAAGCTGTACTCTGCTGGAAGCTGAGCTGGAAGCAGGTAATGTTGTAGCTGGAAACAGATGAATCCACAATGGATTGGAGAGTCAGCCTACACCGCAGGTGGAATGCTGGTGCGGGTCTCTATGGTGGAAGTCTTGAGACAGGAGCTGGAACCTGGAAGACAATCACAGGAGAGAGACAAACAGGAACTAGGTTTGACAACCAAAGCACTGACGCCTTCCTTGCTCAGGCACAGTGTATTTATACCTGCAGCAAGGAAGGGATTGGCTAGGCAATTATGCAGATTATCAATACTGAGAACAGATTGGTGGAAATGATCAACTGACAGAATCCAAGATGGCTGCGCCCATGCAGACACTTGGAGGGAAGTTTGGTTTGTAATCCATGTGGTAATGAAAACAGTAATGGCGGCGCCGGCCACCGGAGACAGGAGGCGCCAGGCTGACAGATGCACATCCAACCACGCGGACACAGCGGAGGCCGCGGCTGACGTAATCGCCACTCAGACACTCTGCATGCAGAAGTTCAGGGACGGCGGCGGAGGCCGCGGGAGACGCCATGCCAGGTGTAATATGGCGTTTACTGTGACAGCGTCCCAGAGTGACAGGAGAGGATACAGGAATGTACACATCAGGATAACAGATGAGATCCGGTCCTGGAGCGCTGAGCCAGCCTTAGGAGGCATCTGATGGGTAAGAAATGGCGTCCAGATACCCGGATCGTGTCAGCACCCCCCCCTTTAGGAGTGGCCCCAGGACACTTCTTTGGCTTTTGAGGAAACTTGGAATGGAATCTCCGGACCAAGGCAGGAGCATGGACATCAGAAGCATTGGTCCATGAACGTTCCTCAGGACCATAACCCTTCCAGTCAATAAGATATTGTAGTTGACCGTAACGGTGACGTGAGTCCAGGATCTTGGCCACTTCATACTCAACGCCTCGTTGAGTTTGGACTTTCGGAGTTGGAGGAAGTGAGGAATGAAACCGATTCAAGATCAGCGGTTTCAACAGGGAAACATGGAATGTCCTGGGTATTTTTAAGAAGGGAGGCAACTGGAGTCTGTAAGCAACAGGATTGATGACTTGTTCAATCTTGAAAGGACCGATATAGCGAGGTGCAAACTTCATACTGGGAACTCTTAACCTCAAATTCTTCGTGGATAACCATACCCGATCACCCACCTTGAGAGCAGGAACTGCTCGACGCTTCTTATCCGCAAACTTCTTGTACCTGAACGATGCCTTGAGCAGAGCTGATCGTACGCTCTTCCAGATATTGGCAAACTGATGCAAGGTGATATCCACTGCGGGAACAGAAGTTGCTGGAAGCGGTTGGAACTCAGGGACTTTAGGGTGGAATCCAAAGTTAGTGAAGAATGGTGTTGAAGCAGATGAAGAATGATACTGGTTGTTATGACAGAACTCGGCCCAGGGAAGTAATTGAACCCAGTCATCTTGAGAGGAGGACACATAGATGCGGAGGAAGGCCTCCAAGTCCTGATTCACCCTCTCGGTTTGACCATTGGTCTGAGGATGGTAAGCCGTGGAAAACTTTAGCTTGACTTGGAGGACTTGACATAAACTTCGCCAGAATTTGGCTGTGAATTGAACTCCTCGATCTGAGATAATTTCTTCAGGAAGACCGTGGAGTCGGAAGATCTCTTGTATGAATACTTGAGCCAACTTGGAAGCTGACGGAAGACCGGTGAGAGGAATGAAGTGTGCCATCTTGGTGAACCGGTCAACTACCACCCAGATGGTATTGAACTTGTTGCACATGGGTAAGTCTGTAATGAAATCCATCGACAAGTGGGTCCATGGTCGACGGGGAACGGATAGTGGAACCAGTTGCCCCGCAGGCGACTGGCGGGATACTTTATGTTGGGCACACTTTGGGCAAGATGCAATAAACTCCAAGACGTCCTTTTTCAGAGTTGGCCACCAATAGGACCTAGAGATAAACTCCAGGGTTTTTTGGATACCTGTATGTCCGGCAAAACGGGAAGCATGGGCCCAATGCATGAGCTTCTTCCTTAGCATCGGCTTCACAAAACTTTTCCCTGATGGGGGCGTAGAGTCCATCCCTACCGTGGAGAATGCCAACGGATTTATAATAGGATGCTTGTCTGAAGACTCTGACTCATTTTCTTGCTCCCATGAGCGGGAAAGGGCATCGGCCTTGCGATTCTGAGAGCCCGGACAGAACTGGAGTTTAAAGTCGAACCTGGAAAAGAAAAGTGCCCATCTGGCCTGACGAGGGTTGAGACATTGTGCGCCCTTCAGGTATAAAAGGTTCTTGTGGTCTGTAAGTATGGTGATTGAATGAGAAGCTCCCTCCAACAGATACCTCCACTCTTCTAGAGCGAGCTTGATGGCTAGCAACTCCTGGTCGCCAATGGCATAGTTGCGCTCAGCTGGGGAGAACTTCCGGGAGAAGAAACTGCAAGGGTGTAAATGGCCATCTTTAGCCCTCTGAGATAACACCGCTCCTACTCCAACGGAGGAGGCATCCACCTCTAAGATGAAAGGAGAGTCGATGTCAGGCTGTTTCAGAACAGGCGCAGAGATGAACCTTTGTTTTAAAAGATGAAATGCTTGCATGGCTTCTTCAGACCACTTGGACGGGTTAGCACCCTTCTTAGTGAAAGCAGTAATAGGCGCCACAATGGTGGAAAAGTCTCGTATAAACTTTCGGTAATAGTTGGCGAACCCTAAGAACCTCTGGACCCCTTTGAGGGTTAAGGGTACCGGCCAATTTTGGATTGCTTGTAGTTTCTCAGGATCCATCTCTAGTCCGGAACCGGACACAATGTACCCTAGAAACGGAATAGACTTGACTTCAAAGACGCATTTTTCTAATTTGCAATAGAGATGATTGACACGGAGACGGGACAGAACCTCTTTAACCCAAAAACGATGTTCCTCTAAATCGTTGGCAAAAATGAGGATATCGTCTAGATAGACCACGACATGACGGTATAGAATGTCTCTGAAGATCTCATTGACAAAATGCTGGAAGACAGCTGGAGCATTGCTCAATCCGAAGGGCATGATGAGGTACTCATAATGTCCGTCACGGGTGTTAAAGGCGGTCTTCCACTCGTCACCCTCACGGATCCGGATGAGATTGTATGCACCTCGCAAGTCCAGCTTTGTAAAGATGGTAGCTCCGCTAACTCTGTCAAAGAGCTCAGTAATCAGGGGTAAAGGATAACGGTTCTTGATGGTAATGTCGTTCAAACCTCTGTAGTCGATGCACGGCCGCAGACCACCATCTTTCTTTTTTACAAAAAAGAAGCCTGCGCCGGCTGGAGAAGAAGAAGGTCGAATGAACCCCTTTGCTAGGTTCTCTTTAATATATTCCTCCATAGAATGCGTCTCAGGCAGAGACAACGGATAAGTTCGGCCTCGAGGTGGAACCTTCCCTGGAACGAGATCAATCGGACAGTCCCATTCTCTATGAGGAGGAAGGATATCAGCAGAAGCTTTACTGAACACATCCGTGAAATCTTGATATGGAGGAGGTGGAACATCAGACGACCTGGGGGAGGAAGAACAGACAGGCAATACTTTAAACAAACATGTCTAAGCACAGGAGGAACCCCATGCCAGGATTTGCGTAGTCGTCCAATCAATTGTAGGATTGTGAAGACGGAGCCATGGAAGGCCCAGGACCACAGGATGTGTGGCTCTTGGAATCACTAAAAAAGAAATAAGTTCGGAATGAAGAACTCCCACTCTCAGACGAACTGGTAGAGTCCTTAAAGAAATGACTGCATCAAAAATTTTGCTGCCATCCACGGCAGTTAAAGAAATGGACGAAGGAAGTCTCTCGGTGGGTAGGGACCACCGTTTAACATAGGCTTCGGTAATAAAGTTCCCAGCTGCTCCGGAATCAAGGAGGGCAATGACGTTCCGATAACGTTGAGCAACTTGAAGCGAGACTGGGAGATTACAATCTTGAGGAGATGGAGAGGAGATCATTACTCCTAGCCGGCCCTCTCCTTGGCGAGCTAGGATTTGGAGTTTCCCGGACGTTTGGGACAGGCATTAATGGTGTGAGACGGAGCTGCACAATAGAGACAGAGAGACTCGGAGAGACGTCTTCGGCGCTCAGCAGGAGTTAAACGGGAACGGCCAAGTTGCATGGGCTCATCTTTAGATGGTGACAGTTGACGAGGAGGAGGAGCAGAAGATTTTGGAGCAGATGATCTTCCACGCTCAGTTGCTCTCTCTCTGAAACGTAAATCAACTTTCGTGCAGAGTGAGATTAGCTCATCTAACTTAGAAGGTAAGTCTCTGGTAGCTAACTCATCTTTAATACGCTCAGATAAGCCATGTCAGAATGCAGCATACAGGGCCTCGTCGTTCCATGCCAGTTCGGATGCCAGGATCTGGAACTGTATCAGATATTGTCCTACAGTACGTGACCCCTGGCGTAAACGGAGAATCTCGGATGAAGCTGAGGTTACCCGGCCTGGCTCGTCGAAGATGCGCCTGAATGTTGACACGAAGGCAGTGTAGGAAGATAGCAGGGTGTCGGACCTCTCCCATAACGGTGATGCCCAATCAAGGGCTGAGCCACTGAGAAGAGAAATAATGTAGGCAATTTTTGTACGGTCACTGGGAAAATTGCCAGGTTGTAGCTCAAACTGAATCTCACACTGGTTGAGAAATCCCCTGCAGAATCTTGGAGATCCGTCAAATTTTGCTGGCGTTGGAAGATGAAGACGTGGAGCAGAAATGGGTAAGGTGGGTGGGGTTATAGCTGGAGTCACTGTGGTTGACGCACCAGACGCGCCTGATCCACGGAGAGTTGTCTGAATCCCATCCAGCCGAGTAGAGAGATCCTGGAGACAGCGGATGATGTGGCCCTGTGCAGCCTCCTGATGTTCTAGTCGGGCTGCCAGTTCTTGCATCGGCCTGGCCGCTTGATCCTGGTCTCCGGCTGGATTCATTAGGTCAGTGCTTACTGTCACATCTGAGGGCCTGAGCTGACGAGAGGCAGCCTCAGTTGTAGGGGCTGAGATGTACCGGAACCTGGGAGGTTGTATCAGACCCCTGGACATGTAAGTAACATGAATAATAACTGCCCAAAGGCGTGACCACGACAACTTGGATAAAAGTCAATGATGTTTATTATGACAACTCCGCAACACAGCAGCAGTAAAAGAAAACGTAAAAGTCAGCAAAGAATAAATACAGTTCCTGGGTACTACAGGATGGCAGGAGCCACAGGGCACTGGTAGTGTGAGATAGTTCTTATGATCTTCTAGATGGAAAGTCCTTACCAGGCCCGACTGTAGCAATGGAGATAACCCAGGATTGTGCCAGCTGGTGTTCCAGGAAAAGCTGGGTTGCTGAAGATAAAACAACTGCTGTGGATACTGGCTGGAACCAGACTGTTGTTAGCACGGAGTGGATACTGGCTGGAACCAGTTAAATAATAAATGAACTTGGGAGCGATGAAATATGAACTGAAATGTAGAACTTGAGAGCGGAGAAATAATAATACCGGTGGAGAGTGGTAAAGTGTAGAAAGGACACCGGCCCTTTAAGGGAAGCTGTACTCTGCTGGAAGCTGAGCTGGAAGCAGGTAATGTTGTAGCTGGAAACAGATGAATCCACAATGGATTGGAGAGTCAGCCTACACCGCAGGTGGAATGCTGGTGCGGGTCTCTATGGTGGAAGTCTTGAGACAGGAGCTGGAACCTGGAAGACAATCACAGGAGAGAGACAAACAGGAACTAGGTTTGACAACCAAAGCACTGACGCCTTCCTTGCTCAGGCACAGTGTATTTATACCTGCAGCAAGGAAGGGATTGGCTAGGCAATTATGCAGATTATCAATACTGAGAACAGATTGGTGGAAATGATCAACTGACAGAATCCAAGATGGCTGCGCCCATGCAGACACTTGGAGGGAAGTTTGGTTTGTAATCCATGTGGTAATGAAAACAGTAATGGCGGCGCCGGCCACCGGAGACAGGAGGCGCCAGGCTGACAGATGCACATCCAACCACGCGGACACAGCGGAGGCCGCGGCTGACGTAATCGCCACTCAGACACTCTGCATGCAGAAGTTCAGGGACGGCGGCGGAGGCCGCGGGAGACGCCATGCCAGGTGTAATATGGCGTTTACTGTGACAGCGTCCCAGAGTGACAGGAGAGGATACAGGAATGTACACATCAGGATAACAGATGAGATCCGGTCCTGGAGCGCTGAGCCAGCCTTAGGAGGCATCTGATGGGTAAGAAATGGCGTCCAGATACCCGGATCGTGACAGAGGCCTTATAAAGCAGGTGCTGTCCACGCCCCACTCAGACCTCACAGACTGTGAGCACAAAAACCAGCACCGGATCCCCTGCCGTGCACAGAGCCTATTACCACTGCACAGCAAAAGACCCGAACCGGAGTATCAGCTGCGCTCAGGTTACTCCGCTAGTACTTGTCTCCCGGTTGCCATGACGACGTGGCAGCACAGGGCAGGAGACCCTAACAGTACCCCCCCTCTGACGAGGGGTCAAAGAACCCCTACCACCGGGTTTATCGGGGAACTGCGAGAAGAAAGAGCGTATCAGTCTGGGGGCATGAAGATCACAACTGCGCACCCACGACCGCTCCTCCTAGCCATACCCCTTCCAGTGCACCAAAAATGACAGCCGACCCCGAACCACCTTGGAGTCAAGAATCCTTTCAACAACAAACTCCCTCTGGCCACGTATCAGAAGAGGGGAAGGTCTTCCACTGGAAGAAGGATTCCTAATCGCCCGTTTTAAAAGGGAACAATGAAATGTTTTATTGATACCCAAAGAACGGGGCAGATCTAACTGAAATGCCACCGGATTGATAACCCTGGTGATCTTATAAGGGCCAATGAACCGGGGGCCTAACTTATGAGATGGCTGTCTCAACTTCAAATTCTTGGTAGACAACCAGACGAAGTCTCCTAATTTGAAGCTGCAGGGTCTTTTCCGCTTATCAAAAACCCTTTTGGTCACTAATGACACAGACACAAGGGCTTTCTTCACTTTCCGCCAAATACCTCTAAGGACCGAAACCACAGAGGAACCACCAGGCGTGGAGTCCAGGGGGTCAAAAGAATTGGCCTTAGGATGATGCCCATACACACAAAGGAAGGGAGAGATCCCTGTAGCAGAGTGAGCCGCGTTGTTATAGGCAAACTCCGCCATGGACAGATGAGCAACCCAGTCAGTCTGACACTTGGAGACATAACACCTGAGGAACTGCTCCAAGGACTGGTTCACCCTTTCAGTCTGCCCATTAGACTGCGGATGGTAGCCTGACGACAAGCTGACAGAAATCTGGAGATCGGAACAAAATGCCCTCCAGAATTTGGCCACAAACTGGGATCCGCGGTCAGAGACCACATCAAGTGGCAACCCGTGGAGACGCACAACATGCAGCATAAATAATTCAGACAGGCGTCTGGCCGATGGCAGCCCAACCAGTGGAACGAAGTGCGCCATCTTTGAAAACCTGTCAACGACAACCCAGATGGCTGTCATCCCCGAGGATTTGGGCAAATCCACCACAAAATCCATTGAAATGTGGGTCCATGGCTTAGATGGGATAGAGAGTGGATGTAATGGGCCAACAGGAACCCCTCTAGGAGTCTTATTTCGGGCACAGATGTCACATGCCCGAACCCACTGATCCACATCCTTAGCCACCGAGGGCCACCACACCGCCCTAGATAGCAACTCCCGAGTTCTGGCAATACCCGGGTGATCTGCCGACTTCTTGGCATGGAATTCCAGGAACACTCGCTGTCTTAACCTAGGAGGCACAAACAAAAGACCTACCGGAAGGTCTGGAGGAGCCTGCTCCTGTGCTCTAAGGACTAATGATAAGAGGTCCTGGGTAATGCCCACTTTAATACATGATGGGGAAACAATGGGCAACGGCTCCTCGGTGGTCTCCTGGATTGGAGCAAAACTCCGCGAGAGCGCATCAGCCTTGATGTTTTTTGACCCAGGGCGATATGTTATCAAAAAATTGAAGCGAGCAAAAAACAAAGCCCATTGTGCCTGCCTGGCATTGAGACGCTTCGCTGACTCTAAATATGCCAGATTCTTATGGTCAGTGAGAATTGAGACCACAAACTTAGCCCCCTCAAGCCAGTGTCTCCACTCCTCGAGTGCATCCTTAATAGCCAACAATTCCCGGTTACCCACGTCATAATTCATCTCGGCAGGCGAAAATTTACGGGAAAAGTAAGCACAGGGATGAAGGCGATTATCAGACACTCCCATCTGAGAAAGCACTGCCCCAATACCCATCTCAGAGGCATCCACTTCCACCACAAAAGGACGCTCTGGATCTGGGTGTCGCAGCACCTTGGCCGAAACAAATGCCCTTTTGAGACGGGCAAAAGCCGCTTTAGCCTCACAAGACCAGTGAGCAACATCCGCCCCTTTCTTAGTGAGTGCCACCAAGGGCGCCACTATAGACGAAAATCCAGCGATAAATCGTCTATAAAAATTCGCAAAGCCCAGGAAACGCTGAAGCGCCTTCAAACTAGTGGGTTGCACCCAATCCAGGACTGCCTGTACCTTGGAACCCTCCATTTGGAAACCTTCTGGGGAGATAATATATCCTAGAAATGCGATTTGCTGAACTTCAAATTCGCACTTCTCCAGCTTCGCCCCAAGCCGGTGGTCTCTGAGTTTCTGGAGGACTAAGCGTACATGCTTCCGATGTTCCTCCAGGGAATGGGAGAAGATTAGGATGTCATCTAAGTATACAACTAAGAATCTATCCAAATATTCCCTGAGCACATCATTCATGAAATCCTGGAAGACTGCCGGGGCATTACAGAGCCCAAAAGGCATCACCAAATATTCATAATGCCCTGAGTGGGTATTAAAGGCAGTCTTCCATTCATCCCCCTCTCTTCTTCGGATTAGATTGTACGCACCGCGTAGGTCAATCTTAGAAAAAATGGTGGCAGTACGAAGCTTGTCAAACAAGACCGAAATGAGAGGCAGTGGGTATGAGTTTTTAATCGTGATACGGTTCAATTCCCTGAAGTCGATGCAGGGTCGCAACGAACCATCCTTTTTACCCACGAAGAAGAACCCCGACCCAACTGGAGACTGTGAAGGTCTGATAAATCCCCAAGCCAAGTTCTCCTGAATGTACTCTGCCATAGCCTGAGTCTCAGGACGTGACAGGGAGTACAACCTGCTCTTGGGAAGCTTAGCATTTGGCAACAAATCAATGGCACAGTCATAGGGGCGATGGGGAGGTAGTACCTCTGCAACTTTTTTGGAGAACACGTCCGCAAAATCTGCATAACACCCTGGCAATCCTGGCAAACTTAGCTGCGAGAGCCTGACTGGAAGGCTCAAGCAACTCCTGAAACAATCAGTACCCCAACTAAGAATCTCCCCAGAGACCCAGTCAAATTGAGGATTGTGGGCCCTTAACCAGGGTAACCCCAACACCAATGGGGCAAAAGTACAGACAGTCACATAAAAGGACAATTTTTCAGAGTGTGTGGCTCCAATAAACAAAGAAATCTGGCTAGTGCAAGAGGTTATTTTACCTTGGGATAATGGTTCCCCGTTTAACCCACAAATCTCAATTTCCGATGCCAAGGGTACTAAGGGAACAGAGTGTTTCAGGGCGAATTGGCGGTCCATAAAAACCCCGTCGGCCCCACTGTCCACAAAGGCCTCAGTCTTGACAGTTTGACCGAGGATCTTCAAGGTCACCGGAATGATAAAAGTCTTCTTGGGAAATTCTGACTTCTGGCCTGACAGGATATTTCCCATCACCCTCAGGCCCTGAAGTTTTCCGGCTTTTCTGGGCATGATACTACCACATGACCTTTATTCCCACAGTACAAACACAACCCCTGCTGTCTCCTCCGCGTCTTCTCACGCGAGGAGAGGCGGGTAGCCCCAATCTGCATAGGCTCCTCGGAAAATTCCTCAGAGTCTGAGGTTCCCTTGGGAAGGAAGGAAATCTCAGTCTCCCTTTCAAGCCTACGCTCTCTCAGCCGTCTATCCACCCGGATGGATAACTGCATGAGCTGATCCAAGCTATCAGGCAAGGGATATTGTACCAGTTGGTCCTTTATCTGGTTAGAAAGACCTCTTCGGTACTGGTGTCTCAGGGCTGGGTCATTCCACTGGGTATCATGGGCCAACCTCCGAAACTCCGTACAGTAAACCTCAACTGGCCTTCGCCCTTGCTTAAGGATCGAAATCTGAGCCTCGGCTGAGGCCGTCTTGTCAGGGTCATCATACAACATGCCCAGTGCCGTAAAAAAAGCATCAACACCTTTAAGCGACGGACAGTCAGGCTGCAACCCATATGCCCAGACCTGTGGGTCTCCTTGTAGCAAGGAAATCACTATGCCCACCCGCTGAATCTCCGACCCAGAAGACTGAGGCCTAAGCCGGAAGTATAGCTTGCAGCTCTCCTTGAAACAAAAGAACTGCGAGCGATCTCCAGAAAAACGATCCGGGAGATTTACTTTCGGCTCCTTAACCCCTGCAGGTGCTGCTGCTGCGGGAGCTCCGCCAGCAGCCTGGGAGGTGTGCATTTTAATGGACAGATCATTAAATTGTCGAGTCAGGACCTGCACCTGATCGACCACCTGTTGCAACGTATTTTGAGGGGTATGCTCCATATTCCCACAAAATTTCAACAGGAGTATTGGGCTGCTGAATATGTTATGTACACCAGTGCCTGCAGGAAAGTACTGGTGTCAGAACTGTTATGCACAACAAATGGACTCACAGACAGACTGGGGAATATGACATAACGTACACAGAAGGTGATAGGGTAACAAAATACACACAAAGTGAACAGAGAAGCCCAGAGGCTAAGGAACTGGGTATCTCCCTTGTATTAGAAATGCTCAGATGGGAAAAGCAAGATGTTGTGTTTTAATACATAGAGAACCCGAAATGCTGTTGCTAAGGGCAACAGCAAAACCCTAAAGGGTTACCAACGGGTGTGGCAGTAAACTCCTTGGTCAGAGATGGAATGATAGACACACGGAGAGTCTCCACAATCCTAATTCTCACTTGCAGTGCACAGGTTCAGTTTACTGCCACTAAACTGACCCCTGACACCTAGCACAGTGAGACAGGATTAGACAGGCAAGTCTTAGAATACAGCCGCAAACTTGCTAAGTTCACAGAGTAGTAACAGAACCCCAGCAAGCTAAACGACTGACTCCAGTCTTACTGCTAGGTCTGGATTGGCAGAGTGTAATACCAAATCCCCAGGCCTATTTGCAGTAAGCAACAAACAAATACAAAGCTACACAGTACTGGCTAACTTTCAGGAACTGACTAACCAACAAAGATTCAGCAGCATCTGCTTAACCTGGAAAGAGGCCTTATAAAGCAGGTGCTGTCCACGCCCCACTCAGACCTCACAGACTGTGAGCACAAAAACCAGCACCGGATCCCCTGCCGTGCACAGAGCCTATAACCACTGCACAGCAAAAGACCCGAACCGGAGTATCAGCTGCGCTCAGGTTACTCCGCTAGTACTTGTCTCCCGGTTGCCATGACGACGTGGCAGCACAGGGCAGGAGACCCTAACAGATTTCCCCCAAGGAATGAACAATACATACTGAGGGAGAGATATAGTGCGCTGCATTCACTTCCTCCCTCCCTTTTTTTATAACCAGTTCATTGCCGGATACCAGCCTTAAGGGATCATACACACCCTCCACCTAGTTGTCGTGCAAGAGTTAGAGAATGGGGGTTAGCACACATGGACACAGAAATTCCATTTCTCTTTGCTTTATTATCGCTGACTTAAGTGACCAGGTTGTTTGAAGATGAGAACTGAATGATGCAGTCTTCCACCCCCCAAACATTTCTGACTGGTACAGAATAAGAGATCACTATCTGCTGGCTGAACATAAATTTATCCTTCTCCCATTTTATTGCTGGAGTCTGGTTAGATGCCCTCCTGGGGAGAGTGATAACCTCTCAGCCCACTAGGAGTTATGTTAACAGTCCATTTGCAACCTAGCAGAGAAGACCTGTTACTTACAGAATGACATGCAGTTCATGAAAAAACATTTACCACACAGACAATACAATGATACCACACGCAATTTAAAGAATACCATATTCTGGGATCCGATCATGTGATGGATCCTGACAATTTAATTTTAGTTTTTGGAAATTGACATGTGTATTACAATTAGTGATGTGCACCGGAAATTTTTCGGGTTTTGTGTTTTGGTTTTGGATTCGGTTCCGTGGCCGTGTTTTAGATCAGGACGCATTTTGACAAAACCTCCCTGAAAATTTTTTGTCGGATTCGGGTGTGTTTTGGATTCGTTTTTTTTTTTTTTACAAAAACCCCTCAAAAACATTTTAAATCATAGAATTTGGGGGTCATTTTAATCCCATAGTATTATTAACCTCAATAACCATAATTTCTACTCGTTTCCAGTCTATTCTGAACACCTCACACCTCACAATATTATTTTTAGTCCTAAAATTTGCACCGAGGTCGCTGGATGACTAAGCTAAGCGACCCAACTGGCCGACACAAACACCTGGCCCATCTAGGAGTGGCACTGCAGTGTCAGACAAGATAGCACTTCAAAAAATAGTCCCCAAACAGCACATGATGCAAAGATAAATGAAAGAAAAAAGAGGTGCAAGATGGAATTGTCCTTGGGCCCTCCCACCCACCCTTATGTTGTATAAACAGGACATGCACACTTTAATGAACCCATCATTTCAGCGACAGGGTCTGCCACACGACTGTGACTGAAATGACTGGTTGGTTTGGGCCCCCACCAAAAAAGAAGCAATCAATCTCTCCTTGCACAAACTGGCTCTACAGAGGCAAGATGTCCACCTCCTCCTCATCCTCCGATTCCTCACCCCTTTCACTGTGTACATCCCCCTCCTCACAGATTATTAATTCGTCCCCACTGGAATCCACCATCTCAGGTCCCTGTGTACTTTCTGGAGGCAATTGCTGGTGAATGTCTCGACGGAGGAATTGATTATAATTCATTTTGATGAACATCATCTTCACATTTTCTGGAAGTAACCTCGTACGCCGATTGCTGACAAGGTGAGCGGCTGCACTAAACACTCTTTCGGAGTACACACTGGAGGGGGGGCAACTTAGGTAAAATAAAGCCAGTTTCTGCAAGGGCCTCCAAATTGCCTCTTTTTCCTGCCAGTATATGTACTGACTGAGCATACAAATAATTGAAGCGCTGCGTAGTCAGAATATCTATTTTTATGAATTTATTGTCACATACAAACAATTATACATACAACAAACAAATGTACACACGGCCGGTGCTAAAATTAATAAAAAGAACCAAGTAACCTCGGTCTCAATTCATAATACACAATCCTAAGCTTTTAGTATCCAATACCATACAATTATCTCAGTTCCAAACGATGTTCATAGAACAATCAATAGATAATTAATTAATAAAACACAGATATATATATTAGCAATTGATTAGTATATGTCCTTAATACTACTAATGAAATATTGATGAAATAGATCAGCCATTGATTAGTAAGAGTCTTTAGTGAACAGTTTAGTAATCAGCAACTATTTTCAATCAAAACTCAGTCCA
The DNA here is from genome assembly GCF_028390025.1 of Pseudophryne corroboree. Lineage (NCBI taxonomy): Eukaryota > Metazoa > Chordata > Amphibia > Anura > Myobatrachidae > Pseudophryne > Pseudophryne corroboree. Next base: position 837,294,840 of record NC_086445.1, read on the forward strand.
CAGCTGTTAGTAAGGTTTTAACATACAAAACTGGTTGCTTTAATCACGGCTCCATCCACAGCTGTTAGTATAATTTTACATGCATAGCTAGATGTTTAGTTGTTAGGATAGCCAGTGGTGTCCATACTAAAAATTGCAATATATATTGTGATCACAATCAATATTTCTCCTATGTCCTGAAGTTGTTATGCATAAAAAGCACCCATAACTGAGCATACCGCCATTTAGCATCAGGAGAAATTCACTCTATTCCGGGCATTACCGCCTCTGTCGGCTTACTGTTTAGTTGTCTCCCCCGTGCACCTGCAGCTGGTGCTGGTTAAGCTTCCTTCTCGGGGTTCCGCCGCACCAGAGGTCCGCTCGTTAAATGTCCCGTTTGAGTGTATAGGTACCGGATCCGTGTAGCAGATAACTCAATGCGTTTCCCCGCCTTTAGAATCGGCGGCTTCCTCAGGAGTAAAAATTGCCTCTTTTTCCTGCCAGTATATGTACGGACTGTCTGACGTGCCTACTTGGATGCGGTCACTCATATAATCCTCCACCATTCTTTCAATGGTGACAGAATCATGTGCAGTGACAGTAGACGACATGTTAGTAATCGTTGGCAGTTCCTTCAGTCCGGACCAGATGTCAGCACTCGCTCCAGACTGCCCTGCATCACCGCCAGCGGGTGGGCTCGGAATTCTGAGCCTTTTCCTCACAGCCCCAGTTGTGGGAGAATGTGAAGGAGGAGCTGTTGACGGATCACGTTCCGCTTGACTTTACAAGTGTCTCACCAGCAGGTCTTTTAACCTCTGCAGACTTGTGTCTGCCAGAAAGAGAGATACAACGTAGGTTTTAAATCTAGGATCGAGCAAGGTGGCCAAAATGTAGTGCTCTGATTTCAACAGATTGACCACCCGTGAATCCTAGTTAAGCGAATTAAGGGCTCCATCCACAAGTCCCACATGCCTAACGGAATCGCTCTGTTTTAGCTCCTCCTTCAATGTCTCCAGCTTCTTCTGCAAAAGCCTGATGAGGGGAATGACCTGACTCAGGCTAGCAGTGTCTGAACTGACTTAATGTGTGGCAAGTTCAAAGGGTTGCAGAACCTTGCACAACGTTGAAATCATTCTCCACTGCGCTTGAGTCAGGTGCATTCCCCCTCCTTTGCCTATATCGTAGGTAGCTGTATAGGCTTGAATGGCCGTTTGCTGCTCCTCCATCCTCTGAAGCATATAGAGGGTTGAATTCCACCTCGCTACCACCTCTTGCTTCAGATGATGGCGGGGCAGGTTCAGGAGTGTTTGCTGGTGCTCCAGTCTTCGGCACGTGGTGGCTGAATGCAGAAAGTGGCCCGAAATTCTTCGGGCCACCGACAGCATCTCATGCATGCCCCTGTCGTTTTTTAAATAATTCTGCACCACCAAATTCAATGTATGTGCAAAACATGGGACGTGCTGGAATTTGCCCACATGTAATGCACGCACAATATTGGTGGCGTTGTCCGATGTCACAAATCCCCAGGAGAGTCCAATTGGGGTAAGCTATTCTGCGATGATGTTCCTCAGTTTCCGTAAGAGGTTGTCAGCTGTGTGCCTCTTATGGAAAGCGGTGATACAAAGCGTAGCCTGCCTAGGAAAGAGTTGGCGTTTGCGAGATGCTGCTACTGGTGCCGCCGCTGCTGTTCTTGCTGAGTCCTGAGTCTGCCCTGCTCCACTTGTCCACATGTCCGTGGTTAAGTGGACATTGGGTACAACTGCATTTTTTAGGACACTGGTGACTCTTTTTCTGAGGTCTGTGTACATTCTCGGTATCGCCTGCCTAGAGAAGTGGAACCTAGATGGAATTTGGTACCGGGGACACACTAACTCAATAAATTCTCTAATTTCCTGTGAATTAACGGTGGATACCGGACACACGTTTAACACCACCCAGGCTGCCAAGGCCTGAGTTATCTGCTTTGCAGCAGGATGACTGCTATGATATTTCATCTTCCTCGCAAAGGACTGTTGGACAGTCAATTGCTTACTGGAAGTAGTACAAGTGGTCTTCCGACTTCCCCTCTGGGATGACGATCGACTCCCAGCAGCAACAACAGCAGCGCCAGGAGCAGTAGGTATTACACTCAAGGATGCATCGGAGGAATCCCAGGCAGGAGAGGACTCGTCAGACTTGACAGTGACATGGCCTGCAGGACTATTGGCTTTCCTGTCTAAGGAGGAAATTGACACTGAGGGAGTTGGTGGTGTGGTTTGTAGGAGCTTGTTTACAAGAGGAAGGGATTTAGTTGTCAGTGGACTGCTTCCGCTGTCACCCAAAGTTTTTGAACTTGTAATTGACTTCTGATGAATGCGCTCCAGGTGACGTATAAGGGAGGATGTGCCTAGGTGGTTAACGTCCTTACCCCTACTTATTACAGCTTGACAAAGGCAATACACGGCTTGACAAATGTTGTCTGCATTTCTTTTTAAAATAATTCCACACCGACGAGGGGATTTTTTTTGTAATTTTACCAGGCATGTCAATGGCCATATTCGTCCCACGGACAACAGATGTCTCCCCGGGCGCCACCTCTTCCCGTCCAGTGTTGGGAAGGTCAGGCATCGCAACCGACACAATTGGACTCTCCTTGGGGATTTGTGATTTAGAAGAACGCACGGTTCTTTGCTGTGCTTTTGCCAGCTTAAGTCTTTTCATTTCTCTAGCGAGAGGATGAGTGCTTCCATCCTCATGTGAATCTGAACCACTAGCAATGAACATAGGCCAGGGCCTCAGCCGTTCCTTGCCACTCCGTGTCGTAAATGGCATATTGGCAAGTTTACGCTTCTCATCAGACGCTTTTAAATTTTATTTTTGGGTCATTTTACTGAACTTTTGTTTTTTGGATTTTACATGCTCTCTACTATGACATTGGGCATCGCCTTGGCAGACGACGTTGATGGCATTTCATCGTCTCGGCCATGACTAGTGGCAGCAGCTTCAGCACGAGTTGGAAGTGGATCTTGATCTTTCCCTATTTTACCCTCCACATTTTTGTTCTCCATTTTTTAATGTGTGGAATTATATGCCAGTAATATATCAATAGCAATGGCCTACTGTACCGTACTGCTATATATTATATACTGGTGGTCAGCAAAATTCTGCACTGTCCTCCTACTATATAATACTGCACACAACTGAAATGCACCACAGGTATGGATAGTATACTTGACAACACTGAGGTAGGTAGAGCAGTGGACTACTGTACCGTACTGCTATATACTATATACTGGTGGTCAGCAAAATTCTGCACTGTCCTCCTACTATATATACTGCGCACAACTAAAATGCACCACAGGTATGGATGGATAGTATACTTGACGACACAGAGGTAGGTAGAGCAGTGGCCTACTGTACCGAACTGCTATATATTATATACTGGTGGTCAGCAAAATTCTGCACTGTCCTCCTACTATATATACTGCGCACAACTACAATGCACCACAGGTATGGATGGATAGTATACTTGATGACACAGAGGTAGGTAGAGCAGTGGCCTACTGTACCGTACTGCTATATATTATATACTGGTGGTCAGCAAAATACTGCACTGTCCTCCTACTATATATACTGTGCACAACTAAAATGCACCACAGGTATGGATGGATAGTATACTTGACGACACAGAGGTAGGTAGAGCAGTGGCCTACTGTACCGTACTGCTATATATTATATACTGGTGGTCAGCAAAATTCTGCACTGTCCTCCTACTATAAATACTGTACTGTGCACAAATAAAATGCACCACAGGTATGGATGGATAGTATACTTGACGACACAGAGGTAGGTAGAGCAGTGGCCTACTGTACCATACTGCTATATATTATATACTGGTGGTCAGCAAAATTCTGCACTGTCCTCCTACTATATACTACAATGCAGCACAGATATGGAGCGTTTTTCAGGCAGAGAACGTAGATATTTTCAGCACACTGAGCACAGATATTTGCAAGCACACTGAGCACAGATATTTGCAGCACACTGAGCACAAATATTTGCAGCACACTGAACACAGAAACTGAGAGAACGCTGCACGTCCTCTCCCTATCATCTCCAATGCACGAGTGAAAATGGCGGCGACGTGCGGCTCCTTATATAGAATACGAATCTCACGAGAATCCGACAGCGGGATAATGACGTTCGGGCGCGCTCAGGTTAACCGAGCAAGGCGGGAGGATCCGAGTCTGCTTTGGAACCGTGTAAAATGGGTGAAGTTCGGGGGGGTTCGGATCTCGAGGAACCGAACCCGCTCATCACTAATTACAATGGTTTACTATATTACTCCAGCTCTTAACAGATACAGTATTACAGGAAATTCCCTTTGAAGGTGCTTGATTAGTAATAGACGTAGGAAAACTATGGATAATTAATTCTGTTTTGTATGGGGATCATGTTCTACTCAGAATCAGGGCCGGTGCTAGGGTGTTTGGTGCCCTCCTGCAAACTATAAATTTGCGCCCTCCCACACTTTATAAAGGGACAGCGTGCGCTGGAAAAAGGGGTGTGGTCTCACAAAAGAATGGGCGTGGCCACACAAAGTACCCCCATTTCAATTAACGCCACACAGTAGTACAATCGTATTTACATTACACAGCAAATAGTAGTGCCGCTTATACACATAATGCCCGTAGATAGTAGTAGCGCCCTGTATACGTAATGGCCATAGTAGCAGTGCCCCTTATACGTAATGCCCATAGTAGTAGCGCCACTTATACGTAACACTGATAGTATTAGCGCCCCTTATATGTAATGCCAATTGTAGTAGTGCCTCTTATGCATAATGTCTATAGTAGTAGCGCCGTTTAAACATAATGCCTACAGTAGTAGCACCGCTTATACATAATGCACATAGTAGCAGCGCCGCTTTTACGTAATGCCCATAGTAGTGCCACTTTTATATAATGCCCATAGTAGGAGTGCTGCTTTTTCGTAATGTCTATAGTAGTAGTGCCGCTTTTACGTAATGTCCATAGTAGAAGTGCCGCTTATATGTAAATGCCCATAGCAGTAGCGCCGCTTATACGTAATGCGCATAGTAGCAGTGACACTTTTACGTAATGCCCATAGTAGTAGTGCTGCTTATACGTAATGCCCATAGTAGCAGTGGCGCTTATATATAATGCCCATAGTGGTAGTGACACTTATATTTAATGCCCATAGTGGTAGTGACGCTTATATGTAATGCCCATAGTAGTAGTGATGCTTATATGTAATGCCCATAGTGGTAGTGACGCTTATTTGTAATGCCCGTAGTGGTAGTGATGCTTATATGTAATTCCCTTATTGGTAGTGACGCTTATATGTAATGCCCATTGTAGTAGTGACGCTTATATGTAATGCCCATAGTGGTAGTGACGCTTATATGTAATGCCCATAGTGGTAGTGACACTTATATTTAATGCCCATAGTGGTAGTGACGCTTATATGTAATGCCCATAGTAGTAGTGATGCTTATATGTAATGCCCATAGTGGTAGTGACGCTTATATGTAATGCCCATAGTAGTAGTGATGCTTATATGTAATGCCCATAGTGGTAGTGACGCTTATATGTAATGCCCATAGTGGTAGTGACGCTTATATGTAATGCCAATAGTAGTAGTGACGCTTATATGCAATGCCCATAGTGGTAGTGACGCTTATATGTAATGCCCATAGTAGTAGTGACGCTTATATGTAATACTCATAGTGGTAGTGACGCTTATATGTAATGCCCATAGAAATGGCACTTATGCAAACCACCCCCCCATACACACACATACACACACACCCATATATATACACGCACACACACACACACACACACACACACACACACACACACACACACACACACACACACTCACTCTCTTTCCCTTCACTTACCTAACACTCTGGCTGGCCATAGCAGCAGCCTGGTCCCGTGTAACTCTGCCCCCATTCCTGTGTAGCCACGCCCCCTTTTCGGCCCGGATCAACCCCACTGTCACAGGTGAGGGGGAGAGGAGGCTCCAAGCTGCCGGCGCTGCTGCCTGTCATATAGTGTGACAGGCAAAGCAGCTGGCAGCAGCAGCCGGGGGGGATAGGCCGGCGCAGCAGCGGGGATGCAGAGCAGAGGCAGCGCCTCTCCTGGCCTGGTGCCTACCTGCTCTGCATCCATTTGCTGAGCGGGTAGCGCCGGGCCTGCTCAGAATGAAAAGACAGCAAATTTTTGTAGTCAAAGTCCACTTGACAAATACTATACATTCCACAGCCAAGTGCGGAATGGAGTGAGTTTCTGCTAAACCGTTTTAGAAATATTGCCCTCTACGTTTGACTAAATGTCTTCAAATCAAACAATGAAGTGGTGAGCATTTGGTGGTGTTTGCTATTACTTGATATGAAGGAAGTCATCTATTGCTTCTGGAAATAATTTACCCATAAAGAAAGATATTAGCTGTGCTGTGTGGGCCATGTAATTTGCAAATCAGCACTTAGTCACCTCAATAAATATTTGATCAGTGAACAGGATGGAAGTTGAACACTAAATACACTAAAAATAAATAAAGAGGCAGTCTGTGTTCCAGATAAGGTTACATTAGACTAAACAATTAGTAAACGTTCACTCAGCTTGAAATGGCAATAAAAATAGAACATACACAAGTTATATAAGCCTGCACAGATACTTGTGTATAATTAAAAATACTGCCAATACACAGATTGTAAATGCTTTACAAAAACATAATGTTAAATAAGGTTGATAACATCTAATTGAGCCTATGAAATCATGGTATATTGATATAGCAAACTACATTAAAACCAATAATCTAGTTGGACTGTGCATTGTTAAGCAGCAGCGATGCACAGATATGGTAATATAGCATGAGACGACTGGTATAATTAGATGTCTCCTGCATGTATTTGTGATCCAGTGCTGCATCTTAGGGCATAGCATCGAATCGCCAGCGACACTAGTGGATGACTTAGTTGCTCATGGGGTCATGCAAGCCGTCACCGCAGCTCCTACCAAGAGGCCAGGCAAACGGCATCAGAAGAAAAAGATCCTGGTCTCTGCACTCCCCCAGACTGAGGCGTCACGCCTCCATTTTGGGAAATGCCCCCAAATTGCTGCAGACTGTCAATCACTTGATGTGTGCAGCTGTTCTGTGTCCGATGAAGAAGGGCCCGTACTGTGTACAGTACAGAACATTGGTAGATTGCAACATTTGCCACAGATCTGTCGGGACCTGAATCAGGCTCTTGGATAGTAGCAGTAACTATTGGCCAGAAACTCTCCCCCATGCTTGCATCACAGTCCATTAAACCATTTGAAGATGTTGTAGCTTTCAGTACACTGATAAATGTATACAGTTTACAAATGTTTCACATATCCTTGCTCTGAAGACTCAACTAATAACAGCCAATTGTTCAATCTCCACTTGTCTGGATACAGCAAAGGTGGAACCTACTGTACAATACAAACACAGTGATGATATAGCTAAGCCATTTTCCTGCAGGCTTGCCAACAGCACATGCATGAATGTTTTCCACAGAGCAGTCTTTGTCAGCAGACAGTATGCACCTGTGCCCATCCTTCCAATAACAGGGGATTTTAAACATTGTTTAGTAAATACTGTACTATTTACTAAACTTGTTCCAATGGAAATTATGGACATCCGACGGAAACCAACCCAAAAAATTACGAACACTTCCTACTGATTTTTTTATTGGCTCCAAACACTACATGCTATGTTGACATCACAAACTCCTTATTAAAACACCCCAAACTGCTACAATGTGTTGAGAGCATGTAGCGAGGTGGCTGATTGTTGTTGGAGAGAGAAGTTTGCTGTTTGGAGAAGTTTATTGAGAGTTGTTATTGACTGTTTTAAGTTGTCTTGGGGTTCTTCTTGTTGTCTTGTGTTATTTAAAAGTTTGTCATATGTTTTGTCTGCTGTTTTGTCAGTGTTTATTTGCGTGTGTAGAGTGTAGTTTTTGTGTTAGTTGAGGTTTTATTTTTCTGTGTTTGTCTTGTCCTTTGTGTTCTGTGTTAGTATAGGATTATTATTTATTATTATTATTATTATTATTATTCTTTATTTATATGGCGCCACAAGGGTTCCGCAGCGCCCAATTACAGAGTACATAAACAAATAATCAAAACAGGAAAACAGCAACTTACAGTTGACGACAATATAGGACAAGTACAGGCTAAATAAATATAGCTACATCAGCAGATGACCCTGAATTAAGTATCAGGTGGCAGAAGACTGATGGATTTGGTGCAGTTGAAGATTATTAAAGTAAGAAAAAGGATAAGTACATGAGGGAAGAGGACCCTGCTCCTGAGAGCTTACATTCTAAAGGGGAGGGGTAGACAGACAGTGGTGACACAGATGGGGTACATAGAGAGCGTGGAACAGAGGGTTAGGAAGAGATTTGGCTGGGTTTGGTGAAGAAGTGGGTTTTGAGAGCCTGTTTGAAGTTTTGTAGAGAGGTGGAGAGTCTGAGGGGGAGAGGTAGGGAATTCCAGAGAAGTGGTGCAGCACATGAAAAATCTTGGAGGTAGGAGTGGGAGGAAGTAATCCGTAGGCAGGAGAGTTGGCGTGCATTAGCCAAGCGAAGAGGAAGGGTGGGAATGTAAAGGGAGATAAGGTCAGAGATGTAGATGGGACAGGAGTGGGTGAGTGCTTTGTAAGCGAATGTGAGAAGCTTGAAATGGATTCTGAAAGGGAAGGGAAGTGTCACAACTGCGGGCCTGAGCTGACGGGAGGCAGCCTCAGTTGTAGGGGCTGAGATGTACCGGAACCTGGGAGGTTGTATCAGACCCCTGGACATGTAAGTAACATGAATAATAACTGCCCGAAGGCGTGACCACGACAACTTGGATAAAAGTCAATGATGTTTATTATGACAACTCCGCAACACAGCAGCAGTAAAAGAAAACGTAAAAGTCAGCAAAGAATAAATACAGTTCCTGGGTACTACAGGATGGCAGGAGCCACAGGGCACTGGTAGTGTGAGATAGTTCTTATGATCTTCTAGATGGAAAGTCCTTACCAGGCCCGACTGTAGCAATGGAGATAACCCAGGATTGTGCCAGCTGGTGTTCCAGGAAAAGCTGGGTTGCTGAAGATAAAACAGCTGCTGTGGATACTGGCTGGAACCAGACTGTTGTAGCACGGAGTGGATACTGGCTGGAACCAGTTAAATAATAAATGAACTTGGGAGCGATGAAATATGAACTGAAATGTAGAACTTGAGAGCGGAGAAATAATAATACCGGTGGAGAGTGGTAAAGTGTAGAAAGGACACCGGCCCTTTAAGGGAAGCTGTACTCTGCTGGAAGCTGAGCTGGAAGCAGGTAATGTTGTAGCTGGAAACAGATGAATCCACAATGGATTGGAGAGTCAGGCTACACCGCAGGTGGAATGCTGGTGCGGGTCTCTATGGTGGAAGTCTTGAGACAGGAGCTGGAACCTGGAAGACAATCACAGGAGAGAGACAAACAGGAACTAGGTTTGACAACCAAAGCACTGACGCCTTCCTTGCTCAGGCACAGTGTATTTATACCTGTAGCAAGGAAGGGATTGGCTAGGCAATTATGCAGATTATCAATACTGAGAACAGATTGGTGGAAATGATCAGCTGACAGAATCCAAGATGGCTGCGCCCATGCAGACACTTGGAGGGAAGTTTGGTTTGTAATCCATGTGGTAATGAAAACAGTAATGGCGGCGCCGGCCACCGGAGACAGGAGGCGCCAGGCTGACAGATGCACATCCAACCACGCGGACACAGCGGAGGCCGCGGCTGACGTAATCGCCACTCAGACACTCTGCATGCAGAAGTTCAGGGACGGCGGCGGAGGCCGCGGGAGACGCCATGCCAGGTGTAATATGGCGTTTACTGTGACAGCGTCCCAGAGTGACAGGAGAGGATACAGGAATGTACACATCAGGATAACAGATGGGATCCGGTCCTGGAGCGCTGAGCCAGCCTTAGGAGGCATCTGATGGGTAAGAAATGGCGTCCAGATACCCGGATCGTGACAGGAAGCCAGTTAACATCTTGTAGGAGAGGAGAGGTGGACGTAGTGCATTTGGTGAGAAAAATTAGCCGGGCAGCAGCATTGAGGATAGACTGGAGTGGAGAGAGTTATTTGTCAGGAATGCCAGTCAGGAGGAGATTACAGTAGTCCAGTCTGGAGATGACCAGTGAGTGGATAAGGTTCTTAGTAGCGTCCTGGGTCAGAAAGGGTCTGATCCTGGAAATATTTTTTAGATGAAAACGGCAGGATTGTGAGAGGTGCTGACTGTGTGGTTTGAAGGAGAGGGAGGAGTCAAGGATTACTCCAAGACAGCACACTTGGGGGCTAGAGGAGATAGTAGTGCCATCAATAGATAATGAGATTGTAGGAGGTGAGGTTATGCGGGAGGGAGGGAAGATGATCAGCTCGGTCTTAGACATGTTAAGTTTAGGAAAGCGCTGGGACATCCAAAGAGAGATAGCAGAGAGACAGTTGGAGATACGAGTGAGGAGAGCAGGGGAGAGGTCTGGAGAGGAAAGATAGATTAGAGTGTCATCAGCATAGAGATGATATTGGAAACCAAAGAACTAATGAGCTTACCTAGTGAGGACGTATAGAGAGAGAAAAGAAGAGGACCAAGGACAGAACTTTGGGGTACACCTACAGTTAGTGGAAGTGAGGGGGAGGGGGAGTCATGAGATGAGACAGAGAATGAACGGTCAGAGAGGTAGGAAGACAGCCAAGAGAGGGCAGTGTCACGCAGACCAATGGAGTGAAGGATTTGCAGTAGGAGAGAATGGTCCACAGTGTCAAAAGCAGCAGAGAGATCAAGAAGAATAAGTAGAGAGTAGTGGCCCTTAGATTTGGCAGCATGGAGGTCATTGCATACTTTTGTAAGGGCATTTTCAGTGGAGTGGAGAGGATGGAAGCCAGACTGGAATGGGTCAAGCAGTGAGTGTGAGGAAAGAAAGGATGACATTTAGGAGCTGATTGGTTGTTACTTGATTTATCTCCACTTTATCTGCTTCTAAGCTTAAATAAATCTTACCCCAAGAGTGTTACTGGAAAGATAAAGATGTTATTTAAATAAAATACTTTGGGTTAAGGCAGATCAGCACTCAAAAGACTGAAAATGCAACTTTTGTATCAATAACTTAAAGACTAATTGTTATTGTTTTTGGTGGAATTATCGTTGAAAAAATCCTAAAGTTCACTTATGTTCACTATCTGGATCTTTTTGTCTGGTCAGTCACTGATAGAGATGAGCTGTTTGATTTTGCTGAAACTGAACACACCTGAACATTGGGGTTTTGAGTCGAACTGAGTCCAGACTAGGGTCAATTTGGGGTTCCGAGCTGAACAGAGTCCTGGCTCAGGTCATCCCACCAATTAATAATATCAGATCTAAAAAGTGAATCTTACGTGCTTTTAGCAGCTTTGCACACGCTAAGCCGCCGCCTACTGGGAGTGAGTCTTAGCTTATCAAAATTGCGAACGAAAGATTAGCAAAATTGCGAATAGACACTTCTTAGCAGTTTCTGAGTAGCTCCAGACTTACTCGGCAACTGCGATCAGTTCAGTCAGTTTCGTTCCTGGTTTGACGTCACAAACACACCCAGCGTTCGGCCAGACACTCCTCCGTTTCTCCAGCCACTTCCGCGTTTTTCCCAGAAACGGTAGGGTTTTTTCGCACACACCCATAAAACGGCCAGTTTCCGCCCAGAAACACCCACTTCCTGTCAATCACATTACGATCACCTGAACGAAGAAAAAACCTTGTAATGCCGTGAGTAAAATACCTAACTGCATAGCAAATTGACTTGGCGCAGTCGCACTGCGGACATTGCGCATGCGCATTAGCGACTAATCGCTCCGTTGCGACAAAAAAATAACGAGCGAACAACTCGGAATGACCACCTAGATACGGAATATACCCAGGTCAGTCCCATTTACACTGAACCTGGGACTACAATGCATGTCAATGTCATTCACAGACACTCCCTTGAGGCGGACCTCTGCATACACAGCCAATTAGTAGCTTTAAGCATAAACTGGGTTGGATAACCTGGGTCGAGCTGTTTACACTGCACCGTTACCAGGGTCCAACCCTAGCAGATTCCCAGGTCGACCTTTGTTATTTTGCAAGGACCTTTTTAGACCAAGCTGTGACCTGGGTTTTTGCAGCAGTAACGGTCCCTCCCAGCAGAAGGCAGCATTACCTGCTCAGGATGTTACAAGCATGGAAGAACCACCACTCTACTGGTGGATCCAGAGAATGGAGAGTTAAGATTTTATAAAAAGCTGGGTTTTTCTTTGTCATATTTTATGAATCCTAAGCTAAAACCCCAGTCTTCTCTAGCAGCAAATGTATACATTTCTTATTGCCATGCTTTTTTAAATTGAGTTTGAAATGTCCTCATTTTAAATAAGGCTGCTGCTTGCTAATAACTTCAGCACAGATTGAATATTTTATAGGAGCTATACAAATGTTCTGTTGTTTTCAATTATCTGATCATCCTAAGGACTGATAATAAAAATATCTCAGTTAATCAATAGAACAGGCAGGAAACAGGAGATTCATTTGTTTCCTCTTTTGTTGGCGCTGGAACCACAATTAGCTACAGTATATGGATCTAACTATGTCTTGTCAGTACAAATGTAAATGTCTTTGGGAAAACAGTATAAAGACCTATAATCACTTCCTATGTGAGTATGTTTCACCACTTGCCTGGCATATTCGCATCAGATGCGACCACACCAGCAAGTGCACTATCCTACCCTTCTGCATACAATGCAACTAGTCAGATACACCGTGTGCGCGATACACCGTGTGCGCGATACACCGTGTGCGCAGCTGCAGGGTACAGAAACTTCCAAAATCTGCAGCTCTCAGAGGGACCTTCCAGTCCTTCTGCCTCCCTGCACCTTCCACCAGAATCTGTCTTGCTGCCGATCACTCAGCACGGCAGGACCTCCTATCCAGTGGCTGCAGACATGTTCAGCCTCTGGGGAAATGTAAATTAAGTTAAATTAACCAAGCCCCCAGCCCCCCTCCCCAGGCCTCCCAATGTGTACCTGGTGGCTGCGCGGCTGTGAGAATGAAAGTCTTGATGGTCACAATGTTTCTGAGGTTCCAATTGTGCTGACCAGAGCCGGCCCTAACCAATGTGATATCCTAGGCAAGATTTTGCCTGGAGCCCCCTAGCACTGCTTCTAGTTCTGCCTCTGACTCTGCACTCCTTTCCAAGTACCATCACCCCTCACCCATAGCAGTCCTCATTTTGGTGCTCCTACCACCTAGACTTTAAATAGGAACAGTGCGCACATTCGGCAGACCATCCAAAAAGGGGTGTGTGCTTGCTGGGAAGGGGCATGGCCACACAATAGTACCCCCAATTCAAATTATGCCACACAGTAGTGCAACTTTATTCACATTATATCGTGCGACAGTGTCCCTTATTCACGTTACATCATACAGTAGTACCACTTTACCTTAGATACGTTACTCCTCACAGCTTATTCACATTCCACCACACTAAATTGCTCTTTATTCACATTACACCACACTATATTGCTCTTTATTCACATTAGACCACACCGCATTGCCCTTTTTATATGGTACGCCACAGAGTAGAGCTCCTTATACACATAATGCCACACATTAGTAATACCTTTATACACATAATACCACACAGTAATGCCCCTTACACATATGACACACATTATTAATGTCCTTATAAACATAATATGCCTTACACTTTATGTCAACCTTTATTAATGCCCTTATGTACATAATGTCCCTTACACATATGACGCACATTATTAATGCCCTTATGCACGTAACGACACACATAATGTCCTTTACACATATGCCGCACACTGTTAATGCAGTTATACATGACACACGTAATGACCCTTACACATATGCCTAACACTTCTGCACAACCAATCCACCTGTACACAGTACTCACATGGCCATTAACACTGTGACCTCTACCTCTGATTGGATACAGATGTGTCCTCAAACATCTTACCTCAATACCCCATGCCGCAGGAGATGCCTGGCGTGAGTCAGCTGCCAGCTCTAGTCCAGCTCTGCTAACGTCGGGCACCTTTTTTTTTTCTTTCAGAAAATGCATCTTATTTCCATTGCTATGTGACTAGGAAGCACAAGCATCTCCTGCTAATTAAAATCATATGCGGCATACCTATATTCTGTGTGCGACTGTGACTGTATCTGCATACGAAATGCTACGCTACAGTGATTTCCAGTAATACACTTTTGGATGCAGATACAGCCGCATTCCCACAGAGAATATAGGCATGACGCATATCATTTTAATCAGCAGAAGCTGCTTGTGCCCTTAGACATTCCAAATGCCCATGGCATTTGCCTAGTTTGCCTATGCCTAGGACCGGCACTGGTGCTGACTTATGTTCCAATGTTTGGAAAAAATGTTGTTGTTTTTTTTACAAATATGCAAAAAAAGTTTTCAGTTTTAAAATAAATAATTTTGGATACGTTTAAATACATGTTCTTCCCCTAATGACCCTTTCATACAGAAAAAAATCCCGGGTCGACCCTTCCCGTGCCGGGAAATTACCGGGTTGTTTTCTCTGTCTGAAAGGGGTATAATTCATTCATAAAAAAATTGACAATTTCTGAGTGTTTTTTGGGAAAAAAATTGTCAGTTACGTGTTTAAAGGAGAATCCCATTCAATTATAATTTATTATTTTAAAGCCTAGTACCTGGGTATGAAAGTATGTTGTTCCTCTACAGTATTTCTCTTGGTTACAAGGGCGTAGCTACCATAGGTGCAGGTAGTGCAGCTGCTATGGGGCCCAGATCTGAGAGGGGCCACCTTCCCTGTCACAGTTACATATGTTGTACAGTATACATTTTTCACCATTGGTTGATACATAGGGACACTTACAAACTTTTACCTTGGGGGCTACAATATATCTAGTTATGCCCCTAGACCTGCTCATTGCAATGTCATATAAACTGAACTGGAGGGCATTTTACTGTTACATCATATACACTAAAGCACTGTAGTGTGGCACAATATAAAGTCAAGGCACTATAGTGTGGCATAATATGAACTGTATCATAATGTGATTTGGGGATACTGTGTTGCATAACATTAACTAAGTCACCAAAGTCACAGAAAATGAACTAGGGCACTATTATGGGGCATAACATTAACAACTGCTGTGGATAGGGATCTCTCTTGAAGCACTGGGACAGGGGCCCTTCCAAATGTTGCTATGGGGCCCATTAAGTTCTGGCTACACTCCTGCTTGGTTACATTGCTACTCCACTTCATTGTGGTTCACTGGTGTGTATACAGCAGCTAACCGATCCCAGTAGTAATACTGTAGCTCAGAAAACTGCTCACTGTCTTAGGGGGTTATTCAGAGTTGTTAGAAAACCAAAAAAGTTAGCAATTGGGCAAAACCATGTTGTACTGCAGGCTCTATACTCACTTTTGCAGTGTCTAACTTATCTATGGGCCACTGTGTGAAAATCCCTATGTCCTGTTACATTAAATGATTGTCTTACATGTGTTATCTAAATGCTATCTGTGATTGGGCAAACTTTCATGTTGCTGGTTAGAATCATCAATCATCAATTCATTGATGTTGTGAGTGATGTAAAGTTGGACATAAGTGTGAGTTTTTTTTAATGTAAAATCTTTATTTCCATATGGAATATGTGCAAGTATAAGTAGCTATGTTCAGTGGGATGCATTTTATACTTATTACCCTGGAAGCAGAGCAGCAGAGGGATGTGGTGGTCAAACGTAGTTTAAATACAGTCAGGGGTGGATCTCGGGGGATGGGTGATAATTGTGATGACCCCCTTCCCGTACAAACTTCTCACCTGCCCACTACAGCTTTCTGCTATATACTGTAGCAGCGCAACCTCTGCGGCGCATCATGCAGGGAGAGAGAATAGACTACCATTGCTCAGCAGCAACCTTCCTGAAGGGCGTAGCAGGGTATGCCAGCGGTCGGGCTCCTGGCGACCAGCATACCGGTGCCGGAAGCCCGACCGCCGGCATACCAACAGCGTGGTGAGCGCAAAGGAGACCCTTGCGAGCACGGTGGCACGCTATTCATTCTCCCTCCAGGGGGGTCGTGGACCCCCAATAGGGAGAAAAAGTGTCGGTATGCGGCTGTCGGGATTCCGGCGCCGGTATACTGTGTGCCGGGATCCCGACAGCCGGCAACCTGAAGACCACCCCTTCCTGAACCCTCCTTGCTCATTTGTTTAAAAAAAATAATTAAAATGTGTGGCCACTCAAAAAGTGCTACCACAACTAGTGCTAATAACCTAGGTTGGCTGCTGCAATTTCAGGGCAAGGAACAGTGTGGGCTACCTTGGCAGCTAATAGCATCAGACTAAAACATGTTGGTATGGTGAAACTGTAGCAGGGAATCCTGTTATGTGCAGTATTCCTGCTGTAATGTCAAACAGCTCTAGTCTCTCCTAGGACACATCATAGCTCTGTTTAATGCATTAGGTCTCTTCTCACACCATTGCTTGGTAAGTGTGTGGTTAGGGTAATTAAGTGGTTAAAGAATATATCAAACGTTTTTATTTTTTCTTGCAGGTGAATTAGAAAGTTGCAGCGTAACCATGGCTGCCAGAGCAAGTTGGCAATTGTACAATTGACATCCAGGATCTGCTGCCCTCTATAGTTTAAGAAAGAAAACAATAGCAAATAAGGACACACATGGTGGGAAATTCCTTTATTTAAATAAACACTTTAAGGGGTATATTTACTAATGGTTGATGAAAATCAAGAGAGGGATCCAATCGGTCCCCATCCATCACCTCCTGCACCTGTACATCAGTCGAATCAGTGCAGAAGGACTCCGAGCTCCTAAACCCAGAAGTCCTTCCATCGGAAAGGACAGCTCTTATTGGAAGATTTACCCTTTGTGATTTTTTTCACGCATACAGCGTTAATAAACACTGTTACATTTCGGGGACATACTTGCTGAGAACAAAATGCCACTGCTTAATAAGTTTAGCCCTCTTGAGTCAGTCATTGTAACTAAACAGAGTGGCTTAAGGTGTGTACACAAGGGGAGATCCTTGCTATGGACGATTTTCACTTGCGATTTCCCTTGAACTTCCTGGAGCCCAGCACCACCGATTTTTACTAACTTTTCTTGAGATATGGACTATGTGTGCTTACGATTTTGGCTTATGTGAGATTTTGGCTTATGTGAGATGTCATTGACATGTGAGATGAACTAGATAGTACACCGATCTAGCAAGGATTGACTTGCCTGCACAGTCTATCTTTTCTTGCGATGCCGACCTGGCGGCACCGCGCATCGGGGTCGCAAGGTGACGTTCACCTTGCGATTTGCACTAACTTTTCTTAAGATTTTGACTATATAATCAAAATCAAAAGAAAATATCTCACCGTGTGTACACACCTTAAGTTCTGATTGGTCAGAGCATTGGGAAATTTGTGCTGATTGGCTAGAAGATATTAAACAGAAAAAACAGTTTCCACATGACTATTACAAAGTTAAATTGCTATTTATTGATTGTAATATTGCAGGAGATATTACAGCTCTGTCCTGCGTTACTGTTAATATCACAGCACACCGCCGCCCACATACAATTTATGGGTACTATACTACTTTGCTATTTTTTAAGCTCTGAAAATGAAAAAATCTTGACTGTGAAAGCAGATGGTATTGTCACTGTCTTTCTTGCCAATGGAAAGAAGTTCCAAACATAATGTGTCGATTTCCTCATGCAACTTGCACATTACATATCAATTTCCACATGTAATAATAAATTACTGTGATTTTTTATTAGTTGAATGGTCCTTGTCATACAGTTCTGTGCTGTTATCATAACTTCGGGCCTTGGAACTCATCCACAATCACTTTTGTTATAATCCAACAGTCCATTGACTTGTTATAATCCAACAGTCCATGGTGAAGTGGGTAATAATTTCAAAATGACAGTAAATGAAAAATATCCAGTTAGCCTTTTTTTGGGGTTATCTGATATTTATCAGCTTGTACTGTAGTTTATCTATTTGTAACAATCATACCGCTTTCACATCTCAATCATGGGTCGTACATGGGAATTGTACATGGGTCCTTCCCAGGTGTGACCTGCCATGAGACCCCTTTCTGACTGGCAACGTGATCAGGCATATGGTCGGGTTGCCATCAGGGTCAGATGCGGGGGAAGTCCTTGGAGGTGAAATAATCTCCATTTCGCCACTTCCTAACTGTGAATGGGTCCCGGATCGCATCGACCCAGGTTACCCGTTCACACCGCACCTGACACAGTACTAACCCGGGAATAACCCTACTTTATTCCCGGGTTGAAATACTGGATCAGGCGACTCGGGAATTCAGGATTTACCCTTTCATATCGTACATCGACCCGGCAAATTACTGGGTTATTTGTGCGGTGTGAAAGGGGTATCAGTGGCAGGGCTGTTTCTAGCCAATTTGGCTCCCAGTGCAAGATTTAAAAATGCGCCCCCCCCCACCCATTGACATTAAAAAAAATCTATATGTGCCCCCCCAATAGATAGAAAAAGAAAAAGTAAGCGCGCGCCTTCGGCGCGCGCGCTCCCGGCAAGGGTGTGTCGCCTCATTAAAATGGATGTGGCCTCATCTGATCTCATCATCACGGCCACCACAGGAAAAAAAAAGTCTCCATTTTAAACAGTACGGCAGGCAAGAGTCCTCATTTTACACATTGCGGCAGGCAAGTGTCCCCATTTTACACATTGCGGCAGGCAAGTGTCCCCATTTTACACATTATTGCAGGCAAGTGTTCCCATTTTACACATTGCGGCAGGCAAGAGTCCCCATTTTACACATTGCGGCAGGCACGTGTCCCCATTTTACACATTGTGGCAGGCAAGTGTCCCCATTTTACACATTGCGGCAGGCAAGTGTCCCCATTTTACACATTATTGCAGGCAAGTGTCCCCATTTTACACAGTATGGCAGGCAAGAGTCCCCATTTTACACAGTACGGCAGGCAAGTGTCCCCATTTTACACAGTACGGCAGGCAAGTGTCCCTATTTTACACAGTATTGCAGGCAATAGTCCCCATTTTACACAGTACGGCAGGCAAGTGTCCCCATTTTACACAGTATTGCAGGCAAGTGTCCCCATTTTATACAGTATTGCAGGCAAGTGTCCCCATTTTATACAGTATTGCAGGCAAGTGTCCCCATTTTACACAGTATTGAAGGCAAGTGTCCCCATTTTACACAGTATTGCAGGCAAGTGTCCCCATTTTACACAGTATTGCAGGCAAGTGTCCCCATTTTACACAGTATTGCAGGCAAGTGTCCCCATTTTACACAGTATTGCAGGCAAGTGTCCCCATTTTATACAGTATTGCAGGCAAGTGTCCCCATTTTACACAGTACGGCAGGCAAGTGTCAAGTGGGGGGAGGGGAAGGGAGAGGGAGGGGGGGAGGGAGAGAGAGAGAGAGAGAATACTCACATACAGTATGAAGAGGCTCTTCCCGCTCTTCGGCCCGCGCCGGCTGCCTCCTCCTT
This sequence comes from Pseudophryne corroboree, assembly GCF_028390025.1. Lineage (NCBI taxonomy): Eukaryota > Metazoa > Chordata > Amphibia > Anura > Myobatrachidae > Pseudophryne > Pseudophryne corroboree. Next base: position 837,314,416 of record NC_086445.1, read on the forward strand.
CCAGCTGGCTCCCCCTCCTCTTGTCATCGGTACTCCTGTTCGGGGGGCGGAGTTTCGCGGAATGACGCGATTGCGTCGTGACGTCATGACGCAACCGCGTCATTGTGCGAAACTCCGCCCCCCCTCGCCCGCCGCTAGAAACGGCACTGATCAGTGGTATCGCTGAAGTACTTCATGATCATAAATCCATGCACTGGTTTTTAGACAACTGCCGACACTGTGTTTAAGTAGATAGGCACACTATTAAATCTATTAGCTATTTCATAATTATTTTCATATTTAGAAAAAGTGCCAATGCTTATGAATATGCTGGAAATAATGGTTCCTAGTGTCAGGCACATACACATTCATTTTGCAAAGAATTAAAACACATTTAAAGAACAAATATGGTAATAACACCTAAGACAGATCCGTCAGGTTTATTCATTATAGGCATAACCTTCATAACATCAGGTTGTTCCTATATAAGTTCAGGCTATGCTAATAATTGTTTAATTGATTTTTAATTGTCATTTTTCGGTTGAGTTTTATTTCACTTAATCCCTGTGACACACAAAACTGCTTCTCATTCAATAATCCTAACAGCAGATTTACTGTTCTCTAGGGATGCGTACAGGCTATATTTAGGGATTGATAAAGAGATTGTTAATTATTCTTATATACTAGTCACCATGATAATTACTTCCTGTGCAGTTTGATAAGATACACATCAGCAACAAAATATGACAAAGATTAATAATAGAAAAATAGGACAACTAAATTAAAAATTGACTCACATGGCAACTCAATTTCAATGCTAAGATAAACTAGATTTGGTTCATAGGTATAATTTTGCTTCAGGCCATTTATGTCTGATTAGAAAATGAAATTGCCTGGGGTGTAACATTGTTATAAGCAATTTTAAACCATTTGAGCAAATGACGTTAGAGATGCAGCCTCACAAAAGGCCAGCCTTTGCAAAGTAACAGAGAAATCACAGGTCTCCATGACTAATCATGTATACGCTTATCAAAGCACTGAGCTGAGTGGTGCCACATAGTTGCATTACTCATAGGTTCCTGTAGGATGAGATAAGATGTGAAGTGTTGTAATTATTCTTGTCTGTCAAATATCACACTGTGCTTAGCTGATCATAATTGGAAACTAGCTTAGCAACATACAAAGCCTGTTCTGCTATAGCGATAAATTCAAAGTATATTTAAAGTAAACAAGTAAAGGAATCAATGAATTGACAAATAAGCACTTATTTTCAAACTGCATTTAATTGCATATGTGACTAAAGAGAAAGCCTTGTTTAATTATGATTACATCTCGCAAAAATAAATAAATAAATAAATAAATAAGACTTTTAGGTTCTGGGTTCAAAGTTCATTCTTAATTTTTTTTGATAATCTTTTATTTTGGAGTTACTAAACTAATTTTTCCTTTGGGGCACTTAAGTATAATTTAAGTTCTAATTTGCCTGATCTGATCAGTGCTGACTAACTAGTGCAATCATTAGCCAGATCAATAACATGTTGTATTGGCATTGCTGGAAAATCTATTGCCTGCAGGTTTGTGCCATCAATGGCTAGGAAATAGCTTGGATCACTTGAGAATTTGTTAATCAGACTAAGTGCTATTTGGCCTAACTCAGAGGTTCCCAAATGCTGTCCTCAAGGCACCCCAACAGTCCAGGTTTTAGGTATATCCATTGCTCATCACAGATGGTTAAATCAAATTGACTAAGGTGCTAATTAAGTCAACTGTGGCCAAGCATGGATACATTTGAAACCAGGACCATTGGGGTGCCTTGAGGACCGCGTTTGGGAACCTCTGGCCTAACTCATGCATGGCCAGGGCAGATAGGCAGGCCAACAGCTTCACCAGGAGTTTCTGGGTGGGCCCATGATGGTATGGACCACGTAAGTCTTTGTTTTACGTTTTTTTCTCTTATTCCCTGTAAAAAAAACAAATAACAAAAAACATCCAAGGGGTTGTGATGGGTGACAGATCTGTGCAAACTAGGAGTATCAGGGTATAGGTGGCCAGCCATGCCATTGATCTCCCTCCTAGTTCCTCCCCTTAGATCAGCCACATACAAGTAACAGAGTATTTAACCCAAGAATAAATAACCTTGTGCTGTTAGTATTGGGGCTCTTCTTAACACCACTGGGCAATGTGTGTTGTCTTAAAATCTGAAAAACAGTTTAAAAATGGTATTTTATTATGTGGTGCTACTGTTCCAAGAAATCACCAGCATATCCTTGCATCCAGGGAGTTCTAAGAAATAAACACATTGACACCCTGTCCAAACTCCTTAATTTGAAATTAAACTTTAACCTTGTCTTTGGGGAGGTGTATCAACCAGTGCAAAGACTAGAGAAGTTTCCCACAGTAGCTAATCAGCTTCTATATATTATTTATAGCATGCACTGGATACATGCTATCTTGAAACTGATTAGTTGCTACCTAGTGGCAAAATCAAGATAAAAACAGCCAAAATAGCCTACTAGACCCAAAAATATCCTGAGTTGTGACTTACATTTTGGTTTAGGTCACATGAGCACTGCATCTACAGTACTTTATTAAGTTGAGAAGCCTTAAATTGCCTTCTGCAGTGTATGCATATCACCTTTATAGGGGGTAACACCTGGTCAGCTCTGGAAGGAACCAAGTTAGCACAAATGACAGTCAATGCACTGCTAATATCAACTACAGTAAGGTCCAGACTTCTAGGCCTTCAATTTGTACAACCAACAAAACAGGGTGTTTTTCACTGGAGAAATTCTCTCAGCAACCATGCTGACCACAGGTCGAGCGGTTTTACCTGCACTGTAATCCATTGGCTCACCCTGCTTTGGACAGACAGTCTCTGCATATATATTCCAGAATCAATGTACTGAAAACCCACAGCTGGAGGTGGGTTGTTGAGTTTGACCATGGGGTTATGGGTTCTGGGCTTAGATACCGGCTACAACCCTTGCTTGGCTTTAATCAATTTACTAAGGGTTAGGTACCTCTCAATTACCACTGCCAACTCCTGAAATGTTTGGGGATCAGCCTGTAGGGTCTATTGCTGTACAACCCAGTCTAATACCCCTATAGCATTGTCTAGAGCAACCATTTCCACCACACGCTGTGTAGAGTTTTCATTCGGCTGCAACCAGGCTTTGCTCAGTCTGTCTAGCTTTGCCAATTAAACCCTAGGAGGCTCAGACGTGTTTATCTGCCATTCATGAAACTTCTGGGCTTGACTGGGTCCCATCACCCCAACCCTACTGAGAATTGCCTCTTTCTGCACCTCCCCAGTGAGACAGGGAGCTAATCTGGCAGCCCATTCCTCCTCCTGGCCATTTTAAGTGAAGAGCAGTGCATTCAAAGCTTTTGTAAAATCTATCGCTCCTGGCCACCTTTTCTCATTTTCTTTAATTCATCATGCAGTTACTGAATCTGAATTTGCGACCCTACAACCAGATTTTGCTGCCCTACAGACAGATTTTGCTGCCCTGCAACCAATTCAGCAAACACTTTCATCACCTCCTTTATATTACACTGCTTTTCCACTTTGTGGACAAATTTAGCAGGCTTAATTAACTCTCTCTGGTCCACCAGTTTTACAAAACAGATTAGAATTACAGTTTTGTGTGCACTTTTCTATCTCACAGGGCACTCAATCATCACACTTAACAACACTCCTGGCCTCCAAACCACATAGAGAAGTAATTTTGTTATGCGTGAAAAAGCTGCCGTTTAAAGGCTGGGTTGCCCACTAGCTCAACCAGCTGCTATGCGTGCCACTCAGACTTAATTTATTTCCAGGTCCTTTGCTGCATAGTAGTGTCCAGCAATGTGGTACCTGTATGTGGCAAGGATCACATACACCGGGTAAAATTCAAAGAACAAGTTTATTTTTTCTCCAGAAGTTATGTCACTCACAAGGTGTAACAGCAGTTCACAGCAGGTTACATTCCATGTTCTGACAATCAAAAATGGTACAGACGGATCCTAGCATATCCCCACACCCCCATCATATTGTCTGGCCAGCCCTATGAGAGCAGGGCTTTGGCGTCTGGCAGCTTGCACTGATCCTCTGCAGGGTCCACTGATGTCTCCACTGTCTGGTGTCTGCTGGTGATGGGCTGGCATTCCTGCTGTCTCCTGCATGGGTGCCACCATCTTTCCTCTGGTCACATGATGGCAGGGCCCAATGAGAGACTATACTTATTATCACTCCCTGCTGCTTTCTGGTTACTAGTGATGCCTTCCAGATTACCTCCAATATTTCATTAACACAGTGATCAATTAAGTTCCATTTGAATACATGCCCCAAAGGAAACTGGATATTGCAGTACATATGTGGCACATTCGCACCAATGGAGGATAAACTGTTATAACCTGATATAAAATTATGTAAAAATATATAAATAAAAAACTATGAAAAAATGAAAAGAAGGGGAAATACAGTAGTATACCACACTAACTTTTGATGGCTAACAACAATATAGAAAAATTTATATATTACGGAGCATGAGAGAAAAACATAGTTTCAGTTTTACATAAACAGTAAATATATGTCAAAAGAACCATTTTACCTCAAAATCACAATTCTAGCCCAATGGTTTAAGGGGTTTCAGGTCATATATAGTGTGCATTTCATTCTTCGCAAATCTTCTGTCCCTATCGTTGGTCTTCCAATTATTTTTTGTGACTGATAAACCACAAAAGTGTTTGATGCCTTTTAAATTACACTCATGTTTGATCTTAAAATGTAACAAAAAAGGATGGCTTTCTTCACCTTTCAGAATATTACAGGCATGTTCAGCCCATCATGTTTTTTAAGGCTCTCTTTGTTTTCCCTATATACATTAAATGACATATGCACTCTATCATGTAGATGGCATAATTAGTGTGACGTGATGAAATCACGAATCTTCATAGTTTTGTGAGGAGTGTCTATTTCTGTCAGTTTCATTGCATTACTGGAATATGCCTTACACATTTTACACTCCTCACAACTGTAAAAGCCTTTTTCTACTGATTTTGGTAACTTCTTGTATTGTGGATTCAATATTTTCTCTATTATAACCTTTTTCTATGAACATCTCACCCATTTCAGATGGTTGTAATTGGAATGTTCCTTCGGTTGAACAATTTCTTCTCAACCGTATTATCTGTCCTTTAGGAATATTATGTTGCCATTGTGGCTACTATCCATCCCTATATATGTATTAGAGTCTGTTGGTTTACAGAAGTTACTAGTTACTAGATTACCACCTAAAACTTCAATTTTTAAATCTAAAAAATTAACTGTCTGGCAACTTTTGCAAAAAACAAGATTAATATTAAGATCATTGGTACTGAGGTACTGGCAAAAATGTTTCAATATATTTTGATCCCCATTCCAAATAAACAAGACATTGTCTATGTAATGTACCAAGTTTGCGCCCCAGTCATGCCCCACCCAGACAGATGTATTTTCTCAACTGGACATGAATAAGTTGTCATAACTGGGTGCAAAATTGGTACCCATGGCAGTCCATACATCCTGCTTATAAAAGTAACCGTCAAAATTAAAATAATTATTTTGGAGTATAAATGTAATGCTCTACAATAGGAACTCTACAAAATGAGGTTCCGTTTTTTCTTTTTCATGGAAAAACATAACAGCATTGATACCATCTTCTTGAGTAATAATTGTATATAATGATGAGACATCTGCTGTTACAAGACAGTACTCATCATCCCATTTTATAGTGTCTAATTTAATCAAAATGTCTTTTGTATCCTTCAAGTGTGATCTTTCTTTACACATTAGTGGTTGGTTGGATAGATGATAATCTATCAGGGATGACAGGTTGGCAGTAATGGAATTAATCCTTGCCACAATAGGGTGCCCTGGTGGATTATGGGCATCCTTGTGGATTTTAGGTAACTGGGATAGTGTATTTTTAATTATAGGAGAATTATCCAACTATTTTATTAATCACTTCCATATTAACATATTTGTCTATCAAAATTTTAAGATTTTTCAGGATTTTATCAGAAGGATCGCTTTTAAGTTTTATATACATACCAACATCATTAAGTTGTTTCATCCCTTCTGATATATAATTCTCCTTATCTAACACTACAATATCCCCCTCCCGTCAGCAGGTTTAATGATAATGTTACTCTTCTCTTGTAGTTTCTTCATTGCTGTCCTTTCCTTATATGTTAGATTTCTTGATGTTTATTTTTAGTAATGTTAGATATGTCTTTATGCCTTATCATTGTCTTTTTTTCAGAAAAAACTTTTTTAATGCCAATTTGCGGGCATATTTTTAAACGTCTATGAATAGGTTGGAATGATTAACAGTGTGGGACAGTGCATATTTCAATCCTTTGGATAACATTGATTTTTCTGCCTTTTCTGATACATACCTACTCAAATTAAAAATTTGGGTATTTTGATTATCGGTTATCCTTAGTCTTTGTTTTTAATGGTGTTGATTGTTTATTTTAAGATTTGTTATATGATTTTTGAATTCCTGCTCGCTTAACTCTTTTGACTTTCTTAATTATCTCAGTTATTTTTTGTTTTGGATCCACTCTCCCTGATTTCTTCTCCATAAAAAATCCCTTCCTTCTGTTCTGTTTAATATATCATATCTATTGCCTATGGGAGTAGTCCATTGTGGCTCCCTCCTTTCCTGGAAGTCATTCTGCTGTGTGTATTGTCTATAATGGGGGTTTCCCCTCCATTATTTTTCTATTGGGTATTGTTTTTGTATGTTATTATGTCCCCTATGGTGTGATGGATAAGACCAGTTTGTTTTCATACCACTTTTTATTTCTATTATCCGTGGTAGGTCCCATTTTATTCATATTATCCGATGCTTTGTTTCTTTTGTTCATGGTATTCTTTTTATTGTACCCTGAAGTTTTTGATTTGGAGGGGGTAAAAACGTCTGTGTCCTGTTGGTTAGTGTTATTGTCGGGACATTCGACCATGACACGGTCTCTAATAAACTTTTTATTTTTCCTTAGCAATGATATCTCTTTCACGCTTTTAAATCTTTTTAACAATCCTTTCCTCATAGTTTTTAAAATCCTCCATACAGTATGTCTAAATGGACTGACGAGAATCTCCAATTGTGATATTTGTTTCTCTAATTATATAAGTTAGTATTTTCTTTCATGTACTGTAAGATTCATTAGATTCATAGAACAATCAGTAACAGTTTGGTCCCATTTTAATTTAAATATAGCTGAGGATGTACTGAAGGATGCATTTTTTTATCTATAACCTTTGGCGACAATATTAGATGCCATGTATTGCTCAAGGGATGTAATCTCCCACCATGTGTGATTCTCCTTCAAGAGAATATTTTCTAATTTCTGCATTATACCCTCCATTGTTTCATCCTCTACATTGATATTAATAATTGTATTATTATTAGAGAACACATTATCAATCCTCAATGTCCTATTGAATCTATGTTGAAACTAGAGATGAGCGGGTCCGGATTTACTCAGTTCTTTACTCCAGAATTATCGCCATTTCTTATTTTCTGGATTTTTCTTATTGGATAACCAAAACACATGACGTCTGATAGCCAATAAGGAGATTCGGGTAAATCAGAGTAAAACCAAACCCGCTCATCTCTAGTTGAAACATAGTCATAGCCTGGAATCCAAACCAATAGGTGAAAACAAAATAATGCAACAATTTATAAAACAGTATGGATTCATTGGTGCTGACTTAATTAGAGCAGCAATTTATAAGCTAACCAGGGTCACCTTTACCGAATACAAATACCAAATACAGATTGACATCCAATAAACAGTTGCGCTCCAATTTTATGTTCAAATAGCTGTCAACGTCTCATGGGATTTTCATCCAATAATGATGGTAGCTTTTATAGGTAGGACATCGGGACCACCATGGGTACCAATTTCCCACCCAGTTATGCCAACTTATTCATGTTGAGTTGGGAAAACACATCTGTCTGGGCGGGGCATAACTGGGGCACGAACTTGGCACAGTGGTGGCATTACACAGACAACATCTTGTTCATTTGGTAAGGGGATCAAAATATATTGAAACATTTTTGCCAGTACCTCAATACCAATGATCTTAATATTAATCTTGTTTTTTGCAAAAGTAGCCAGACAGTTAATTTTTTAGATTTAAAATTGGAGTAATAGGTGGTAATCTAGTAACTAGTAATTTCTGTAAACCAACAGACTCTAATACATATATAGGGATGAATAGTAGCCACTTACCACAATGGCTATGTAACATTCCTAAAGGACAGATGATGCGGTTGAAAAGAAATTGTTCAAACGAAGGAACATTCCAACTACAGTCAACTGAAATGGGTGAGATGTTCATAGAAAAAGGTTATAATACAGAAAATATTGAATCCACCATACAAGAAGTTACCAAAATCAGTAGGAAAACTCTGTTTGAAGATAACCATAAGATCATAGAAAAAAAGAATGACTTTAGTTTGGCATTTGTTACCCAATTTAACACACAATATAAAGGTACTGAGAAGGCCATTAAAGATAAGTGAAAATTTCTAAGGATCCAACTTTGAAAACCATCTTACCAACTAAGCCGAGAATCATTTTTAAAAGGTCGCCAACTATTAAAGATTCTTTAGTTGCAAGTGCCCTACCTATGGATGGTATGAGGCTTCTACCATGCAATAAAGGCTTTTACAGGTGTGGGCAGTGTAAAATGTGTAAGGCGTGTCCCAGTAAAGCAATGAAACTGACAGAAATAGACATTCCTCACAAAACTATAAAGATTCATGATTTTATCACATGTCACACTAATTATGCCATCTACAAGATAGAGTGCATATGTCATTTAATGTATATAGGGAAAACAAAGAGAGCCTTTAAAACACGATGGGCTGAACATGTCCGTAATATTCTGAAAGGTGAAGAAAGCCATCCTTTTTAGTTACATTTTAAGATCAAACATGAGTGTAATTTAAAAGGCATCAAACACTTTTGTGGTTTATCAGTCAGAAAATATTATTGGAGGACCAACAATAGGAACAGAAGATTAGCAAAGAATGAAATGCACACTATATATGACCTGAAACCCTTAAACCATTGGGCTAGAATTGTGATTTTGAGGTAAAATGGTTCTTGTGACATATTTACTGTTTATGTAAAACTGAAACTATGCTTTTCTCTCATGCTCCGCAATATATAAATCTTTTGTCTATATTGTTGTTAGCCATCAAAAGTTAGTGAGGTATACTACCTCCCCTTCTTTTAATTTTTTAATCTTTTTTTATATATTTTTTTACATAATTTATTATCAGGGTATAACAGTTCATCCTCCATTGGTGCAAATGTGCCACATATGTACTAAAATATTCAGGATCCTTTGGGGCATGTATTCAAATGCAACTCTATTTTTCACTGTGTTAATGAGATATCGGAGATAATCCGGAAGGCATCACTAGTGACGCCATGACGGATTGCTGATGTGTACGGAGGTAATGGTAAGGAAGTCCCGGAAGTATTGCGGCCGACGTCACATCCATTCCATATGACCGGACTCCCTCTGACTTAACCTGCACCTTAACCACTGGACGAACTTTTGTAAGTTTGGTAGTGTTTAATCAAAAGGGCTTATATGAATTGAAGCATCTATCTATCTATCTAACTGTTTTTATATATGTTGCTCTTTCTCACTTCCGGTTGGTGATTTCCGGTCAAACGTATATAAGAATGCACACTATCCCATGGTCACTTTTCCTTGACAAAGACGCCAGGTGCGTCAAAACATGTCTGAGAAAGTGACCTGGGACATACACCTTTTTTTTCTACACAGCATTTAACTTCTGGTCCCACCTGGAGCATGAGACAACCAGGGGTTTCAGTCTCTCTATATCTGGTGATTATAACATATGACCATGTATGCTGATGTTTGAAGTGTATGATCCCTATTTCTTTTTATGAATTTTTATGTGAAAATCACTGTGTCAATAAATCAAGTGTTTTAATTTACCAGATGGGTGTATATCAGGCCTGGCCAACCTGTTGCTCTCCAGATGTTATGAAACTACACATTCCAGCATGCCCTGACAAGTTTTAGCATTCCTTAATATCAAAACTGTGGCAAGGCATGATGAGACTTGTAGTTTTACAACAGCTGGAGAGCCACAGGTTGGCCAGGCCTGGTGTATATCTTCTTAGTTACTGTGCTGCTCTGATTACAAAGTGATGAGGAAAAGAAACCTTGATGTTCATTTACACAGCAGGATATATGTAAGCACCTTGTTAGCTGTTGTATTTATCATCTTACACGTGGTGATCTGCGGGGCAGACATTCAAGCCAGTTATCTTTGGATGATTATATAACCTAATAAAAGTCTCTAATTCCTGATTAACTCTCTCTACTTGGCTATTCAATTGTAGATGTTAGGCTGTTGAGAAATGCAATTTGACTTGCATAGTTGCACATAAAGCTCGCCAGAATATAGCAACGAACTGGACACCATGGTCTGACGCAATCTCCAAAGGAAGTCCATGTAGCCTAAAGATCTCCCGAAAAAGAATTTTGGCAAGTTCGGCAGCAGAAGGTAGTCCAGCGAGAGCAATGGAGTGGGCCATTTTCATAAATCTATCCACTACCACAAGTATGGTATTGAATCCTTTCTATTCAGGCAAATCGGTAATAAAATCCATTGCCACGTGAGTCCATGGTCGAACTGGATTCGGAAGAGGTTGGAGAAGACCAGCAACAGGAGAATGAGAAGGCTTATGTTGAGCACATTGTTGAAGAAAAATTCCCTTTCAGTCCCTCGTGATGATAAGTAAGGTAGTTTATTCAGAGATACGTATCTGGCATGAAGCCAGTCATGATTTCTCTCTGGCACAGGGGATTACAATGTATATATATATATATATATATATATATATAGCCAAATTTCCACTCGGTGGAGAGTGCACTCACGCAAATGTATGAAACAGTTCGTGCATAAAAGAACAATGTTTATTGGTCATCAAAAGAGCCTTGGGGTCGACGTTTCGGTTCAATGATGAACCTTTCTCAAGACCGGCATTAGTACTTAGTCAAACCAACATCGAATATGAAAGTATTGCTAGAATGTCTATAATAATAAAAACAAAAATACATATTAAGAGACTCCGCCTCCCAGGCCTTATCACAATCTTAATAAAAGATAGATCATCTCAAAAGATGGATTAGACAAAATTTTAGAATAGTGCCAACATAAATGTAAATGCCCATCACCCTCTACGGCTATTTTCACAAGGTGATGATATATAAAAAAACTCAAACACCTCCGTCACCTGTGATGTCACCTTAACAAACCTCTAAAACATCTCACTGACCTGATACTATTTCTACCATAATATATATGGGTAACGAGTATATACTCCTCTCCAGCATAATCACGTGTGTGAAATAGGTCAGATAAATCTAGGACAACAAATTCACATCATCCCCAGTGGTTAAAATATCCACTAAGGGGATTACTAAGCAAATATATAACAGGTGAGGGTAACCTTGGACATACCTGCTAAAACAGACACTGCTGCTAGGATGCAGCTGCAGGGGCACGTGGATACATGAGATGCTACAAAAGCAAATGTAAAAGCTAATAATTCATAGTTCAAAAAACAAGCAAAGAAGGTGCATAGACACCACAATATAACTTACATGTGTACTGAAATCCAGGTCATCCCTGCGCTGCATAACTCATACAAGCAGCATGACAGCTATTTAAATAGCCCGGGCCGGAAGTGCCCGGAAGTGGCAGGTGTGTCAATGAGCACATTCCCTCACTGTCCCTACTACTTAACACTGACCCACAGCGTCCAACCAAACTAACTCAGCGCCCATCGCTATGTTGGGCCCCTGACTCCCCGTCTGACTCAATCAAGACCGCGATGCAGACAGGTGAAGCCGCCGAGAGGAGCGACATGCGTTCCATCTTGCCGGAAACGCTGCGTTCCACCCGGCCGGAAGTCACGGGTGTGCCGCAAATAAGGGAATGAACACAATAGGGAACGCGATCACTCCGTCCGCTAGACAGTGGCTACCACTGCCACCAATGCATATATAAGTGACCAAGACACACCAAAGAAGATGCGGGAGGCACAATAAAACAATATAAACTACAATATTTAAGGAATATAAATATAGAAACAGTGTGATAGTAGATGCAGACACTTGTACATAAATATATGCACGTGCATGCACATTCACACCATCACACTTAATGGAAAAAATAAATGACTCTGCAAATTATATAAAATAAGTTTCAAAGCCCATATTTGGTATGGGCATAAGAATTAGAGATGAGCGGGTTCGGTTTCTCTGAATCCGAACCCGCACGAACTTCATGGTTTTTTTCACGGGTCCGAGCGACTCGGATCTTCCCGCCTTGCTCGGTTAACCCGAGCGCGCCCGAACGTCATCATGACGCTGTCGGATTCTCGCGAGACTCGGATTCTATATAAGGAGCCGCGCGTCGCCGCCATTTTCACACGTGCATTGAGATTGATAGGGAGAGGACGTGGCTGGCGTCCTCTCCATTTAGGTAAGGAGAGAGAGAGAGAGATTGACCTGAGGCTGATACTGTAGAAGAGAGTGCAGAGTTTAGTGACTGACCACAGTGACCACCAGCAGTGCAGTTGTTTTTAATATATCCGTTCTCTGCCTGAAAAAAACGGTACACACAGTGACTCAGTCACATACCATATCTGTGTGCACTGCTCAGCCCAGTGTGCTGCATGCCTGCATCATCTATGTATATATTATATATCTGACTGTGCTCAGCTCACACAGCTTATAATTGTGGGGGAGACTGGGGAGCACTGCAGTGCCAGTTATAGGTTATAGCAGGAGCCAGGAGTACAAGACAGTCACATACCATATCTGTGTGCACTGCTCAGCCCAGTGTGCTGCATCATCTATGTATATATTATATATCTGACTGTGCTCAGCTCACACAGCTTATAATTGTGGGGGAGACTGGGGAGCACTGCAGTGCCAGTTATAGGTTATAGCAGGAGCCAGGAGTACATATTATATTAAAATTAAACAGTGCACACTTTTGCTGCAGGAGTGCCACTGCCAGTGTGACTGACCAGTGACCTGACCACACTGACCACCAGTATAGTTAGTAGTATACTATATTGTGATTGCCTGAAAAAGTTAAACACTCGTCGTGTGACTTCACTTGTGTGGTGTTTTTTTTTTTATTCTATAAAAAACTCATTCTGCTGACAGACAGTGTCCAGCAGGTCCGTCATTATATAATATATATACCTGTCCGGCTGCAGTAGTGATATATATATATTTTTTATATCATTATTTATCATCCAGTCGCAGCAGACACAGTACGGTAGTTCACGGCTGTAGCTACTCGGCAGTCCATCCATAATTGTATACCACCTACCCGTGGTTTTTTTTTCTTTCTTCTTTATACATACATACTACTACATCTCTTTATCAACCAGTCTATATTAGCAGCAGACACAGTACAGTACGGTAGTTCACGGCTGTGGCTACCTCTGTGTCGGCACTCGGCAGTCCGTCCATAATTGTATACCACCTAACCGTGGTTTTTTTTTCTTTCTTCTTTATACATACATACTACGACATCTCTTTATCAACCAGTCTATATTAGCAGCAGACACAGTACAGTACGGTAGTTCACGGCTGTGGCTACCTCTGTGTCGGCACTCGGCAGTCCGTCCATAATTGTATACCACCTAACCGTGGTTTTTTTTTCTTCTTCATACATACATACTACGACATCTCTTTATCAACCAGTCTATATTAGCAGCAGACACAGTACAGTACGGTAGTTCACGGCTGTGGCTACCTCTGTGTCGGCACTCGGCAGTCCGTCCATAATTGTATACCACCTACCCGTGTTTTTTTTTTCTTTCTTCTTTATACATACATACTACTACATCTCTTTATCAACCAGTCTATATTAGCAGCAGACACAGTACAGTACGGTAGTTCACGGCTGTGGCTACCTCTGTGTCGGCACTCGGCAGTCCGTCCATAATTGTATACCACCTAACCGTGGTTTTTTTTTCTTTCTTCTTCATACATACATACTACGACATCTCTTTATCAACCAGTCTATATTAGCAGCAGACACAGTACAGTACGGTAGTTCACGGCTGTGGCTACCTCTGTGTCGGCACTCGGCAGTCCGTCCATAATTGTATACCACCTACCCGTGGTTTTTTTTTCTTTCTTCTTTATACATACATACTACTACATCTCTTTATCAACCAGTCTATATTAGCAGCAGACACAGTACAGTACGGTAGTTCACGGCTGTGGCTACCTCTGTGTCGGCACTCGGCAGTCCGTCCATAATTGTATACCACCTACCCGTGGTTTTTTTTTCTTTCTTCTTCATACATACATACTACGACATCTCTTTATCAACCAGTCTATATTAGCAGCAGACACAGTACGGTAGTTCATGGCTGTAGCTACCTCTGTGTCGGCACTCGGCAGTCCGTCCATAATTGTATACTAGTATCCATCCATCTCCATTGTTTACCTGAGGTGCCTTTTAGTTGTGCCTATTAAAATATGGAGAACAAAAATGTTGAGGTTCCAAAATTAGGGAAAGATCAAGATCCACTTCCACCTCGTGCTGAAGCTGCTGCCACTAGTCATGGCCGAGACGATGAAATGCCAGCAACGTCGTCTGCCAAGGCCGATGCCCAATGTCATAGTACAGAGCATGTCAAATCCAAAACACCAAATATCAGTAAAAAAAGGACTCCAAAACCTAAAATAAAATTGTCGGAGGAGAAGCGTAAACTTGCCAATATGCCATTTACCACACGGAGTGGCAAGGAACGGCTGAGGCCCTGGCCTATGTTCATGGCTAGTGGTTCAGCTTCACATGAGGATGGAGGCACTCAGCCTCTCGCTAGAAAAATGAAAAGACTCAAGCTGGCAAAAGCAGTAGCACCGCAAAGAACTGTGCGTTCTTCGAAATCCCAAATCCACAAGGAGAGTCCAATTGTGTCGGTTGCGATGCCTGACCTTCCCAACACTGGACGTGAAGAGCATGCGCCTTCCACCATTTGCACGCCCCCTGCAAGTGCTGGAAGGAGCACCCGCAGTCCAGTTCCTGATAGTCAGATTGAAGATGTCAGTGTTGAAGTACACCAGGATGAGGAGGATATGGGTGTTGCTGGCGCTGGGGAGGAAATTGACCAGGAGGATTCTGATGGTGAGGTGGTTTGTTTAAGTCAGGCACCCGGGGAGACACCTGTTGTCCGTGGGAGGAATATGGCCGTTGACATGCCTGGTGAAAATACCAAAAAATCAGCTCTTCGGTGTGGAAGTATTTCACCAGAAATGCGGACAACAGGTGTCAAGCCGTGTGTTCCCTTTGTCAAGCTGTAATAAGTAGGGGTAAGGACGTTAACCACCTCGGAACATCCTCCCTTATACGTCACCTGCAGCGCATTCATAATAAGTCAGTGACAAGTTCAAAAACTTTGGGTGACAGCGGAAGCAGTCCACTGACCAGTAAATCCCTTCCTCTTGTAACCAAGCTCACGCAAACCACCCCACCAACTCCCTCAGTGTCAATTTCCTCCTTCCCCAGGAATGCCAATAGTCCTGCAGGCAATGTCACTGGCAATTCTGACGAGTCCTCTCCTGCCTGGGATTCCTCCGATGCATCCTTGCGTGTAACGCCTACTGCTGCTGGCGCTGCTGTTGTTGCTGCTGGGAGTCGATGGTCATCCCAGAGGGGAAGTCGTAAGCCCACTTGTACTACTTCCAGTAAGCAATTGACTGTTCAACAGTCCTTTGCGAGGAAGATGAAATATCACAGCAGTCATCCTACTGCAAAGCGGATAACTGAGGCCTTGGCATCCTGGGTGGTGAGAAACGTGGTTCCGGTATCCATCATTACTGCAGAGCCAACTAGAGACTTGTTGGAGGTACTGTGTCCCCGGTACCAAATACCATCTAGGTTCCATTTCTCTAGGCAGGCGATACCGAAAATGTACACAGACCTCAGAAAAAGAGTCACCAGTGTCCTAAAAAATGCAGCTGTACCCAATATCCACTTAACCACGGACATGTGGACAAGTGGAGCAGGGCAGGGTCAGGACTATATGACTGTGACAGCCCACTGGGTAGATGTATGGACTCCCGCCGCAAGAACAGCAGCGGCGGCACCAGTAGCAGCATCTCGCAAACGCCAACTCTTTCCTAGGCAGGCTATGCTTTGTATCACCGGTTTCCAGAATACGCACACAGCTGAAAACCTCTTACGGCAACTGAGGAAGATCATCGCGGAATGGCTTACCCCAATTGGACTCTCCTGTGGATTTGTGGCATCGGACAACGCCAGCAATATTGTGTGTGCATTAAATATGGGCAAATTCCAGCACGTCCCATGTTTTGCACATACCTTGAATTTGGTGGTGCAGAATTATTTAAAAAACGACAGGGGCGTGCAAGAGATGCTGTCGGTGGCCAGAAAAATTGCGGGACACTTTCGGCGTACAGGCACCACGTACAGAAGACTGGAGCACCACCAAAAACTACTGAACCTGCCCTGCCATCATCTGAAGCAAGAGGTGGTAACGAGGTGGAATTCAACCCTCTATATGCTTCAGAGGTTGGAGGAGCAGCAAAAGGCCATTCAAGCCTATACAATTGAGCACGATATAGGAGGTGGAATGCACCTGTCTCAAGCGCAGTGGAGAATGATTTCAACGTTGTGCAAGGTTCTGATGCCCTTTGAACTTGCCACACGTGAAGTCAGTTTAGACACTGCCAGCCTGAGTCAGGTCATTCCCCTCATCAGGCTTTTGCAGAAGAAGCTGGAGACATTGAAGGAGGAGCTAACACGGAGCGATTCCGCTAGGCATGTGGGACTTGTGGATGGAGCCCTTAATTCGCTTAACAAGGATTCACGGGTGGTCAATCTGTTGAAATCAGAGCACTACATTTTGGCCACCGTGCTCAATCCTAGATTTAAAGCCTACCTTGGATCTCTCTTTCCGGCAGACACAAGTCTGCTGGGGTTGAAAGACCTGCTGGTGAGAAAATTGTCAAGTCAAGTGGAACGCGACCTGTCAACATCTCCTCCTTCACATTCTCCCGCAACTGGGGGTGCGAGGAAAAGGCTCAGAATTCCGAGCCCACCCGCTGGCGGTGATGCAGGGCAGTCTGGAGCGACTGCTGATGCTGACATCTGGTCCGGACTGAAGGACCTGACAACGATTACGGACATGTCGTCTACTGTCACTGCATATGATTCTCTCACCATTGAAAGAATGGTGGAGGATTATATGAGTGACCGCATCCAAGTAGGCACGTCACACAGTCCATACTTATACTGGCAGGAAAAAGAGGCAATTTGGAGGCCATTGCACAAACTGGCTTTATTCTACCTAAGTTGCCCTCCCACAAGTGTGTACTCCGAAAGAGTGTTTAGTGCCGCCGCTCACCTTGTCAGCAATCGGCGTACGAGGTTACATCCAGAAAATGTGGAGAAGATGATGTTCATTAAAATGAATTATAATCAATTCCTCCGCGGAGACATTGACCAGCAGCAATTGCCTCCACAAAGTACACAGGGAGCTGAGATGGTGGATTCCAGTGGGGACGAATTGATAATCTGTGAGGAGGGGGATGTACACGGTGATATATCGGAGGGTGATGATGAGGTGGACATCTTGCCTCTGTAGAGCCAGTTTGTGCAAGGAGAGATTAATTGCTTCTTTTTTGGGGGGGGTCCAAACCAACCCGTCATATCAGTCACAGTCGTGTGGCAGATCCTGTCACTGAAATGATGGGTTGGTTAAAGTGTGCATGTCCTGTTTTGTTTATACAACATAAGGGTGGGTGGGAGGGCCCAAGGACAATTCCATCTTGCACCTCTTTTTTCTTTTATTTTTCTTTGCGTCATGTGCTGTTTGGGGAGGGTTTTTTGGAAGGGACATCCTGCGTGACACTGCAGTGCCACTCCTAAATGGGCCCGGTGTTTGTGTCGGCCACTAGGGTCGCTAATCTTACTCACACAGTCAGCTACCTCATTGCGCCTCTTTTTTTCTTTGCGTCATGTGCTGATTGGGGAGGGTTTTTTGGAAGGGACATCCTGCGTGACACTGCAGTGCCACTCCTAAATGGGCCCGGTGTTTGTGTCGGCCACTAGGGTCGCTAATCTTACTCACACAGTCAGCTACCTCATTGCGCCTCTTTTTTTCTTTGCGTCATGTGCTGATTGGGGAGGGTTTTTTGGAAGGGACATCCTGCGTGACACTGCAGTGCCACTCCTAAATGGGCCCGGTGTTTGTGTCGGCCACTAGGGTCGCTTATCTTACTCACACAGTAGGCTACCTCATTGCGCCTCTTTTTTTCTTTGCGTCATGTGCTGATTGTGGAGGGTTTTTTGGAAGGGACATCCTGCGTGACACTGCAGTGCCACTCCTAGATGGGCCAGGTGTTTGTGTCGGCCACTAGTGTCGCTTAGCTTAGTCATCCAGCGACCTTGGTGCAAATTTTAGGACTAAAAATAATATTGTGAGGTGTGAGGTATTCAGAATAGACTGAAAATGAGTGGAAATTATGGTTTTTGAGGTTAATAATAATATGGGATCAAAATGACCCCCAAATTCTATGATTTAAGCTGTTTTTTAGTGTTTTTTTAAAAAAACACCCGAATCCAAAACACACCCGAATCCGACAAAAAAAATTCGGTGAGGTTTTGCCAAAACGCGGTCGAACCCAAAACACGGCCGCGGAACCGAACCCAAAACCAAAACACAAAACCCGAAAAATTTCAGGCGCTCATCTCTAATAAGAATAGATTGCTTAGGCCTGGGAAGAGGCTCTCCTAGTTGCATATCACAAATTGGGACAGAAATGGTTAATCCCAGAGAACTTGGTACAACAGTTGCAAATGCATCACATGCTATTACTCAGGTTCCTCAAGATGTCAAAAAAAGAGCTTACACCAAAAAAGAAAATACAAACACAGTACATCAAAAAATAAAAAATATCAACAATACAATAATAATACATATACAGGTATATATTTAAATGCAATTAGCCAATGGCTTCAAATAACTCATATCTGAATATACTCATATAGACAGGGGAAACCTAGTCTCATACCAATAGGGTACTACTCTAAGTTAAAGAAAGACATTGAGTGGATTCGATTCATTTAGCCCTCTATGGGCCACCGTATCAAGCTGGTGTATCCAATAGCTTTCTCGTCTTTTCAACAGGAGAGCCCGATCCCCCCCAGTTGGACAGGGCGGGATCCAGTCAATTAACTTACATTTCAGGCTGGCTACTTGGTGTTTAGCTGCTATAAAATGCCTCGCTACCGGTTTATTGGTTTTACCTGTCATTAATGCTGTATTGAGGACCTGTGATTGGCCATTCTATATCTGAATGGCCTTGTAGTGAGGCCAACATAACAGAGACCACAAAGACATTTAAGCATATAAATCACATGGTCCAACCTGCAATGGAGATGGTCACAGGTCCTCTTGTTACCCAATTTAACACACAATATAAAGGTACTGAGAAGGCCATTAAAGATAAGTGGAAATTTCTATTAAAGGATCCAACTTTGAAAACCATCTTACCAACTAAGCCGAGAATCATTTTTAAAAGGTCGCCAACTATTAAAGATTCTTTAGTTGAAAGTGCCCTACCTATGGATGGTATGAGGCTTCTACCATGCAATAAAGGCTTTTACAGGTGTGGGCAGTGTAAAATGTGTAAGGTGTGTCCCAGTAAAGCAATGAAACTGACAGAAATAGACATCCCTCACAAAACTATGAAGATTTCTGATTTTATCACATGTCACACTAATTATGCCATCTACAAGATTGAGGACCTGTGATTGGCCATTCTATCTCTGAATGGCCTTGTAGTGATGCCAACATAACAGAGACCACAAGGACATTTAAGCATATAAATCACATGGTCCAACCTGCAATGGGGATGGTCACAGGTCCTCAATACATACAGCATTAATGACAGGTAAACCGATAAACCGGTAGCGAGGCATTTTATAGCAGCTAAACACCAAGTAGCCAGCCTGAAATGTAAGTTAATTGACTGGATCCCGCCCTGTCCAACTGGGGGGGATCGAGCTCTCCTGTTGAAAAGACGAGAAAGCTATTGGATACACCAGCTTGATACGGTGGCCCCTAGAGGGCTAAATGAATCGAATCCACTCAATGTCTTTCTTTAACTTAGAGTAGTACCCTATTGGTATGAAACTAGGTTTCCCCTGTCTATATGAGTATATTCAGATATGAGTTCTTTGAAGCCATTGGCTAATTGCATTTAAATATATACCTGTATATGTATTATTATTGTATTGTTGATATTTTTTATTTTTTGATGTACTGTGTTTGTATTTTCTTTTTTGGTGTAAGCTCTTTTTTTGACATCTTGAGGAACCTGAGTAATAGCATGTGATGCATTTGCAACTGTTGTACCAAGTTCTCTGGGCTTAACCATTTCTGTCCCAATTTGTGATATGCAACTAGGAGAGCCTCTTCCCAGGCCTAAGCAATCTATTCTTATGCCCATACCAAATATGGGCTTTGAAACTTATTTTATATAATTTGCAGAGTCATTTATTTTTTCCATTAAGTGTGATGGTGTGAATGTGCATGCACGTGCATATATTTATGTACAAGTGTCTGCATCTACTATCACACTGTTTCTATATTTATATTCCTTAAATATTGTAGTTTATATTGTTTTATTGTGCCTCCCGCATCTTCTTTGGTGTGTCTTGGTCACTTATATATGCATTGGTGGCAGTGGTAGCCACTGTCTAGCGGACGGAGTGATCGCGTTCCCTATTGTGTTCGTTCCCTTATTTGCGGCACACCCGTGACTTCCGGCCGGGTGGAACGCAGCGTTTCCGGCAAGATGGAACGCATGTCGCTCCTCTCGGCGGCTTCACCTGTCTGCATTGCGGTCTTGATTGAGTCAAGACGGGGAGTCAGGGGCCCAACATAGCGATGGGCGCTGAGTTAATTTGGTTGGACGCTGTGGGTCAGTGTTAAGTAGTAGGGACAGTGAGGGAACGTGCTCATTGACACACCTGCCACTTCCGGGCACTTCCGGCCCGGGCTATTTAAATAGCTGTCATGCTGCTTGTATGAGTTATGCAGCGCAGGGATGACCTGGATTGCAGGACACATGTAAGTTATATTGTGGTGTCTATGCACCTTCTTTGCTTGTTTTTTGAACTATGAATTATTAGCTTTTACATTTGCTTTTGTAGCATCTCATGTATCCACGTGCCCCTGCAGCTGCATCCTAGCAGCAGTGTCTGTTTTAGCAGGTATGTCCAAGGTTACCCTCACCTGTTATATATTTGCTTAGTAATCCCCTTAGTGGATATTTTAACCACTGGGGATGATGTGAATTTGTTGTCCTAGATCAGGCATGTCCAAACTGCGGCCCTCCAGCTTTTGAGAAACTACACATCCCAGCATGCCCTGACACAGCTTTAGCATTCTCTGACAGCAAAACTGTGTCAGGGCATTCTGGGATATGTAGTTTCACAACAGCTGGAGGGCCACAGTTTGGACATGCCTGTCCTAGATTCATCTGACCTATTTCACACACGTGATTATGCTGGAGAGGAGTATATACTCGTTACCTATATATATTATGGTGGAAATAGTATCAGGTCAGTGAGATGTTTTTGAGGTTTGTTAAGGTGACATCACAGGTGACGGAGGTGTTTGAGTTTTTTTATATATCATCACCTTGTGAAAATAGCCGTAGAGGGTGATGGGCATTTACATTTATGTTGGCACTATTCTAAAATTTTGTCTAATCCATCTTTTGAGATGATCTATCTTTTATTAAGATTGTGATAAGGCCTGGGAGGCGGAGTCTCTTAATATGTATTTTTGTTTTTATTATAGACATTCTAGCAATACTTTCATATTCGATGTTGGTTTGACTAAGTACTAATGCCGGTCTTGAGAAAGGTTCATCATTGAACCGAAACGTCGACCCCAAGGCTCTTTTGATGACCAATAAACATTGTTCTTTTATGCACGAACTGTTTCATACATTTGCGTGAGTGCACTCTCCACCGAGTGGAAATTTGGCTATTTCAAGTAGACCTACTTTGGTCTATTGGGAGCACCCGCTACGTTGAATTATTGAAGATGTGAGTGCAGGATCTGCTGGGATATATATATATATATATATATAGAGAGAGAGAGAGAGAGAGAGAGAGAGAGAGGTTTGTGAAGGCGGCACTCACAGGTAAATAGTCAAACGAAGTTCACATATAACTTCTAAGTTTCGGTTTAATTACAGAAAAACCGTCATCATAAAACCGAAACGTAGAAGTTATATATGGACTTCGTTTGATTATTTACCTGTGAGTGCCGCCTTCACAAACCTCTGTATGCATCTTTTAGGAAGGCACCGGGTCATCGGGCAGTACGGATGGTGTAATGGTTAACATTACTGCCTTACAGCACTGAGGTCATGGGTTCGATTCCCACCATGGCTCTAACTGTGCAGAGTTTGTATATTCTCCCTGTACTTGCGTGGATTTCCTCCGGGTACTCCGGTTTCCTCCCACAATCCAAAAATATACAGGTAGGTTAATTGGCTTCCAACAAAATTAACCCTAGTGTGTACATGTGATAGGGAATATAGATTGTAAGCTCCACTGGGGCAGGGACTGAAGTGAATGGGCAAAATATTCTCTGTAAAGCGCTGCGGAATATGTGTGCGCTATATAAGTAACTGGTAATAATAATAATAATAATAATTTGAATTGAAGGAAGCAAGGAGTGCCGGTTCCACGAATACACTATATATATATATATATACACATACTGTATACACACATACATATGAGTAAATCCACATAGTCATCATATAAATCATTTATAGACAAGGCGTACATAATTATAAAGAAGGATGCCATTCGCTACTTAGGTAATGAAGGGGAAGTTCCAGTGATGTCATAAATGGCTAGAATAACTGTGTTTCCCAAACAGGTGGCAATCTATCCTAATTAATACACAAAGAGATGGTTTTCGAGTCTAGGGTCACTTCTGTTCATCCAGGGAGATATTGGCAAGGCCATTGTCCATCAAATAGCATCAATACCAGATAAGAGTAGTCATAGAGATAGGCACTCCAAGGGAAAAGCCAAAATATCATTATGTCCGAAATGTCAAGATTTATGAAATTCAAAAATATAGTGTTTCATTGTAGGCCACCAATAATTCAATTGAAGGAATTTAAATGTTTTAAGGATCCAGTGTGTCCAGTAAAATGAGAGGAATGAGCCCAGGTCAGAAACCATTTTCTTAATAGTTGAGGAATATGAGACTTACCAGGAGGTACCATCCACTTAGTGGTAGCAAAAGCAAGAGGATTGATGATGAGTATTTCATAAATGTTATTCTCCTCCTCCTTAGATAAAATAAAATATAGATAAAGCATTAGCCTTAGCATTCTGGGTCCCTGGATTGTATTTAATACAAAAATTATAGCAAGCAAAGAAAATAGCCCAACAAGCTTGTTGTGGTTTTAAACCAGGGATGGGGAACCTTTGGTCCTCCAGCTGTTGTTGAACTACACATCCCATCATGCCCTGCAACAGTTTTAGCATGACCAAATAGCAAAACTGTAGCAAGGCATGCTGGTATGTGTAGTTCAACAACAGCTGGAGGGCCGAAGGTTCCCCATCCCTGATTTAAACAGTTAGCAGTAGACAAATAAAGCAGGTTCTTGTGATCTGTATAGATCATGGGTGGCCAACCAGTCAGAGACAAAGAGCCAAGAAATCTTGGAAGGTACATCAAAGAGCCGACTTCGAGCCGAAGGCTCACTTGCAAAAATGGGGTGTGACCTTGTGCCTGCTAGGCCACGCCCCTGGTATAAAATACATTGAAAAAGCCAGATCCAACATAAAGTACAATGAAAAAGCCACTTCTACATCAAATAATTGAAAAAGCCAGATCCGCATAAAATATATTGAAAAGCCAGATTCACATAATACACTTCAGTTCATCCATGTGTCACTCCCGCCAGCACCAGCCTGTGTCACTCCCGCCAGCACCCGCCTGTGTCACTCCAGCCAGCACCCGCCTGTGTCACTCCAGCCAGCACCCGCCTGTGTCACTCCAGTCAGCACCCGCCTGTGTCACTCCAGCCAGCACCCGCCTGTGTCACTCCAGCCAGCACCAGCCTGTGTCACTCCCGCCAGCACCCGCCTGTGTTACTCCCGCCAGCACCCGCCTGTGTCACTCCAGCCAGCACCCGCCTGTGTCACTCCCGCCAGCACCCGCCTGTGTCACTCCAGCCAGCACCAGCCTGTGTCACTCCAGCCAGCACCCGCCTGTGTCACTCCAGCCAGTACCCGCCTGTGTCACTCCAGCCAGCACCCGCCTGTGTCACTCCAGCCAGCACCCGCCTGTGTCACTCCAGCCAGCTCCCGCCTGTGTCACTCCAGCCAGCACCCGCCTGTGTCACTCCAGCCAGCACCCGCCTGTGTCACTCCAGCCAGCACCCGCCTGTGTCACTCCAGCCAGCACCCGCCTGTGTTACTCCAGCCAGCTCCCGCCTGTGTCACTCCAGCCAGCACCCGCCTGTGTCACTCCAGCCAGCACCCGCCTGTGTCACTCCAGCCAGCACCCGCCTTGTCACTCCAGCCAGCACCCGCCTGTGTCACTCCAGCCAGCTCCCGCCTGTGTCACTCCAGCCAGCTCCCCCGTGTGTATTTGGCTCCCTCAGTTCTCAGTCTACGTAGTGCTGCTGCATGTCTGGCTGGAGTGCAGCGGTTTACAGATCTCTTGTGGTCACGTGACTTTGAGTGTTGGGAGCCACATTTGAATGAAGAAAGAGCCGCATGTGGCTCAAGAGCCACGCGTTGGCCACCACTGGTATAGATGGTCACTGAATGAAGGGCTCCTTGAAGTAGATATCTACACTCCTCCAAAGCGAGTTTGATAGCTAGAAGCTCTTAGTCACCTATAGAATAATTTTGATTGGTTTGAGAGAAGTTGTTTTGAAAAAAATCAGCAGGGATCTTACTTCCTATCCTCAGCATATTGAGATAAAACAACCCCAGTCCCTACACTAGAGGCATCAACATACAAAAAGACCAGCTTGTCCAAGACTGGTTAGGAGAGTTTAGGAGCAGATATAAACTCTTGTTTAAGCTGATGAAAAGCAATGAGTAACTCCTGAGTCCATTTTGTGGGATATGCCCCTTTCTTGGTCAAGGCGATAAGTGGAGCCGCAACTGTGGAGAATTTACTAATACGTGTCCGGTAGATATTGGCGAAGCCAAAAAAATGTTGTATGGCTTTCAAGGTTGAAGGAAAGGCCCACTCCTGAATAGTAGACAACTTCTCCGGATCCATATGGAGTTCAGAACCAGAAATTATATATCTAAGTAAAGGTATACTAGTGACCTCAAATGTGCATTTGAACAACCTGCCATAGAGTATATTCATATGTAATTGTTGGAGTACCTTTGACTTGCAACTGACTACTCTGGAGATCCTGTGAGAAGATCAAGATGTCATCTAAATATACTACCACATAATGGTAAATAACATCACCAAAGATCTCGTTGATAAAATTCAGGAAGACAGCTGTGGCTATATATGGGCCAAAAGGCTTGACTAAGTGTTCGTACTGGCCAACTCCCGTGTTAAAAGCTGTCCTCCATTCATTGCCTTCACGGATTTCGATTAAGTTATATGATCCTCTCAGATCAAGTTTTGTAAATTTCTTGGCCCCTGACTCTGTCAAAAAGTTCTGTGATTAAGGGTAGTGGATATCTATTTTTAAGAGTAATGTCATTCAGGTTTCGATAATCTATATAGGGGCATATGCCGCCATCTTTTTTCTTGACAAAAAAGAAACCTGCTCCGGCAGGTGATGTAGAAGGCCGAATGAACCCTTTTTTTAAGTTCTCTTGTACATAGTAAGACATGGCTTGAGTCTCGTGGATGGAAAGTCGGTAAAATCGACCCCTAGAATGTGTTTTTTCAGTGATCAAGTCAATCGGGCAGTCCCAAGGCCAATGGGGAGGCAACTGATCTGCAGCTTGCTCAGAAAAGACGTCTAAGAAATCTTGATATTCTGCAGATATAGTAGAAGAAGAAGAAGAGGTTTCACAATACATACATTCTTGCAGGACACAAGTTCTCTGACATAATCAACTCCATGCTACGATTTTGGAGGGGACCAGTCAATGTGTGGGTTGTGACGATGAAGCCATGGTGAACCTAAGATGACATGGTGGTTCTCGTAGGGCAAGACAAAAAAAGACAGCAGTCCATGATGAGACATTGGGACTTGCCATCATGTGACCAGAGGAAAGATGGCAGTGCCCATGATGCAGGAGACAACGGGAATGCCAGCCCATCACCACCGGACACCAGACAGTGGAGATCCCGAGGGACCCTGCAGAGGATCGCTGCAAGCTGCCAGACGACAAAGCCCCACTCTCACAGGACTCGCTGGAGCCCCTGCTGGACTTGCTGCATGAGCGGTAAGCGCTTAAGATGCCGGCGTTGGCCGCATGTCCTGACATAAAGTACATGGGCTCTGATGTGACTTTCATTTTGGAATTACTCAATTTCGTTTTGATGAGAAATTACTTTTCTGTTTAACAGAGAGATGTTCAAACTTGATATTTCCATTATCTGGGTGAACCATTTCTTTACTTAGAGTTTTATAATTACAGAAGAAGCCAACAGATATTGGCCTTTGGTGAACACCAACCAGGATTTACCATTGTTAAAAAATACCAAATTTATTCTCTGCTATATGTGAGCAAGAAATATTAGAGACTGGATTGTCCGGACAGACATTACCAATTTTGACAACCAGAGAAAGACACATTTTTTGAACAATAAACCTGATAATTATACTGTTTGGGGTGTACTACATACATAGAAATTAAAGGCTCCATTCTGGATCAGAGGGCTGGGAAGAAGATTAAGATACGACATACATTAACATGCACTAGTTATTATGGGGCAAATGTATGATACCGGCACATATTGAGCTGGTACCACTCTTCCCGCTTTGACTCTTTACTGAGGCAAAGCAGGAAGCACTAATGCAGAGATGTATTAACATCTCGGCTTCCGAAGAGGTGAAGTGAAAACTCCCCCCTCCAGCGATGCCTGTCAGCGGCCACAGCGCATCAGCCTAGTGCTGATGTGCTGTGTCTCTCTCCAGCTGGATAACTGGGCATGCACGAGACCTCACAAGTCTCGCAAGATCACCTATGCATCTGAACCGGCACCCAACAGCACTGTCCCTGGCTCTGCGGTATGGGCAACGATAGATGCAGCTGTCAAAATTGATAGCTGCAGGCATCAGAACGATCAGTGCAACAGACTGTTCATACATTGCCTGCCACATCAGAGTGCTATATTTTTAAAAAGCAGTGCCGATATGCACCCCTGTCATTTTGGGGTGGTCTTTAGTTTGCCGGCGGCCGGGCTCCCGACGACCAGCTTACTGGCGCCGGAATCCTGACCGCTAGCATACCGACAGTTTTTCACCCTCTTGGGGGTCCACGACCCCCCTGGAGTTAGAATAGATAGCGTGGTGCTATAGCGCACCACCGTGCCCACAAGGGGCTCTTTTGCACTCGCCCAGCTGTCGGTATGCCAGCGCCGGTATGCTGGCCGGCGAGAGCACGATCACCGGCATAACATACTACACCCGTCATTTTGCAACCACTACCGCTGTCATACATGGGGGAGAAGTGGTATCAGCGCACATAACATGATACCACTTCTCCCCCATCACTACAGATAATACATCTACCACTATGCTATTTATTTTATTCAGTGCCCTCGTGGGCTCTTTTATATAGGCAAAACGATCCGCCTTTACAAGGACCGTATGGCACTACACAGAAGTGCAATTCCTTTGGCATTAGAAGGGAAACCAGTCAAAGCATTTGAAGGTACAAGATGATTGATTGATTTTGTCAGGACCACAGAGGGGGCGATAGGGCGCGTGTCCTACTGAAAAGAAAAGCTCTCTGGATACATGATCTGGACACAGTGAAGCCTAGCCTTAAATGAACAACTGTTGTTTAGTTTTCTAGAAGAGATTTGTGCATATTCTTTGTCTTAATTATTGTGCTATTCTTGTGCTTAGGCTGAAGTACTAGGACTGGTGGTATCCTTTGGTTTATATGTACTGTACCAATTCTTCTTTTTTAGCTTTGCAACTTGTATTGAATCTATTTATGCTCATTGTCGGACACTGGGGGTTATTCAGGTTTGAAAAAAAAAAAGAACACCAATGGGCAAAACCATGTTGCACTGCAGGTGGGGCAGATGTAACATGTGCAGAGAGAGTTAGATTTGGGTGGGTTATTTTGTTTCTGTGCAGGGTAAATACTGGCTGCTTTATTTTCACACTGCAATTTAGATTTCAGTTTGAACACACCCCACCCAAATCTAAACCTCTCTGCACATGTTACATCTGCCCCACCTGCAGTGCAACGTGGTTTTGCCCATTAGTGTGCTTTTTTGGTTTGCTAACAAGCCTGAATAAGGCCCACTATCCACTGTGTCTGTTTTTCTAGTCGATGCTTCTGTACCGGTTCTTTCTCATGTAGTTTGTTACATTGTGTTTTTCTGTACTCGATATTATGGGGTATATTCAACAGTCGGAAAAACATCACTTTTCAACAGTTTTAGGTCGAATTTGCATTCAACCTACTTAATGAAAGTCCCGTTTTTATGACTGCCAAAAAAAAAGTCACTTGTCGGCAAACACGTGGATCAGCGAGTTATACGCCGATCCACGTGTTTATGTTGAAAACGCGGCTGTTTTTGACAGTTTGCCGCTGATGCAGATTTAACTTGTAATCAAGTTGAATCTGCATTTGTTGGTATGTTGCCCATTTCTGGCCAGCAATTAAATAGTGACATGTTGGATCCTCTCCGTCGAAGAGGATCCGACATCAATTGAATATACCCCTATGTGTTTAAAAAAATCTACTTAGTTAAAGTGAAACTACTGAACGGTGTGCTGCCAGCTTTTGTTATTTGATACAAATCCATGAGTGTCGCCAATTATTCTTACTGTATGCTACCATTTATGTGGATGGCACCCAGCCAGAAATGTATACTTATATCCAAGACAACTAATATAACTTCTGTTTTCAACTAAGGGGCTATGCTATTCTTTATAATAGAATAGAGAAATCTTAAAGGCTGATTCTGCGTGTCTACCTCTTATGATCTTTGTCAGTTGCAGTTTTTATTTTGTCTGTTGTTGAAAATGTATTATACTAAAAGAGTGGTCTGCTCTCCCTTTTCTTTCCTCCTCTTATTTATATGTGCGTACTATTTTGTGGTATACACAAAGCCGCAGAGACAACATAACCTGTAGCTTGTATGTACAGTAGTGCACAGGTTTTGTACAGCCACACTCACAGTTTCACATATACAGTAGGTAAGGTAACGGAGATGGAGTGGAACATACAGTAAAACAGATAGACAAGTCTGTAGGCAGATACAGGGGTCTATTCATGAAACAGTGAAAAGTGTGGAGACGTGAGCCAGTGGAGAAGTTGCTATAATTTTATAGAATGCACTTTATAAATGTTACCTCAACACTGATTGGTTACCATGGGCAACTTCTCCATTGGCTCACTTCTCCACTCTTTTCACTGCTTCATAGATGTAGACCTCATAGTAGTTCAGGATATTGCATGGAGCTGAGTACCACACTTCCATGTAGAACTGAGCACTGAAACACAGAGTGGCAAGATGGCATCGCGGCTGTGCAGACTAGATAACAGCGGGCATCTTAGTAAAGGAGCAGCTGTTTCAGTTATGGAGCATCATGGAGGTACAATAGTAACACACTCCACATACCAACATCTCTGAGATTTTCGGAAAACTGATGTTTATATGATAATAAAGAGATTTTTTTTTAAAGATGACTACTACATACATTGGAAGAGAAATACTGTAAGGCCATCAGTGTGGAGTCCCAGACTTCTGACTACAGTTATATACACATATATGAGACTGGTTTCACGGATTTCTGGTTTATACAAAACCAAAGTGTTTTTTTCTTAAGACTATATATTGGATTTGAGGAGAAAAGAAAAAACATGAAAATTACACAGTTGGACTTATTATTATTGTTACAGCGCCAGGGTTTCATCATATTTCTGTTCGACAGCTAGAATGTGATTGGTTGCTATGGGCAACTTATCAACTTATCTCCCCCTTACTATATGCACAGATTTATTTTCTGTTTGTTGTAGTTGGGACATTGTGAGAACTTGTACTTTATGGCAATTATTGTCAATCTGTCAATTTTTGCAAAGCTTTAATCAGGAAATAAGGAAAAAATATGCTGCTGGAAGAATTCCTTTCTATTCAACTGACATTTCCTCTCAAAAAGAGTTATTGCCAACAAAAGAAAAAATTCCAACCTTCTTATTGAATCAGATGACTTTTATATGGCAGGAAATAAAAAGTTAAAATATACTGTATGCAGTGTACACAATATATTTTTTTGTCATTCTCGGTGCACCTGCACCAAAGGGACCTTCTGTTCTGTTCGAGTAATGTTGTGTATTAAATGTAATACTGTGTAGTACTGCTCTCTGTTTGCAATTAAAAGTTTTATACAATTTAAAACTTCTATGTAATCCACTTTTTTATTATGTATTTTGTTGCAGAGTATATTGCAGTCAGTAACCATACAGCCAATATCATCAT
This sequence comes from Pseudophryne corroboree, assembly GCF_028390025.1. Lineage (NCBI taxonomy): Eukaryota > Metazoa > Chordata > Amphibia > Anura > Myobatrachidae > Pseudophryne > Pseudophryne corroboree. The sequence continues at coordinate 837,345,193 of NC_086445.1, forward strand.
CTACTGCATCTATCCTGTCAGGAGACATTGGCATAGCAAATAATAATAAACTTCCAGCTCTCTTACTGTTTAATTACTTTAACAACACACCATCAGTCATTTTGTCTCATTCCGTGTTACAAATTGCAGTTAACAATTGAATAATTACAGAGTGAATGTGATACACCTGAGAGCTGAAGCTATTACACTAAGCAGGGAATGAAATCAATCATCGGAGATAGAAAAACAAATAATATAGGAATGGTTTCACAGTGATTCAATATTGTTAATACTGTATGTGTCCTTATTTTGGAACACACATATTTTTAATTATAGTAACCTATCACTCCTCTTACTAATAAGTAGTGATGTGCACCGGAAATGTTTCGGGTTTTGGCCCTCATTCCGAGTTGTTCGCTCGCTAGCTGCTTTTAGCAGCATTGCACATGCTAAGCCGCCGCCCTCTGGGAGTGTATCTTAGCATAGCAGAATTGTGAACGAAAGATTAGCAGAATTGCGAATAGAAATTTCTTAGCAGTTTCTGAGTAGCTCCAGACTTACTCAGCCATTGCGATCAGTTCAGTCAGTTTCGTTCCTGGTTTGACGTCACAAACACACCCAGCGTTCGCCCAGACACCCCCGTTTCTTCAGACACTCCCGCGTTTTTCCCAGAAACGCCAGCGTTTTTTCCGCACACGCCCAGAAAACGGCCAGTTTCCGCCCAGAAACACCCACTTCCTGTCAATCACAGTACGATCACCAGAACGATGAAAAATCCTCGTTATGCCGTGAGTAAAATACCTAACTTTTGTGTAAAATAACTAACCGCATGCGCTCTGCGAACCTTGCGCATGCGCAGTTAGCGACTAATCGCAATATAGCGAAAATCGGCAACGAGCGAACAACTCGGAATGAGGGCCATTGTGTTTTGGTTTTGGATTTGGTTCCACGGCCGTGTTTTGGATTCGGATGCGTTTTGGCAAAACCTCCCTGAAATTTTTTTGGCAGATTCGGGTGTGTTTTGGATTTGTTTTTGTTTTTTTACAAAAACCCCTCAAAAACAGCTTAAATCATAGAATTCGGGGGGTCATTTTGATCCCATAGTATTATTAACCTCAATAACCATAATTTCCACTCATTTCCAGTCTATTCTGAACACCTCACAATATTATTTTTAGTCCTAAAATTTGCACCGAGGTCGCTGGATGACTAAACTAAGCGACCCAAGTGGCCGACACAAACTCCTGGCCCATCTAGGAGTGGCACTGCAGTGTCAGACAGGATGGCCGATTTAAAAAATAGTCCCCAAACAGCACATGATGCAAAGAAAAAAAGAGGTGCACCAAGGTCGCTGGATGGCAGAGGCGTAGCTAGGGTTTCCGGAGCCCAGGGCAAGATGGAAAATGGCGCCCCCCCCCCCCCAAAAGAAAAAAAAATACAAAAAGAAGCATGTAAAAATGGGTGTGGTCACACACCGGAAGGGGTGTGGCCATGCTCCAGAAGGGGTGTGGCCACTGAAAATGGCCCAGTTATGTTGCCCCACAGTGCCAGATACATGCCCCACAGTGCCAGATACATGCCCCACAGTGCCAGATACATGCCCCACAGTGCCAGATACATGCCCCACAGTGCCGGATACATTGCCCCACAGTGCCGGATACATGCCCCACAGTGCCAGATACATTGCCCCACAGTGCCAGATACATTGCCCCACAGTGCCAGATACATTGCCCTACTCACTGCCAGTCACATGCCCCACAGTGCCAGATACATGCCCCACAGTGCCATGCCCCACTCAGTGCCAGTTACATGCGCCACTGTGCCAGTTACATTGCCCCACAGTGCCAGATACATGCCCCACAGTGCCAGATACATTGCCCCACAAACAGTGCCAGTTACATGCCCCACAGTGCCAGTTACATGCCCCACAGTGCCAGATACATTGCCCCACAGTGCCAGTTACATTGCCCCACAGTGCCAGATACATACCCCACAGTGCCAGTTATATGCCCCACAGTGCCAGGCCCCACTCAGTGCCAGTTACATGCCCCACTGTGCCAGTTACATTGCCCCACAGTGCCAGATACATGCCCCACAGTGCCAGATACATTGCCCCACAAACAGTGCCAGTTACATGCCCCACAGTGCCAGATACATTGCCCCACAGTGCCAGATACATTGCCCCACAGTGCCAGATACATTGCCCCACAGTGCCAGATACATACCCCACAGTGCCAGTTATATGCCCCACAGTGCCAGGCCCCACTCAGTGCCAGTTACATGCCCCACTGTGCCAGTTACATTACCCCACAGTGCCAGTTACATTGCCCCACAGTGCCGTATACATGCCCCACAGTGCCAGATACATTGCCCCACAGTGCCAGTTACATTGCCCCACAGTGCCAGTTACATGCCCCACAGTGCCAGATACATTGCCCCACAGTGCCAGATACATTGCCCCACGGTGCCAGTTACATTGCACCACAGTGCCAGATACATTGCCCCACAGTGCCAGTTACATTGCCCCACAGTGCCAGTTACATTGCCCCACAGTGCCAGTTACATTGCCCCACAGTGCCAGTTACATGCCCCACAGTGCCAGATACATGCCCCACAGTGCCAGTTATATGCCCCACAGTGCCAGGCCCCACTCAGTGCCAGTTACATGCCCCACAGTGCCATATACATGCCCCACAGTGCCAGTTATATGCTCCACAGTGCCAGATACATGCCCCACAGTGCCAGTTATATGCCCCACAGTGCCATGCCCCACTCAGTGCCAGTTACATGCCCCACTGTGCCAGTTACATTGCCCCACAGTGCCATTTACATTGCCCCACAGTGCCGGATACATGCCCTACAGTGCCAGATACATTGCCCCACAGTCCCAGATACATTGCCCCACAGTCCCAGTTACATGCCCCACAGTGCCAGATACATTGCCCCACAGTGCCAGTTACATTGCCCCACAGTGCCAGATACATACCCCACAGTGCCAGTTATATGCCCCACAGTGCCAGGCCCCACTCAGTGCCAGTTACATGCCCCACTGTGCCAGTTACATTGCCCCACAGTGTCAGTTACATTGCCCCACAGTGCCGTATACATGCCCCACAGTGCCGTATACATGCCCCACAGTGCCAGATACATTGCCCCACAGTGCCAGTTGCAAGCCCCACAGTGCCAGTTGCAAGCCCCACAGTGCCAGTTGCAAGCCCCACAGTGCCAGTTGCAAGCCCCACAGTGCCAGTTGCAAGCCCCACAGTGCCAGTTACATTGCCCCACAGTGCCAGTTACATTGCCCCACAGTGCCAGTTACATTGCCCCACAGTGCCAGATACATGCCCCACAGTGCCAGTTATTTGCCCCACAGTGCCAGGCCCCACTCAGTGCCAGTTACATGCCCCACTGTGCCAGTTACATGCCCCACTGTGCCAGTTATATGCCCCACTGTGCCAGTTATATGCCCCACAGTGCCAGTTATATGCCCCACAGTGCCAGGCCCCACAGTGCCAGTTATATGCCCCATAGTGCCAGTTATATGCCCCACAGTGCCAGTTATATGCTCCACAGTGCCAGGCCCCACTGTGCCAGTTATATGCCCCAGTGTGCCAGTTATATGCCCCACTGTGCCAGTTATATGCCCCACAGTGCCAGGCCCCACTGTGCCAGTTATATTCCCCACTGTGCCAGTTATATTCCCCACAGTGCCAGGCCACACTGTGCCCCCCCCGTCACTCACCGGCGCCTGTTGTGTATGTGAGGGGAGGAGAGCGCAGCGCAGCGCCTCTCCTTCCCCTCACCGCTCCAGGTCTCCGGCGGCTGTCTGGCACCGGTTCGCTAGCCAATCAGAGATCGCGAACCGGCAGCCAATCAGGAGCCGGTCCGCAAGTTCTGATTGGCTAACGCCGGAGACCGGGTGGACACAGCAGCGCTGCTGGCAGTGCTGCTAGGGCTTCCAGCGGCGGTGAGGGGAGGGAGAGACGGTGCGCTCTCCTCCCCTCACATCTCGGGTTGACAGGGGCGAGTGGGGCATGATGCCCTGGCCGCCGGCGGTGCCCCCTCTCCTGGGCCTGCCCAGGGTCGCCCAGGGCACATGCCCCACTTGCCCTACCCTAGATACGCCTCTGCTGGATGGCTAAGCGAACCAAGTGGCCGACACAAACACCTGGCCCATCTAGGAGTGGCACTGCAGTGTCAGACAGGATGGCACTTCAAAAAATAGTCCCCAAACAGTACATGATGCAAAGATAAATGAAAGAAAAAAGAGGTGCAAGATGGAATTGTCCTTGGGCCCTCCCACCCACCCTTATGTTGTATAAACAGGACATGCACATTTTAACAAACCCATCATTTCAGCGACAGGGTCTGCCACACGACTGTGACTGAAATGACTGGTTGGTTTGGGCCCTCACCAAAAAAGAAGCAATCAATCTCTCCTTGCACAAACTGGCTCTACAGAGGCAAGATGTCCACCTCCTCCTCATCTTCCAATTCCTCACCCCTTTCACTGTGTACATCCCCCTCCTCACAGATTATTAATTCGTCCCCACTGGAATCCACCATCTCAGGTCCCTGTGTACTTTCTGGAGGCAATTGCTGGTGAATGTCTCAACGGAGGAATTGATTATAATTCATTTTGATGAACATCATCTTCTCCACATTTTCTGGAAGTAACCTCGTACGCCGATTGCTGACAAGGTGAGCGGCTGCACTAAACACTCTTTCGGAGTACACACTGGAGGGGGGGCAACTTAGGTAAAATAAAGCCAGTTTCTGCAAGGGTCTCCAAATTGCCTCTTTTCCTGCCAGTATACGTACGGACTGTCTGACGTGCCTACTTGGATGCGGTCACTCATATAATCCTCCACCATTCTTTCAATGGTGACAGAATCATATGCAGTGACAGTAGACGACATGTAATCGTTGGCAGTTCCTTCAGTCCGGACCAGATGTCAGCACTCGCTCCAGACTGCCCTGCATCACTGCCAGCGGGTGGGCTCGGAATTCTTAGACTTTTCCTCGCAGCCCCAGTTGTAGGAGAATGTGAAGGAGGAGCTGTTGACCGGTCACGTTCCGCTTGACTTTACAAGTGTCTCACCAGCAGGTCTTTGAACCTTGTGTCTGCCGGAAAGACAGATACAACGTAGGTTTTAAATCTAGGATCGAGCACGGTGGCCAAAATGTAGTGCTCTGATTTCAACAGATTGACCACCCGTGAATCCCGGTTAAGCGAATTAAGGGCTCCATCCACAAGTCCCACATGCCTAGCGGAATTGCTCTGTTTTAGCTCCTCCTTCAATCTCTCCAGCTTCTTCTGCAAAAGCCTGATGAGGGGAATGACCTGACTCAGTCTGGCAGTGTCTGAACTGACTTCACATGTGGCAAGTTCAAAGGGTTGCAGAACCTTGCACAACATTGAAATCATTCTCCACTGTGCTTGAGTCAGTTGCATTCCCCCTCCTTTGCCTATATCGTAGGTAGCTGTATATGCTTGAATGGCCTTTTGCTGCTCCTCCATCCTCTGAAGCATATAAAGGGTTGAATTACACCTCGTTACCACCTCTTGCTTCAGATGATGGCGGGGCAGGTTCAGGAGTGTTTGCTGGTGCTCCAGTCTTCGGCACGCGGTGGCTGAATGCCGAGAGTGGCTCGCAATTCTTCGGGCCACCGACAGCATCTCATGCACACCCCTGTCGTTTTTTAAATAATTCTGCACCACCAAATTCAATGTATGTGCAAAACATGGGACGTGCTGGAATTTGCCCACATGTAATGCACGCACAATATTGCTGGCGTTGTCCGATGTCACAAATCCCCAGGAGAGTCCAATTGGGGTCAGCCATTCTGCGATGATCTTCCTCAGTTTCCGTAAGAGGTTGTCAGCTGTGTGCCTCCTATGGAAAGCGGTGATACAAAGCGTAGCCTGCCTAGGAATGAGTTGGCGTTTGCGAGATGCTGCTACTGGTGCCGCCGCTGCTGTTCTTGCTGCGGGAGGCAATACATCTACCCAGTGGGCTGTCACAGTCATATAGTCCTGAGTCTGCCCTGCTCCACTTGTCCACATGTCCGCGGTTAAGTGGACATTGGGTACAACTGCATTTTTTAGGACACTGGTGACTTTTTTTTTTCTGAGGTCTGTGTACATTCTCGGTATCGCCTGCCTAGAGAAATGGAACCTAGATGGTATTTGGTACCGGGGACACACTAACTCAATAAATTCTCTAATTCCCTGTGACTTAACGGTGGATACCGGACACACGTTTAACACCACCCAGGCTGCCAAGGCCTGAGTTATCTGCTTTGCAGCAGGATGACTGCTGTGATATTTCATCTTCCTCGCAAAGGACTGTTGGACAGTCAATTGCTTACTGGAAGTAGTACAAGTGGTCTTCCAACTTCCCCTCTGGGATGCCGATCGACTCCCAGCAGCAACAACAGCAGCGCCAGCAGCAGTAGGCGTTACACTCAAGGATGCATCGGAGGAATCCCAGGCAGGAGAGGACTCGTCAGACTTGACAGTGACATGGCCTGCAGGACTATTGGCTTTCCTGTCTAAGGAGGAAATTGACACTGAGGGAGTTGGTGGTGTGGTTTGCAGGAGCTTGGTTACAAGAGGAAGGGATTTAGTTGTCAGTGGACTGCTACCGCTATCACCCAAAGTTTTTGAACTTGTCAATGACTTCTGATGAATGCGCTCCAGGTGACGTATAAGGGAGGATGTTCCTAGGTGGTTAACGTCCTTACCCCTACTTATTACAGCTTGACAAAGGCAACACACGGCTTGACAAATGTTGCCCGCATTTCTGTTAAAATAATTCCACACCAACAAGGTGATTTTTTTTGTAATTTGACCAGGCATGTCAATGGCCATATTCGTCCCACGGATAACAAGTGTCTTCCCGGGTGCCTGACTTAAACAAACCACCTCACCATCAGAATCCTCCTTGTCAATTTCCTCCTCAGCGCTAGCAACACCCATATCCTCATCCTGGTGTGCTTCAACAGTGACATCTTCAATTTGACTATCAGGAACTGGACTGTGGGTGCTCCTTCCAGCACTTGCAGGAGGCATCACAACCGACACAATTGGACTCTCCTTGTGGATTTGTGATTTAGAAGAACGCACAGTTCTTTGCTGTGCTTTTGCCAGCTTAAGTCTTTTCATTTTTCTAGCGAGAGGATGAGTGCTTCCATCCTCGTGTGAATCTGAACCACTAGCCATGAACATAGGCCAGGGCCTCAGCCGTTCCTTGCCACTCCATGACGTAAATGGTATATTGGCAAGTTTACGCTTCTCATCAGACGCTTTTAATTTTGATTTTTGGGTCATTTTACTGAACTTTTGTTTTTTGGATTTTACATGCTCTCTACTATGACATTGGGCATCGGCCTTGGCAGACGACGTTGATGGCATTTCATCGTCTCGGCCATGACTAGTGGCAGCAGCTTCAGCACGAGGGGGAAGTGGATCTTGATCTTTCCCTATTTTACCCTCCACATTTTTGTTCTCCATTTTGTAATGTGTGGAATTATATGCCAGTAATATATCAATAGCAATGGCCTACTGTATCGTACTGCTATATATTATATACTGGTGGTCAGCAAATTCTGCACTGTCCTCCTACTATATATACTGCGCACAACTAAAATGCACCACAGGTACGGATGGATAGTATACTTGACGACACAGAGGTAGGTAGAGCAGTGGACTACTGTACCGTACTGCTATATATTATATACTGGTGGTCAGCAAAATTCTGCACTGTCCTCCTACTATATATACTGCGCACAACTAAAATGCACCACAGGTATGGATGGATAGTATACTTGACGACACAGAGGTAGGTAGAGCAGTGGCCTACTGTACCGTACTGCTATATATTATATACTGGTGGTCAGCAAATTCTGCACTGTCCTCCTACTATATATACTGCGCACAACTAAAATGCACCAAAGGTATGGATGGATAGTATACTTGACGACACAGAGGTAGGTAGAGCAGTGGCCTACTGTACCGTACTGCTATATATTATATACTGGTGGTCAGCAAAATTCTGCACTGTCCTCCTACTATATACTGCGCACAACTAAAATTCACCACAGGTATGGATGGATAGTATACATGACGACACAGAGGTAGGTAGAGCAGTGGCCTACTGTACCGTAATGCTATATATTATATCCTGGTGGTCCGCAAAATTCTTGACTGTCCTCCTACTATATATACTGCGCACAACTAAAATGCACCACAGGTATGGATGGATAGTATACTTGACAACACAGAGGTAGGTAGAGCAATGGACTTCTGTACCGTACTGCTATATATTATATACTGGTGGTCTGCAAAATTCTGCACTGTCCTCCTACTATATATACTGCGCACAACTAAAATGCACCACAGGTATGGATGGATAGTATACTTGACGACACAGAGGTAGGTAGAGCAGTGGACTACTGTACCATACTGCTATATATTATATACTGGTGGTCAGCAAAATTCTGCACTGTCCTACTATATATACTGCGCACAACTAAAATGCACCACAGGTATGGATGGATAGTATACTTGACGACACAGAGGTAGGTAGAGCAGTGGACTACTGTACCGTACTGCTATATAATACTGGTGGTCAGCAAAATTCTGCACTGTCCTCCTACTATATACTACAATGCAGCACAGATATGGAGCATTTTTCAGGCAGAGAACGTAGATATTTTCAGCACACTGAGCACAGATATTTGCAAGCACACTGAGCACAGATATTTGCAGCACACTGAGCACAGATATTTGCAGCACACTGAACACAGAAACTGAGAGAACGCTGCATGTCATCTCCCTATCATCTCCAATGCACGAGTGAAAATGGCGGTGATGCGCGGCTCCTGATATAGAATACGAATCTCACGAGAATCCGACAGCGGTGGTCTTCAGTATGCCGGATGTCGGGATCCCAGGCGCACAGTATACCGGCGCCGGAATCCCGACAGCCGGCATACCGACACTTATTCTTCCTCGTGGGGGTCCACGACCCCCATGGAGGCAGAATAAAATAGTGTGGCGCGCGTAGCGTGCCACCGTGCCCGCAAGGGGCTCCTTTGCGCTCGCCACGCTGTCGGTATGCCGGCGGTTGGGCTCCCAGCGCCGGTATGCTGGTCGCCGGGATCCCGAGCGCCGGCATACCGTACTACACCCTCCGACAGCGGGATGATGACGTTCGGGCGCGCTCAGGTTAACCGAGCAAGGCGGGAGGATCCGAGTCTGCCTCGGAACCATGTAAAATGGGTGAAGTTCGGGGGGGTTCGGATTCCGAGGAACCGAACCCGCTCATCACTACTAATAAGAGTTTATAAAGAATGTTTTTTAGATTGTAAGCTTGCAAGAGCAGGGTCTTCTCCCCTCATTTGCCTTTCCTTTTCTTACTTACACTATCTTATACTCCATACTCCCTTTGATGGCACCTGACCCCTGGTTTTCCATACTTGTCCTATATTGTCTTTAACTTCAAGTGCTATTTTCATGGTTGCTCATTTGATCACGTACTGTGTAATGGGCACTGTGGATCCCTTGTCGTGCCACATAAATAAAGGATAATAATAATAATGAATTGTTATGTCACACATTAGTAGGGGCTGGATGGCAACTTGCAGGCTGGGGCTGGGGGGTGGGGGTTGTCAAACCCAAGTCCCGGCATTGCTCTGGAATAAAAAATAAAAAAATTGCTATATACAGTATATGTGCATGTATGTATATTTATGCTGTCTGCCTACTTTGCTGGTGCCCAAAATGGCTGCTTCACCTTTTACATGCTCCTGATCATCTCCATAAAACATCTTAAATTCTCCACAACTGACCTATGAATCATCATAAATATCCAAGGACTTACCTTTAACTTGTACTACTCTACGCGGACATCTCATCATAACCAACGGATTGCATTCCTGCGCTGAGATACACATTAGATTGAATCCTCTGCAACTCTCCACTGAGAAGTCCTTCAGTTTGGAATCTACTGTACTCTGCATTGGACATCCCAGACAAGGTACTGGGGACTACAGCCTATCTTTGTCTCTATCCGGCCCCTCATTTAGTCATCATCCACCTCTGCTCTCTGAGCAACAAATAACTCTGACTTCTTGCATTTTTCAACTAATATCAGTATATTCAGGCTCTGAATGGCTGAAGGGTCACTGTCCATTTCAAATTGCAGGATCCCAGCCATTCCCCAGGACAAAGGATATCACTACCCCCACAAGAAATCTACTTCAAAGGCCCCTCACACTGAAACTTTTCACACCTATACAATAGGAATTGGATTCTAACACCTTTCCAAAAGCCTGCTCTGTTCCGGAATAATTTATTAAATCAGCAACAGAAAAGGAAAGTTATTTTATTTATCACTTGTTTAAAATATACACATTGGATTATTGGAGCAGCAATAGGTTATAGCAATAACTCTGTTCATGAACCCATTATAATTTTTGGATCACATACCGAATTGGGAAAAAATATATATATAAAGCTTTCTCTCCCTCTCTTATCATCATATGCAGCTCATACTTATAGTAATCTGTCATTGATGAACCCAATGTATACATATTCCTCCAGCTTCATTCTTTCACTCCGCCCAGTGGCAAACGCAGATTTGCATGGGGGGGTTTCCAGAACTGGGTGGAGCCAATCACGGGGGTGGGGACTGAGGTGACCCAGTATATGCTGGGTCCGTAAAACTAGTGTGCCTGTGTGTGTGTGTGTGTGTATGTATGTATATATATATATATATATATATATATATATATATATATAATGTGCCAGACCCGAACCTCCTCTCGCTCCCCAGCGTGACGGCAAAGTGCTCCCGTGCCCTCACTTCCTAGGACCTAGGTCCCATACGTAGAAATGGAAATAAGTGCGGCACTGGGAGTCTTGTAAAGAATGTGAAGAAAAGCCGTGTCTTTATTAGATCAACGTTTCGGGGACGCAGCCCCTTCGTCAGGATAACCACTCAGTGCTCAAAACAGTGTTTAAATACAAAATACATTAAGAGGTACTCACCGCCGCCTCCAGCCGCGCTGCCCGGGTATTGTTTTCAACCTGTCTCCATGGTTACTTGTTCTCCAGCCCCAGTGCGCTAGCCGCACGGACCGGAGCCGCGTCACTTCCGGTGGACGTAGTGACGTCAGGACCGGGACCCGGGCAGCGCGGCTGGAGGCGGCGGTGAGTACCTCTTAATGTATTTTGTATTTAAACACTGTTTTGAGCACTGAGTGGTTATCCTGACGAAGGGGCTGCGTCCCCGAAACGTTGATCTAATAAAGACACGGCTTTTCTTCACATTCTTTACAAGACTCCCAGTGCCGCACTTATTTCCATTTCTATATATATATATATATATACCGTATATACTAGTGATGTGCACCGGACATTTTTCGGGTTTTGTGTTTTGGTTTTGGATTCGGTTCCGCGGCCGTGTTTTGGATTCGGACGCGTTTTGGCAAAACCTCACCGAAATTTTTTTGTCGGATTCGTGTGTGTTTTGGATTTGGGTGTTTTTTTTACAAAAAACCCTAAAAAACAGCTTAAATCATAGAATTTGGGGGTCATTTTGATCCCATAGTATTATTAACCTCAATAACCATAATTTCCACTCATTTCCAGTCTATTCTGAACACCTCACACCTCACAATATTATTTTTAGTCCTAAAATTTGCACCGAGGTTGCTGGATGGCTAAGCTAAGCGACACAAGTGGCCGACACAAACACCTGGCCCATCTAGGAGTGGCACTGCAGTGTCTGGCAGGATGGCACTTCAAAAAAATAGTCCCCAAACAGCACATGATGCAAAGAAAAAAAGAGGCGCACCAAGGTCGCTGTGTGACTAAGCTAAGCGACACAAGTGGCCGACACAAACACCTGGCCCATCTAGGAGTGGCACCGCAGTGTCAGGCAGGATGGCACTTCAAAAAAATTGTCCCCAAACAGCACATGATGCAAAGAAAAAAAGAGGCGCACCAAGGTCGCTGTGTGACTAAGCTAAGCGACACAAGTGGCCGACACAAACACCTGGCCCATCTAGGAGTGGCACTGCATTGTCAGGCAGGATGGCACTTCAAAAAAATTGTCCCCAAACAGCACATGATGCAAAGAAAAATTAAAGAAAAAAGAGGTGCAAGATGGAATTGTCCTTGGGCCCTCCCACCCACCCTTATGTTGTATAAACAGGACATGCACACTTTAACGAACCCATCATTTCAGCGACAGGGTCTGCCACACGACTGTGACTGAAATGACTGGTTGGTTTGGGCCCCCACCAAAAAAAGAAGCAATCAATCTCTCCTTGCACAAACTGGCTCTACAGAGTCCACCTCATCATCATCCTCCGATTCCTCACCCCTTTCAATGTGTACATCCCCCTCCTCATAGATTATTAATTCGTCCCCACTGGAATCCACCATCTCAGGTCCCTGTGTACTTTGTGGAGGCAATTGCTGCTGGTGAATGTCTCCAGGGAGGTATTGATTATAATTCATGTTGATGAACATCATCTTCTCCACATTTTCTGGAAGTAACCTCGTACGCCGATTGCTGACAAGGTGAGCGGCTGCACTAAACACTCTTTCGGAGTACACACTGGAGGGAGGGCAACTTAGGTAGAATAAAGCCAGTTTGTGCAAGGGCCTCCAAATTGCCTCTTTTTCCTGCCAGTATACGTACGGACTGTCTGACGTGCCTACTTGGATGCGGTCACTCATATAATCCTCCACCATTCTTTCAATGGTGAGAGAATCATATGAAGTGACAGTAGACGACATGTCAGTAATCGTTGGCAGGTCCTTCAGTCTGGACCAGATGTCAGCACTCGCTCCAGACTGCCCTGCATCACCGCCAGCGGGTGGGCTCGGAATTCTTAGCCTTTTCCTTGCACCCCCAGTTGCGGGAGAATGTGAAGGAGGCGATGTTGACGGGTCACGTTCCGCTTGACTTGACAATTTTCTCACCAGCAGGTCTTTGAACCTCTGCAGACTTGTGTCTGCCGGAAAGAGAGATACAACGTAGGTTTTAAATCTAGGATCGAGCACGGTTGCCAAAATGTAGTGCTCTGATTTCAACAGATTGACCACCCGTGAATCCTGGTTAAGCGAATTAAGGGCTCCATCCAAAAGTCCCACAAGCCTAGCGGAATCGCTCTGTTTTAGCTCCTCCTTCAATGTCTCCAGCTTCTTCTGCAAAAGCCTGATGAGGGGAATGACCTGACTCAGGCTGGCAGTGTCTGAACTGACTTCACGTGTGGCAAGTTCAAAGGGTTGCAGAACCTTGCACAACGTTGAAATCATTCTCCACTGCACTTGAGTCAGGTGCATTCCCCCTCCTTTGCCTATATCGTGGCCAGATGTATAGGCTTGAATGGCCTTTTGCTGCTCCTCCATCCTCTGAAGCATATAGAGGGTTGAATTCCACCTCGTTACCACCTCTTGCTTCAGATGATGGCAGGGCAGGTTCAGGACTGTTTGGTGGTGCTCCAGTCTTCTGTACGCGGTGGCTGAATGCCGAAAGTGGCCCGCAATTCTTCGGGCCACCGACAGCATCTCTTGCATGCCCCTGTCGTTTTTTAAATAATTCTGCACCACCAAATTCAATGTATGTGCAAAACATGGGACGTGCTGGAATTTGCCCAGATGTAATGCACGCACAATATTGCTGGCGTTGTCTGATGTCACAAATCCCCAGGAGAGTCCAATTGGGGTAAGCCATTCTGCGATGATCTTCCTCAGTTTCCGTAAGAGGTTGTCAGCTGTGTGCCTCTTCTGGAAAGTAGTGATACAAAGCGTAGCCTGCCTAGGAATGAGTTGGCGTTTGCGAGATGCTGCTACTGGTGCCGCCGCTGCTGTTCTTGCTGTGGGAGGCAATACATCTACCCAGTGGGCTGTCACAGTCATATAGTCCTGAGTCTGCCCTGCTCCACTTGTCCACATGTCCGTGGTTAAGTGGACATTGGGTACAACTGCATTTTTTAGGACACTGGTGACTTTTTTTTCTGAGGTCTGTGTACATTCTCGGTATCGCCTGCCTAGAGAAATGGAACCTAGATGGTATTTGGTACCGGGGACACACTAACTCAATAAATTCTCTAATTCCCTGTGACTTAACGGTGGATACCGGACACACGTTTAACACCACCCAGGCTGCCAAGGCCTGAGTTATCTGCTTTGCAGCAGGATGACTGCTGTGATATTTCATCTTCCTCGCAAAGGACTGTTGGACAGTCAATTGCTTACTGGAAGTAGTACAAGTGGTCTTCCGACTTCCCCTCTTGGATGACGATCGACTCCCAGCAGCTACAACAGCAGCAGCAGTAGGCGTTACACTCAAGGATGCATCGGAGGAATCCCAGGCAGGAGAGGACTCGTCAGACTTGCCAGTGACATGGCCTGCAGGACTATTGGCTTTCCTGGGTAAGGAAGAAATTGACACTGAGGGAGTTGGTGGTGTGGTTTGCAGGAGCTTGGTTACAAGAGGAAGGGATTTAGTGGTCAGTGGACTGCTTCCACTGTCACCCAAAGTTTTTGAACTTGTCACTGACTTATGATGAATGCGCTGCAGGTGACGTATAAGGGAGGATGTTCCGAGGTGGTTAACGTCCTTACCCCTACTTATTACAGCTTGACAAAGGCAACACACGGCTTGACACCTGTTGTCCGCATTTGTGTTGAAATAATTCCACACCGAAGAGCTGATTTTTTTTGTATTTTGACCAGGCATGTCAATGGCCATATTCGTCCCACGGACAACATGTGTCTCCCCGGGTGCCTGACTTAAACAAACCACCTCACCATCAGAATCCGCCTTGTCAATTTCCTCCTCAGCGCCAGCAACACCCATATCCTCATCCTGGTGTACTTCAACAGTGACATCTTCAATTTGACTATCAGGAACTGGACTGCGGGTGCTCCTTCCAGCACTTGCAGGGGGCGTGCAAATGGTGGAAGGCGCAAGCTCTTCCCGTCCAGTGTTGGGAAGGTCAGGCATCGCAACCGACACAATTGGACTCTACTTGGGGATTTGTGATTTAGAAGAACGCACAGTTCTTTGCTGTGCTTTTGCCAGCTTAAGTCTTTTCATTTTTCTAGCGAGAGGATGAGTGCTTCCATCCTCATGTGAATCTGAACCACTAGCCATGAACATAGGCCAGGGCCTCAGCCGTTCCTTGCCACTCCGTGTCGTAAATGGCATATTGGCAAGTTTACGCTTCTCATCAGATGCTTTCAGTTTTGATTTTTGGGTCATTTTACTGAACCTTTGTTTTTTGGATTTTACATGCTCTCTACTATGACATTGGGCATCGGCCTTGGCAGACGACGTTGATGGCATTTCATCGTCTCGGCCATGACTAGTGGCAGCAGCTTCAGCACGAGGTGTAAGTGGATCTTGATCTTTCCCTATTTTAACCTCCACATTTTTGTTCTCCATTTTTTAATGTTTGGAATTATATGCCAGTATCAATAGCAATGGCCTACTACTATATATACTGCGCACAACTGAAATGCACCACAGGTATGGATGGATAGTATACTTGACGACACAGAGGTAGGTAGAGCAGTGGCCTTCCGTACCGTACTGCTATATATACTGGTGGTCACTGTGTCAGCAAACTGCAAAACTAAAATGCACCACAGGTATAGAATGTAGATGGATAGTATATTTAATGACGACACAGAGGTAGGTACAGCAATGGCCTTCCGTACCGTACTGCTATATATAGTATACTGGTGGTCACTGTGTCAGCAAACTGCAAAACTAAAATGCACCACAGGTATAGAATGTAGATGGATAGTATACTTAATGACGACACAGAGGTAGGTACAGCAGTGGCCTTCCATACCGTACTGCTATATATAGTATACTGGTGGTCACTGTGTCAGCAAACTGCAAAACTAAAATGCACCACAGGTATAGAATGTAGATGGATAGTATACTTAATGACGACACAGAGGTAGGTACAGCAGTGGCCTTCCGTACCGTACTGCTATATATAGTATACTGGTGGTCACTGTGTCAGCAAACTGCAAAACTAAAATGCACCACAGGTATAGAATGTAGATGGATAGTATACTTAATGACGACACAGAGGTAGGTACAGCAGTGGCCTTCCGTACAGTACTGCTATATATAGTATACTGGTGGTCACTGTGTCAGTAAACTGCAAAACTAAAATGCACCACAGGTATAGGATATGTCTGATAAAATCCCAAAAGCAAAGGGTCAGACACACAAACTGTTTAAATTTATGGCAGCAAGAGGGCAATATGCAGAGGGAACTAGCTCACGCAGCCGGTTCCAAACCTAGCAGGAAATTGATGGCAACCGCACCACCACCACCGTATATTACAGGGGAGAAAGTGGCTACAGACAATGGCATACTAATATATGATAAGAGTAAAGTTGATAAATGTACTAATGCTAACCCGTGCAAGTTGTATCCCATTTTAAACTTCCCTCAGGACTGCGAGCAAGAAGATGAGCCCAGCACAATATCGGCACTCTCTCTAGCAGCCACCATACAAGACACCCAGGTGGGCACGGCCCAACCAGTAAGAGCAGTAGCAAAGGCCCCTAGCGGAGGGATAGGTGAGGTCGTGTCCACAGGTAAGTACAGTACCGTACATTATGCAGAGACAATTGCACCTCACATTGTAGAAGCAACTCAGAATGATGTAATTGAACTAAATCCTGTCAGGGTGATCGCAGTCCCCAATGGGAGGACTGACGCTCAGGGAGTCACTCCCATCAGGAACATTGCTATGCATTGTCCTTGGTCCCGGACAGAATTGAGGACAATTATGTCTGAATTTCCCGATCCCAGAAAGGATCTAGCCGCATGTCAGAGGTTTATTAAAGAATTAGGTAATGCCACCGAACCCACAAACAAAGATTGGCGAACAGTGCTACGGGCATGTTTACCCTCCAATATTGACCCCGCAAAATTCATTACTGATTGTAAATTAGACGTAGAAGTACCTCTCACTGATGAATACACTCAGGAGAATGTACGACAGATCAATCTGCAATTAGGAGTATATTTCCCTACTGTTGTCAAATGGAATAAAATCTTTTCCATAAGACAAAAAGAATGTGAAACAGCATCTGACTATTTCCATCGAGCACTGCAGGAAATGGCTAGATACACTGGGGTCGAGGACATTAAGGAAAATGTACACCACAGAGAGGTAGTTGTGTCAGTATTAATGGACGGGTTAAAAGAAATATTGAGAACAAGGGTACAAACCACTCAACCTAATTGGAGAGGTATCTCGGTGGCTGCATTAAGAGAGTCCGCTATCGAGCACTATCGGAACATCATTAAGCACAGGGAGTCACAGGGGGATAAGCTGATGACAGTAAGTATAAAAGCCCTTACAACGAAGCCGCATCAGCCAAAACCCCAGACCCCTGATGGTAAGTCGCATGTAGTAGTATGTTATAACTGCAAGAAGGAAGGAAATTTTGCACGGAATTGTAGGTATAAGGCCACACATAAGGTATATCGACCCCCTAGACCAGGATATGAACCACATTATGATACACGTAATTGGGACCAGGGATCACATAGGAGGAGTTATAAGCCGCATGCAGGGGAAACAAGAAGGTACCCACCTAGGAGGGACTGGCAGACCTCTGAAAATTCTCAGCTACCCCCCTCACATATTGTAGCTGACAGCGCGCTGTGGGAGGGTCACAATATACAATAGGGGTTAGGCCACACATGTAGTCTGCAGCCAGTGAAGTTGATTGCTAGCCTAGGTAGTGAACCTGAGGTCACAGTTGATGTAGCTGGTAGATCACTACCTTTTCTTGTAGATACAGGGGTGGCCAGGTCAGTGTTAAATTCAACGGTAGGTATGAAAATCACGGGTAAAACAATTTCAGCAATGGGAGTAACAGGAATAGTACAACACTACCCTTTAAGTAGACCAGCGGAGATTACGATAGGGCCTTTGCAGACCAAGCATTCCTTTTTGCTAGCTGCATCGGCTCCGACTAATCTACTTGGGAGAGATTTATTGTGTAAAATGAGGTGTGTCATATATTGTACTCCTGAGGGTGTCTTTTTAGATATACCCGAGAATCACGTTCAGGAAGTGCAGGATATGTTAGACACCCCACAAAGGTTAATGTCACACTCTGCTGTTATAGACAAGTGTCCATCCAAGGTAGAGGCAATGATCTCCCAGATACCGGAATCCCTCTGGACCAAAGATGGACAAGACACTGGATTGATGGCAAATGTAGCTCCTGTAGTAGTCCAAGTAAAACATGGTAGTATAGCTCAAAAAATCCCACAGTAGCCTCTGAAGCCAGAGGTGGAATTAGGAGTGTACCCAGTCATAGAGCGCTTGCTACAACAGGGCATCCTAGTTAGGACGTCCAGCACTGCCAATAGTCCCATCTTCCCTGTGAAAAAGAGTGGGGGGAGGGGTTACAGGCTAGTGCAGGATCTAAGGGGGATAAACAAGATAGTTGAGAGCCAATTCCCCGTAGTGCCAAATCCAGCTGTCATTCTCATGCAAATTCCCCCTACTGCAAAAATTTTCACTGTAATTGACCTCTGTTCTGCTTTCTTTTCAGTCCCTCTGCACCCTGACAGCCAATACTTGTTTGCATTCACATACAGGGGAGTACAGTTCACCTGGACTCGCCTACCCCAAGGTTTCATTGACAGCCCAAGTATTTTCTCCCAGGCTTTGCATGACTGTTTACAATCCTTTCAACCTGAGAGCGGGTCTGTATTAATACAGTATGTAGATGACTTACTGCTGTGTTCTGATTCACTCGAATCGTCCTTGAAAGACACGAAACAGCTTCTGTTTCACCTTTCTAATACGGGACACAAGGTTTTAAAGGACAAGTTGCAGTTGTGCCAGACTAAGGTAAAATATTTGGGACATTGCTTGACACAAGGCCTTAGACACCTCACCGCTGATAGAATACAGGCAATTCGCGACATGACTCTGCCACAAACCCAGCAACAAATCCGCACTTTTCTTGGAATGTGTGGGTACTGCCGAAACTGGATCCCAGGGTTCCCAGATCGGATCTCTCACACAGATGAGTCCGAACTGGCATTTGAGAGACTTAAACAGTGCTTATCACAGGCACCTGCATTAGGCATGCCAGATTATGGGAAACCCTTTGAATTGTACGGTACGGAAAGTGCTGGGTGCGCGGCAGGTGTCCTAACCCAGAGACATGGTGATGCCAGCAGGCCGGCAGCTTACTACAGTGCACAGTTGGACACCGTAGCGCGGTCTCTCCCCACATGCTTGCGAAGTGTTGCAGCGATAGCCTTGCTAGTGAGTTAAAGTGAAGACGTAGTGTTAGGACACAACCTGACCATTCATACACCCCATGCAGTGTCAGCCTTACTGAACTCTGCCCAAACCAGACATGTCTCATCAACACGGTTTACAAGGTGGGAATTAGCACTAATGGCCCCTGTAAACATCACCATAAAGAGATGCAGCGCACTAAATCCTGCAACTTATCTGCCGGGTGTGCCTGGACAGGCACAAAGGGTGGAGGATGAGAATGATGGTGAAGGAGGATTTAGTACAGACACTGACACACATGATTGTATGGAATATCTGAACCAAACTTTCACTGCAAGACCTGACATTAGTGACAACCCACTGGAAGGCGTAGATTTTACTTTTTACACTGACGGTAGTTGCCACAGACAGATGGACTCGGGAGACTTGTGTACTGGATACGCAGTCGTAGATGAGAGAGGTATCATAGAAGCTGAGCCCCTGGGTCCACCGCACTCAGCACAAGTTGCTGAGCTGGTCACCCTAACCAGAGCGTGTGAATTGGCCAAGGGTAAGTCAGCCAATATATATACAGATTCTAGGTATGCCTTTGGAGTAGTGCATGATTTCGGGGCCCTATGGCGCCTCAGAAATTTCATGACGGCAGCTGGCACACCTGTAGCGCATGCATCCCATATAAAAAGGCTTCTAACAGCGATACAAGAACCAGACAGAGTGGCTGTTATCAAGTGCAAAGCCCACACTTACAGTCAAGACCCAGTGTCACTTGGTAACAGCCGGGCAGACGAAGCTGCTAAATCAGCAGCCAGCACCCCCATACAAACAGATATCACATCACTGATGATATTCAACACCGTCAACACACAAAAATTAAGTGAAATGCAAAATTTGTGTTCTCCACAGGAAAAGGCAGTCTGGAGGTCAAAAGGATATGGCCAGGAGTCCTCAGGACTCTGGACAGATGGACAGGGTAAGCCAGTAGCCCCCAGAGCATATCTTCCAAGCTTAGCTGAGGCGGCACACGGTCTAACTCATCTGGGTAAAGAGGGTATGTGTAAGCTGGTGAGAGCCTACTGGTGTGCGCCAGGATTCTCTTCTCATGCGGGTAAGAGAGCAATGACATGTCTTATCTGCTTGAGGAAGAATATTGGAAAGTCAATACCAACAGAACCATCCCATATCCCGCCGACAGACGGCCCTTTCCAGGTAATACAGATTGATTTCATACAGTTACCACCATGCAGAAATTTAAAATATGTGTTAGTCTGTATTGATGTGTTTTCCAATTGGGTAGAAGCGTTCCCTGCTGCCACAAATACTGCTACGTTCACTGCAAAGAAAATTGTGCAGGAATTCGTGTGCAGATATGGTATCCCTAGAATAATTGAAAGCGATAGGGGTACCCATTTTACAGGTGAAGTCTTTCAGGTTATGTGCAAACTGATGGGAATTAATAGCAAACTGCATACTCCGTACTGCCCACAGGCGAGTGCGAAGGTGGAAAGAGTAAACAGCACTATTAAGAACAAGCTGAGCAAAGTGATGGCTGAAACTGGATTGTTGTGGCCAGAAGCTTTGCCACTTGTATTGTACAGCATCAGAACCACTCCCAGGTCCCCACTTAACCTATCACCCTTTGAGATTTTTTTGGTCGACAAACCCATGTAATGATTGACCCCCAGGATGATTTGAAATGCAATAACGAAGTGACTGTAAAATATTTGGTTAAGATGAGCCAGCAGTTGAGGAATCAAAACAGAAATCTAAAGCTGGTGATTCCTGACCTTCCAAGCAGTAATTGTCATGACATTGAACCTGGGGATTATGTAATGATTCAAAATTTTCTACACTCAGGTTGCCTCATTGACAGGTGGGAAGGATCGTACCAAGTCTTACTAACCAGCACGACAGCATTATAGGTTGCCGAAAGAGAGACTTGGGTCCACTCGTCCCACTGTAAGAAGGTCGCTGACCCAGAGAGAACCCGTGACAAAGAGCAGAGTGCAGAGAACATCGAATCACTGGAGTGTCTGTTCCGGGAAGGCTGAGAGGCAGGACTGTTGTCACGGCACCTGAGCGCGGAGACCAACAAGTCCAGAGGCGGTTATCGCACCAGTTTTCTTTTTCCTTTTTATTATTTTCTCCATCTCCCATTTCCTCCCCCTTCTTGTTCCTTTTCTCTCCCCTTAACAAGATGGACTTACCCCAAGAGACTGCGTTCCGGGTTTTCCTGTTAATCCTGTTGTTGACGAGAACAGTCTGTTTCGGTGAGAGTACCAGAGAGGTCGAGAAAGGATCTGGAATGGGTTCTGATGGCGAGGACGGATTTGTAGAATTCCAAGAGCAACACATCAATCGAGCAAAGGCGAGTATCAGAAAACGATCTGGTAGTCAGGAAACTAGGAGGCACTGTGAAGGGTTATTGGCTGAGGAAAATTGCATTTGTAGGAATTGTGAAAACATAGTTGAGGATGGGTGCATCCAGAGATGTCAGTCCAGCCTTAATATCAACATGGACCGTCATCCATTGAGTGATTACCACTCACTAGTGGGTAAGGTCTTAAACCAGACAGAATGCTGGGTGTGCTCACAAGTACCTCAAGGTCAGAGCAAGTCAGGATTAGTACCATACCCTTTAGCAATAGATGAGGTACTCGAATTACGGGGTGGGAGACCGGTGGACAAGAAATTTAATTTTTCTAGGCCCCCTAGTTTGAAGCTCCACCAGTATCATGTAGATAGATCCTTAGTGTGTTTCAACATTTCCAATTCCCGAAAACCAGGAAATTGGGAGGTGACATGGAATAACCAAACCATGGCATTTTCGCACAGAGCTGATAGGATACCCATAGACTCTGAACTTATACGCCAAATAGCCAACAGTGGAAGGTATTTTTGGTATAGGTATACTCAAGGAAGCAAGACCATGCGGGTTGGAGAAGTATCACCAGGGTACTGTGCGCATATCATACAGCCTGATATTTGTACTGAACAGATGAGAGAGTTAGGGATAGGATTTTTCACTTGGAAAGTTTGCAATATGGTAATGTCATATTCTGTCCCATATGTTCTCCCTGATGATGCTTATTTCATATGTGGGAGGAAGGCGTATAAGTGGCTTGCCCCGAACTCAGAGGGATTGTGTTACATTGGAAGAGTGTTGCCAGAGGTCATGACCATAACCCATGATAAGATGAAAGACGTTCACCGCAGTGCTCAAGCTCCTTATACTCATACTCATTACGAACACATCGTTAAGAGACACCTTATAGATAGGACAGAGCTCGTAGCCTCTGATTTGATACACGAATCCACCGGGATTCAATTCCTTCTCGCATTAGATATCACCCGTACTGCCAGAGGAATTATAAATTATAGGTATATCCATGCGCTAGCGAACCTGATAGATAATATCACTGAGATGTATGACGACACCTTCAGGTATACGGGTAGGGAGTTGCAAGCTTACAAAATGGAACTGATCCAGCACAGGATGGTCCTTAATTATATCACAGCTGTCACGGGTGGGTACTGTGTCACATTGGCTACTCAATATGGTGTGAAGTGCTGCACGTATATTACAAACAGCACTGATGACCCAACCGAGATCATCGATCAAAAGATGGACGATATCTTGCAGTTGAAGTGGGAGTTCCGAAGGAGACACAACCTTACCCTGACAGCTGTGAGTAATGAACTGACCGGCTGGGTCTCATGGTTGAACCCACGAAATTGGTTCTCAGGATTAGGAGAATGGGCTCAAAATGTTATTATGAGTGTAGGAAAGTTTCTCCTTTGTATCCTGGGAGTCGTCATAATTATTGGTTTGATATCTAGGTGTGTTCGAATTTTAACGCGGCGCAAGCGCAGTACAAAATTGATGAGTCTAAGGAGCGGGGGCATTGTTACAGCAACAGATTTAATTTACGACCCATCTATAGAAACAATGTTGTGATAAGGATTGCAAATGAATTCCACGGCCAGTTTCTTTCACCCGTTTTTCCTGTGTTTCCCCCTCAGCAAAAATACACCCATCCGGAAAAGACTTCGATCAGCACGCAAGAATGATTACGGAAATGTTATGTGAATGTATTTTAGATATGTGTCTTATCTTCATCTCTACAACCTTCAGTTAGTGACACACATAGTCGACAGGTGATATCCACATATATTAGCACTCACATATGTTCCCCCTCCATGTATCATCGACTAAATGTGCACCCCATTTGTTGGAACAAGAAGCCGATAAGAGCTCGGTAGTGTTTGTTGGCCCACTTACAGACCCTTAATACGGGATGAGAAGGATTTAATGTATACTTCGCAATACCTCGAAGCTTATCTAGAACATATACGGCACGATGATACATGCCCCTCAGACATGGATTCATACATACATGCTTTTACTATCTCACTAGGTCATACATTTCCCACCTACACCTCTCCTCATACCATCCAATCATCTGTAGATATTGTATTGTATATTTTTCTGTTTAATGTTTAGATAGTGGCAGTTATTGTTGACTGCCAAAGGGTGGACTGTCAAAGTCGAAAAATATTGTAACGCATACATCATGTACTAACCACACACACATGCCTGCTGCGCGTGCACTTGTTCCCCCGTGCGTGCACATATCCGCAATTTGCGCATGATCGCTCCCGCGATCCTGCGCGTGGTATGGGTATTTACGGCGGAGTTTGTGGGCGCATAGAGGGTTATCAGAACATTACATATTTAACCCAAATAGTGCACTTTGTACACATAGCTCCCTTGCACCACATCAGCAAGTATCAACAGTTTAAATGATTCCAGGACTAAGGGATTCACCTTTGCATGATAGGAAGGGCAGACAAAGGTTATAGGGTGATGTCTAGTATCCAGCTGTAGGGTATTTCAAGGGTAACATTCCGGTGTTGGTTAGAGAAAGATTGCATGTTCCTGCGTATAGTTATGTGCAGAAGTAGAATATAGATATAAACTGTATTTACTGTATATTATGTATGCGGCGGGAATCCAGAGGAGACCACCCACAAGAGCAGTTGAGAAAGACATCGCCCACCTTTTCAAATCAACCTATGACCTCTACTGTAATGTAAAGATGCATCTCTGTGTCCAATAGACAAAGGGATTACAGTGACCATTGTATTGTATATGGAAGTAGTGTATAAAAAGCCTGTTGCTGCCTGGCTGGTCAGAAGACTCTGAATGCTATCTACCTGATGAGCGGAGGACTGGTCCAGGTAGCGCAAGCGAACATTCTCACGTATGTACATTGACTGTAGCCATTATTCTGTTGTAGATTTATCTTGTTAGCCTTGTAGTGTATAACTTGTACTGTTATCCCCTTTCAATTAATCCACTGTGGTGTTAGAACCAAGCGGTTAACTACAAATTGGTGTTGTGTCCTCATTTCCCTGCTAGGGTTTAAAGTGTATTTAACTGTATAAGGTTTAAGAGTGTATTGATAAGGTGTGTACGCACAGCAAGTACTTTATACCGTCAGCGCTGCGTAAGGTTTAAGGTGTTACATCATTACAGTGCTTTGCGGCACAAGGTTTAGAGTGTAAGAATAACATTGCATTGCATTACGAATAAGGTTTAAAGTTTATCAAAAGTGTGTGCGCGCGCTGTGCGTACTTTGTACACCCAGCGCGGCGTGTGTACGCTAAGTACGTACAATGTACGCAAATAGCATACATAGTGCGTAGCGTGTATATTAAGTCTAGTGGCCGCAGCGGCTCCATGGTAAAAGTGTATTTAGAGGTATAGCTTTACGTTTTAAGGTAATATCGACATTATCACCCTCTGGGTATGCCACTGCCGCCTACCACGTTCTGCAGTTCCTATTACACCATCACAGGCGTCTATCCTCCAATCACTTGGCATTTTAAAAAGAAAACACAGGCGCATTCGTGGGAAGCGAGCAGGCCGGAAACCTTCTTTTCCCCGGTAACCACCTAAGTCTTTTGCCCACCTGCCCACCCCCAGCTTCAAAGATCAATCAAATAGAAGTGATACCCAAAAGACGGCCCTGTGTTTGGAATAAAAGAACTGTCAGTTCTCGCTTGGTGACCCCCATACTCAGAGCGCCTGCACCTAACAATAAGAAAACTGAGGGCCCTCTGGTATGCCCAATCAGGTCAGTCCTTTGTAATGCCAGATCTATAAGAAACAAGACTGCAACAATTGCTGACCTTATTGAATCTGCAGATCTAGCCTGTATCACAGAGACCTGGCTAGATGAAAATGCAGCACCTATATTGGAGGCTGCAGTCCCAACAAACTACTCTGTCATCCACAACCCAAGACTGGACCGCAGGGGTGGTGGGGTGGCTATCTGCTTCAAAAAATACCTTAAACTTAGGGTCCACCCTATTGAAATTACTCGCTCATTTGAGTGCATTGCTGCCCGGAGTTCATCAGGATTAGGTTTCAGAGTACTTCTCATTTACCGGCTCCCTGGAGATGGAAAGATATTTCTACAAGAAATTGCAGACACTGTTGCTGGCCTGGTTCTGGAACATCAAAGATGGCTCATCCTCAGGGATTTCAATGCATGGGTGGCTGATGAGCTCTCATGCCTTGGCCAAGAACTCCTGTGCACAATGAATGGTCTGGGCTTCACACAGGTCATTCCTTTTGCCACACATAAAAGTGGTCACACTCTTGATCTTGTCTTTCAGATTGTATTAGAAGTCAATGACCTAAAAATAAACCCTGTCATCTGGTCAGACCACCACTCCCTTTGGTTCTCAGTAGCAACCCCTCAAATAAAATCTCTGCCTGTGGAGTTGACCAGGTATCGTTCAAGGAGGGGTATGACTCCCCAGGCTCTTGCAGCAAATCTGGATCTCTCTGCTATACTGGGTGCCTGTGAAGATACCTGTTCCCTAGTCCGCTATTGTATAAGGGATGTTATGGCTGCAATTGATATTATCGCCCCTGTGCGTATAAGACCTTGTAAACCACAACGTCGAGCTCCCTGGTTCGACAACAGTGTTAGTGATCTCAAGAAAAGGGGGCGTAGTCTGGAAAGACGATGGAGGAAGACTAACCTAGTGGATGACAAAATAAATCTAATAAAGCATAACGAAGAATATCAATCGACAAACACCCGTAAGAAATCACAGTTCCTGTCAAATGAGATCACGGCAGCAAACAATAAGCCAGCTCAACTTTTCCGCACAGTGGAGATGCTTTGCAAGGCAGCATGCCTGCAGACTGATGAAACACTCTCCCAGGCAAGGTGCAACGAGTTTGCAAACTTCTTTGCAGATAAAATATCCACCATGGGCCGGAATCTCCACAGTGCCATCAAAGGAGTGTCAAACTACAAACCCTGCCAATATAAGCCACCTGCTTTCATGGAGCAGCTTTAACACAGTGGATGTAAAGGACATTGCTGAAATTTCTCAGATTTTGCGTCCCACCACCTGTGATCTGGTCCCTGCCTCAACCAAGCTTCTAACAAAAATTGTTCAATGCTCTTTGCAGACAGACATTTTTCCTGGACCCCTAAAGGAAGCAATTGTTAGACCTCTTCTTAAAAAGCCTAATTTAGATCCTGACTGCATGATCAACTACAGACCGGTATCAAACCTTCCTTTTCTAGGAAAGGTTATTGAGAAAGTGGTTGCAAATCAACTGGAAACCTGCCTGACAACCCATGATATCTATGATCCATTCCAATCAGGATTCAGGAGAAGACATAGCACTGAAACAGCCCTGGTGTGTGTGTTAAATGATCTTCTGATTGCAAGAGACAGAGGTGACTGTTCAATATTAATTCTTCTGGATCTCTCTGCAGGATTTGATACCGTGGACCATGGGCTTCTGATTGAGCGACTTATACATTTCTGTGGACTGGATGGCACAGTCCTAAACTGGTTCAAATCATTTCTCACAGGCAGGTCACAGAGAGTATCGTCTGGATTATACTCATCACCACCAGTGCTATTCCCATGTGGTGTCCCACAAGGTTCTATACTATCCCCCATGCTTTTTGCAGTATACATGCTCCCGTTGGGTGAAATAAACAGGCGCCATGGGCTAGTCTACCACTGCTATGCAGATGATACACAACTGTACTTGTCCTTTGCTCCGGGCACTGATAAACCAATAGCAACCCTAAATGGCTGTCTAGCTGAACTCCAGGAGTGGATGAGTGCCAGTTGGCTGTGACTGAACCCGGATAAAACAGAGGTCCTTATGATAGGACCGCAATATCAAAGGACAAGACTGCTGCATAGCCAACCAACTGGGCTTACACTTGGGGATTCAGAATTACAAACCACTGATCGTGTGCAGAATCTTGGCGTTGTCCTGGATGGTGGCTTGACACTTAAACATCAGATATCAGCCACAATCAAAGCCTCATTCTTTCACCTGAGGAACATAGCCAGAATCAAGCACTTAATTCCCTCAGATGATCTGCCAAAAGTCATCCATGCATTTGTATCATCTCGATTAGACTACTGTAATGCCTTCTACCTTGGTCTCCCAGCAAAATAATTGCACCGCTTACAGCTGGTGCAAAACACAGCTGCCAGGCTGTTAACCGACCAGCCCCGTTCTAGCTACATAACACCCATACTCTACTCCCAGGGACGGATTGGGGACAAAAAGCGGCCCTGGAAAAATTTGCACTAGTGGCCCCACATGGGCAGCAACAGAGGTGTAAGGTCTAGCCATGGGCCATGGCAGCAGCACCCTTCCCCCAAGACTTTCCAGATAGTGGGCATGTCCAGCATCAAGGGGGAAGTTAAAAGGAAATAAAATTAAATGTTATTATGAGCACATTATATGATACACCTTTAGAATTTAGGAAACTATATCATTCTTTAGAAAGATATATTTTCTTGCTTATTACACCAACCGCGTATCTCAATCACTATTCACTCAATCTTATATGTCAGCCAAGCAGGCAGACAGAGCATACACTAGATCATCTGCAATCACAGGCTAAGTGGCAAAGAAATTTTCATATATGCAAATTATTTTGCATCTTATTCATTATGTCTATACATAGGACCACATGTCCTCAAACAAAACAGGCCCCGCGGGTGCGTCGGCCCACCGGGAATCTTCCCTGTAAGCCCTATGGCCAATCCGCCTCTGTCTACTCCCTTCACTGGCTGCCTGTAAGATGGCGAATCATCTTCAAGATTGGCTTACTGAGTTTCAAAGCACTACATGACCAGGGCCCAAGGTACCTGAAGCAGCTTCTGACCCCATACTGCCCCACTCGATTACAGCAATCTGTAGATGAAGGACTTTTAGCAGTACCTAGAATCTCCCGTAATTCATCTGGGGGGCGAGCTTTTAGTCATGCAGCTAAGACTCTATGGAACTCACTTCCTCGCACAGTGCTAGAGGCCCCAACTATAGAAACCTTCAAAAGTAGACTCAAGACTTTCCTTTTTACTCAAGCATTCCCATAATTGTCCCTTTAGTATCTACATGCTTCTGTACTTTGTGAAAAGCTGTTCTGTACTTCATTATTTTCTGTACTATATTATGTTATGTATCTGTTAAGCGCCTTGAGTCCTTTAGGAGAAAGAGTGCTATATAAATGAAATTATATATATATATATATATATATTAGTGATGAGCGGGTTCGGTTTCTCGGAAACCGAACCCCCCCAAACTTCACCCTTTTTACACGGGTCCGAGCCATACTCGGATTCTCCCGTATGGCTCGGTTAACCCGAGCGCGCTCGAACGTCATCATCCCGCTGTCGGATTCTCGCGAGATTCGGATTCTATATAAGCAGCCGCGCGTCGCCGCCATTTTCACTCGTGCATTGGAAATGTTAGGGAGAGGACGTGGCTGGCGTCCTCTCCGATATTGTTGATCTTGATTGTGCATTATTGCTTAATTGTGGGGAGGGCTGGGGAGCAGCTGTATAATATAGGAGAAGTACAGTGCAGAGTTTTGCTGATCAGTGACCACCAGTTATCCGTTCTCTGCCTGAAAAAAATGCTCCATATCTGTGCTCAGTGTGCTGCATATATCTGTGCTCACACTGCTTAA
Organism: Pseudophryne corroboree; assembly: GCF_028390025.1. Classification (NCBI taxonomy): domain Eukaryota; kingdom Metazoa; phylum Chordata; class Amphibia; order Anura; family Myobatrachidae; genus Pseudophryne; species Pseudophryne corroboree. The sequence continues at coordinate 837,374,530 of NC_086445.1, forward strand.
TTGTGGGGACTGGGGAGCAGCTGTATTATATAGCAGGAGTACAGTGCAGAGTTTTGCTGACAGTGACCACCTTTATACGTTGTCTGCCTGAAAAACACTCCATATCTGTGCTCAGTGTGCTGCTTTATTGTGGGGACTGGGGACCACCAGTATAATATTACATAGGAGGAGTACAGTGCAGAGTTTTGCTGACCAGTGACCACCAGTATATAATATATAGCATTACGGTACAGTAGGCCACTGCTGTACCTACCTCTGTGTCGTCATTAAGTATACTATCCATCTAGATTCTATACCTTTGGTGCATTTCAGTTGTGCAGTTTGCTGACACAGTGACCACCAGTATATATAGCAGTACGGTACGGAAGGCCACTGCTGTACCTACCTCTGTGTCGTCATTAAGTATACTATCCATCTACATTCTATACCTGTGGTGCATTTTAGTTTTGCAATTTGCTGACACAGTGACCACCAGTATACTATATATAGCAGTACGGTACGGAAGGCCACTGCTGTACCTACCTCTGTGTCGTCATTAAGTATACTATCCATCTACATTCTATACCTGTGGTGCATTTTAGTTTTGCAGTTTGCTGACACAGTGACCACCAGTATACTATATATAGCAGTACGGTACGGAAGGCCACTGCTGTACCTACCTCTGTGTCATCATTAAGTAAACTATCCATCTACATTCTATACCTGTGGTGCATTTTAGTTTTGCAGTTTGCTGACACAGTGACCACCAGTATACTATATATAGCAGTACGGTACGGAAGGCCACTGCTGTACCTACCTCTGTGTCGTCATTAAGTATACTATCCATCTACATTCTATACCTGTGGTGCATTTTAGTTTTGCAGTTTGCTGACACAGTGACCACCAGTATACTATATATAGCAGTACGGTACGGAAGGCCACTGCTGTACCTACCTCTGTGTCGTCATTAAGTATACTATCCATCTACATTCTATACCTGTGGTGCATTTTAGTTTTGCAGTTTGCTGACACAGTGACCACCAGTATACTATATATAGCAGTACGGTACGGTAGGCTACTGCTGTACCTACCTCTGTGTCATCATTAAGTTTACTATCCATCTACATTCTATACCTGTGGTGCATTTTAGTTTTGGAGTTTGCTGACACAGTGACCACCAGTATACTATTTATAGCAGTACGGTACGGAAGGCCACTGCTGTACCTACCTCTGTGTCATCATTAAGTATACTATCCATCTAGATTCTATACCTGTGGTGCATTTTAGTTTTGCAGTTTGCTGACACAGTGACCACCAGTATATATAGCAGTACGGTACGGAAGGCCACTGCTCTACCTACCTCTGTGTCGTCAAGTATACTATCCATCCATACCTGTGGTGCATTTCAGTTGTGCGCAGTATATATAGTAGTAGGCCATTGCTATTGATACTGGCATATAATTCCAAACATTAAAAAATGGAGAACAAAAATGTGGAGGTTAAAATAGGGAAAGATCAAGATCCACTTACACCTCGTGCTGAAGCTGCTGCCACTAGTCATGGCCGAGACGATGAAATGCCATCAACGTCGTCTGCCAAGGCCGATGCCCAATGTCATAGTAGAGAGCATGTAAAATCCAAAAAACAAAAGTTCAGTAAAATGACCCAAAAATCAAAATTGAAAGCATCTGATGAGAAGCGTAAACTTGCCAATATGCCATTTACGACACGGAGTGGCAAGGAACGGCTGAGGCCCTGGCCTATGTTCATGGCTAGTGGTTCAGATTCACATGAGGTTGGAAGCACTCATCCTCTCGCTAGAAAAATGAAAAGACTTAAGCTGGCAAAAGCACATCAAAGAACTGTGCGTTCTTCTAAATCACAAATCCCCAAGGAGAGTCCAATTGTGTCGGTTGCGATGCCTGACCTTCCCAACACTGGACGGGAAGAGCTTGCGCCTTCCACCATTTGCACGCCCCCTGCAAGTGCTGGAAGGAGCACCCGCAGTCCAGTTCCTGATAGTCAAATTGAAGATGTCACTGTTGAAGTACACCAGGATGAGGATATGGGTGTTGCTGGCGCTGGGGAGGAAATTGACAAGGAGGATTCTGATGGTGAGGTGGTTTGTTTAAGTCAGGCACCCGGGGAGACACCTGTTGTCCGTGGGACGAATATGGCCATTGACATGCCTGGTAAAAATACAAAAAAAATCAGCTCTTCGGTGTGGAATTATTTCAACACAAATGCGGACAACAGGTGTCAAGCCGTGTGTTGCCTTTGGCAAGCTGTAATAAGTAGGGGTAAGGACGTTAACCACCTCGGAACATCCTCCCTTATACGTCACATGCAGCGCATTCATCATAAGTCAGTGACAAGTTCAAAAACTTTGGGTGACAGCGGAAGCAGTCCACTGACCACTAAATCCCTTCCTCTTGTAACCAAGCTCCTGCAAACCACACCACCAGCTCCCTCAGTGTCAATTTCCTCCTTACCCAGGAAAGCCAATAGTCCTGCAGGCCATGTCACTGGCAAGTCTGACGAGTCCTCTCCTGCCTGGGATTCCTCCAATGCTTTCTTGAGTGTAACGCCTACTGCTGCTGGCGCTGCTGTTGTAGCTGCTGGGAGTCGATCGTCATCCCAGAGGGGAAGTCGGAAGACCACTTGTACTACTTCCAGTAAGCAATTGACTGTCCAACAGTCCTTTGCGAGGAAGATGAAATATCACAGCAGTCATCCTGCTGCAAAGCAGATAACTCAGGCCTTGGCAGCCTGGGCGATGAGAAACGTGGTTCCGGTATCCACCGTTAATTCAGAGGCAACTAGAGACTTGATTGAGGTACTGTGTCCCCGGTACCAAATACCATCTGGATTCCATTTCTCTAGGCAGGCGGTACCGAAAATGTACACAGACCTCAGAAAAAGAGTCACCAGTGTCCTAAAAAATGCAGTTGTACCCAATGTCCACTTAACCACGGACATGTGGACAAGTGGAGCAGGGCAGACTCAGGACTATATGACTGTGACAGCCCACTGGGTAGATGTATTGCCTCCCGCAGCAAGAACTGCAGCGGCGGCACCAGTAGCAGCATCTCGCAAACGCCAACTCGTTCCTAGGCAGGCTACGCTTTGTATCACCGCTTTCCAGAAGAGGCACACAGCTGACAACCTCATACGGAAACTGAGGAAGATCATCGCAGAATGGCTTACCCCAATTGGACTCTCCTGGGGATTTGTGACATCGGACAATGCCAGCAATATTGTGCGTGTATTACATGTGGGCAAATTCCAGCACGTCCCATGTTTTGCACATACATTGAATTTGGTGGTGCAGAATTATTTAAAAAACGACAGGGGCGTGCAAGAGATGCTGTCGGTGGACCGAAGAATTGCGGGCCACTTTTGGCATTCAGCCACCGCGTACAGAAGACTGGAGCACCACCAAACAGTCCTGAACCTGCCCTGCCATCATCTGAAGCAAGAGGTGGTAGCGAGGTGGAATTCAACCCTCTATATGCTTCAGAGGATGGAGGAGCAGCAAAAGGCCATGCAAGCCTATACATCTGGCCACGATATAGGCAAAGGAGGGGGAATGCACCTGACTCAAGCGCAGTGGAGAATGATTTCAACGTTGTGCAAGGTTCTGCAACCCTTTGAACTTGCCACACGTGAAGTCAGTTCAGACACTGCCAGCCTGAGTCAGGTCATTCCCCTCATCAGGCTTTTGCAGAAGAAGCTGGAGACATTGAAGGAGGAGCTAAAACAGAGCGATTCCGCTAGGCATGTGGGACTTGTGGATGGAGCCCTTAATTCGCTTAACCAGGATTCACGGGTGGTCAATCTGTTGAAATCAGAGCACTACATTTTGGCCACCGTGCTCGATCCTAGATTTAAAACCTACATTGTATCTCTCTTTCTGGCAGACACAAGTCTGCAGAGGTTCAAAGACCTGCTGGTGAGAAAATTGTCAAGTCAAGCGGAACGTGACCCGTCACCATCTCCTCCTTCACATTCTCCCGCAACTGGGGGTGCGAGGAAAAGGCTAAGAATTCAGAGCCCACCCGCTGGCGGTGATGCAGGGCAGTCTGGAGCGAGTGCTGACATCTGGTCCGGACTGAAGGACCTGCCAACGATTACTGACATGTCATCTACTGTCACTTCATATGATTCTCTCACCATTGAAAGAATGGTGGAGGATTATATGAGTGACCGCATACAAGTACGGACTGTACGTATACTGGCAGGAAAAAGAGACAATTTGGAGGCCCTTGCACAAACTGGCTTTATTCTACCTAAGTTGCCCTCCCTCCATTGTGTACTCTGAAAGAGTGTTTAGTGCAGCCGCTCACCTTTTCAGCAATCGGCGTACGAGGTTACCTCCAGAAAATGTGGAGAAGATGATGTTCATCAAAATGAATTATAATCAATTCCTCCGTGGAGACATTCACCAGCAGCAATTGCCTCCACAAAGTACACAGGAACCTGAGATGGTGGATTCCAGTGGGGACGAATGAATAATCTGTGAGGAGGGGGATGTACACAGTGAAAGGGGTGAGGAATCGGAGGATGATGATGAGGTGGACATCTTGCCTCTGTAGAGCCAGTTTGTGCAAGGAGAGATTGATTGCCTCTTTTTTTGGTGGGGGCCCAAACCAACCAGTCATTTCAGTCACAGTCATGTGGCAGACCTGTCGCTGAAATGATGGGTTCGTTAAAGTGTACATGTCCTGTTTATACAACATAAGGGTGGGTGGGAGGGCCCAAGGACAATTCCATCTTGCACCTCTTTTTTCTTTAATTTTTCTTTGCATCATGTGCTGTTTGGGGACAATTTTTTTGAAGTGCCATCCTGCCTGACACTGCAGTGCCACTCCTAGATGGGCCAGGTGTTTGTGTCGGCCACTTGTGTCGCTTAGCTTAGTCACACAGCGACCTTGGTGCGCCTCTTTTTTTCTTTGCATCATGTGCTGTTTGGGGACAATTTTTTTGAAGTGCCATCCTGCCTGACACTGCAGTGCCACTCCTAGATGGGCCAGGTGTTTGTGTCGGCCACTTGTGTCGCTTAGCTTAGTCACACAGCGATCTTGGTGCGCCTCTTTTTTTCTTTGCATCATGTGCTGTTTGGGGACTATTTTTTTGAAGTGCTATCCTGCCTGACACTGCAGTGCCACTCCTAGATGGGCCAGGTGTTTGTGTCGGCCACTTGTGTCGCTTAGCTTAGCCATCCAGCAACCTCGGTGCAAATTTTAGGACTAAAAATAATATTGTGAGGTGTGAGGTGTTCAGAATAGACTGGAAATGAGTGGAAATTATGGTTATTGAGGTTAATAATACTATGGGATCAAAATGACCCCCAATTTCTATGATTTAAGCGGTTTTTTAGGGTTTTTTGTAAAAAACACCCGAATCCAAAACACACCCGAATCCGACAAAAAATTTTCGGTGAGGTTTTGCCAAAACGCGTCCGAATCCAAAACACGGCCGCGGAACCGAATCCAAAACCAAAACACAAAACCCGAAAAATGTCCGGTGCACATCACTAATATATATATATACTTATCGACAGTCTGCCGGCACTCCTATAGACCACTCCAACTGCTCAGGTGCTCCACCATGTAGTATAGATATCCACTCCAGAAAGATGCAGGCACTCAGAGACTCAGCAAATGCATAAATGTATGTATTGAAGTCAAACATTTTCGGAGCCTCAGCTCCGTCCTCAGGACAATACAAAATTCTACAGCAACCAGACATAACAAACTTACCCACATAAATAGCCCCAGAGATCCCACATTTCGCGCTCCCCGCCGCTCACCGGAGCCCGTCCAGCGGAAGTCCCCTATGACGCACTTCCGATGACCTGGCCACCGTTATCATGGAGACGCTTCCGTGTGCATTCCACCGGCTGGCTGCCTACGTCTCAGACAGTGAGACAGGGCTCCCTGCAGCACCCAGACCTCCGATGCAGCATCTGAGAAGCAAAAACACAAAACAAGACACCATATAAAACAGATGATAAACGAAACCAAATGTACAAACATATTAGAGATGTGCACCGGAAATGTTTCGGGTTTTGTGTTTTGGTTTTGGAATCAGTTCCGCGGCCGTGTTTTGGATTCGGACGCGTTTGACTAGTGATGAGCGCCTGAAATTTTTCGGATTTTGTGTTTTGGTTTTGGGTTCGGTTCCGCGGCCGTGTTTTGGGTTCGACCGCGTTTTGGCAAAACCTCACCGAATTTTTTTTGTCGGATTCGGGTGTGTTTTGGATTCGGGTGTTTTTTTCAAAAAACCCTAAAAAACAGCTTAAATCATAGAATTTGGGGGTCATTTTGATCCCATATTATTATTAACCTCAAAAACCATAATTTCCACTCATTTTCAGTCTATTCTGAATACCTCACACCTCACAATATTATTTTTAGTCCTAAAATTTGCACCGAGGTCGCTGGATGACTAAGCTAAGCGACCCTAGTGGCCGACACAAACACCTGGCCCATCTAGGAGTGGCACTGCAGTGTCACGCAGGATGTCCCTTCCAAAAAACCCTCCCCAAACAGCACATGACGCAAAGAAAAAAAGAGGCGCAATGAGGTAGCTGTGTGAGTAAGATTAGCGACCCTAGTGGCCGACACAAACACCGGGCCCATTTAGGAGTGGCACTGCAGTGTCACGCAGGATGTCCCTTCCAAAAAACCCTCCCCAAACAGCACATGACGCAAAGAAAAAAAGAGGCGCAATGAGGTAGCTGTGTGAGTAAGATTAGCGACCCTAGTGGCCGACACAAACACCGGGCCCATCTAGGAGTGGCACTGCAGTGTCACGCAGGATGGCCCTTCCAAAAAACACTCCCCAAACAGCACATGACGCAAAGAAAAAAAGAGGCGCAATGAGGTAGCTGACTGTGTGAGTAAGATAAGCGACCCTAGTGGCCGACACAAACACCGGGCCCATTTAGGAGTGGCACTGCAGTGTCACGCAGGATGTCCCTTCCAAAAAACCCTCCCCAAACAGCACATGACGCAAAGAAAAAAAGAGGCGCAATGAGGTAGCTGTGTGAGTAAGATTAGCGACCGTAGTGGCCGACACAAACACCGGGCCCATTTAGGAGTGGCACTGCAGTGTCACGCAGGATGTCCCTTCCAAAAAACCCTCCCCAAACAGCACATGACGCAAAGAAAAAAAGAGGCGCAATGAGGTAGCTGACTGTGTGAGTAAGATAAGTGACCCTAGTGGCCGACACAAACACCGGGCCCATTTAGGAGTGGCACTGCAGTGTCACGCAGGATGTCCCTTCCAAAAAACCCTCCCCAAACAGCACATGACGCAAAGAAAAATAAAAGAAAAAAGAGGTGCAAGATGGAATTGTCCTTGGGCCCTCCCACCCACCCTTATGTTGTATAAACAAAACAGGACATGCACACTTTAACCAACCCATCATTTCAGTGACAGGGTCTGCCACACGACTGTGACTGATATGACGGGTTGGTTTGGACCCCCCCCAAAAAAGAAGCAATTAATCTCTCCTTGCACAAACTGGCTCTACAGAGGCAAGATGTCCACCTCATCATCATCCTCCGATATATCACCGTGTACATCCCCCTCCTCACAGATTATCAATTCGTCCCCACTGGAATCCACCATCTCAGCTCCCTGTGTACTTTGTGGAGGCAATTGCTGCTGGTCAATGTCTCCGCGGAGGAATTGATTATAATTCATTTTAATGAACATCATCTTCTCCACATTTTCTGGATGTAACCTCGTACGCCGATTGCTGACAAGGTGAGCGGCGGCACTAAACACTCTTTCGGAGTACACACTTGTGGGAGGGCAACTTAGGTAGAATAAAGCCAGTTTGTGCAAGGGCCTCCAAATTGCCTCTTTTTCCTGCCAGTATAAGTACGGACTGTGTGACGTGCCTACTTGGATGCGGTCACTCATATAATCCTCCACCATTCTTTCAATGTTGAGAGAATCATATGCAGTGACAGTAGACGACATGTCCGTAATCGTTGTCAGGTCCTTCAGTCCGGACCAGATGTCAGCATCAGCAGTCGCTCCAGACTGCCCTGCATCACCGCCAGCGGGTGGGCTCGGAATTCTGAGCCTTTTCCTCGCACCCCCAGTTGCGGGAGAATGTGAAGGAGGAGATGTTGACAGGTCGCGTTCCGCTTGACTTGACAATTTTCTCACCAGCAGGTCTTTCAACCCCAGCAGACTTGTGTCTGCCGGAAAGAGAGATCCAAGGTAGGTTTTAAATCTAGGATCGAGCACGGTGGCCAAAATGTAGTGCTCTGATTTCAACAGATTGACCACCCGTGAATCCTTGTTAAGCGAATTAAGGGCTCCATCCACAAGTCCCACATGCCTAGCGGAATCGCTCCGTGTTAGCTCCTCCTTCAATGTCTCCAGCTTCTTCTGCAAAAGCCTGATGAGGGGAATGACCTGACTCAGGCTGGCAGTGTCTGAACTGACTTCACGTGTGGCAAGTTCAAAGGGCATCAGAACCTTGCACAACGTTGAAATCATTCTCCACTGCACTTGAGACAGGTGCATTCCACCTCCTATATCGTGCTCAATTGTATAGGCTTGAATGGCCTTTTGCTGCTCCTCCAACCTCTGAAGCATATAGAGGGTTGAATTCCACCTCGTTACCACTTCTTGCTTCAGATGATGGCAGGGCAGGTTCAGTAGTTTTTGGTGGTGCTCCAGTCTTCTGTACGTGGTGCCTGTACGCCGAAAGTGTCCCGCAATTCTTCTGGCCACCGACAGCATCTCTTGCACGCCCCTGTCGTTTTAAAAAAAATTCTGCACCACCAAATTCAAGGTATGTGCAAAACATGGGACGTGCTGGAATTTGCCCATATTTAATGCACACACAATATTGCTGGCGTTGTCCGATGCCACAAATCCACAGGAGAGTCCAATTGGGGTAAGCCATTCTGCGATGATCTTCCTCAGTTGCCGTAAGAGGTTTTCAGCTGTGTGCGTATTCTGGAAAGCGGTGATACAAAGCGTAGCCTGCCTAGGAAAGAGTTGGCGTTTGCGAGATGCTGCTACTGGTGCCGCCGCTGCTGTTCTTGCGGCGGGAGTCCATACATCTACCCAGTGGGCTGTCACAGTCATATAGTCCTGACCCTGCCCTGCTCCACTTGTCCACATGTCCGTGGTTAAGTGGACATTGGGTACAACTGCATTTTTTAGGACACTGGTGAGTCTTTTTCTGACGTCCGTGTACATTCTCGGTATCGCCTGCCTACAGAAGTGGAACCTAGATGGTATTTGGTAACGGGGGCACACTGCCTCAATAAATTGTCTAGTTCCCTGTGAACTAACGGCGGATACCGGACGCACGTCTAACACCAACATAGTTGTCAAGGACTCAGTTATCCGCTTTGCAACAGGATGACTGCTGTGATATTTCATCTTCCTCGCAAAGGACTGTTGGACAGTCAATTGCTTACTGGAAGTAGTACAAGTGGGCTTACGACTTCCCCTCTGGGATGACCATCGACTCCCAGCAGCAACAACAGCAGCGCCAGCAGCAGTAGGCGTTACACGCAAGGATGCATCGGAGGAATCCCAGGCAGGAGAGGACTCGTCAGAATTGCCAGTGACATGGCCTGCAGGACTATTGGCATTCCTGGGGAAGGAGGAAATTGACACTGAGGGAGTTGGTGGGGTGGTTTGCGTGAGCTTGGTTACAAGAGGAAGGGATTTACTGGTCAGTGGACTGCTTCCGCTGTCGGCCCAAGTTTTTGAACATGTCACTGACTTATTATGAATGCGCTGCAGGTGACGTATAAGGGAGGATGTTCCGAGGTGGTTAACGTCCTTACCCCTACTTATTACAGCTTGACAAAGGGAACACACGGCTTGACACCTGTTGTCCGCATTTCTGGTGAAATACTTCCACACCGAAGAGCTGATTTTTTTGGTATTTTCACCAGGCATGTCAACGGCCCTATTCCTCCCACGGACAACAGGTGTCTCCCCGGGTGCCTGACTTAAACAAACCACCTCACCATCAGAATCCTCCTGGTCAATTTCCTCCCCAGCGCCAGCAACACCCATATCCTCCTCATCCTGGTGTACTTCAACACTGACATCTTCAATCTGACTATCAGGAACTGGACTGCGGGTGCTCCTTCCAGCACTTGCAGGGGGCGTGCAAATGGTGGAAGGCGCATGCTCTTCACGTCCAGTGTTGGGAAGGTCAGGCATCGCAACCGACACAATTGGACTCTCCTTGTGGATTTGGGATTTCGAAGAACGCACAGTTCTTTGCGGTGCTACTGCTTTTGCCAGCTTGAGTCTTTTCATTTTTCTAGCGAGAGGCTGAGTGCCTCCATCCTCATGTGAAGCTGAACCACTAGCCATGAACATAGGCCAGGGCCTCAGCCGTTCCTTGCCACTCCGTGTGGTAAATGGCATATTGGCAAGTTTACGCTTCTCCTCCGACAATTTTTATTTTAGGTTTTGGAGTCCTTTTTTTACTGATATTTGGTGTTTTGGATTTGACATGCTCTGTACTATGACATTGGGCATCGGCCTTGGCAGACGACGTTGCTGGCATTTCATCGTCTCGGCCATGACTAGTGGCAGCAGCTTCAGCACGAGGTGGAAGTGGATCTTGATCTTTCCCTAATTTTGGAACCTCAACATTTTTGTTCTCCATATTTTAATAGGCACAACTAAAAGGCACCTCAGGTAAACAATGGAGATGGATGGATACTAGTATACAATTATGGATGGACTGCTGAGTGCCGACACAGAGGTAGCTACAGCCGTGGACTACCGTACTGTACTGTGTCTGCTGCTAATATAGACTGGTTGATAAAGAGATGTAGTAGTAGTATGTATGTATAAAGAAGAAAGAAAAAAAAACCACGGGTAGGTGGTATACAATTATGGACGGACTGCCCAGTGCCGACACAGAGGTAGCTACAGCCGTGGACTACCGTACTGTACTGTGTCTGCTGCTAATATAGACTGGTTGATAAAGAGATGTAGTAGTAGTAGTAGTATGTATGTATAAAGAAGAAAGAAAAAAAAACCACGGGTAGGTGGTATACAATTATGGACGGACTGCCCAGTGCCGACACAGAGGTAGCTACAGCCGTGGACTACCGTACTGTACTGTGTCTGCTGCTAATATAGACTGGTTGATAAAGAGATGTAGTAGTAGTAGTAGTATGTATGTATAAAGAAGAAAGAAAAAAAAAACACGGGTAGGTGGTATACAATTATGGACGGACTGCCCAGTGCCGACACAGAGGTAGCTACAGCCGTGGACTACCGTACTGTACTGTGTCTGCTGCTAATATAGACTGGTTGATAAAGAGATGTAGTAGTAGTATGTATATATAAAGAAGAAAGAAAAAAAAACCACGGTAGGTGGTATACAATTATGGACGGACTGCCCAGTGCCGACACAGAGGTAGCTACAGCCGTGGACTACCGTACTGTACTGTGTCTGCTGCTAATATAGACTGGTTGATAAAGAGATGTAGTAGTAGTAGTATGTATGTATAAAGAAGAAAGAAAAAAAAACCACGGGTAGGTGGTATATAATTATGGACGGACTGCCCAGTGCCGACACAGAGGTAGCTACAGCCGTGGACTACCGTACTGTACTGTGTCTGCTGCTAATATAGACTGGTTGATAAAGAGATGTAGTAGTAGTAGTATGTATGTATAAAGAAGAAAGAAAAAAAAACCACGGGTAGGTGGTATACAATTATGGACGGACTGCCCAGTGCCGACACAGAGGTAGCTACAGCCGTGGACTACCGTACTGTACTGTGTCTGCTGCTAATATAGACTGGTTGATAAAGAGATGTAGTAGTAGTATGTATGTATAAAGAAGAAAGAAAAAAAAACCACGGGTAGGTGGTATACAATTATGGATGGACTGCCCAGTGCCGACACAGAGGTAGCTACAGCCGTGGACTACCGTACTGTACTGTGTCTGCTGCTAATATAGACTGGTTGATAAAGAGATGTAGTAGTAGTAGTATGTATGTATAAAGAAGAAAGAAAAAAAAACCATGGGTAGGTGGTATACAATTATGGACGGACTGCCGAGTGCCGACACAGAGGTAGCTACAGCCGTGGACTACCGTACTGTACTGTGTCTGCTGCTAATATAGACTGGTTGATAAAGAGATGTAGTAGTAGTATGTATGTATAAAGAAGAAAGAAAAAAAAACCACGGGTAGGTGGTATACAATTATGGACGGACTGCCGAGTGCCGACACAGAGGTAGCTACAGCCGTGAACTACCGTACTGTGTCTGCTGCGACTGGATGATAAATAATGATATAAAAAATATATATATATCACTACTGCAGCCGGACAGGTATATATTATATAATGACGGACCTGCTGGACACTGTCTGTCAGCAGAATGAGTTTTTTATAGAATAAAAAAAAAAACACCACACAAGTGAAGTCACACGACGAGTGTTTAACTTTTTCAGGCAATCACAATATAGTATACTATACTACTAACTATACTGGTGGTCAGTGTGGTCAGGTCACTGGTCAGTCACACTGGCAGTGGCACTCCTGCAGCAAAAGTGTGCACTGTTTAATTTTAATAATAATATGTACTCCTGGCTCCTGCTATAACCTATAACTGGCACTGCAGTGCTCCCCAGTCTCCCCCACAATTATAAGATGTGTGAGCTGAGCACAGTCAGATACGAGTGTTTAACTTTTTCAGGCAATCACAATATAGTATACTATACTACTAACTATACTGGTGGTCAGTGTGGTCAGGTCACTGGTCAGTCACACTGGCAGTGGCACTCCTGCAGCAAAAGTGTGCACTGTTTAATTTTAATAATAATATGTACTCCTGGCTCCTGCTATAACCTATAACTGGCACTGCAGTGCTCCCCAGTCTCCCCCACAATTATAAGATGTGTGAGCTGAGCACAGTCAGATATATACATAGATGATGCAGCACACTGGGCTGAGCAGTGCACACAGATATGGTATGTGACTGAGTCACTGTGTATCGTTTTTTTCAGGCAGAGAACGGATATATTAAATAAAACTGCACTGTCTGGTGGTCACTGTGGTCAGTCACTAGTAAACTCTGCACTCTCTACAGTTCTACAGTACTCCTAATCTCCAGTAAATCAGGTCAATCTCTCTCTCTCTCTCTTCTAATCTAAATGGAGAGGACGCCAGCCACGTCCTCTCCCTATCAATCTCAATGCACGTGTGAAAATGGCGGCGACGCGCGGCTCCTTATATAGAATCCGAGTCTCGCGAGAATCCGACAGCGTCATGATGACGTTCGGGCGCGCTCGGGTTAACCGAGCAAGGCGGGAAGATCCGAGTCGCTCGGACCCGTGAAAAAAAACATGAAGTTCGTGCGGGTTCGGATTCAGAGAAACCGAACCCGCTCATCTCTAGTTTTGACAAAACATCCCTGAAATTTTTTTGTCGGATTTGGGTGTTTTTTTTCCAAAACCCCCTCAAAAACAGCTTAAATCATAGAATTTGGGGGTAATTTTGATCCTATCGTATTATTAACCTCAATAACCACAATTTCCACTCATTTCCAGTCTATTCTGAACACCTCACACCTCACAATACTATTTTCAGTCCTAAAATTTGCACCGAGGTCGCTGGATGACTAAGCAAAGCGACCCAAGAGGGCGGCACAAACACCTGGCCCATCTAGGAGTGGCATTGCAGTGTCAGACAGTATGGCACTTAAAAAAATTGGCCCCAAACAGCACATGATGCAAAGAAAAGAGAAAAAGAGGTGCACTGTGGTCGCTGGACGGCTAAGCTAAGCGACACAAACACCTCAATATCACTGGAATTATTCGTTCTAATCAATGGTATTATTGGTCCAAATCACTGGAAGAAAATGACAAAATCACTGGAATTATTCGTTCTAATCAATGGTATTATTGGTCCAAATCACTGGAAGAAAATGACAAAATCACTGGAATTATTGGTTCTAATCAATGGTATTATTGGTCCAAATCATTGGAAGAAAATGACAAAATCACTGGAATTATTCGTTCTAATCAATAGTATTATTGGTCCAAATCACTGGAAGAAAATGACAAAATCACTGGAATTATTCATAAACATTTGTAGAAAGTTGCTGCTTTCTGATTACAGAAATGCTCAGATATTCCTGCGAATCCACAATCCCTTCCCAGAGGAAAAAGAAATTGAGAAACCGTTGTTTGAGAACGTTTGTTCTCTTTCCCTTACAAAGGAACAAACCACTTTCCAAGAAGACTGATGTTTTTGGTATTATGGAGACATAATGTTTTTGAATATAAATCCTAAAGCAGGTGGTGTATTAGAGCAAAAGAGTGCAAGAGACCAGCCATGCAGTTTCTGAAATATTATGACAAAATGTTACTGTAGTTCATAAGCACTCATTCCTAACTCTGCTAAGTACTGTTTGGTATACTGTATCTGGCTTCCATGAGGTAGTTGTCCATTATTTCAGCTTCCTTTGACCTTTTTGAAAGCGGTAGAAGTTATCGATTCTTTTTTGATTTTTTATTTTCCGCTATTTTTAATTTACTCCTGCATAGTCCAGTAAAATGTTGCAATGTTAAGTATTGACTTGTGCCTTCTGGGGGTCCACTTCTTCACCAAACCCAGCCAAATCTCATCCTAACCCTCTGTTCCATGTTCTCTATGTACCCCATCTGTGTCACCCATGTCTGTCTACCCCTCCCCTTTAGATTGTAAGCTCTCACGAGCAGTGTCCTCTTCCCTCATGTGCTTATCCTTTGTCTTACTTTAATAATCTTCAACTGTACCACATCCAGCAGTTTTCTGCCACCTGATACTTATTCCAGTGTCATCTGCTGATGTAACTATGTTTATTTACCCTGTACTTGTCCTATACTGTCATCAACTATAAGTTGCTGTTTTCCTGTTTGATTATGTATGTACTGTGTAATTGGGCGCTGCGGAACCCTTGTGGCGCCATATAAATAAAGGATAATAATAATAATAATAATAATAATAATATAGGGTGTATAATCCCCAGGTGTATCTCACACATCGCTCAGTACAGTATACAGGGTGTATAATCCCAAGGTGTATCTCACACATCGCTCAGTACAGATTACAGGATGTATAATCACCAGGTGTATAACACACGTCGCACAGTACAGTATACATACTGGTCACAACAATGCAGCAGATATTGAGCACTGATCAGGATACTAGAAGAGACACAGAGCTGCAAGATAAAGCAATGGTCTACTGTACTGTACTATATATGTATACTGCTGGTCACCAAAATGCTGCACTGTCCTACTATATACTGCTCACAATAATGCAGCATAGATATGGAATGGATACTTCCAGTGACACATAGCTGCAAGATACAGCAATGGCCTACTGTACAACTACATACTGTTGATCACCAAAATGCTGCACTGTAATACTATATATACTGCTCACAAAAATGCAGCACAGATATGGAATGGATACTTGCAGTGACACAGAGCTGCAAGATACAGAAATGGCCTACTGTACTGTACTATATATGTATACTGCTGGTCACCAAAATGCTGCACTGTCCTACTATATACTGCTCACAATAATGCAGCACAGATATGGAATGGATACTTGCAGTGACACAGAGCTGCAAGATACCGCAATGGCCTACTGTACAACTATATACTGTTGGTCACCAAAATGCTGCATTGTAATTAGAGATGAGCGGGTTCGGTTTCTCTGAAACCGAACCCGCACGAACTTCATGTTTTTTTCACGGGTCCGAGCAGACTCGGATCCTCCCGCCTTGCTCGGTTAACCCGAGCGCGCCCGAACGTCATCATGACGCTGTCGGATTCTCGCGAGACTCGGATTCTATATAAGGAGCCGCGCGTCGCCGCCATTTTCACACGTGCATTGAGATTGATAGGGAGAGGACGTGGCTGGCGTCCTCTCCATTAGAAATTAGATTAGAAGAGAGAGAGAGATTGTGCAGAGTCAGACAGAGTTTACCACAGTGACCAGTGCAGTTGTTGTTAGTTAACTTTTATTTATTTTAATATAATATATCCGTTCTCTGCTATATCCGTTCTCTGCCTGAAAAAAAACGATACACAGCAGCAGCCAGTCACACAGTGTGACTCAGTCTGTGTGCACTCAGCTCAGCCCAGTGTGCTGCACATCAATGTATAAAAGGCAAAGCTTATAATAATTGTGGGGGAGACTGGGGAGCACTGCAGGTTGTTAAAGCAGGAGCCCCCAGGAGTACATAATATTATATTAATTTAAAATTAAACAGTGCACACTTTTGCTGCAGGAGTGCCACTGCCAGTGTGACTAGTGGTGACCAGTGCCTGACCACCAGTATAGTAGTATATTGTTGTATGTATTGTATACTATCTCTTTATCAACCAGTCTATATTAGCAGCAGACACAGTACAGTGCGGTAGTTCACGGCTGTGGCTACCTCTGTGTCGGCAGTCGGAACTCGGCAGGCAGTCCGTCCATCCATAATTGTATTACAATATATACCACCTAACCGTGGTATTTTTTTTTCTTTCTTTATACCGTCGTCATAGTGTCATACTAGTTGTTACGAGTATACTACTATCTCTTTATCAACCAGTGTACAGTGCGGTAGTTCACGGCTGTGGCTACCTCTGTGTCGGCAGTCGGCAGGCAGTCCGTCCATCCATAATTGTATTATTATTATAATATATACCACCTAACCGTGGTTTTTTTTTCATTCTTTATACCGTCATAGTGTCATACTAGTTGTTACGAGTATACTACTATCTCTTTATCAACCAGTGTACAGTGCGGTAGTTCACGGCTGTGGCTACCTCTGTGTCGGCAGTCGGCAGGCAGTCCGTCCATCCATAATTGTATTATTATTATAATATATACCACCTAACCGTGGTTTTTTTTTCATTCTTTATACCGTCGTCATAGTGTCATACTAGTTGTTACGAGTATACTACTATCTCTTTATCAACCAGTGTACAGTGCGGTAGTTCACGGCTGTGGCTACCTCTGTGTCGGCAGTCGGCAGGCAGTCCGTCCATCCATAATTGTATTATTATTATAATATATACCACCTAACCGTGGTTTTTTTTTCATTCTTTATACCGTCGTCATAGTGTCATACTAGTTGTTACGAGTATACTACTATCTCTTTATCAACCAGTGTACAGTGCGGTAGTTCACGGCTGTGGCTACCTCTGTGTCGGCAGTCGGCAGGCAGTCCGTCCATCCATAATTGTATTATTATTATAATATATACCACCTAACCGTGGTTTTTTTTTCATTCTTTATACCGTCGTCATAGTGTCATACTAGTTGTTACGAGTATACTACTATCTCTTTATCAACCAGTGTACAGTGCGGTAGTTCACGGCTGTGGCTACCTCTGTGTCGGCAGTCGGCAGGCAGTCCGTCCATCCATAATTGTATTATTATTATAATATATACCACCTAACCGTGGTTTTTTTTTCATTCTTTATACCGTCGTCATAGTGTCATACTAGTTGTTACGAGTATACTACTATCTCTTTATCAACCAGTGTACAGTGCGGTAGTTCACGGCTGTGGCTACCTCTGTGTCGGCAGTCGGCAGGCAGTCCGTCCATCCATAATTGTATTATTATTATAATATATACCACCTAACTGTGGTATTTTTTTTTCTTTCTTTATACCGTCGTCATAGTGTCATACTAGTTGTTACGAGTATACTACTATCTCTTTATCAACCAGTGTACAGTGCGGTAGTTCACGGCTGTGGCTACCTCTGTGTCGGCAGTCGGCAGGCAGTCCGTCCATCCATAATTGTATTATTATTATAATATATACCACCTAACCGTGGTATTTTTTTCATTCTTTATACCGTCGTCATAGTGTCATACTAGTTGTTACGAGTATACTACTATCTCTTTATCAACCAGTGTACAGTGCGGTAGTTCACGGCTGTGGATACCTCTGTGTCGGCAGTCGGCAGGCAGTCCGTCCATCCATAATTGTATTATTATTATAATATATACCACCTAACCGTGGTTTTTTTTTCATTCTTTATACCGTCGTCATAGTGTCATACTAGTTGTTACGAGTATACTACTATCTCTTTATCAACCAGTGTACAGTGCGGTAGTTCACGGCTGTGGCTACCTCTGTGTCGGCAGTCGGCAGGCAGTCCGTCCATCCATAATTGTATTATTATTATAATATATACCACCTAACCGTGGTTTTTTTTTCATTCTTTATACCGTCGTCATAGTGTCATACTAGTTGTTACGAGTATACTACTATCTCTTTATCAACCAGTGTACAGTGCGGTAGTTCACGGCTGTGGCTACCTCTGTGTCGGCAGTCGGCAGGCAGTCCGTCCATCCATAATTGTATTATTATTATAATATATACCACCTAACCGTGGTTTTTTTATACCACCTAACCGTGGCAGTCCGTCCATAATTGTATACTAGTATCCAATCCATCCATCTCCATTGTTTACCTGAGGTGCCTTTTAGTTCTGCCTATAAAATATGGAGAACAAAAAAGTTGAGGTTCCAAAATTAGGGAAAGATCAAGATCCACTTCCACCTCGTGCTGAAGCTGCTGCCACTAGTCATGGCCGAGACGATGAAATGCCAGCAACGTCGTCTGCCAAGGCCGATGCCCAATGTCATAGTACAGAGCATGTCAAATCCAAAACACCAAATATCAGAAAAAAAAGGACTCCAAAACCTAAAATAAAATTGTCGGAGGAGAAGCGTAAACTTGCCAATATGCCATTTACCACACGGAGTGGCAAGGAACGGCTGAGGCCCTGGCCTATGTTCATGGCTAGTGGTTCAGCTTCACATGAGGATGGAAGCACTCAGCCTCTCGCTAGAAAACTGAAAAGACTCAAGCTGGCAAAAGCACCGCAAAGAACTGTGCGTTCTTTGAAATCCCAAATCCACAAGGAGAGTCCAATTGTGTCGTTTGCGATGCCTGACCTTCCCAACACTGGACGTGAAGAGCATGCGCCTTCCACTATTTGCATGCCCCCTGCAAGTGCTGGAAGGAGCACCCGCAGTCCAGTTCCTGATAGTCAGATTGAAGATGTCAGTGTTGAAGTACACCAGGATGAGGAGGATATGGGTGTTGCTGGCGCTGGGGAGGAAATTGACCAGGAGGATTCTGATGGTGAGGTGGTTTGTTTAAGTCAGGCACCCGGGGAGACACCTGTTGTCCGTGGGAGGAATATGGCCGTTGACATGCCAGGTGAAAATACCAAAAAAATCAGCTCTTCGGTGTGGAGGTATTTCACCAGAAATGCGGACAACAGGTGTCAAGCCGTGTGTTCCCTTTGTCAAGCTGTAATAAGTAGGGGTAAGGACGTTAACCACCTCGGAACATCCTCCCTTATACGTCACCTGCAGCGCATTCATAATAAGTCAGTGACAAGTTCAAAAACTTTGGGTGACAGCGGAAGCAGTCCACTGACCAGTAAATCCCTTCCTCTTGTAACCAAGCTCACGCAAACCACCCCACCAACTCCCTCAGTGTCAATTTCCTCCTTCCCCAGGAATGCCAATAGTCCTGCAGGCCATGTCACTGGCAAGTCTGACGAGTCCTCTCCTGCCTGGGATTCCTCCGATGCATCCTTGCGTGTAACGCCTACTGCTGCTGGCGCTGCTGTTGTTGCCGCTGGGAGTCGATGGTCATCCCAGAGGGGAAGTCGTAAGCCCACTTGTACTACTTCCAGTAAGCAATTGACTGTTCAACAGTCCTTTGCGAGGAAGATGAAATATCACAGCAGTCATCCTACTGCAAAGCGGATAACTGAGTCCTTGACAACTATGTTGGTGTTAGACGTGCGTCCGGTATCCGCCGTTAGTTCACAGGGAACTAGACAATTTATTGAGGCAGTGTGCCCCCGTTACCAAATACCATCTAGGTTCCACTTCTCTAGGCAGGCGATACCGAGAATGTACACGGACGTCAGAAAAAGACTCACCAGTGTCCTAAAAAATGCAGTTGTACCCAATGTCCACTTAACCACGGACATGTGGACAAGTGGAGCAGGGCAGGGTCAGGACTATATGACTGTGACAGCCCACTGGGTAGATGTATGGACTCCCGCCGCAAGAACAGCAGCGGCGGCACCAGTAGCAGCATCTCGCAAACGCCAACTCTTTCCTAGGCAGGCTACGCTTTGTATCACCGCTTTCCAGAATACGCACACAGCTGAAAACCTCTTACGGCAACTGAGGAAGATCATCGCGGAATGGCTTACCCCAATTGGACTCTCCTGTGGATTTGTGGCATCGGACAACGCCAGCAATATTGTGTGTGCATTAAATATGGGCAAATTCCAGCACGTCCCATGTTTTGCACATACCTTGAATTTGGTGGTGCAGAATTTTTTAAAAAACGACAGGGGCGTGCAAGAGATGCTGTCGGTGGCCAGAAAAATTGCGGGACACTTTCGGCGTACAGGCACCACGTACAGAAGACTGGAGCACCACCAAAAACTACTGAACCTGCCCTGCCATCATCTGAAGCAAGAAGTGGTAACGAGGTGGAATTCAACCCTCTATATGCTTCAGAGGTTGGAGGAGCAGCAAAAGGCCATTCAAGCCTATACAATTGAGCACGATATAGGAGATGGAATGCACCTGTCTCAAGTGCAGTGGAGAATGATTTCAACGTTGTGCAAGGTTCTGATGCCCTTTGAACTTGCCACACGTGAAGTCAGTTCAGACACTGCCAGCCTGAGTCAGGTCATTCCCCTCATCAGGCTTTTGCAGAAGAAGCTGGAGGCATTGAAGAAGGAGCTAACACGGAGCGATTCCGCTAGGCATGTGGGACTTGTGGATGCAGCCCTTAATTCGCTTAACAAGGATTCACGGGTGGTCAATCTGTTGAAATCAGAGCACTACATTTTGGCCACCGTGCTCGATCCTAGATTTAAAGCCTACCTTGGATCTCTCTTTCCGGCAGACACAGGTCTGCTGGGGTTGAAAGACCTGCTGGTGACAAAATTGTCAAGTCAAGCGGAACGCGACCTGTCAACATCTCCTCCTTCACATTCTCCCGCAACTGGGGGTGCGAGGAAAAGGCTCAGAATTCCGAGCCCACCCGCTGGCGGTGATGCAGGGCAGTCTGGAGCGACTGCTGATGCTGACATCTGGTCCGGACTGAAGGACCTGACAACGATTACGGACATGTCGTCTACTGTCACTGCATATGATTCTCTCAACATTGATAGAATGGTGGAGGATTATATGAGTGACCGCATCCAAGTAGGCACGTCACACAGTCCGTACTTATACTGGCAGGAAAAAGAGGCAATTTGGAGGCCCTTGCACAAACTGGCTTTATTCTACCTAAGTTGCCCTCCCACAAGTGTGTACTCCGAAAGAGTGTTTAGTGCCGCCGCTCACCTTGTCAGCAATCGGCGTACGAGGTTACATCCAGAAAATGTGGAGAAGATGATGTTCATTAAAATGAATTATAATCAATTCCTCCGCGGAGACATTGACCAGCAGCAATTGCCTCCACAAAGTACACAGGGAGCTGAGATGGTGGATTCCAGTGGGGACGAATTGATAATCTGTGAGGAGGGGGATGTACACGGTGATATATCGGAGGGTGAAGATGAGGTGGACATCTTGCCTCTGTAGAGCCAGTTTGTGCAAGGAGAGATTAATTGCTTCTTTTTTGGGGGGGGTCCAAACCAACCCGTCATATCAGTCACAGTCGTGTGGCAGACCCTGTCACTGAAATGATGGGTTGGTTAAAGTGTGCATGTCCTGTTTTGTTTATACAACATAAGGGTGGGTGGGAGGGCCCAAGGATAATTCCATCTTGCACCTCTTTTTTCTTTTCTTTTTCTTTGCATCATGTGCTGATTGGGGAGGGAAGGGACATCCTGCGTGACACTGCAGTGCCACTCCTAGATGGGCCCGGTGTTTGTGTCGGCCACTAGGGTCGCTAATCTTACTCACACAGCTACCTCATTGCGCCTCTTTTTTTCTTTGCGTCATGTGCTGTTTGGGGAGGGTTTTTTGGAAGGGACATCCTGCGTGACACTGCAGTGCCACTCCTAGATGGGCCCGGTGTTTGTGTCGGCCACTAGGGTCGCTTATCTTTCTCACACAGTCAGCTACCTCATTGCGCCTCTTTTTTTCTTTGCGTCATGTGCTGTTTGGGGAGGGTTTTTTGGAAGGGACATCCTGCGTGACACTGCAGTGCCACTCCTAGATGGGCCCGGTGTTTGTGTCGGCCACTAGGGTCGCTTATCTTTCTCACACAGTCAGCTACCTCATTGCGCCTCTTTTTTTCTTTGCGTCATGTGCTGTTTGGGGAGGGTTTTTTGGAAGGGACATCCTGCGTGACACTGCAGTGCCACTCCTAGATGGGCCCGGTGTTTGTGTCGGCCACTAGGGTCGCTAATCTTACTCACACAGCTACCTCATTGCGCCTCTTTTTTTCTTTGCGTCATGTGCTGTTTTTTGGAAGGGACATCCTGCGTGACACTGCAGTGCCACTCCTAGATGTGCCCGGTGTTTGTGTCGGCCACTAGGGTCGCTAATCTTACTCACACAGTCAGCTACCTCATTGCGCCTCTTTTTTTCTTTGCGTCATGTGCTGTTTGGGGAGGGTTTTTTGGAAGGGCCATCCTGCGTGACACTGCAGTGCCACTCCTAGATGGGCCCGGTGTTTGTGTCGGCCACTAGGGTCGCTAATCTTACTCACACAGCTACCTCATTGCGCCTCTTTTTTTCTTTGCGTCATGTGCTGTTTGGGGAGGGTTTTTTGGAAGGGACATCCTGCGTGACACTGCAGTGCCACTCCTAGATGGGCCCGGTGTTTGTGTCGGCCACTAGGGTCGCTTATCTTTCTCACACAGCTACCTCATTGCGCCTCTTTTTTTCTTTGCGTCATGTGCTGTTTGGGGAGGGTTTTTTGGAAGGGACATCCTGCGTGACACTGCAGTGCCACTCCTAGATGGGCCCGGTGTTTGTGTCGGCCACTAGGGTCGCTTATCTTTCTCACACAGTCAGCTACCTCATTGCGCCTCTTTTTTTCTTTGCGTCATGTGCTGTTTGGGGAGGGTTTTTTGGAAGGGACATCCTGCGTGACACTGCAGTGCCACTCCTAGATGGGCCCGGTGTTTGTGTCGGCCACTAGGGTCGCTTATCTTTCTCACACAGTCAGCTACCTCATTGCGCCTCTTTTTTTCTTTGCGTCATGTGCTGTTTGGGGAGGGTTTTTTGGAAGGGACATCCTGCGTGACACTGCAGTGCCACTCCTAGATGGGCCCGGTGTTTGTGTCGGCCACTAGGGTCGCTTATCTTTCTCACACAGTCAGCTACCTCATTGCGCCTCTTTTTTTCTTTGCGTCATGTGCTGTTTGGGGAGGGTTTTTTGGAAGGGACATCCTGCGTGACACTGCAGTGCCACTCCTAGATGGGCCCGGTGTTTGTGTCGGCCACTAGGGTCGCTAATCTTACTCACACAGCTACCTCATTGCGCCTCTTTTTTTCTTTGCGTCATGTGCTGTTTGGGGAGGGTTTTTTGGAAGGGACATCCTGCGTGACACTGCAGTGCCACTCCTAGATGGGCCCGGTGTTTGTGTCGGCCACTAGGGTCGCTTATCTTACTCACACAGCGACCTCGGTGCAAATTTTAGGACTAAAAATAATATTGTGAGGTGTGATGTGTTCAGAATAGGCTGAAAATGAGTGTAAATTATGTTTTTTGAGGTTAATAATACTTTGGGATCAAAATTACCCCCAAATTCTATGATTTAAGCTGTTTTTTAGGGTTTTTTGAAAAAAACACCCGAATCCAAAACACACCCGAATCCGACAAAAAAAATTCGGTGAGGTTTTGCCAAAACGCGGTCGAACCCAAAACACGGCCGCGGAACCGAACCCAAAACCAAAACACAAAACCCGAAAAATTTCCGGCGCTCATCTCTAATTGTAATACTATATATACTGCTCACAATAATGCAGCACAGATATGGAATGGATACTTGCAGTGACACAGAGCTGCAAGATACAGCAATGGCCTACTGTACAACTATATACTGTTGGTTACCAAAATGCTGCACTGTAATACTATATATACTGCTCACAAAAATGCAGCACAGATATGGAATGGATACTTGCAGTGACACAGAGCTGCAAGATACAGCAATGGCCTACTGTACTGTACTACTATAATTAATTATATACTGGTGGTCCCCAGTCCCCACAATAAAGCACACTGAGCACAGATATTTGCAGCACACTGAGCACAGATATGAAGCGTTTTCAGGCAGAGAGCGTAGATATTTTCAGCACACTGAGCACAGATATTTGCAGCACACTGAGCACAGATATTTGCAGCACACTGAGCACAGATTACGAAGCTTTTCAGGGAGAGAACGCAGCCATGTCCTCTCCGTTCAATCTCCAATGCACGAGTGAAAATGGCGGCGACGCGCGGCTCTTTATATAGAATACGAATCTCGCGAGAATCCGACAGTGGGATGATGACGTTCGGGCGCGTTCGGGTTAACAGAGCAAGGCGGGAAGATCCGAGGCTGCCTCGGAACCATGTAAAATTGGTGAAGTTTGGGGGGGTTCGGATATCGGAGAACCGAACCCGCTCATCTCTAAAACATATACAACACTTGTAAAGGCAAAAAACAGCTGATGTTAAGAGGAATAAAATTACCTGCATAATATTCCAAAAACAAACTGTATGAAACCAATGATTTCACACCAGACTACTCCAATTAATTTTATCATTCAATCCTGCAGGTTTTATGGTACCTAACCTAGTAATCCACTGGGATTCCTTGATAAGCAATTTTTTAGCCCGATCCCGCCTACGAAGGGACTCAGGCACATGATCAATCATATAGTACTTTAGTGCTTCCAGAGGGTTACCCATATCCTTAAAATGACGTGACACGGGCTGATCTATATCCTTGCCCCTCAGTGTCATATTAATAGCAGATCTGTGAGCATTCATGCGCTCCTTGAACTCACAGATCACACATAGCTCCTGGCCACCGCTGCCTGGCACATACACTTGTCTCCAGCGGCGGTGTAACTCTTCAATTCAGCACCGGTCCGTGAGCCAATCAGAGCTTGCGGACTGGCAGCCAAGGCTGCCGGACCGCAAGCTTTAATTGGCTCATGGACCGGTGCCTAATTGAAGAGACACACCGCCGCCGGAGAGTGAGGGGCAGGAGAGCCGTACGGTGCGCTCTCCTCCCCTCACTGACAGCAGCAGCAGCACGGTAAGCAGCACGGGGGGGAGCATATATATCTGGCACTGTGGGGACATGTACACCTGGCACTGGGGGCATTGCTGGCACTGTGGGGGCATGTATATCTGGCACTGGGGGCATAGCTGGCACTGTGGAGACATATATATCTGGCATTAGGGGCATAGCTGGCACTGTGGGGACACATATATCTGGCACTGTGGGGACATGGATATCTGGCACTGGGGGCATAGCTGGCACTATGGGGAAAGTCTATCTGGTACTGGGGGCATAGCTGGCACTGCGGGGACATGTATATCTGGCACTGGGGGGACATGTATATTTGGCACAGGGGGCAGAGCTGGCACTGTGTGGGGACATGTATAACTGGCACGGGGGGCATAGCTGGCACTGTGGAGACACATATATCTGGCACTAGGGGCATAGCTGGCACTGTGGGGACATGTATATCTGGCACTGGGGGCATATCTGGCACTGTGGGGACACTGGCATTGGGGGCATAGATGGCACTGTGGGGTCCTGTATATCTGACACTGGGGGCATATCTGGCACTGGGGGCATAGCTGGCACTGTGGGGACATGTATATCTGGCACTGTGGGGGCACATGTATATCTGGCACTGGTGGCATATCTGCACTGTGGGGACACTGGCATTGGGGGCATAGCTGGCACTGTGGCGACCTGTATATCTGGCACTGGGGGCATAGCTGGCACTGTGGGGACATGTATATCTGGCACTGTGGGGACATGTATATCTGGCACTGTGGGGGCATGTATATCTGGCACTGGGGGCATATCTGGCACTGTGCGGACATGTATATCTGGCACTGGGGGCATAGTTGGCACAGTGGGAACATGTATATCTGGCAATGTGGGGACATGTATATCTGGCACTGGGGCCATATCTGGCACTGGGGGCATAGCTGGTACTGTGGGGACATGTATATCTGGCACTGGGGGCATAGTTGGCACAGTGGGAACATGTATATCTGGCAATGTGGGGACATGTATATCTGGCACTGGGGCCATATCTGGCACTGGGGGCATAGCTGGCACTGTGGAGACACATATATCTGGCACTAGGGGCATAGCTGGCACTGTGGGGACATGTATATCTGGCACTGGGGGCATATCTGGCACTGTGGGGACACTGGCATTGGGGGCATAGCTGGCACTGTGGGGACCTGTATATCTGACACTGGGGGCATATCTGGCACTGGGGGCATAGCTGGCACTGTGGGGACATGTATATCTGGCACTGTGGGGACATGTATATCTGGCACTGTGGGGGCACATGTATATCTGGCACTGGTGGCATATCTGGCACTGTGGGGACACTGGCATTGGGGGCATAGCTGGCACTGTGGCGACCTGTATATCTGGCACTGGGGGCATAGCTGGCACTGTAAGGACATGTATATCTGGCACTGTGGGGACATGTATATCTGGCACTGTGGGGGCATGTATATCTGGCACTGGGGGCATATCTGGCACTGTGCGGACATGTATATCTGGCACTGGGGGCATAGTTGGCACAGTGGGAACATGTATATCTGGCAATGTGGGGACATGTATATCTGGCACTGGGGCCATATCTGGCACTGGGGGCATAGCTGGTACTGTGGGGACATGTATATCTGGCACTGTGGGGACATGTGTATCTGGCACTGGGGCCATAGCTGGCACTATGGGGGCATGTGTATCTGGCACTGGGGGCATATCTGGCACTGTGGGGACGTGTATATGGCACTGTGAGCATATATGTATCTGGCACTGTGAGGCATATATGTATTTGGCACTGTCGGGCATATGTGTATCTGGCACTGTGGGGCATCTGTGTACTTGGCACTGTGGGGCATATGTGTATCTGGTACTGTGGGGCATATATGTATCTAGCACTGTGGGGCATATAGGTATCTGGCACTGTGGGGACATGTGTATCTGGCACTGGGGCCATATATGTATTTGGCACTGTGGGGACATATGTGTATCTGGCACTGTGGGGACATTTGTTTCTGGCAGTGTGGAGGCACCCATTTCTTGACATTTTTATATGTATGTGGCACTGTACTGGGGCATTATATGTATGTGGCACTGTACAACATGACTAAAAACGGAGTTATGATACAAGGTCATATTCCTACAAACGTCATACAGAAAGGTGTGTGCACAAAAATGGGGTGTGGCTTTGTGAAAACTAGGCCACGCCCCCATTTTTGCACGCGCGCCTTTGGCACGTGCATGATACTGGCTCTTGCTCTTGACTACAGATCTTTTCTGGCTCTTTGCCTCTGACTGGTTGGCCACCCCTGACTTAGCAAAATACTGATAACTAATACGAGTTTTTGCAGCACCGTGAAGGGAGTATTAGTCTTCTCACATATGTTTCACTCTTAACTCCTGTGCCTGCCACCAGTGCTAATACTGTACTTTGACACCTGGGGCTCGATGTAATGATGCCAAATATCGCCGGAGGTGCAGGATGCCGGTCGATCTCTGACATTTTTTTTAAAGGGGTTATCACTTACAAGGCAAAAATCATTATATCCGGCCCCTATCGCCAGACCTTGGATTGTATCTGACTTCTGTTTTTGACCTTTATTATTTGGACACCTATTACCACACCTTAGATTGTATCTGACCTGCTACCTGGCTCGGACCCCAGTGTGCATCTGCTGTTTAGGAATGCCATTGCTGGGGTGCTTTAACTGAGCCCCAGCTTCTGCTGCTGTGGACTTGCAATTCCTGATCCTCAAAGGGCTATGTATACAATAAGACAGCTGGAAGGTTTATATTATTTGCTTCTCCAAGGTAAGTTGATAGGATATATATGATAGAAGATAATATTGCTAGTATGGTTATTGGAAACAACATACTCTGCAACAAGATATATCTCCTATATAATAGCCCAGATCTGTGACTCTGTACCTGTGTGTTTAACGCTGGGCGTGGCTAGGAGCTCTCATTGGGTTAGCAACAGGTCTATCACACCCAGTCCACAGCTGATTGGGTGAGAAACGCCCTCCCACACAGGTTACATACAATGGGAGGCTCTGCCCTTTGGCTGCTGTGTGTTCCCAGCGCAGGATTAACAATGGGGCTGATGGAGCTGCAGCTCCAGGTCCACACCCCAAACTAGGCCCACTACATCTGCAGCAACATACCCTCCAACAATTTACATGTAAAAATCACTACAAAATCGAAAAGGGGCTGTGGCCACGGGTAAAGTGGCGTGGCCCACTTTCCTATACTTTCAATGGAAATTTGGAGAGCCAAAAATCTGTTCAGACCATAGCAAAAAGGTACTGTACCTGCCAAAAATGGTGCAGCTGGAGGGTATGTCACTGCATCTGCAGCAAGTCTCTGCGCTGTAGATAGGGAAACAAAATCCTTTAACTACAGCGTCCTATGGGGGTCATTCCGACCCGTTTGCATGCTGCAGTTTTTTGCAGCCGTGCGATCGGGTCTCAAAAGCGCATGCATGCGGACCGCAATGCACAGGCGCGTCGTCGCCTGGCAATGACAAAGACAGCGAAGAAAGCGTTCGCAGTGGCAAACGCAAGAAGAATGACAGGAAGAGGCCAGCTGGGGGTGTCAACTCACTGTTTTGAAGGCGTGTCCGGCCGAACGCAGGTGTACCCGGCCGTTTCCAGAGAGGGACCCTGACGTCATCTCCAGGCCGGATCATCGCAGCGGGTAAGTCCTGAGCTGTGCAGAGACCGCACAAACATGTGTTTGTGCAGCTCTCTGCACAAGCGATCGCTCCCCTGCACAGCGTTTACCCCTCCCCTGTAGGCAGTAACCCTTAAGTGACCGGCGCCATTACAAAGGACAATAGGCGCTTGGCACCACTTTTTGAATGTGTACTGGTGCTAGGCGCCATCTTTAAACTATATAGGCTCTAGGCGCAGAGTATTTTAAAAATGTTTTAAACTGTGTTTTTTGTGTGCGCCGCGGTCCTGGACCTCTCTGGTGACCGCGACAGTGAGATCAGCCGCTGAGGAGAGCTGCTGCAGCCGGGAGATCTGCTTCCGCTGCAGCGCTCTGTAGCTCCCGGCGCCTCAGCACTACAAAGGTGGCCAGCCGTGGCAGCCGGTATGAGCGTCCCGTGCTGCTGTGCTGCTGGGTGGGTGCGCCACTCACGGGGAACTGGACTAGCCGGCTCCCTAGCGGCGGAGGTGTGTGTAGGTAACTGGATGCTGGGGACCGGGAGCTATGCTCCCGTCGCCTCAGCACTACAGGGGCATAGAGAGCTGCGGCGGCCAGGACGAGCATCCCGAGCCATCAGGCTATCAGAAGGGGGGTGCGCCGAGGCCACCAAGTGAGTGCCGCACTAGAGGGACAGGGAGATCCAGCTCCCTGGACCCCAGTGGTAGGTGTTGCACAAGCAGGCTGGAGGATGGGGGAAGACAGCCCCCCATACCTCAAGCACAGAGAGAGACCTAACAGCCAGGCTGCAGAGCTAAAGGAGCCGAGCACTGACTGCTGGGCACATTACAAGTAAAAAACAATGCATTTAAATGTATATATAAAAATATTGTATTGTGAGGCTACAGTCCCTGGGTATGTGGAGCCTGTGCAGGGCACAGGCTCAGTATAGATTTAAAGAAACATGTACAGTGTATTTAAATGTGTTTTAAAGGAATATGCACTTACTTGGTTGTGTGTCCCAGGAGGGGGGAATCCGTGGCTGTGCAAGCTGTTGGATTCCTTCAGACCTTTTCCCCAAAAACAGAATGCCTTCTCCTCCAGCCTCAAACTTAAAAGTACCATGGAGAGAGAGAGGAGAAGCTCAGTTTTCCAACAAGCTGAGCGGTTTTCTGGAGCTCCATAGAGATCACCTGTGGTGAGCAGGAAACCCTGATCAGGAATCTAGGCTGCCCAGCTTTGGAGCCCAAATTCAGGAGCAGATGCAGCGCTGGGTCCCAAGCAGATTCCTGGAAGTAAGTTTGGGTGGGAATGGGAAAGCTTCCTCCAGTGCAGACTGAACGTCACCGGGGCGGATCCAGATCCTCCAGGATGGGACGGTCAAGGGAGAGTGACCACTCCCCACTGCCCATAGATGACAATGGTAGCTGTGCATGTGACCAAGGCATGCACAGCCCATGGGTGAACATTGATTTGTTGTAATCCACAGGGCGGACTTACCCCCTGTGGTATTGTGTATTGGAGTAGGATAAAAGGAGGGCAGCTGCCCCATGAAAAGGGTATTATACCATTTTCTTCTGCTGTAAACATCTGCTGTATTGCTGAAGTTCTTTTCAGAACTATTTGGGAAAATAAAGATCTTCTGCCTCAAGACGACTGCTTCATCTTGTGACCTGCAGGGTTAGGTGAAACCTAGCTCCGTTCTCCGGCTGTCCAGGGTGTACCCAGCATCTCTAAGCTCTGCCTCCAGCCAGCTACTGGGTAGAGGCCTAGTTAAGCAACTAGTGGGGATTCGTCAACACCACACAGGTGTGGTAAGACAGTGTGTTGATGCATACAGAGCAGAACCGTGGTTCCAGACGCCATGGCTACGAGGAATCTGGTGGCAGCATAGTACCTACAAACTGCGCAGTGGGTGGAGTAAGTAACAGGCGGTTACTGATGGTAAGCATGAATCCCCTGTGTGGCCAGGTCTGGTGTGAACTAAAACTCCATTCTGTGACTGGGGAGAGGCCGCGAATCGGTGAGGGCTGTCATACGGGCCCGTCCGGTCACAGGCCCTAGTCAGGGAGGTGACCAAGAACCCGATGATCACTCTGTCAGACCTATAGCATTCCTCTGTGGAGAGAGGAGAACCTTCCAGAAGGGCAACCATCTCTGCAGCAATCCACCAATCAGGCCTGTATGGTAGAGTGGCCAGATGGAAGCCACTCCTTAGTAAAAAGCACATGGCAGGCCACCTGGAGTTTGCCAAAATGCACCTGAAGGACTCTCGGACAATGAGAAACAAATTCTCTGGTCTGATGAGACAAAGATTGAACTCTTTGGCGTGAATGGCAGGCGTCATGTTTGGAGAAAACCAGGCACCTCTCATCACCAGGCCAATACCATCCCTACAGTGAAGCATGGTGGTGGCAGCATCATGCTGTGGTGATGTTTTTCAGAGGCCCGAACTGGGAGACTAGTCAGGATAGAGGGAAAGATGAAAGCAGCAATGTACAGAGACATCCTAGATGAAAACCTGCTCCAAAGCGCTCTTGACCTCAGACTGGGGTGACGGTTCATCTTTCAGCAGGACAACGTCCCTAAGCACACAGCCAAGATATCAAAGGAGTGGCTTCAGGACAACTCTGTGAATGTCCTTGAGTGGCCCAGCCAGAGCCCAGACTTGAATCCAATTGGACATCTCTGGAGAGATCTGAAAATTGCTGTGCACCAACACTTTCCATCCAACCTGATGGAGCTTGAGAGGTGCTGCAAAGAGGAATGGGCGAAACTGGCCAAAGATAGGTGTGCCAAGTTTGTGGCATCATATTCAAAAAGACTTGAGGCTGTAATTGCTGCCAAAGTGGCTTCAACAAAGTATTGAGCAAGGTAGCAAAAATCTCAAAAAATCTTTTTTTACATTGTCATTATGGGGTATTGTATGTAGAATTTTGAGGTAAAAATGAATTTATTCCATTTTGGAATAAGGCCGTAACATAACAAAAGGTGGAAAAAGTGAAGCGCTGTGAAAACTTTCCGGATGCACTGTATGCATATGGGACACTTCAACACAGAATATGCCTGCCTCAAAATGGCATCTATAGCTTGATAGTTCCATTTACGTCGATGAATAACATGATTATGCTTTTATTTATGTCGATACCATATAAGTAGATATACGCATACATGCTGACATCCTGGCTGCTCTCTCCGGGAGAGAGCAGCCAGGTCGGCTCAGCAGGGGGGGCGGGGCAGGCCTATGACGTGAATAGTGGGCGGTGCGGAGGCGGAACGTGGTGGTGCAGGGGCGGAACGGGGCAGGGTATTGTGACACGTCATTTAAGCCACGCCCCCTGCTCTGTAATGCTGCGATTACCGGCATTATACAGCAGGGGGCGTGGCTATGATGACGCAATTCAGCACGAATCGTGTCATCGCCTTCACGGACCGCCCACTTTACTCACCAAGTGGGCGGCCGGGCAGGGGGGGACCTGCGAAATCGGGAGACTTGCTTGCTTTTCTGGGGGACCAGGAGGGTCACCCAATTTCGGGAGCCTCCCGGCCATTCTGGGAGAGTAGGCAAGTATGGATATACGTAATTTCAAAACATCATTATTACGAGGTTCTGCATGGCTTTATGCCAGGTGCTGGCTTGACAATTTTACATTAAGGTTGTAAGTATACAACAAAATGGCGTATATGAGCTACTGTGGTACAGTCTGTGGTTAGAAGCTGATGTTAGGGTACATTGTGAAACAATTTGCAGCATTATCCAATCTCAGCAAATTCTTTAATCTGCTTATGCTTCAAATGTAATAACTAGTTTATTATTTTATTTATTACCATTTTTTTATATAGCGCACCCTTATTTGTCCCCGACCAAGGGAGACAAAAAACATTGGGCCTAATTCTGAGTTGATCGCAGCAGCAAATTTGTTAGCAATTGGGCAAAACCATGGGCCCTCATTCCGAGTTGTTTGCTCGTTGCCGAGTTTCGCTATATTGCGATTAGTCGCTTACTGCGCATGCGCAAGGTTCGCAGAGCGCATGCGCTTAGTTATTTTACTCAAAAGTTAGGTATTTTACTCACGGCATAACAAGGATTTTTCATCGTTCTGGTGATCGGAGTGTGATTGACAAGAAGTGGGTGTTTCTGGGCGGAAACTGGCCGTTTTCTGGGCGTGTGCGAAAAAACGCTGGCGTTTCTGGGAAAAACGCGGGAGTGTCTGAAGAAATGGGGGAGTGTCTGGGCGAACGCTGGGTGTGTTTGTGACGTCAAACCAGGAACGAAACTGACTGAACTGATCGCAATGGCAGAGTAAGTCTCGAGCTACTCAGTAACTGCAAAGAAATTTCTGGCCCTCATTCCGAGTTGATCGCTCGGTATTTTTCATCGCATCGCAGTGAAATTCCGCTTAGTACGCATGCGCAATATTCGCACTGCGACTGCGCCAAGTAATTTTACAATGGAGATAGTATTTTTACTCACGGCTTTTTCATCGCTCCGGCGATCGTAATGTGATTGACAGGAAATGGGTGTTACTGGGCGGAAACAGGCCGTTTTCTGGGCGTGCGGGAAAAAACGCTACCGTTTCCGGAAAAAACGCAGGAGTGGCCGGGGAAACGGGGGAGTGTCTGGGCGAACGCTGGGTGTGTTTGTGACGTCAAAACAGGAACGACAAGCACTGAACTGATCGCACAGGCAGAGTAAGTCTGAAGCTACTCTGAAACTGCTAAGTAGTTAGTAATCGCAATATTGCGAATACATCGGTCGCAATTTTAAGAAGCTAAGATTCACTCCCAGTAGGCGGCGGCTTAGCGTGTGTAACTCTGCTAAAATCGCCTTGCGAGCGATCAACTCGGAATGAGGGCCTCTATTCGCAATTCTGCTAATCTTTCGTTCGCAATTCTGCAAAGCCAAGATTCACTCCCAGTAGGCGGCGGCTTAGCGTGTGTAATGCTGCTAAAAGCAGCTAGCGAGCGAACAACTCGGAATGAGGGCCCATGTGCTCTGCAGGAGGGGCAGATATAACATGTGCAGAGAGAGATAGATTTGGGTGGGGTGTGTTCAAACTGAAATCTAAATTGCAGTGTAAAAATAAAGCAGCCAGTATTTACCCTGCACAGAAACAATATAACCCACCCAAATCTAACTCTCTCTGCAAATGTTATATCTGTCCCCCTGCAGTGCACATGGTTTTGCCCAATTGCTAACAAACTTGCTGCTGCGATCAACTCAGAATTACCCCCATTGGTCCAATGGGGGTAATTCTGAGTTGATCGCAGCAGCAAGTTACTAGTAAAGTCCAGATGTCTTTTATTTTGGGTGGGCTGACAGAACACCTCTATATGGATGGAGCAGCTGCAGTCCCTGGATGTATACTGGGATGACTCAAAATACAAATTTTAATCAAAATATATATATTATTTTTTTATATCACACACTGCTGTTACAGTGTCGCACAAATGAGTCAGAAATATGCATTATTATTTTTTATATCACACACTGTGGTTACATTGTCTCACAAATGAGTTAAAATATGTTTTATTATTTTTTATATCACACAGCTGTGGTTACAGTGTCACACAAATGAGTCAGAAATATATACAGTATTATTATACACTGTGGTTTACAGTAGCTTCACCAACACCATCGCACAATACGTATATGATAGGAAATAATATACTGCGGTCTGACCGGCAGTGTCACAGTACTTATGAAAATAAAATAAAAATTGTATAGTACAGCGGGGTACAGCACAAACAAAAAAAAAATATTTTTTATAATTAGAATTTTTAGCTTGTTGTTTTTAGCTTTTGTTATTTTAATTTTACACTGGGTCAGAGCTCCTGGATGGACAGACAGATCACCCCTTCAGATACAGGAGACAGAGCACTCTTTTTCAGATACAGCAGGCAGAGAGAGCACCCCTTTTTCAGATACAGCAGACAGAGCACCCCTTTCAGATACAGCAGACAAAGAGAGTACTCCTATTTCAAATACAGCAGACAGAGAGAGCACCCCTTTCAGATACAGCAGAGAGAGAGCACCCCTTTTTCAGATACAGCAGACAAAGCACCTCTTTTAGATACAGCAGACAGAAAGCATACCCCTTTCAGATACAGCAGACGGAGAGAGCACCCCTTTCAGATACAGCAGACAGAGCACCCCTTTCAGATACAGCAGACAGAAAGCGTACCCCTTTCAGATACAGCAGACAGAGCACCGCTTTCAGATACAGCAGACAGAGAGAGCACCCCTTTCAGATACAGCAGACAGAGAGAGCACCCCTTTCAGATACAGCAGACAGAGAGAGCACCCCTTTCAGATACAGCAGACAGAGGACCCCTTTCAGATACAGCAGACAGAGCACCCCTTTTAGATACAGCAGACAGAGCACCCCTTTCAGATACAACAGACAGAAAGCGTACCCCTTTCAGATACAGCAGACAGAGCACCGCTTTCAGATACAGCAGACAGAGAGAGCACCCCTTTCAGATACAGCAGACATAGAGAGCACCCCTTTCAGATACAGCAGACAGAGAGAGCACCCCTTTCAGATACAGCAGACAGAGCACCCCTTCCAGATACAGCAGACAGAAAGCGTACCCCTTTCAGATCCAGCAGACAGAGCACCCCTTTCAGATACAGCAGACAGAGAGAGCATGCCTTTCAGATACAGCAGACAGAGCACCCCTTTCAGATACAGCAGACAGAAAGCGTACCCCTTTCAGATACAGCAGACAGAGCACCCCTTTCAGATACAGCAGAGAGAGCACCCCTTTCAGATACAGCAGACAGAGCACCCCTTTCAGATACAGCAGACAGAAAGCGTACCCCTTTCAGATACAGCAGACAGAGCACCCCTTTTAGATACAGCAGAGCACCCCTTTTAGATACAGCAGACAGAGCACCCCTTTCAGATACAGCAGACAGAGAGAGCACCCCTTTCAGATACAGCAGACAGAGCACCCCTTTCAGATACAGCAGACAAAGAGAGCACCCCTTTCAGATACAGCAGACAGAGCACCCCTTTCAGATACAGCAGACAGAGAGAGCACCCCTTTCAGATACAGCAGACAGAGAGAGCACCCCTTTCAGATACAGAAGACAGAGCACCCCTTTCAGATACAGCAGACAGAGCACCCCTTTTAGATACAGCAGACAGAGCACCCCTTTCAGATACAGCAGACAGAGAGAGCACCCCTTTCAGATACAGCAGACAGAGAGAGCTCCCCTTTCAGATACAGAAGACAGAGCACCCCTTTCAGATACAGCAGACAGAGCACCCCTTTCAGATACAGCAGACAGAGAGAGCACCCCTTTCAGATACAGCAGACAAAGCACCCCTTTCAGATACAGCAGAGAGAGAGAGAGAGCACCCCTTTTTCAGATACAGCAGAGAGAGCACCCCTTTCAGATACAGCAGACAGAGAGAGCACCCCTTTAAGAGAGATAGCACCCCTTTCAGATACAGCAGACAGAGCACTCGGCCCATGCCAGACAACACAGTACTGACACGGACACGTCCGCCCAGTGCACTCTCCAAAGTCGGAGTGAAGATGGGCGCCAATGCACGGGTACTTATATAGAATCTAAAACCCTTGAGAACCCGACAGCGGGAAGATGACATTCGGCTTCACTTTGGGATCCGAGTAAGGAACGAACTCGCTCATCTCTATCTCTATTGTGACAGTGGGGGTAATATCATCTTTCAAAATTGTATAATAATTCACCATAAGGCCATCAGGGCCAGGCAACTTGTTCAATTTAAGCATATGAATTGCCAGAGCAACCTCTACCTCCACTATGGGGGTAATTCAGACCTGATCGCTGCTGTGCGTTTTTGCACAGTGGGCGATCAGGTCCAAACTACGCATGCATATGCATCTCAATGCGCAGGTGCACTGCACGGATACAAAGCAGATCGCTGTTCAGCATTAGGTTTGTGCGACGGATCCATTTGAACGGGCGATCGCAAGGAGATTGACAGGAAGAAGGCGTTTGTGGGTGTCAACTGACTGTTTTCAGGGAGTGTATGAAAAAACAGGCGTGTCCATGCATTTGCAGGTAGGGTTCCTGATGTCAATTCCGGTCCCGGACAGGCTGATGTGATCGCAGTGGCTGAGTAAGTCCTGGGCTGCGCAAAGACTGTACAAGATCTGTTTGTACAGCTTTGCTACACATGCGTTCGCACACTTGCACAGCTAAAATACACTCCCCCTGTAGGCGGGGACTAGCTAATCAAAGCAGTGCAAAAATCGCCTGCTAGCAATCAGGTCTGAATTAGGCCCATTATTATCATCTATACAATCCCTCTGCTGGAAGTCAACTTTGGCAACAAAGCTTCCCTAAGTGAAGACCTCTCACTGTCAAGATTGGGTGAGTCAGCTGTATATAAAGATTGGAAGTGAGTATTGTTTCCATAACTGGATCACAAAGTTTGGTAATATATTGTCTGTTTTCTGTCGCTTTGCTATAAAGACTAAAAGACTACCAGTTTTATCTCCCCATCAAAGGCAATGATTTGTAGTGTAATTAGTCTTAAGCTTCGCTTCCTGTAAAAGAAAAGCCTCAAATAGTTATTTGTTTTGGAGGTAAAGAGACTTATTCACCTCTGTAGTGATGGTATGAGCACCGCAGTTTACTAGTTAAAAGGTGTAATTTGTCTTTACGGTCTTTATTACATTTTTTGCTAAATAGGATGTTACAAGTCCTCTCATGACTGTTTTTTATGCCTCCCAAAATAATACTAGATTGTCCCAGTGATCAATATTTTCATCTATATATTCATTCCACTTAACCTTCAGATATTTCTGCAAGTCCTCATTCTGAGAAAAAAAAAACAGGGAAACGCCAAAGGCAGGAGGTACTCAGAGGATTGAAACGTGCCAAGTCCACTGCAACCGGGGCATCAGACATGAGGATATAATCAAGTCTAGTAAATGAGTCATGCACTTGAGCCTGAAAGATTCTCATGTCTCTAAGCATTCTCAAGTCTCCAAACATCGCTCAAGGCATGATGAGAACACAGAATGGATATACCCTCCCAAGGAGATGCAGAAGGTCTAGGCGGTGGATTAGAGTGGTCCAGAGTACTGCCATGTAAAAGGGTTAAAGTCACCACCAATTGCTGCCCATATCTTTAAATAGCTAGTAGTGAATTATACCTTTTAATGTTCATCTATCTATCTATCTATCTATCTATCTATCTATATATATATATTTTCCTCTACTCTGGGAACAAGCTGCATTTCTGATGGGGATCCCTTTGAGTACGGGACTATCAGCAGACTGGCTATTATTCGGGCTACAATTATCATCACCAAGTCACCGTCACTGTCATCCATTATTTCGGCTTAGCTATGGTGCTACCACCTGCATTCTCCACTGAGTTTACATGCTTTTTCATCAAAGTGTACAAACTGCAAATTCACCTGATTACAGACAGCAGCAGTGTTCCCACTGCACTGACACTGAAGTTTCTCAGTGGCAAATATAGCCTATAACCACATTTGGTACAGCGCATTATTGATTATTAGGATTCTTTGTAGTGGAGTCATGATTGTGTGACTTCCAACCGCACATTGGCTGGTATAAGTGTATTAACCAGAATAAAGGCCTTTTATTGTGGTGTAATATTATATGCAATCTGCAATTTACTGTTTTATGTACACTTTCCTAGAAGTGTTCTTTATTTACATTTTTTAGTATTATGAGCTACAGATGTAGCCACCTTTATCTTGACCGATTCTCCGCCTAGACGGACGTTTAGTTGCGCTAAGGCGATAGCTGAGTTTAATCACAGGCAGGCGCGTTGAGGCGATTCTAGATACTCAGCATGCATTACACATCACCACTAGGTGGCTAATGCTCCACTAATGCAGTACTTTCGATCGTACAGTATAGCGGCGGATTGATCTACAGCTCTGGCAATTGGTCAGTAACGACTGTAATGTTAATACTGTAGATGGTGACCTACTGTATGTGTATGGAGTATGTGTATGGAGATGCAACTAATTGTGGAAAAGGAAGAATGTACAGTACAATGCATAAACACCGTGCTTTTAAAATACATGTACATGAGCGTCTGAGTTCCCTAAGGCATAATGGGAATGGTGGAAAATACTGTGCTTTAGAAATGCAAGCGTCCGAGTCCCCTAAGGCATAAACCAACACCAATGGGGGGGGGGGGGGCTGTTTGCTGTACTTTTACACATGAAATTGTGAATTGCTCATGAGGCGTCGTGGGCTGGCAATGAAGGCTCCCACCTCCCACAATGGGGGTCCAGGGTTCGAGTCGTGATGTGCCATTTTTTTTTTATTGTAATGTGTTCCCGTGACATTCACTTACAGTACATATTATTTTATTTTCATTGTAAGACAGTCAATGGAAGGGTGCACACAAGTTTCACATAAATCAGAGTAGATCTGCAGGAGCGATTCTTTATGCTAAATGCAAATACACAGCAGTAATGAGTATAAATGAGTGTATTCTGACGCAACTAACTGAGCAAAACAGTACTGTAGATCTTCGGCGTTTGTGTATTTAACAGGACCTGAATTCCCTCCCTGTCTACTGCATGACCTGTGCAGGCTCCCAGGGGGGAAGGGCAATGGGGGTAGGGGGAGACGATGGAAAATACCATGCCTTTGAAATGCAATTACATGAGCGTCCGAGTCCCCTACGGCATAAACCAACACCAATGGGAAGGAAGTGCCAACCTTTTTTTTAATGTGTTCCCGTGACATTCACTTTAATATTATTATTTTTTCTCGCTAATACATTCAATGGAAGGGTGCACACAAGTTTCATATAAATCAGAGTAGATCTGCAGGAGCGATTCTTTACACAGCGGTAATGAGTATAAATGAGTGTATTCTGACTGAGCAAAACAGTACTGTAGATCTTCGGCGTTTGTGTATTTCACATGACCTGAATTCCCTCCCTGTCTACTGCATGACCTGTGCAGGCTCCCAGGGGGGAAGGGCGATGGGCTAGCGGGAGGCGGTGGAAAATACCGTGCTTTAGAAATGCGAGCATCCGAGTCCCCTAAGGCATAAACCAACACCAATGGGGAGGGGGCGCTGTGTGCTGTACTTTTACACATGAAATTGTGAATCTCTCATGAGGCATCGTGGGCTAGCGATGAAGGCTCCCACCTCCCACGCTGGGGGTCCAGGGTTCGAGTCCTGACGTGCCGTTTTTTTTATTGTAATGTATTCCCGTGACATTCACTTACAGTGCACAAGCTCATGTCTAAATGTACAGTAAGCAGTGATCCCTTGCCATTGGATTTATATTAAGCCTTAATGGCTAGGGGACTGGGCCGCTGACTTACTGTACTGTACCACATCCCAGACTTTAATAAACCACACTGTTGCTTAAACTCCTTGTTTTGGGTCTGTATACTGTACATTATACAGCATTTATTATTTGATCATTCTACGGGACCTCATTGCCTCTGTGTACTGTTATTTTAGCTAGGGGATTGTGACGCTCCTTCAGCATTGCCCCGTAGCCTGCAAAACTTATACTATCTCTCACTCCATATCCGAGCGCTGCCTGCCATGTGGTGGGGGTTCAGGGGCGGCAGCCATTTTGCCAGTGTGCTATGCGATCGATTCCGGTGTACCGTAATGTGCATATACCTCGCTTATCCCTATGGCCCCTGTGTGTTAGCTAGGGGATTCTGACGCTCCTTCAGCACTTCCCCGTTGCCCACAAAATCTATGCCGTCACTTGCTCCATAGCTGAGGGCCTCCATGGGGCAAGGAGTCACAGGCGATAGCCATTTCACTTGAGTCTGCCCTGCTACAGAATTGTATGTGTACCGTATGGTGCATAGAACCTTAACAGTACATCCGCTCCTGCAGCTTTGCCCTGGTTTATGTGAATAAAAAAAATAATAAAGTGTCTGGAAAAAACTAACATGCATTCGTACTTTAGGAATCGAAAACGGGACTCTGGGTATAGGAAGCGGAACACTTCACCACTTCGCCGCAGACAGATGAATAAATCCATTGGTTTTGATTATGCCATAATGGCTACAGGATTAGGATGCTAATATACTGTACAATATTCCTAATATCATTAGGCAATAATGAACTTCTAACACGTCCATTTGCGTCAGTGTACACTACTGGTTTTATGTTGCTTTGTCTGCAGGACTTGGACGCTTACATATTCCTAAAGTACTGTAAATGGACCATATATGCTGTACTATTTGCATCTGTACTGTATATACTGTATTAAATAATGCAGCGTAATGAGACGCTGTACATACAGTATGCAGCGTAACGAGATGCACTAGTAAAGTAGTCCTTACTATATATTTCAGTATTGTATTTTACGGGAGACCACACGCATGCGCAGTGGTGATTGTAAACAGCGACATCTGGTGGATGATCGCAGGTATTACACGTAAAGGTAACGCCAAACGCTCTGTTTGCCTCTGTGCGATTAGATACGCCTCTCTGTGACTAGGCGCGTCTCCCTACGCCCCAGTACGCTGCGTATGCTCAATCGGGACAAACGCCTCAGCCAGTCAAGATAAAGGTGGCTACATCTGTATAAACTTACACATATATATTGCAAGGAGATCAGGGTAGGGGTTCCCTCTTCTGAGGTAGATGGGCACCTCCAAACACACAGCAGCTAAGAAAACAGCACACCAGTCCAGGGTTTTCATGCAATCTTGCCATGGCTAGTTTTATTGTGCAGTATAAAACAAAATATAATAGTAAATCCTAGCCCATCTGGACACTAACTAAACACAATAGATTACCTCTCTCAGAGTAGCAGGACCTAATGCCCCTTCAACAAACATAGGCATATGCACAGTACTTATAGGCAGTATATCACAACAAGCTTGCTGCTGTTTCCCCAGGTAGTGAGCTCTGAGCCAAGCCCTGACAGAGCTTATATCAGCCTCCTACAGGTGCAGGCCCAAATTAGCCTGCTCTCAGGCTAAATGCCTAAAGACCTGAAATGGGCCATGTGGATGGAGCCCTACCTTTCATCTCACATCCATGCCCTCAGGACCGCCAGAAATCTGGGACAAATAAATCTTTTGTTTATCACTTTACTAGTGTTTCTATCACAATATATACAGTTGATAGCTCACCGCATGTCCCTGCAGTCGAGTCACATTGTAATGACAACTGGCTAATAACCAGAGTTACTGCCGTGTGCAGCATGGACAGCAGCTAGACCGGCTGAACTGTCATTTTAGTCAAACGTCTGGTAGCCCCCAGGTTCATGATGAAGAGCTGCTCCACTGTAGAGTGTTATTCGGCCTTCACACACCTTTGTGGCAGGTGTTCACCTCTCACATCAATGGCGTGGTGTGCTCTGCAGTTTCCACATCAGTTACTCGCAATGGTGCCATTTGTCCAGTCACGATACACCTTCGCCACAGCAGCATTCGGACAGTTCACAAACGGCGCTGTTTCAGAAATATTGCCACCCTTGGCCCAAAAGCCGATAATCATCCCTTTTTGCAAACCTGGATAAATCACCCCTTTTACCCATGACAGCAATGAGTGA
The DNA here is from genome assembly GCF_028390025.1 of Pseudophryne corroboree. Taxonomy (NCBI): domain Eukaryota; kingdom Metazoa; phylum Chordata; class Amphibia; order Anura; family Myobatrachidae; genus Pseudophryne; species Pseudophryne corroboree. Next base: position 837,416,953 of record NC_086445.1, read on the forward strand.
TATGTGTGCAGTTGGCAACTGCACAACTAATATACACACCAAGCCAGCACATGAAACGTAATGTACTTCAAGGGCTACACACTGCCAAAGTCAAATGTAGGAAGTGGTCATAATAATGTGACTCGACCATGTACTTTTTAATAATTCTATATTTTTTGATCATTTTTTGGTAATTGTACATATGTGTGCTGCGCCACATACTGTACCACTTTTCTCTTGTTTGCCTTTGAGAGAGGTGACAATTCTCTCAGGAGGTGTTCAGCACTGTTTTCGCATTTGTTTATTGGGATTATAGTGCTATTGGTGCCAGGATAATATATTTTGTTTAGCAGTTATACTATCCTCTGCTTCTGTGAACCTTTGCTCTATCACACTTATTTTATGTAGTTCATTAGCGGCTCCTACCCTGGTGGAGGAGCAGGTCTGCCGCTGGCGATGCTGCCGGGTATCCACCACCTTTTGCCTTCAGCCTGGGTCCTGGCACCTGTACTGTGGGGGTAATTCAGAATGGATCACTGCAGCGGTAGCAATTGCAGTCTGAATTACTTTGTGGAGTGCGCATGAGCACCCCAAAAGCCGGTGAGATGCTAAAAGCATTTCAGTGCTGCCCGGTGAGATGCTAAAAGCATCCCAGGGCTGTGATCACCTCTGTCTGATTGACTAGCAGAGGCGGTCGCGGGGTGGGAGGGGGTGTGCCAACGGCGCTAGTACACCGGTGGCAGGGAGTGGTCCGGACAACGCAGGTGTGTCCAGACCATTGTGGGGGCGGGCTGGGACAACTGCGTGACATCACACACAGCCGCTGCGACCCGGGACATGGCGGGTAGCTCCCTGCCAGTGCGCAGGAGCTGTGCAGGCAGGGAGCTACTCACCGGGTGCAAAAGCATCGCTGCTGTGCAATGCTTTTGCACCTGTGTGTGTGTATGTGTGTGTGTGTGTGGGGGGGGGGAGTAGAACCAGACATGCGGGGAAGACTAGTCCAGTGCTGGGCGTCCCCCCGCATGTGCTAAATTCAGCACATCTACGATCAGATCTGAATTAGGCCCTATGTACAGTTCACAGACATCTGGACCCGGCGCATGCACAGTAGCGGCAACAGTACTGCGCATGTGCTAAACCACGACATGTATGGGCTACATCGGCTGCTTGGGCTGACAAGGCAAGGAGCTGCCAGCTCTCTGCCTATTGCAGCCCGGTCTGGCAGTCCCAGAGGGAGGAAACACCTGCCAATGGGACTGCCTGTAGTGTCTGTGACAGGTAGGGGTGCCGAAAGCTGTGCATAAACCAGGTAATGGGGGTGGGCGTGACCAAAGCAGGGAGGTGTGGTTGGCCCCGTCCATAGTAAATTGGGGGGTGCCGATATGGAATTACAAGCAAATATCATTCTTTGTGCTGATCAGAAACAATGGGTACAATTTACACTAACAGTGTCGAGACTTAGGGGCCGATTAATCACCATCAGCATCTGATGATGCGGATGACAGGTGATAATATTGTCCAAACTCGCAATGGGATAACTGATTACACCTCATGGATGTATCAATTATCGCATGCAGGGACAGAGCTTGCGAGAAAGCTCTGTCCCTGTGATGCCTCTCCTCAGCATCATAAGGGTTTTATTCGGAAAAATACTCTGATGTCCTGCTGCGCATGTGCCGCCATACATTGCTACCGCCGCCAGGATGCCCTCCTCATGACTACTCTCATGCCGCAAACAGCCCTCCCCCTGGGGATTTATACTTACCAGTCCCAGGAGACGGTGTCTGATGTTTCCAGGAGTCTTAAAAAAGAAAAGAGTTTGTTAACCGCACAGACTTAAGTACAAGATATAAATCAAGGTCAAAGGACAATCTATAAATAAATGACACTCTTACCCCAACTTTCTGTATCATGCACTTCTGTGCCTGTGTGTTAAGTATGGACAATGGGGGGTGCTCCCTGAGAGTTAGGTTAAATTTTTATACAAAACTTTACCAAGGAAGGTAAACAAGAACTCTCCTATGATGGGGCACTCAATTGGTGTTCGAATGCATGTGCTACACCATTGGATCAATAATAGGGAAAGAAAAAAAGGGGGAAAGATAGAAACAGAAAAACAATCTATTATAACTTAACTTTTATTGTAGATCAATAATTAAAATGGTTTGGAGATTGTACTCTCTTTATCTAAAAAGGCGAAATATAAACACATTACATACAATACAACATGTAACAAAATAAAAGGTACAGGTAATCTATAAACTCCGACGGGCCTTAGCCCTCTCAATTGATGGAGAGTAAATTTATGAATGACACCAGCAGAGAATTAGTCAAGACCTTAAGGCATATTTCTTGGTTCTGCTGCCTCGTATGTGCTATTGCATTATATACGTAGGTGAGAGACCCTTACTTGTGCCAGTCTCTAGAGTCATAGACAGTGCGAGAGCATCAACGGAGAGTGTCTCATTCACTTCTGCTTTTGGTTGGTGACCCGAGGGTCAGTGCAGCCAATGAGAGAGCTACTGACACTTAACCTGCTCTGGTGTTGAAAAGAGTACAGAGTGTGTAAAAGGCAAGACTATATAGCAAGCTTCGTGGTTCTGCTACCACGCATGTGCTACAGCATTATATGCGTGTTGAGAGACCATTACTGATGCTAATCAATGGATATATAGATTAGGCCAGTCAATATGCACTGTGTCTCATTCGCCTCAGATACTGGCTGATAATACTAAGATCAGTGCAGCCGGTTCGGGGGTTACTGACGCTTTGCTATTGTGGTATTGAAAATACAGAAGGCACTGTGAATTTCATCTATTATCATCTAATGCATGTTATCTCCAGTAAAGATCAACATATACTGTTTGTCACAGAGAGGATAATACTCTCTCAACACCTATCATAGGTGTCACTCAGATTATATTTCTTATATGCATAGATGAATGGTTCATCAAAGTTGTAGCTTTTTAAACCACTGTTATTTCAATTAAATATTGCTGGCTTTAGTGTTCCATTAGCCTTTATATCTCATACTCCTATACTCTGACTGCTATACGGACAATAAAAATCAATCCTCCAAAAAAGTAACTTATTTTTATGGTATATACCCTGGCTGTAGAGCACAATGTTTACATATATATAAACCAGGTGGTCTATTGCCCCCGGCAACAGTGCTCAGTACTTGGTTTTTTATACCATGACCCTGAACATAGAAAATGCCCAGAGTTAATCCAAAGTGTATACCCAGTCAAAGAGGATATTGTTAATCAATTATAGCACATCTATCTCCTAAGTTAATACTTCAGGATTTGTACTATTATGTTTTAACATTAGAGTCATTCATAAAGATAGTAGAGACGTAATAAAGTTTAGCATACTCTATTTGTGAAGCACATATATACACCCTATAATGGTCTATCACCCATAGCAACTGGTGTCACGATAGACGGTATTTCACATATCATGCACAGACCGTGCAAGTAATGGTGTGCTATTCGTTGCAACATCAGACCAGTATGATGCTTTTAACTGGGGGCTTCACAAGGAAATTATTTGTCTCATACGACCTGTACCAGGGGGCAGCCCGCCGTGCGCACTGGCAGGGCACCCACAACGCTCCTTCCTTTAACGTACGTTTCGCCTGTGGCTTGTTCACAAAGGGGGGAACAGCTTCTGATTGATGTCAGTCCAACTTCCTTATAAACCGTTAACCACTCCCCCCGAAGGCGGACACAAGAAACAATGTCCTCTATTCGCGGGGGAATCATTCATTCTCAAATATATTTAATAATTTCCATCTAAGTAAAGCCCGACTGGCTAGCAGTTTACATTATTATTAAACATGATAACCGTGTAATAGCTGCATTGGTATGCGCCTAACCATGTGTTGCTGAATTCATATCAGAGGATCGTAAAAACACAAGAGCACAGGGGCTGCACGGACCAGGTGTCTGATTGTTCCAGCATTAAGCCTATATTATCTGCAGCTTTCACGGAGATCAGTCAATATGCTCAGTATATTTATTCATTTCAACAGAATCAAGTCCGGCTGGCTAGCAGCTCGCGTTGCTAATAAACATGATAGCCGTGTAACAGCTTCGCTGGTATGCGCTTTAACATGTGTTAGTAAGTTCTATCAGAAGATCGTGAAAATACAGAAACACATTGCTGCACGAGTCAGGTGTCTAATTGCTCTGATATTAAGCCTGTGTTGTCTGCTGTCTCCACGGAGATCAATCAGTGAACCCAGTACACAATTACCTCTAATCAGAAAAAAGCATATCGCTATTCATTCAAAAAAGTATATATAATAAAAATAATCATGAAAATCACAATAAGAGAGAGAAAAAGCCAGATGCTTATAGTCAAATACTCAATCTCTTCAGCCAATACATCAGACAAAACACAGGAACAGAATATTGCGGAAACCAAATAATTGCACCAGATATGTACTAACAATGAGCAAACATGTTGGTATACAAGTAAATAAAGAAATAAGAGGATGAAAAAACTAGCATGAAAAAACTAAATATAAGGAGAATATTATGAATGATATTTATGAATATAATTTTTACTGCTGATAACAAATGAAGAGCGGCCCATGTCTTCAATCCTACATTGTAAAAAGCCGCTTTATATTGCAATGTGTATCAATTAACATGCATGTTAACTCCACATATAAAACTCATATTAATGTAGTTCCTGACAAGAAACATCAGGAATATAGCAGTTGCCTTCAATTAGCCCTAGGCACTCATTGTTGTAAAACTACACAATCCTAATTCTGCATCTAATATAGATTACACCCATGATTTATGAAGCAGGAAAATGATGACAGTTTCAGCCATTTAGTCATCATTTCCATATGCTGTTCCATTCATATCTTATCTAATGAAATGTGGGTAAATAATTCCAATAATGGAATTATTAATATTGATATAGCTTGTGCATTAGTGTTATAACTAATAAGTGTAATAAAAGTGTGTATGAAGACCATCTTCTGAACCTATGGTAAAAAAAATGTTTTATAACCTTGGTGAATAAGAAATTAATGACAGTAGAGACAATATAAGAGTATAAAGTACTCTTAAGATTTATGTGATTTGTGAACCCCCCTCCTCCTTTTATAATCTATAGGTGATACATTAATCTTCTAAATAATAATTATAATAAAAATACCACTAGCCCCGTAAATTCAACGTGCAAAAATTATATGTATATATATATATATATATATATATATATATATATATACAGGGGGGGGTGGGGGATATAGCGACCAACGGTGTCTTAAAATAATTCGATAAAAGTGGATCTAAAAGTATATATAAAATGAGTAACCAGATCAAAATGAATCTAAAAAATGGGGGATTTTATTTATACACTAAAACAAACAATGATTATACATTTATGCTAAAAAATTACTAAAATTTGAGCAGCAAATCTTCTTTAAAAAATGGGATACAAACAGAAAACACAATGCAATAAATACCAGTTAAAATGAATGTTAAAAATATGTAAAACAATTTTAACTTAACTTGGTATGAGGTCACTGCCAGGTAGCCCAACGCGTTTCGTCATTTATACTTCATCAAGGGGTAAAGGCAGAGTGGGACTGAGCTTCTATTTATACTAGTACTAATCATATAGTAATTGTGACATCACTTCCTGTTAATTAATCATGATATTGTTAGATGGGTTACAAACTTGTATTTATACATATCTAGTGGTCTTATTTTCTAGTATATATATATACATGATGTTTGTGCAGTGTTTGTAGAGCAGGTTTGGTGTTGGAGAGCTTTAAAAAACTCTCTTGTAGAGGCGCCGGCGGATCTTTGCCGCCCCACTTCCGGTTTTCGTCCGTCGCGTCATTTCCGCCCCACTTCCGGTAAGCGATTGCGCATGCGCCCGCGGCTGTAGACGTTGGAGACCAGCAGTTCTTATGAGTCTTGTTCTCAGGAACATCATTGCGGCGGCCATCTTTAAAGGGATTTGTTCATATAAAGTTTCACACGGCAGCCATATTTGCGGGCTCCATGATCAGAGACATATGTCTTATTTCTCCAGTAAATGCATAAAAATAGATAGAAAAACGGGGATTAATCAGTATTGATACTACTATTGTAAACTATACATTGTAAAGTGATAAATACATATATATAAAGTGCAGAGTGCAGGCTAAAGGTAATGGTATATATTTAAATATATAAAGTGCTGAGTGCAATATTAAATTATTATGATGCAGATAGTGTGATATATATTCAACTGACATGCTCATGTAGGCTATATTAACATCAGTTTGGTTACAGTAGCTGATCTTCCCAGATGGTCTCCCTGGTCTGGTACTGATCAGGCCCGACACTGCTTCGCTTCCAAGATCGGACGAGATTGGGCCTTTCCAGTGTGGTCTGACTGTAATAATCACTTTTTACCTTACATGTGTCAATCTTCATACATCAATACAGCTGTGAGGTGATATATTCGGAAATAAGGAAATAGTGCGGATGGGAATGGGGTGGGGGAGGAGGGGGGGGTAAGGTGGTGGGTGGTGGGGGGGGGGGGAGGGGGGAAGGGTCTATAACGTGAGGATCCAACCGTGATAATCCAACGGCTCTAATTTTCACAGGAACGGAGCGATTTCGTAATAGTCATTGAATCCCTTCGGGTGGAGTGTTTGTAATTGGAAAATCCAAAACATTTCTCTGCGTGAGAGTTTATTGGCCAGGTCGCCACCTCTTTCTCCCAACTTCACGAGTTCGATTGCTTTAAAAGTTAATGCCTCCGGATTGGAATTGTGTGCAAGGTTGAAGTGTTTGGATACTGCGTGATTGTCCATTTTATTTTTTATATTGCAGACATGTTCCTGTATCCTTATTTTCAGCGGTCTCTTCGTTTTTCCTACATATTGTTTTCCACAGTCACATTCTAATAAATAAATCACAGATTGTGTATTACAATTTATGAAGTCCTTAATCTTGTATTCCTCCTTCTTTTCTGCGTCCGAGAATGTTTTCCTTACTGGGTGTAGGTACCTGCAGATGTTGCATCGGCCGCATTTAAAAGAACCAGTGCATCTTGGCATTTTTGATTCTTCTTCAACTCCCTTGTGTAGCATACTGGGGGCCAGGATATCTTTTAGATTTTTTGATTTCCTGAAGACGATTTCGGGGCGAGGAGGCAGTATTTCTTTGAGGACTGGGTCCATTAAGAGGATTCCCCAGTTGTTGTTAAATGAGTCTCTAATAATTTTCTCATGACGGTTGAAGGTGGTGATGAATGGAACTTATTCTTTCTTGGTTTTTTTCTGTTTATATTCTAGCAGGGTTGATCTCTCCAAAGCTTTTGCTTTGAGAGCAACTTCTTCCACAATGGTAGCTGGGTATTCTTTGTTCTTGAATCTCTCTTTGTATTTCTCTATTTTGGTGTCACATTCTTCCTGGTTGCTGCAGTTCCTCTTTATTCTATTAAATTGAGAAAAGGGGATATTATTTTTCCATTTCTTCAGGTGGTTACTTTTATAGTGCAGGTAACTGTTTGTATCAACCTGCTTGATGTAATTCTTAGTTTCGACTCTTCCTTCCTTCCCTGTTAAGATCACGTCGAGGAATTCAATTGACTCTTTATTAAGTTTAGAAGTGAAAATGAGATTCATCTCGTTGGTACTCAGGAATTCCATGAATTTATAAAATAGTTCTTCAGTGCCATCCCAAACAATTAAAATGTCGTCTATGTAACGACGATAAAAGATAATGTGATTCTTAAGGAGAAATTTTTTCTCCTTATTCTTCGTGACCTCTTCTTCTATGTGTTCCATTTTTCTGTAGAGAACCTTTTCATTAATCTTGTAATCCTCTTTATCTTTAAAGGGTTCAAGTTCACTTTCTTTGCACTTGATGTTCTTCTCTAATTCTAAGAGGGAGTTCTTGCATAGACCATAAGAAAGGTGTAACAGCATGCAAAGAATTTATGGAAACTGACACCTCATTAACAGCCATCCATAAAGATTTTTTATGTGACGTCATGTATTTTATTCTTCAGCATAATTATTTTAAGTTTTTAGATCATTTTTACTTACAACGCTGTGGGACAGCAATGGGCACGATTTTTGTACCGAGTTTTGCTAATCTCTTTATGGGTAGTTGGGAGAAGAATTTTATCTATGGTAACCATGATTTTAAGAATCACATTATCTTTTATCGTCATTACATAGACAACATTTTAATTGTTTGGGATGGCACTGAAGAACTATTTTATAAATTCCTGGAATTCCTGAGTACCAACGAGATGAATCTCATTTTCACTTCTAAACTTAATAAAGAGTCAATTGAATTCCTCGACGTGATCTTAACAGGGAAGGAAGGAAGAGTCGAAACTAAGAATTACATCAAGCAGGTTGATACAAACAGTTACCTGCACTATAAAAGTAACCACCTGAAGAAATGGAAAAATAATATCCCCTTTTCTCAATTTAATAGAATAAAGAGGAACTGCAGCAACCAGGAATAATGTGACACCCAAATAGAGAAATACAAAGAGAGATTCAAGAACAAAGAATACCCAGCTACCATTGTGGAAGAAGCTGCTCTCAAAGCAAAAGCTTTGGAGAGATCAACCCTGCTAGAATATAAACAGAAAAAACCCAAGAAAGAATCCGTTCCATTCATCACCACCTTCAACCGTCATGAGAAAATTATTAGAGACTCATTTAACAACAACTGGGGAATCCTCTTAATGGACCCAGTCCTCAAAGAAATACTGCCTCCTCGCCCCGAAATCGTCTTCAGGAAATCAAAAAATCTAAAAGATATCCTGGCCCCCAGTATGCTACACAAGGGAGTTGAAGAAGAATCAAAAATGCCAAGATGCACTGGTTCTTTTAAATGCGGCCGATGCAACATCTGCAGGTACCTACACCCAGTAAGGAAAACATTCTCGGACGCAGAAAAGAAGGAGGAATACAAGATTAAGGACTTCATAAATTGTAATACACAATCTGTGATTTATTTATTAGAATGTGACTGTGGAAAACAATATGTAGGAAAAACGAAGAGACCGCTGAAAATAAGGATACAGGAACATGTCCGCAATATAAAAAATAAAATGGACAATCACGCAGTATCCAAACACTTCAACCTTGCACACAATTCCAATCCGGAGGCATTAACTTTTAAAGCAATCGAACTCGTGAAGTTGGGAGAAAGAGGTGGCGACCTGGCCAATAAACTCTCACGCAGAGAAATGTTTTGGATTTTCCAATTACAAACACTCCACCCGAAGGGATTCAATGACTATTACGAAATCGCTCCGTTCCTGTGAAAATTAGAGCCGTTGGATTATCACGGTTGGATCCTCACCTTATAGACCCTTCCCCCCTCCCCCCCCCCCCACCACCCACCACCTTACCCCCCCCCCTCCTCCCCCACCCCATTCCCATCCGCACTATTTCCTTATTTCCGAATATATCACCTCACAGCTGTATTGATGTATGAAGATTGACACATGTAAGGTAAAAAGTGATTATTACAGTCAGACCACACTGGAAAGGCCCAATCTCGTCCGATCTTGGAAGCGAAGCAGTGTCGGGCCTGATCAGTACCAGACCAGGGAGACCATCTGGGAAGATCAGGTACTGTAACCAAACTCATGTTAATATAGCCTACATGAGCATGTCAGTTGAATATATATCACACTATCTGCATCATAATAATTTAATATTGCACTCAGCACTTTATATATTTAAATATATACCATTACCTTTAGCCTGCACTCTGCACTTTATATATATGTATTTATCACTTTACAATGTATAGTTTACAATAGTAGTATCAATACTGATTAATCCCCGTTTTTCTATCTATTTTTATGCATTTACTGGAGAAATAAGACATATGTCTCTGATCATGGACCCCGCAAATATGGCTGCCGTGTGAAACTTTATATGAACAAATCCCTTTAAAGATGGCCGCCGCAATGATGTTCCTGAGAACAAGACTCATAAGAACTACTGGTCTCCAACGTCTACAGCCGCGGGCGCATGCGCAATCGCTTACCGGAAGTGGGGCGGAAATGACGCGACGGACGAAAACCGGAAGTGGGGCGGCAAAGATCCGCCGGCGCCTCTACAAGAGAGTTTTTTAAGCTCTCCAACACCAAACCTGCTCTACAAACACTGCACAAACATCATGTATATATATACTAGAAAATAAGACCACTAGATATGTATAAATACAAGTTTGTAACCCATCTAACAATATCATGATTAATTAACAGGAAGTGATGTCACAATTACTATATGATTAGTACTAGTATAAATAGAAGCTCAGTCCCACTCTGCCTTTACCCATTGATGAAGTCTAAATGACGAAACGCGTTGGGCTACCTGGCAGTGACCTCATACCAAGTTAAGTTAAAATTGTTTTACATATTTTTAACATTCATTTTAACTGGTATTTATTGCATTGTGTATTCTGTTTGTATCCCATTTTTTAAAGAAGAGTTGCTGCTCAAATTTTAGTAATTTTTTAGCATAAATGTATAATCATTGTTTGTTTTAGTGTATAAATAAAATCCCCCCTTTTTTAGATTCATTTTGATCTGGTTACTCATTTTATATATACTTTTAGATCCACTTTTATCGAATTATTTTAAGACACCGTTGGTCGCTATATCCCCCACCCCCCCTGTGTGTTTTATCCGTTGCTTCAGGGAACCACCATCCCTGTGTTTCTGGGGGACAGCTGACGCCCTGTGTTAATCCCTAGGGAGTGTCATTTATATTAACTACACGTGGATCTTGGATCATCTGGTGTTGTACACAAGTGGCGCAATAATTTTTCCCCCTACTTTTTATATATATATATATATATATATATATATATATACACACACTTGAAGTGCCCTCATGTGACCATAACAAATATGGAGTCCTCTATATTATATAGTAGGACCACATTAATTATCAATACCTAATTAGTAAATTGAATTCGATGAAAGGAGTAGTTGTGTACATTGCACAAATTGATGTTCACGGATAAATATAGTGTGAATGTCACTAAATGAAGCCCTGTATATTCTTAAAGAAATGAAGCATAACTGTTAAATTCATTGAGGCCTCCTGGTGTGACCGTGTTGAGGAGAAAGATCCACTCAGTTTCTTTTCTGAGTAGAATGTTGTTCAGATCTCCCTTCCTAATATTTAATTTGACATGTTCTAAGACAAAAGCTTTAAGGCAACGAGGATCGCCATTATGATTTAACAAAAAGTGTTTAGCTACCGATGTTATCTTCCTCAGCTTTTTCATTTCACTCTTAGCATTCCGAATGTTGGTGGCATGTTCCAAAATCCGTACTCTCATTGTCCTCGAGGTCATGCCTACATACCTGAGGCCACAAGGGCATTGAAGGCAGTAGATCACCCCTACTGTTTTACAATTCATATAGTCCTGTATCTTAATTTCCTTTTCAAACCTGGTGACTATTTTGTTAGTTTTAAATATGTACTAACAGGCTGTACAATTGCCACAGGGATAAGTACCTTTGATTATTGGTTGTTTGTTGTGTACTCTTTGAAAGTGGCTACTGACCAATCTCAAAGACACATTGGTCAGTAGCCACTTTCAAAGAGTACACAACAAACAACCAATAATCAAAGGTACTTATCCCTGTGGCAATTGTACAGCCTGTCAGTACATATTTAAAACTAACAAAATAGTCACCAGGTTTGAAAAGGAAATTAAGATACAGGACTATATGAATTGTAAAACAGTAGGGGTGATCTACTGCCTTAAATGCCCTTGTGGCCTCAGGTATGTAGGCATGACCTCGAGGACAATGAGAGTACGGATTTTGGAACACGCCACCAACATTCGGAATGCTAAGAGTGAAATGAAAAAGCTGAGGAAGATAACATCGGTAGCTAAACACTTTTTGTTAAATCATAATGGCGATCCTCGTTGCCTTAAAGCTTTTTGCTTAGAACATGTCAAATTAAATATTAGGAAGGGAGATCTGAACAACATTCTACTCAGAAAAGAAACTGAGTGGATCTTTCTCCTCAACACAGTCACACCAGGAGGCCTCAATGAATTTAACAGTTATGCTTCATTTCTTTAAGAATATACAGGGCTTCATTTAGTGACATTCACACTATATTTATCCGTGAACATCAATTTGTGCAATGTACACAACTACTCCTTTCATCGAATTCAATTTACTAATTAGGTATTGATAATTAATGTGGTCCTACTATATAATATAGAGGACTCCATATTTGTTATGGTCACATGAGGGCACTTCAAGTGTATATATATATATATATATATATATACATATAATTTTTGCACGTTGAATTTACGGGGCTAGTGGTAATTTTATTATAATTATTATTTAGAAGATTAATGTATCACCTATAGATTATAAATGGAGGAGGGGGGTTCACAAATCACATAAATCTTAAAAGTACTTTATACTCTTATATTGTCTCTACTGTCATTAATTTCTTATTCACCAAGGCTATAAAACATTTTTTCACCATAGGTTCAGAAGATGGTCTTCATACACACTTTTATTACACTTATTAGTTATAACACTAATGCACAAGCTATATCAATATTAATAATTCCATTATTGGAATTATTTACCCACATTTCATTAGATAAGATATGAATGGAACAGCATATGGAAATGATGACTAAATGGCTGAAACTGTCATCATTTTCCTGCTTCATAAATCATGGGTGTAATCTATATTAGATGCAGAATTAGGATTGTGTAGTTTTACAACAATGAGTGCCTAGGGCTAATTGAAGGCAACTGCTATATTCCTGATGTTTCTTGTCAGGAACTACATTAATATATGAGTTTTATATGTGGAGTTAACATGCATGTTAATTGATACACATTGCAATATAAAGCGGCTTTTTACAATGTAGGATTGAAGACATGGGCCGCTCTTCATTTGTTATCAGCAGTAAAAATGATATTCATAAATATCATTCATAATATTCTCCTTATATTTATTTTTTTCATTCTAGTTTTTTCATCCTCTTATTTCTTTATTTACTTGTATACCAACATGTTTGCTCATTGTTAGTACATATCTGGTGCAATTATTTGGTTTCCGCAATATTCTGTTCCTGTATTTTGTCTGATGTATTGGTTGAAGAGATTGAGTATTTGACTATAAGCATCAGGCTTTTTCTCTCTCTTATTGTGATTTTTATGTATAATTTTTATTATATATACTTTTTTGAATGAATAGCGATATGCTTTTTTCTGATTAGAGGTAATTGTGTACTGGGTTCACTGATTGATCTCCGTGGAGACTGCAGACAACACAGGCTTAATATCAGTGCAATTAGACACCTGACTCGTGCAGCAATGTGTTTCTGTATTTTCACGATCTTCTGATAGAACTTACTAACACATGTTAAAGCGCATACCAGCGAAGCTGTTACACGGCTATCATGTTTGTTAGCAACGCGAGCTGCTAGCCAGCCGGACTTGATTTTGTTGAAATGAATAAATATACTGAGCATATTGACTGATCTCCGTGAATGCTGCAGATAATATAGGCTTAATGCTGGAACAATCAGACACCTGGTCCGTGCAGCCCCTGTGCTCTTGTGTTTTTACGATCCTCTGATATGAATTCAGCAACACATGGTTAGGCGCATACCAATGCAGCTATTACACGGTTATCATGTTTAATAATAATGTAAACTGCTAGCCAGTCGGGCTTTACTTAGATGGAAATTATTAAATATATTTGAGAATGAATGATTCCCCCGCGAATAGAGGACATTGTTTCTTGTGTCCGCCTTCGGGGGGAGTGGTTAACGGTTTATAAGGAAGTTGGACTGACATCAATCAGAAGCTGTTCCCCCCTTTGTGAACAAGCCACAGGCGAAACGTACGTTAAAGGAAGGAGCGTTGTGGGTGCCCTGCCAGTGCGCACGGCGGGCTGCCCCCTGGTACAGGTCGTATGAGACAAATAATATCCTTGTGAAGCCCCCAGTTAAAAGCATCATACTGGTCTGATGTTGCAACGAATAGCACACCATTACTTGCACGGTCTGTGCATGATATGTGAAATACCGTCTATCGTGACACCAGTTGCTATGGGTGATAGACCATTATAGGGTGTATATATGTGCTTCACAAATAGAGTATGCTAAACTTTATTACGTCTCTACTATCTTTATGAATGACTCTAATGTTAAAACATAATAGTACAAATCCTGAAGTATTAACTTAGGAGATAGATGTGCTATAATTGATTAACAATATCCTCTTTGACTGGGTATACACTTTGGATTAATTCTGGGCATTTTCTATGTTCAGGGTCATGGTATAAAAAACCAAGTACTGAGAACTGTTGCCGGGGGCAATAGACCACCTGGTTTATATATATGTAAACATTATGCTCTACAGCCAGGGTATATACCATAAAAATAAGTGTTACTTTTTTGGAGGATTGATTATTATTGTCCGTATAGCAGTCAGAGTATAGGAGTATGAGATATAAAGGCTAATGGAACACTAAAGCCAGCAAGATTTAATTGAAATAACAGTGGTTTAAAAAGCTACAACTTTGATGAACCATTCATCTATGCATATAAGAAATATAATCTGAGTGACACCTATGATAGGTGTTGAGAGAGTATTATCCTCTCTGTGACAAACAGTATATGTTGATCTTTACTGGAGATAACATGCATTAGATGATAATAGATGAAATTCACAGTGCCTTCTGTATTTTCAATACCACAATAGCAAAGCGTCAGTAACCCCCGAGCCGGCTGCACTGATCTTAGTATTATCAGCCAGTATCTGAGGCGAATGAGACACAGTGCATATTGACTGGCCTAATCTATATTTCCATTGACTAGCATCAGTAATGGTCTCTCAACACGCATATAATGCTGTAGCACATGCGTGGTAGCAGAACCACGAAGCTTGCTATATAGTCTTGCCTTTTACACACTCTGTACTCTTTTCAACACCAGAGCAGGTTAAGTGTCAGTAGCTCTCTCATTGGCTGCACTGACCCTCGGGTCACCAACCAAAAGCAGAAGTGAATGAGACACTCTCCGTTGATGCTCTCGCACTGTCTATGACTCTAGAGACTGGCACAAGTAAGGGTCTCTCACCTACGTATATAATGCAATAGCACATACGAGGCAGCAGAACCAAGAAATATGCCTAAGGTCTTGACTAATTCTCTGCTGGTGTCATTCATAAATTTAGAACATAGAAAAAGATATAACCAAGCGCTCAGTCACTCCAAACCCACGTGCTGCCAGCAAATTAAGGCTACTCAACCTTAAAAATCATAAGAAAAAGATAAAAAAATATTGCAGCGCACATAGGTTGGGCAAAAGATTTTTATTCTTATTTATTATTATTTGCCAAAATTATTATTATATTCTAAAATTTACATTCAAAAATCCAAAACCACCGGCCGGTGTAATTAAACTTCTTTTATATATATTAAAAAAGAAACAAAGCACATGACACAGCCTATAAAAATCTCACATGAAAATACACTGAAATTTAATTAATATAACCACAATGAATCACTTTCACCTGAAATAATTGTCTAAATAGACACAGAAATATATAGAGGCTCAGTTAGAAATTGATATCACTAAATTGCTACAAAATGTATCAATGTGGCACTCTGAATACTTTCTTTTGTAGCTATTAATCACACTACTCCTGAATAGCTTCACACTCTGCTTAGACACATTGAATTAATCAGTCCATTATATCACTGGAAGTCCATTCAGTGTTTAAAGATATTATGTCATTATATCAACGTGACATAGAACACTTTGATTCTGCGGCTGATTAGTGTCCCTGATATCCGTGATTGGATGTTTCTAAAACACCGAGTATTATAATGATCCGTTTGACATTCAGAGGACCATAAGAATAAGTCTGACAGGATAGACTTGTTTAAATCGTCTGGCCAGACAACGTGATTATTCTCACCGCACTCTCCCGTTTATTATGTCCACAGGACTCCTCCCGGCTGCTGGTGCTGGTAACCTTAGAATGCAGTCATCTCTGGAGAATATAGTCCATACAATGATGTGGAACGGCTTGGGGCTGCAGTTAGCGGTGAGCGTATCCACTGGCGGTGGTATGGATGAAAGTACCGTGAGTCTTTTTACGCGTTTCTCCGCCTCCCTCCGGGTTCAGCGGCTTCATCAGAAATGAACTCACTGCTCCTTTTTGCTCTATTTAAACCTCGCGGCTAAATACCGCGATGACGTCATCCCGTCATTCTAGTTTCCTTTTAGCGTGTCAAATCTCTCTCCGGCTGTGAGCCGCAGAGCGGTTCCGAGTACGTGGCAACAGTTTCCATTATCTGTCACACCTGTGATCATTATACTCGTGTCTGCAGATCATTGTCCTATAAAGGATTTATACATGATGTTTCCTTATTAATAAAATAGTGTATAAAAACAGTCTGTGCCATCAAAACCATCTAATACGAGCGCATAGGAGCCTCAATTATACATATAGCGAATAATAAACTTTTAACTTAAAATCATTACTAAAAAATATATATAAATATAAAAAAAGCAATCAATATCTTAGCCTCATTTACTCTTATCCGGAAGACATGTCATCTTATCTTAAGGAACATATAAATAAATGCCCTTTAATGTGTACTATACCACTAATTGAACATATAAGCCCAACTAGTAAAAATAATCCGAAAATTTCAGATGGCATTCATATAAGGAGCAGCTATATACATCTATATTATAACATAGCAGCTAATGTATATATATGTACATCACACATACATACAGACAATTCTATTTCAAGGGGAGGTGTACTATCCAAAAGGATCTCAAATATAGCAAACTACAGCTTTCATATGCCTATATATATAGCTAGCACATATATACCATGGGAGGGCATAGTGAATTAGATGTTGTTTAATCTGCAATATCGGGAATTAACAGAATAAAAAATATATATATAGAGAACAAATATACATGAAGAAAAAAAAATATATATATATAAAACTAAACAGAGGAAAAAGAGCTCCGTTTCATATAACCTAAGAAGAAAAAGACTTAAGGAACATAACTATATAGCTGGCACATTATCATATGTTATTTAACTCAATGGTATCATTGAGTCCATTAGGCACCATTGAATCCAACTTAAAATATCCAGAACGCTTCTCGTCTGCATAAGCGTCCAAACCTATCGCCCCCTCTATGTCTAGTCTTAATATGTTCAATTGCCAGAACTGAGACGTTCTTCATATCACGATTCTGGCAAGATGCAATGTGTTTAGACAGAGGGTGTGTCATGATACCGTTCTGTATATTTCTCTTATGTTCCATATACCTAACATGAAGGGTACGAGTTGTTCGTCCTATATATTGTTTGCCGCACTTACAGCTCAATATATAAATCACATATGAAGACTGGCAATTCAGAAATTCATTGATTTCAAATCTCTCTCCGGAGGTAAAGGAGAAGAATTCAGTCACCTTCCGTGGAGAGTTATTGCACATAAAACACCTACTGTTCCCACATCTATGATAGCCTGCAGGTTTTTTTGGGAGCCAGGTTAGATCATTATCACTAGTTGGTTCTTTTGCCATTTTGAAATGACTATGGACTAATTTGGATTTTATGTTTTCAGATCTCCTGAAAATAACTTTCCCCTGTGGTTTAATTTCATCCCTCAACAAATCATCCTGTAATAGAATCGAGGTATTCTTCTTAATAATATTCTTGATTTCTTTTGCACAGCCATTAAACTGGGTAACGAAATTGGTATTCTTTACATCATAACTCTGTTTTTTCGTCAATTTCGAATCTCCTGATTGTAATAACAGTTGCCTATCCATTACATTAACTTCCTCATACGCCTTTCTGGTAATCTTTTCTGGATAACCCTGCCTAGAAAAAACCTTTAGTAATTGATGGGCATGTTGTTGGTATGTATTCTCTGAAGTGCAGTTCCGTTTCATACGTACTAGTTGACATTTAGGGATATTGTTTTTCCAGGAGTCTAAATGTGAACTGTCATACTTAAGATATTTATTTTTATCCACTGGTTTTCTGTATGTTTCTGTAACCAGTTGGTTATCTATTACTGAGAGTGCGATATCCAAATAGTTGATCTGTGTCAAACTATAAGTGGCAGTGAATTTCAAACCAAAAACATTTTCATTAAGACTAGTGATAAACATTTGCATAGATTCCAAATCCCCATCCCAAATAATAAATAAATCATCAATAAATCTTACATAGAGGACTAGGTTCGCCCCGTAGTCCGACCCCCAAACATGTTTATCTTCAAAAGCACCCATGTATAGGTTTGCGTAACTCGGGGCGAACCTAGTCCCCATTGCAGTCCCCCGTGTCTGTAAATAATAACGTGAATTAAACGTGAAGTAGTTGTGTTCTAAAATAAACTTAATAGATGAGGTCAAAAAGTCACATAGAGATTCCGAAAGATGGTCTATCTTTTGAAACTGTTTCTTTATTGTTCTTAATCCCATATCATGGGGTATATTGGAATAGAGGGACTCTACATCCAAAGTTAACAAATAGTAACCTTTTTTCCATATAATAGAGTTAATTTTATTTAAAAAATGCTTTGTGTCTTTAATATATGACTTTAAACTCTCTACGTGACTTTGTAAATAAAAATCAACATACGCAGACAAATTATTTGTGAGAGACCCAACACCTGAAATAATAGGGCACCCAGGGGGGTGATGGAGTGTCTTGTGAATTTTAGGTAAATAATAAAAGGTAGGAGTGACAGGGTATTTATTAAACAAAAACCAGAAAGTTTCTTTGGATATCACACCCCCAGCAAGGGCACAGTCCAACAATGCTCCCAGATCCTTTTGATATAGGGGGGTGGGATCCCTTTCTAGACCTCTATAAAATCTCTCATCTCCAAGTTGTCTCAGGGATTCGGATATATAGTCTGTAGTGTTAAGGATAACAATCCCACCCCCCTTATCAGCAGGTTTGATGGTTATAGTTTTATCCTCACATAAAAGTCTTATTGCCTTCCGTTCACCAGTACTTAAGTTGTCTTTTATAGACTTTCTTTCTACACGTTCACACATTTCTCGGAACTGTTGTAGTGTGCTCTTATAAAAACAATCTATGAACGGCCCTTTAAATTGTAAGGGGTAAAATTCTGATTTGTTCCTGAACCGCCCCTCTCGTTTGATATCATACATTTTAATGTATTGACTTTGTATATTCATTGTACATCCAGACTCCTGTTCTAGTTCCTCTAAATTTTTTAAAGCTTCCTTTTCTTCAGTATCTAATATTACCGGGACTCCTATCTCTTTACCTGATTTTATAGCTTTAAGGGCAAAATATCTCTTTCTACTAAGATTTCTCACATAACGATTCAGGTCTACGAATAACACAAATAAATTAGGTTTAGTGACCGGGGCAAAGTTTAAACCTCTCTCCAGAAGTTTTACTTCATTAACTGAAAGTTTCTTAGATGACAGATTATAAACTCCTCTATTTTCCCCTTCTATTTCAGATGGACAGGTCTCTTTTTGCTTGTTTCTCCTTCTTCGTCTCCCTCCTCTATTACCTCTCCCTGTTCTCTTGACCTTTTTAGGGGTAGTCTCCGATCGTCCCTTAAGGTTCCCCTTAAGGGTTGACGCTTCTCTAAAAAATGCTGAGAGGTTTGGGGTGAGGCTTCCCATTCTTCCTCCGTTTCAGAGGGTCCGCTATAAAAGCGTCCTCTAAACCTATTCCTCCTAGGTGAATGAAAATCATCAAAAACTTCGAATCTGTTCTGTGTTGGTACTTGATATACATTAGTTCTCTGATTCGTTGAATTTCTCAGCGCAATCCTCTGTCTAGGTTTATATTGACTGGAAAAAGTGTTCTGAAACCTATTGTTCCTCCCACCATATAAGTTAAAACCTTTTTGAGGTTCTTGATGATTCCTATTTATGTATGTCTTTCTTTTTGGGGGGTATTCCTCATATTTTGACTCCCTCTGATTCTGACCACCTCTGTAGCTGTAAATCTCTCCTTTATCATAATCCCGAATATCTCTGTCTAGCTTATTTTCTTTTCTTGAGATCAAACTTCTCTCATAAGCCTCTATTTTATTATTAACCTTGGTATCCCTCTCCCTATATTCCTGGCTGCCTTCAAATTTCTTCAATTGGGTATGTACTTTTTCTTTCTCCTCCTGTGTAGTCCTTACTTTCTCCTCCCTGTATTTCACCAACATTCTCATAAGTTGTCTGGAGCAGGACTCAAGAGCTTCGTTCCACTCTTTCGTAAAATCCAAATCATTTTGAAAAGTTGATGTCTTTAATATCCTAAGACCTCTCGGTATTAGGTTTTGATCTAAATACTTTTGTAATGTAATTTGATCCCACCAGTGTTTAGTTTCCGATATACACAGGTCCTCCAATGTATTAAAGAGCCTGTGCATATCGGTCCCCTCACCCCTGGTGGTCAAAGTTTGTGTAGGAGCTGTTCCTTTAAGATATACATTTCTCCTTTCCATCCTTTCGGATAGGCATTTCAATGATGACATGTCTCAAGAAAAAGAATCTATATAAAATTAATACGTAGTTTCTATTAAAACCGTTGCCTGTGGCTGGCTGCTCGGCTAATGAGTAAAAACTAATTATAGAACATAGAAAAAGATATAACCAAGCGCTCAGTCACTCCAAACCCACGTGCTGCCAGCAAATTAAGGCTACTCAACCTTAAAAATCATAAGAAAAAGATAAAAAAAATATTGCAGCGCACATAGGTTGGGCAAAAGATTTTTATTCTTATTTATTATTATTTGCCAAAATTATTATTATATTCTAAAATTTACATTCAAAAATCCAAAACCACCGGCCGGTGTAATTAAACTTCTTTTATATATATTAAAAAAGAAACAAAGCACATGACACAGCCTATAAAAATCTCACATGAAAATACACTGAAATTTAATTAATATAACCACAGTGAATCACTTTCACCTGAAATAATTGTCTAAATAGACACAGAAATATATAGAGGCTCAGTTAGAAATTGATATCACTAAATTGCTACAAAATGTATCAATGTGGCACTCTGAATACTTTCTTTTGTAGCTATTAATCACACTACTCCTGAATAGCTTCACACTCTGCTTAGACACATTGAATTAATCAGTCCATTATATCACTGGAAGTCCATTCAGTGTTTAAAGATATTATGTCATTATATCAACGTGACATAGAACACTTTGATTCTGCGGCTGATTAGTGTCCCTGATATCCGTGATTGGATGTTTCTAAAACACAGAGTATTATAATGATCCGTTTGACATTCAGAGGACCATAAGAATAAGTCTGACAGGATAGACTTGTTTAAATCGTCTGGCCAGACAACGTGATTATTCTCACCGCACTCTCCCGTTTATTATGTCCACAGGACTCCTCCCGGCTGCTGGTGCTGGTAACCTTAGAATGCAGTCATCTCTGGAGAATATAGTCCATACAATGATGTGGAACGGCTTGGGGCTGCAGTTAGCGGTGAGCGTATCCACTGGCGGTGGTATGGATGAAAGTACCGTGAGTCTTTTTACGCGTTTCTCCGCCTCCCTCCGGGTTCAGCGGCTTCATCAGAAATGAACTCACTGCTCCTTTTTGCTCTATTTAAACCTCGCGGCTAAATACCGCGATGACGTCATCCCGTCATTCTAGTTTCCTTTTAGCGTGTCAAATCTCTCTCCGGCTGTGAGCCGCATAGCGGTTCCGAGTACGTGGCAACAGTTTCCATTATCTGTCACACCTGTGATCATTATACTCGTGTCTGCAGATCATTGTCCTATAAAGGATTTATACATGATGTTTCCTTATTAATAAAATAGTGTATAAAATCAGTCTGTGCCATCAAAACCATCTAATACGAGCGCATAGGAGCCTCAATTATACATATAGCGAATAATAAACTTTTAACTTAAAATCATTACTAAAAAATATATATAAATATAAAAAAAGCAATCAATATCTTAGCCTCATTTACTCTTATCCGGAAGACATGTCATCTTATCTTAAGGAACATATAAATAAATGCCCTTTAATGTGTACTATACCACTAATTGAACATATAAGCCCAACTAGTAAAAATAATCCGAAAATTTCAGATGGCATTCATATAAGGAGCAGCTATATACATCTATATTATAACATAGCAGCTAATGTATATATATGTACATCACACATACATACAGACAATTCTATTTCAAGGGGAGGTGTACTATCCAAAAGGATCTCAAATATAGCAAACTACAGCTTTCATATGCCTATATATATAGCTAGCACATATATACCATGGGAGGGCATAGTGAATTAGATGTTGTTTAATCTGCAATATCGGGAATTAACAGAATAAAAAATATATATATAGAAAACAAATATACATGAAGAAAAAAAAAAATTATATATATAAAACTAAACAGAGGAAAAAGAGCTCCGCTTCATATAACCTAAGAAGAAAAAGACTTAAGGAACATAACTATATAGCTGGCACATTATCATATGTTATTTAACTCAATGGTATCATTGAGTCCATTAGGCACCATTGAATCCAACTTAAATATCCAGAACGCTTCTCGTCTGCATAAGCGTCCAAACCTATCGCCCCCTCTATGTGTAGTCTTAATATGTTCAATTGTCAGAACTGAGACGTTCTTCATATCACGATTCTGGCAAGATGCAATGTGTTTAGACAGAGGGTGTGTCATGATACCGTTCTGTATATTTCTCTTATGTTCCATATACCTAACATGAAGGGTACGAGTTGTTCGTCCTATATATTGTTTGCCGCACTTACAGCTCAATATATAAATCACATATGAAGACTGGCAATTCAGAAATTCATTGATTTCAAATCTCTCTCCGGAGGTAAAGGAGAAGAATTCAGTCACCTTCCGTGGAGAGTTATTGCACATAAAACACCTACTGTTCCCACATCTATGATAGCCTGCAGGTTTTTTTGGGAGCCAGGTTAGATCATTATCACTAGTTGGTTCTTTTGCCATTTTGAAATGACTATGGACTAATTTGGATTTTATGTTTTCAGATCTCCTGAAAATAACTTCCCCCTGTGGTTTAATTTCATCCCTCAACAAATCATCCTGTAATAGAATCGAGGTATTCTTCTTAATAATATTCTTGATTTCTTTTGCACAGCCATTAAACTGGGTAACGAAATTGGTATTCTTTACATCATAACTCTGTTTTTTCGTCAATTTCGAATCTCCTGATTGTAATAACAGTTGCCTATCCATTACATTAACTTCCTCATACGCCTTTCTGGTAATCTTTTCTGGATAACCCTGCCTAGAAAAAACCTTTAGTAATTGATGGGCATGTTGTTGGTATGTATTCTCTGAAGTGCAGTTCCGTTTCATACGTACTAGTTGACCTTTAGGGATATTGTTTTTCCAGGAGTCTAAATGTGAACTGTCATACTTAAGATATTTATTTTTATCCATTGGTTTTCTGTATGTTTCTGTAACCAGTTGGTTATCTATTACTGAGAGTGCGATATCCAAATAGTTGATCTGTGTCAAACTATAAGTGGCAGTGAATTTCAAACCAAAAACATTTTCATTAAGACTAGTGATAAACATTTGCATAGATTCCAAATCCCCATCCCAAATAATAAATAAATCATCAATAAATCTTACATAGAGGACTAGGTTCGCCCCGTAGTCCGACCCCCAAACATGTGAGATTTTTATAGGCTGTGTCATGTGCTTTGTTTCTTTTTTAATATATATAAAAGAAGTTTAATTACACCGGCCGGTGGTTTTGGATTTTTGAATGTAAATTTTAGAATATAATAATAATTTTGGCAAATAATAATAAATAAGAATAAAAATCTTTTGCCCAACCTATGTGCGCTGCAATATTTTTTTATCTTTTTCTTATGATTTTTAAGGTTGAGTAGCCTTAATTTGCTGGTAGCACGTGGGTTTGGAGTGACTGAGCGCTTGGTTATATCTTTTTCTATGTTCTATAATTAGTTTTTACTCATTAGCCGAGCAGCCAGCCACAGGCAACGGTTTTAATAGAAACTACGTATTAATTTTATATAGATTCTTTTTCTGGAGACATGTCATCATTGAAATGCCTATCCGAAAGGATGGAAAGGAGAAATGTATATCTTAAAGGAACAGCTCCTACACAAACTTTGACCACCAGGGGTGAGGGGACCGATATGCACAGGCTCTTTAATACATTGGAGGACCTGTGTATATCGGAAACTAAACACTGGTGGGATCAAATTACATTACAAAAGTATTTAGATCAAAACCTAATACCGAGAGGTCTTAGGATATTAAAGACATCAACTTTTCAAAATGATTTGGATTTTACGAAAGAGTGGAACGAAGCTCTTGAGTCCTGCTCCAGACAACTTATGAGAATGTTGGTGAAATACAGGGAGGAGAAAGTAAGGACTACACAGGAGGAGATAGAAAAAGTACATACCCAATTGAAGAAATTTGAAGGCAGCCAGGAATATAGGGAGAGGGATACCAAGGTTAATAGTAAAATAGAGGCTTATGAGAGAAGTTTGATCTCAAGAAAAGAAAATAAGCTAGACAGAGATATTCGGGATTATGATAAAGGAGAGATTTACAGCTACAGAGGTGGTCAGAATCAGAGGGAGTCAAAATATGAGGAATACCCCCCAAAAAGAAAGACATACATAAATAGGAATCATCAAGAACCTCAAAAAGGTTTTAACTTATATGGTGGGAGGAACAATAGGTTTCAGAACACTTTTTCCAGTCAATATAAACCTAGACAGAGGAATGCGCTGAGAAATTCAGCGAATCAGAGAACTAATGTATATCAAGTACCAACACAGAACAGATTCGAAGTTTTTGA
The DNA here is from genome assembly GCF_028390025.1 of Pseudophryne corroboree. Lineage (NCBI taxonomy): Eukaryota > Metazoa > Chordata > Amphibia > Anura > Myobatrachidae > Pseudophryne > Pseudophryne corroboree. The sequence continues at coordinate 837,441,858 of NC_086445.1, forward strand.
TGATTTTCATTCACCTAGGAGGAATAGGTTTAGAGGACGCTTTTATAGCGGACCCTCTGAAACGGAGGAAGAATGGGAAGCCTCACCCCAAACCTCTCAGCATTTTTTAGAGAAGCGTCAACCCTTAAGGGGAACCTTAAGGGACGATCGGAGACTACCCCTAAAAAGGTCAAGAGAACAGGGAGAGGTAATAGAGGAGGGAGACGAAGAAGGAGAAACAAGCAAAAAGAGACCTGTCCATCTGAAATAGAAGGGGAAAATAGAGGAGTTTATAATCTGTCATCTAAGAAACTTTCAGTTAATGAAGTAAAACTTCTGGAGAGAGGTTTAAACTTTGCCCCGGTCACTAAACCTAATTTATTTGTGTTATTCGTAGACCTGAATCGTTATGTGAGAAATCTTAGTAGAAAGAGATATTTTGCCCTTAAAGCTATAAAATCAGGTAAAGAGATAGGAGTCCCGGTAATATTAGATACTGAAGAAAAGGAAGCTTTAAAAAATTTAGAGGAACTAGAACAGGAGTCTGGATGTACAATGAATATACAAAGTCAATACATTAAAATGTATGATATCAAACGAGAGGGGCGGTTCAGGAACAAATCAGAATTTTACCCCTTACAATTTAAAGGGCCGTTCATAGAATGTTTTTATAAGAGCACACTACAACAGTTCCGAGAAATGTGTGAACGTGTAGAAAGAAAGTCTATAAAAGACAACTTAAGTACTGGTGAACGGAAGGCAATAAGACTTTTATGTGAGGATAAAACTATAACCATCAAACCTGCTGATAAGGGGGGTGGGATTGTTATCCTTAACACTACAGACTATATATCCGAATCCCTGAGACAACTTGGAGATGAGAGATTTTATAGAGGTCTAGAAAGGGATCCCACCCCCCTATATCAAAAGGATCTGGGAGCATTGTTGGACTGTGCCCTTGCTGGGGGTGTGATATCCAAAGAAACTTTCTGGTTTTTGTTTAATAAATACCCTGTCACTCCTACCTTTTATTATTTACCTAAAATTCACAAGACACTCCATCACCCCCCTGGGTGCCCTATTATTTCAGGTGTTGGGTCTCTCACAAATAATTTGTCTGCGTATGTTGATTTTTATTTACAAAGTCACGTAGAGAGTTTAAAGTCATATATTAAAGACACAAAGCATTTTTTAAATAAAATTAACTCTATTATATGGAAAAAAGGTTACTATTTGTTAACTTTGGATGTAGAGTCCCTCTATTCCAATATACCCCATGATATGGGATTAAGAACAATAAAGAAACAGTTTCAAAAGATAGACCATCTTTCGGAATCTCTATGTGACTTTTTGACCTCATCTATTAAGTTTATTTTAGAACACAACTACTTCACGTTTAATTCACGTTATTATTTACAGACATGGGGGACTGCAATGGGGACTAGGTTCGCCCCGAGTTACGCAAACCTATACATGGGTGCTTTTGAAGATAAACATGTTTGGGGGTCGGACTACGGGGCGAACCTAGTCCTCTATGTAAGATTTATTGATGATTTATTTATTATTTGGGATGGGGATTTGGAATCTATGCAAATGTTTATCACTAGTCTTAATGAAAATGTTTTTGGTTTGAAATTCACAGCCACTTATAGTTTGACACAGATCAACTATTTGGATATCGCACTCTCAGTAATAGATAACCAACTGGTTACAGAAACATACAGAAAACCAGTGGATAAAAATAAATATCTTAAGTATGACAGTTCACATTTAGACTCCTGGAAAAACAATATCCCTAAAGGTCAACTAGTACGTATGAAACGGAACTGCACTTCAGAGAATACATACCAACAACATGCCCATCAATTACTAAAGGTTTTTTCTAGGCAGGGTTATCCAGAAAAGATTACCAGAAAGGCGTATGAGGAAGTTAATGTAATGGATAGGCAACTGTTATTACAATCAGGAGATTCGAAATTGACGAAAAAACAGAGTTATGATGTAAAGAATACCAATTTCGTTACCCAGTTTAATGGCTGTGCAAAAGAAATCAAGAATATTATTAAGAAGAATACCTCGATTCTATTACAGGATGATTTGTTGAGGGATGAAATTAAACCACAGGGGAAAGTTATTTTCAGGAGATCTGAAAACATAAAATCCAAATTAGTCCATAGTCATTTCAAAATGGCAAAAGAACCAACTAGTGATAATGATCTAACCTGGCTCCCAAAAAAACCTGCAGGCTATCATAGATGTGGGAACAGTAGGTGTTTTATGTGCAATAACTCTCCACGGAAGGTGACTGAATTCTTCTCCTTTACCTCCGGAGAGAGATTTGAAATCAATGAATTTCTGAATTGCCAGTCTTCATATGTGATTTATATATTGAGCTGTAAGTGCGGCAAACAATATATAGGACGAACAACTCGTACCCTTCATGTTAGGTATATGGAACATAAGAGAAATATACAGAACGGTATCATGACACACCCTCTGTCTAAACACATTGCATCTTGCCAGAATCGTGATATGAAGAACGTCTCAGTTCTGGCAATTGAACATATTAAGACTAGACATAGAGGGGGCGATAGGTTTGGACGCTTATGCAGACGAGAAGCGTTCTGGATATTTTAAGTTGGATTCAATGGTGCCTAATGGACTCAATGATACCATTGAGTTAAATAACATATGATAATGTGCCAGCTATATAGTTATGTTCCTTAAGTCTTTTTCTTCTTAGGTTATATGAAACGGAGCTCTTTTTCCTCTGTTTAGTTTTATATATATATATTTTTTTTTCTTCATGTATATTTGTTCTCTATATATATATTTTTTATTCTGTTAATTCCCGATATTGCAGATTAAACAACATCTAATTCACTATGCCCTCCCATGGTATATATGTGCTAGCTATATATATAGGCATATGAAAGCTGTAGTTTGCTATATTTGAGATCCTTTTGGATAGTACACCTCCCCTTGAAATAGAATTGTCTGTATGTATGTGTGATGTACATATATATACATTAGCTGCTATGTTATAATATAGATCAGGGGTGGGCAATTATTTCAGCTGGGGGGCCGCTTAACACTTCCAGTGAATGTTCGAGGGCCACACACATGGGCGGGGACTAATATGAATGACAAATATTTGTAGGAGTAAGTCCTGGGCTGCGCAGAGACTGCACAAAGTAGATTTTTGCAGCTCTGCGTACACATACGATCGTACACTTGCACGGGTGAATTTACATTCCCCCTGGGGGCGGCGACTACCCGAACGCAGGACAGCAAAATTTGCAGCACAGTGATCAGGTCTGAATCAGCTTCTTAGTCAGCAGTTGCTGAAAAATAAGACCCGTTATAGGGCCCAATTCTGACCCGGTCGCAGCTGTGTATTTTCGCACAGCAGATGATCGGGTCTGAACTGCGCATGCATTGCAGTGCGCAGGCACGTCGGTACGCCGCGCTGGGGAGCGTCGGGCAGTGATGGGATGGTGCGAACAAAGCGATCGTACAGGCGATCGCAAGGTGATTGACAGAAAGAGGCCGTTTGTGGGTGGTAACTGACCGGTTTAGAGGAGTGCACGGAAAAATGCAGGAGAGACCAGGCGTTTGGAGGGAGGGTTTCTGACGTCAGCTCCGGCCCCGATCATCCCACTGGAAGAGTAAGTCCTGGGCTGCGCAGAGACTGCACAAACTTCTGTTTCTGCAGCTCTCCTGCACATGCGATTACCCTCCTCCCCCTGTAGGCGGTGACTACCTGATCGTAGCAGTGCAAAAATCACACCCTAGCGATCAGTTCTGAATTAGGCCCATAGTTTTTTATATATATATATATATATATATATATACACAAAGTGTAGTAATCCCGGCACTCCCTCTCCAAATGGCAATGTGCTGCAGTGCCCTCCTAGAGAAACAATGCTGATCCTCAATATAATGGATGGAGACAGGCGGCACTCAAGCAGACTCAAATAGAGTGAAAAAAGCGGTCCGTTTATTGATCCAATATGGATCAATAAACGGACCGCTTTTTTCACTCTATTTGAGGCTGCTTGAGTGCCGCCTGTCTCCATCCATTATATATATATATATATATATAAAACTATAAAAACATAGTATTATATACATATATATATATATATACATATGTATATATATAACTGTAAAAACACACACACCATGTGTGCAGCCCCCTCAGCGATAGCGATGCGCGGCCCCGCACATCGCTATCGCTGCTGCTAGATTGCATGCAGGCCAATCTAGCGGGTCGCTCACTTCACCCGCTGGGTGAAGTGATCGCCCCCCCTCGTCTCCCCCCGCACGGTCAGCACAGATCGCGCTGTGCTGAGCGGCAGGAGAAATGTGTGCTGAGCGGTTCGCTCAGCACACATCTCTCCCAAATCGGCCCGTGGGTACTTGGCTTAAAAAACATATCCAGTAATAAAAAAAATAAAAATAAAAAACTGCTGAAACAAACAAACAAACAACATCCTGTGTAATGCTGTTATCAATCGTATTCACAGCTCCCCTCTCCCTTAAACCCATATAGTAGTCTCTACCCCCCTTCCCCCACCCCTGAACCCACATAGCAGTCAATACCCCCCTTCACCCCTTCCCCTGAACCTATACAGCAGTCTCTACCCCCCTCCTCTCCACTCTCCCTCCTCCTCCTCCTCTCCCCTCCGCCCTCCTCCTCCTCCCCCCGCCCCCTCCCCCCCCCCCCCCCCGTACCCATATAGCAGCTTTACCTTAGATGTGTTTTTTTCACTGTGGCAGATCTGCTGCCCAGATTATCCACCTTCCCTGCCAGATCCGCTGCCCGCTGCGCTGCGCAGAGCCGCTGCTGCTACCCGCTGCACTCTCCTGCCGTGGCTCCGCCCCTATGCCGCCCAGCGCCTGATGTCACAGAGGAAATCCCGGTCAGCAGACCGGGTATTTCCTCAGCGGCGCTGCGTCTCGGAGCTTCGTAGCGCAATGACAAGCGGCTCAGCCGGGCCGCTTGTCATTGCACAGTGGTATGGGACAGCGGGCCAGGCAGAATCGGTTCGCGGGCCGCATCCGGCCCGCGGGCCGCATGTTGCCCACCCCTAATATAGATGTATATAGCTGCTCCTTACATGAATGCCATCTGAAATTTTCGGATTATTTTTACTAGTTGGGCTTATATGTTCAATTAGTGGTATAGTACACATTAAAGGGCATTTATTTATATGTTCCTTAAGATAAGATGACATGTCTTCCGGATAAGAGTAAATGAGGCTAAGATATTGATTGCTTTTTTTATATTTATATATATTTTTTAGTAATGATTTTAAGTTAAAAGTTTATTATTCGCTATATGTATAATTGAGGCTCCTATGCGCTCGTATTAGATGGTTTTGATGGCACAGACTGTTTTTATACACTATTTTATTAATAAGGAAACATCATGTATAAATCCTTTATAGGACAATGATCTGCAGACACGAGTATAATGATCACAGGTGTGACAGATAATGGAAACTGTTGCCACGTACTCGGAACCGCTATGCGGCTCACAGCCGGAGAGAGATTTGACACGCTAAAAGGAAACTAGAATGACGGGATGACGTCATCGCGGTATTTAGCCGCGAGGTTTAAATAGAGCAAAAAGGAGCAGTGAGTTCATTTCTGATGAAGCCACTGAACCCGGAGGGAGGCGGAGAAACGCGTAAAAAGACTCACGGTACTTTCATCCATACCACCGCCAGTGGATACGCTCACCGCTAACTGCAGCCCCAAGCCGTTCCACATCATTGTATGGACTATATTCTCCAGAGATGACTGCATTCTAAGGTTACCAGCACCAGCAGCCGGGAGGAGTCCTGTGGACATAATAAACGGGAGAGTGCGGTGAGAATAATCACGTTGTCTGGCCAGACGATTTAAACAAGTCTATCCTGTCAGACTTATTCTTATGGTCCTCTGAATGTCAAACGGATCATTATAATACTCTGTGTTTTAGAAACATCCAATCACGGATATCAGGGACACTAATCAGCCGCAGAATCAAAGTGTTCTATGTCACGTTGATATAATGACATAATATCTTTAAACACTGAATGGACTTACAGTGATATAATGGACTGATTAATTCAATGTGTCTAAGCAGAGTGTGAAGCTATTCAGGAGTAGTGTGATTAATAGCTACAAAAGAAAGTATTCAGAGTGCCACATTGATACATTTTGTAGCAATTTAGTGATATCAATTTCTAACTGAGCCTCTATATATTTCTGTGTCTATTTAGACAATTATTTCAGGTGAAAGTGATTCACTGTGGTTATATTAATTAAATTTCAGTGTATTTTCATGTGAGATTTTTATAGGCTGTGTCATGTGCTTTGTTTCTTTTTTAATATATATAAAAGAAGTTTAATTACACCGGCCGGTGGTTTTGGATTTTTGAATGTAAATTTTAGAATATAATAATAATTTTGGCAAATAATAATAAATAAGAATAAAAATCTTTTGCCCAACCTATGTGCGCTGCAATATTTTTTTATCTCATTCATAAATTTACTCTCCATCAATTGAGAGGGCTAAGGCCCGTCGGAGTTTATAGATTACCTGTACCTTTTATTTTGTTACATGTTGTATTGTATGTAATGTGTTTATATTTCGCCTTTTTAGATAAAGAGAGTACAATCTCCAAACCATTTTAATTATTGATCTACAATAAAAGTTAAGTTATAATAGATTGTTTTTCTATTTCTATCTTTCCCCCTTTTTTTCTTTCCCTATTATTGATACAATGGTGTAGCACATGCATTCGAACACCAATTGAGTGCCCCATCATAGGAGAGTTCTTGTTTACCTTCCTTGGTAAAGTTTTGTATAAAAGTTTCCAGGAGTCTGCCATGCACCGGTTCCTGCTTCTGTGCTGTGACCCCTGGTGCTGTAAAGTGAGCTGCCACTTTGCAGCATCACTTTACTGCAAATAGGTCACACATGGAGGACCATGTGGCCAGCAGCGCTCACCGGAGCACTGATCCCTGGATCCTGGGTCTAGTAAGTAGGTTTTTTTTTTTCGTTTTTTTTTTAAAAGGTGATCAGCTTGTGTGTCCATCGGACACACAGAGCCGAGCATCAGAACCCGGTACCGCACAGCTTTCTCTGCCTGAGGACAGAGAAACCTGTGCAAGAGGCTGCTTATCGCAGTGCTGCCCTGTGATTACACCAGCTGGAGCTGGCGGTATTATCACAGGGCACACTGCTGTGTTAAAAAAAAGAAAATTGGGGGGTTAAATTCACCCATATCGCATTTCCCATTAAAAGTATGGGAAATGCAATGTGGGTTTTTAAAAAAAAAATGACAACTAACGGGTTTGGAGCAGTTTTTCACAAAAACTGCTCCAAAAACACCCTTATTTACATTGTTTTTTTTAGTAAAAATAATATTAATAAATTAGGGATGAGTGGGTTCGGTTCCCTGAGAACCAAACCCTACCGAGCATCATGTTCCAAGCCCGGATCCGAGTCCGGCTCGGGACTTCCCACTAGACTCGGAAACCAGAACGAGGCAAAACGTCATCATCCCGCTGTCGGATTCTCGTAGGTTTTGGATTCCATATAAGGAGCCGCGCGTTGCCGCCATTTTCACTCCAGTCCTCGAGAGTGTAGCGAGATTACATGTCTCCTAAGTGTCTGTGTGGGAAAGTGGTGTGGTGCGTGGGGTAGCGATTTGCTGTTTTGTGTCATTTCAGTACTGTCTTGTGCTGCATCAGTCCAGTAGTGGTGTCTTGTACTGTAACAGTCCATTCACAGTGGTGGTGTCCTATGCTGCCATAAGTCCAGTGCTGCAGTATAAATCCAGTCCAGTGCAGTGGTACTGTCTTGTGCTGCATCAGTCCAGTGGTGGTGTTCTGTACGGCCATAAGTCCAGTGGTGGTGTCCTATGCTGCCATAAGTCCAGTGCTGCTGTTTAAATCCAGTCCAGTGCAGTGGTGCTGTCTTGTGCTGCATCAGTCCAGTGGTGGTGTCCTGTGCTGCTATAAGTCCAGTGGTGGTGTCCTGTGCTGCAATAAGTCCAGTGGTGCTGCTGCATATGTCCAGTCCAGTGATGCTGTGTTGTGCTGCATCAGTCCAGTGATGCTGTGTTGTGCTGCAATAAGTCCAGTGGTGGTATCCTGTGCTGCTATAAGTCCAGTGATGTAGCCGTATAAGTCCAGAAGTACTGCCGTATAAGTCCAGGGGTACTGCCATATAAGTCCACTGGTACTGCCATATAAATCCAGGTACTGCCGTATAAGTATAGTGGTACTGCCGTATAAGGCCAGTGGTACAGGCATATACTGTAAGTCCAGTCCAGTGGTAGTACCGTATAAGTCCAGTGGTACTGCCGTATAAGTCCAGTGCTACTGCCATATAATTCCAGGGGTACTTCCGTATAAGTTCAGGGGTACTGCCGTATAAGTCCAGTCCAGTGGTGCAGCCGTATAAGTCCAGGGGTACCGCCATATAAGTCCAGGGGTACTGTTGTATAAGTCCAGGATTGCTGCTGTATATTTCCAGTCCAGTGGTGCAGCCGTATAAGTCCAGGGGTACTGCCGTATAAGTCCAGGATTGCTGCCGTATATGTCCAGTCCAGTGGTGCAGCCATATAAGTCCAGGGGTACTGCCGTATAAGCCCAGGGGTACTACCATATAAGTCCTGTGGTACTGCCGTGTAAGTCATGGGGTACTGCCCTATAAGTCCAAAGGTACTGCTGTATAAGTCCAGGGGTACTGCGTATAAGTCCAGGGGTGCTGCCGTATAAGTCCAGTCCAGTTGTGCAGCCGTATAAGTCCAGGGGTACTCCTGTATAAGCCTAAGGGAACTGCCATATAAGTCCAGTGGAACTGCCCTATAAGTCCAGGGGTACTGCCCTATAAGTCCAGGGGTACTTCTGTATAAGTTCAGTCCAGTGGTGCAGCCGTATAAGTTCAGGTGTACTGCCGTATAAGTCCAGGGGTACTGCCGTATAACTTCACTCCAGTGGTGCAGCCGTATAAGTCCAGGGGTACTGCCGTATAAGTCCATGGGTACTGCCGTATAAGTCCAGGGGTACTGCTGTATAGGTCCAGTCCAGTAGGGCAGCCATATAAGTCCGGCGGTACTTCCGTATAAGTTCAGGTGTAGTGCCGTATAAGTCCAGGGGTACTGCCGTATAACTCCACTCCAGTGGTGCAGCCATATAAGTCCAGGGGTACTGCCGTATAAGTCCGTGGGTACTGCCGTATAAGTCCAGGGGTACTGCTGTATAGGTCCAGTACAGTGGGGCAGCCATATAAGTCCGGGGGTACTTCCGTATAAGTCCAGGGGTGCTGCCGTATAAGTCCAGTCCAGTGGTGCAGCCGTATAAGTCCAGGGGTACTCCTGTATAAGCCTAAGGGTACTGCCATATAAGTCCAGTGGAACTGCCCTATAAGTCCAGGGGTACTGCCCTATAAGTCCAGGGGTACTGCTGTATAAGTCCAGGGGTACTTCTGTATAAGTTCATTCCAGTGGTGCAGCCGTATAAGTTCATGTGTACTGCCGTATAAGTCCAGGGGTACTGCCGTATAACTCCACTCCAGTGGTGCAGCCGTACAAGTCCAGGGGTACTGCCGTATAAGTCCATGGGTACTGCCGTATAAGTCCAGGGGTACTGCTGTATAGGTCCAGTCCAGTAGGGCAGCCATATAAGTCCGGCGGTACTTCCGTATAAGTTCAGGTGTAGTGCCGTATAAGTCCAGGGGTACTGCCGTATAACTCCACTCCAGTGGTGCAGCCATATAAGTCCAGGGGTACTGCCGTATAAGTCCGTGGGTACTGCCGTATAAGACCAGGGGTACTGCTGCATAGGTCCAGTCCAGTGGGGCAGCCATATAAGTCCGGGGGTACTTCCGTATAAGTCCAGGGGTACTGCCGTTTAAGTCCAGTCCAGTGGTGCAGCCATGTAAGTCCAGGGGTACTCCTGTATAAGTCCAGGGGTACTGCCATATAAGTCCAGGGGTACTACCGTATAAGTCCAGTCCAGTGGTGCAGCCATATAAGTCCAGGGGTACTGCTGTATAACTCCAGTCCAGTGGTGCAGCCATATAAGTCCAGGGGTACTGCCGGATAAGTCCGTGGGTATTGCCGTATAAGTCCAGGGGTACAGCTGTATAGGTCCAGTCCAGTGGGGCAGCCATATAAGTCCGGGGTACTTCCGTATAAGTCCAGGGGTACTGCCGTTTAAGTCCAGTCCAGTGGTGCAGCCATGTAAGTCCAGGGGTACTCCTGTATAAGTCCAGGGGTACTGCCGTATAAGTCCAGGGATACTACCGTATAAGTCCAGTCCAGTGGTGCAGCCATATAAGTCCAGGGGTACTGCTGTATAACTCCAGTCCAGTGGTGCAGCTTTATAAGTTCAGGGTTACTGCTGTATAAGTCCAGCGGTACTGGCGTATAAGTCCAGTCCAGTGGTGCAGCTGTATAAGTCCAGGGGTGCTGCCATATAAGTCCAGGGGTACTGCCATATAAGTCCAGGGGTACTGCCATATAAGTCCAGTGGTACTGCCGTATAAGTCCAGTCCAGTGGTGTAGCCGTATAAGTCCAGGGGTACTGCCATCTAAGTCCAGGGGTACTGCCATATAAGTTGAGGGGTACTGCCGTATAAGTCCAGGATTGCTGCCGTATATGTCCAGTCCAGTGGTGCAGCCGTATAAGTCCAGGGGTACTGCCATATAAGTCCAGTGGTACTGCCATATAAGTCATGGGGTACTGCCTTATAAGTCTAAAGGTACTGCTGTATAAGTCCAGGGGTACTGTGTATAAATCCAGGGGTGCTGCCGTATAAGTCCAGACCAGTGGTGCAGCCATATAAATCCAGGGGTACTGCCGTATAAGCCTAAGGGTACTGCCCTATAAGTCCAGGGGTACTGCCCTATAAGTCCAGGGGTACTGCTGTATAAGTCCAGGGGTACTTCTGTATAAGTTCAGTCTAGTGGTGCAGCCGTATAAGTCCAGGTGTACTGCCGTATAAGTCCAGGGGTACTGTCGTATAACTCCACTTCAGTGGTGCAGCTGTATAAGTCCAGGCGTACTGCCGTATAAGTCCGGGGGTACTGCCGTATAAGTCCAGGGGTACTGCCATATAAATCTAGGTGTACTGCCATATAAGTCCAATCCAGTGGTGCAGTCATATAAGTCCAGGGGTACTGCTGTATTAGTCCAGGGGTACTGCCGTATAAATCCAGGGGTACTACCGTATAAGCCCAGTCCAGTGGTTCAGCCATATAAGTCCAGCGGTACTGCCGTATAATTCCAGTCCAGTGGTGCAGCTGTATAAGTCCAGGGGTGCTGTCATAAAAGTCCAGGGGTACTGCCGTATAAGTCCACTGGTACTGCCGTATAAGTCCAGGGATACTGCTGTATAAGTCCAGTCCAGCGGTGCAGCCATATAAGTCCAGGGGTACTGCCGTATAAGTTCAGTGAAACTGGCGTATAAGTCCAGGTGTACTGCCATATAAGTCCACCAATATTGTGCGTGCATTACATCTGGCCAAATTCCAGCACGTCCCATGTTTTGCACATACAATTAATTTGGTGGTGCAGAATTTTTTGGATAATGACAGGGGCGTGCAGGAGATGGTGTCGGTGGTCCAAAAAATTGCGGGCCACTTTCGACATTCAGCCACTGCGTCCCACTCCTAGATGGGCCAGGTGTTTGTGCCACACACTTGTGTCATTTAGCTTAGTCATCCATGTACCTCATTGCACCTCTTTTTCTTCTTTGCATGATGAGCTGTTTGGGGCCTAGTTTTAAAAGTGCCATCCTGTCTGCCACTACAGTGCCACTCCGAGATGGGCCAGGTGTTTGTGCCGCACACTTGTGTTGCTTTGCAAAGTCATCCAGCTACCTCATTGCACCTCTTTTTCTTCTTTGCATGATGTGCTGTATGGGGCCTAGTTTTTAAAAGTGCCATCCTGTCTGACACCGCAGTGCAACTCCTAGATTTGCCAGATGTTTGTGCCGCACACTTGTGTCGCTTTGCAAAGTCATCCAGCTACCTCGGTGCTACCTTTTGGCCTAAAAACAATATTGTGAGATGTGAGGTGTGAGGTGCTCAGAATAGACTGGAAATGAGTGGAAATGGATGTTATTGAGGATAATAATACCGTAGGATCAAAATAACCCCCAAATACTGTGATTTTAGCTTTTTTTGTGTTTTTTTCAAAAATCATCAAGATCCAAAACCAAAACCAGAAAGGGTTGTTTTGGCAAAACCATTCCAGATCCAAGACATGAGCGAGGATCCAGACCCAAAACCAAAACACGAAAAGTGCCCGCCGCACATCTCTATAATAAATACATCCCATAGAGTCTAAGGGACCCTCCGATCATCCCCAAGAACCATTGCAAGGTTGTATGGGCTTCAATGTCAGGAGCCTACAGCTCTCAGCCATCTAACTCTCCCCATAGTGGGAGATATAACTAAGGCCTAGATGTATCAAGCCCTGGAGAGTAATAAATAGTACAGTGATTAAGTGCCAGTCAATCAGCTCCTACTGTAACTGTCATTTTTCAAACACAGCCTATAACATGGCAGTTAGCAGCTGATTGGCTTAATATCCCCAGTTTTTATTTTATGATAGCAAAAGACTAGCACACTGAAAACTTCTGCAAAAAAAAGCAAGACCATTAAAGCTAGGCATGGGACCTAATACTCTAGCACTGAATAGTATACATAGAACGTTTATTTAGGTATTAGTGCGAGCAGTCAAATAGCCACAACCGCAGGGTACTGACAGGGTGGCTGATCGACTCAGGTGACCAGAGACTGGACGTATGGGGGTGGGGTGGGGGGTGCATTATTTGCTGGACAGCACTGGGTCACCACCGGAAAATAAGGTATGACAGCGCTCAGCATGACATATAAATACTCAGATTGTTATACATAAAGGAATCCCGATCGCAATTTTTGTTCTGTTTAGCAATAATATAATTAATCAAGTATTGTACCTAATAAGAAAATCATGGATGATATGGTCACTGCACAAGACATTGCAACTTTGATGGTATAAAATGTTGTTTGCTAGCAATTGGAACGGGTCTGGAACTGTAACCTCAAGAATGCCCTTGGTGAGCAGCACATCTGGGAGTTTATTGAATAAGGTGCAATTTCTACTGCAAGATTTAAAGTGGCAATATAGGATTAGCAGTATGACGTGTTTTGCCATGAAAAAATTAGCTACATGAAATCCGACCACAAAAGGTTAAATGTGTCACTACATTGAGTGAAGTGCACCTGGGAATACCTGAATCTTCAGAAGTTTATCTGCAGAGGTAGGTTTATTTATTTATTTTTTAATGTCTATGTGGGGGGGGGGGGGGCACATTCTTTTAATGCTTGCACTTGGAGCCAAGTTGTCTAGAAACAGCCCTGCCCAGCGCTCAGCAGCTCTCCAAGTACTCCAGGCCTGGGTGAACCCAACTCTTCTTCCAGGTCCTCTCTCAACAGCCTCTCCCAAGGTGGGCGCATCTCCTCTGGTCTCTGGGTGATTACATCTGCAGCCAGCACCCTGGAAGGACAAATCAGTGACTTTTGCAATTACCATGGTCAGAAAACCAAGGTAAGAGCTGTTTCCACTGCAGTGTTACTGGGTTTTACTGGCTAAAAACCGCGTCGATACCCGGGAAGAAATCTGTTTTTTTTCCCCCATGGAGCCATTACCACTGAGCCACGTTACGGGTAGACACCGCAATTTTACCCAGGTTTTTTAGGCAGTGGAAAAGGGGTAGTCTGGATCAATTTCACAGAAATATTATGCTTAAAAGTGTAGCACCTCAGACTTTGATAAGGGGAAGAAGCAGCTCAATAATACCCCTTTCAGACTTAAGACCTGGGAAATACACAGGTACGACCCAGGGCTATCAACCCAGGAATTTCCCAGGTCTCAGTCTGAGTCCACTAGTCACCCTACACCAAAAACTCAGGAAATTACCGGGTCAGATGCATTCTCACTGAACCCAGGTCTGTCCTCCAATTTGATGCTTATTTAAAGGGGAGGCTTTCATGTATATTATTCAGCCTTTGATATTTGTTAATGGCAAATTTATGGTTTTATTTCCTATTTAAATATTTTTTTTCTTTAAAGCTGTGCTTCTTACTACAGTAGGTAATTCTTTTTTTATGTTTTCTTACTTAGGTGAGCCCACTCACATTCTTCTTCCCAGACCCAGCTATCAGCCAGTATTATCATTCCTTAGTTTCAGATCTGCCCTTCTCACGCAGGGCTGTTTCTAGACAATTTGGCTCCTGGTGTGAACACACAAAGAATGCATGATTGCACGGCTGACCCGGCCCTAAAAATGGCCCTGTTCTCATGTGTGAATTTCCTGTAAGTATACAGCATTTGTATAGTCTGCCGCAGAGCCGGCCCTAGCCAATTTGATGCCCTAGGCAAAATTTTGTCTGGTGCCCCCTAGCTCCGCCGCTAGTTCTGCATCTGTACCTGCAACGCTCAGGTAGTGGGGCCCACCGGGGGGTTACCCTGTGGGCCAGTTCAACTCTGCACAATGCCACACAGTAATGACCATAATACATATAATTCCACACAGTAAAGGAACCTTACACATATGCCCCACATTAGTAATGCCCATAATACACATAATGCCACACAGTAATGCACCTTACACATATGCCCCACATTAGTAATGCCCATAATACACATATACTGCCACAGATACTGCCACACTTGCTGGTTATACAAAAAGATCAGTATCAAACGTAGAAACTGTCCATTCTCTTCACTATTCAGTGTGTTTGCTGGTGTCTGTTACTCCCGTTAACTGCATGCACTTTACTTTATACTGTGGGAGCTAAATGCTCTGCCCTCCAGTCTGATGTGTCCAAAAGTCACGCTGCACTGATGTTTCATATAGAAATAGCACAACGCAACTTACTGACCACATTACAGTGCTAGATGGCAGGGGAATTTTACGGTATGGACTGACTAGGAAATAAAGTGTGGGGAGAACACTGCCCATGTTATGTCCCTGCAGACACCTGGGGTTTGCACAGGGATAAGGGACACACACAGGATGGCAGGGTCCCCCTCCCCCATGTGCACAAGCAGTATAGGTGATGTCAGGTTTCTGTGAAGCAGTCTTCCAAAATACACGTGTTATCATAAGAAGCCATCCAGTAATAACCTTATATAGTCAGTAAAAATGTCACAGGTCCAGGAATTGCATTTACTGGGCTTCTGCTGTCTGTCTGAGGTCTCACAAGTCAGGGGCATTCAAGCATGTCAGAGGAAGTTTAAGGCACAGTGTGCATTTTTTTTCACAAATGTAAACAGCAGTGTATACAAGTACTGATTGAATACATTTGGAAAGTAACAGTTAGTTTGCGGACTGTCCCTCTCAGCATGAGATACTGCAGGTACATGGTTGGATGCCCCTAGACATGCTTGAATGCCCTAGGCAAATGCCTAGCCTGCCTATAGCTAAGGCCGGCTCTGGTCTGCCGTGTAACTTAGTTGGGTTTTCTTATAACCATTCGCCGAACAGCCAGTCAGACACTTTTCTTCCAACCGGGTCTAAAAACCCAGGTTGTATGCATTCACACTAGAGGTGACACAGGTGGCACGTGGGAAAAAAACCCTGGTAGACAGCAGGGCATGGACCCAGGACTTCAACCCGGGTTGTTGCTGTTCACACATCGCAAAAACCCAGGTCGATGCATGTTCATGGGCAAAAAAACCCCAGGTTGTCTGAAAGGGGTATTATAGAAAATCCTCCCATAAGATTGTTCAAACATTTGCACACTGTTATCTTTTCCTACAAACCATAAACTTACCTATAGGCTTGGTCAGGATTAATTCATCTGATCATAAATTTGGATTATAGAAAATGCTCATCTCCATCCAACAGCCGTTGCTCTGCATAAAATGAATCTCTGATCCATTGATCCTCTGCTGCCATCTGATGAGCAATGTGGGAAATGTTGTTTCCTTTAATGTCAGCTTTTTTGTAACTGAAGTATTTTTATTGAAGAAAAAAGTTTTACATTACAGACAATTCAAGTCAGTATAAACATACATATGTTATAAAACATAGCAATATCCGATCTGTAATAATATTAAAATAAACAATAGGGGAGAAAGAAAAGAGAAGAAGGAGAAAAGGAAATAACAATTTTAAATGATAGATCGATGAGTATGCACATGTTCTAAGATTCATATCATTCGATCCATGGGGATATGGATTATAAAGTTCATCTCGTAATAGAAGATGGTATGATAACTGAAGAGTCAGTTTTAAGGCTCAGTCTAGCTCTCAAGAATAACATCCTAAGGTATGTTGTGGGAGAGAATACATCATCCGTCCTAATTCAAAGCATGACCGCAAGCAATATGTGTAGTATAATAGTTTGACCAGGGACCTGGGTAACCATTTGCTTAGAGGCGTGTAGCCATAGAATATTTAAATCCTATAGTTTCCATTTCAAAGCTGCGGTGAAGATTAGCTATGATCTTTGACTACTTAGGGAGATCAGCTCTTTTCCAATATTGAGTCAAAGCGGCCCGGGTAGCAAAAAGTATATGACTTACGATGTAAGTATTTACAGCTTGGAGAGAAGGGGTAAAGTAGTGTAAACAGACAATTTCAGGGAGTAGCGGGAGGGAGACATCCATTACTTCATTAATCAAATAAAAAAACTCATTTATTTATTAACAGTTTCTTATATAGCGCAGCATATTCCATTGCGCTTTACAATTAGAACAACAGTAATAGAACAAAACTGGGTAAAAACAGACAGACACAGAGGTAGGATTCCAAAATGGTTTAATTTTTGGACATGACCAGAATATATGAGCTAGAGTACCCTCCAGACCACAGTGCCTCCAACAAAATTTAGAAGACTCTGGCCAAATTTTATGCAATATATCTGTTGTGTGGTGGAGACCATGAATTAATTTAAACAATTTCTGAATGATTAATGCATCTAGACATCGGAAAAACATTAAAGATACTTTATTCCAATACTCATCTGACAATACGATATTCAGCTCTGATTCCCATCTAACTTGTATTTGACGTTTCGGTTAATCATGGGGAGCAAAGAGCGTGGCATACCATAAAGAGTTACCACTTTTGTAACCTGGAGTGGAAAACTTAGATAGCATTTACATATGGTGGAGGAGAAGGGAGAAAATGTGGAGCAGGTGAGTGTGTTATAATCCAGTGTCTGATGTGTAAATACTTATAAAAGTCCTTGACTAGGACAGAATATTGTGTTTGTAGCTGTTGGAAGGATTTCATATGCGCATTATTATATAACTGTTTAATTGAGAGTATACCCAAATCTTGTCAATTGTGTGAAGAAATATCAAAAATTTATTTTGATACTGCCAAAAGGGATAAACTGGAAGAAGGAAGGTAGAATTCACTTGTAGAAGTAATTAATTTATCCCAAACTACTAGGGTATTTGAGAAACTCTTTAAGAGTGTAGCAGAGGAAGGTCTACAAGAATTCTTAGTCCAAATTAAATCACCTAGAGGAAAACACTGGCACATATGTCTTTTGATAGCCACCCAAGGTTTCGCAGGATGCGGTTTGAGCCAATCTTTCAGATGGTCAAGTAAACAGGCGTGCTGGTATAGTTCAAGGTTAGGAAAGGAAAAACCCCTTACTACTTTTAGACCTGTGTAGATGAGATCTAGCCATCCTAGGTCTTTTTCCTTACCAGATAAAGGTTGACATTACTGTATAAAATTTATTACCTAAGGTAAATATAACCAAATATGGGATGGCTCTGAATAAATAAAGGATTTTAGGGAGGAGCCAGTGCTGTTTCTAGCATCAGGCGAGGCATGCAACTGCATGGAGCACCCGCCACGCCATTTTTCTCCTGTCCTTACTGCTCCCCCTCCTCCCTGACATAGTGCTCTGTTCGGGGGCGGAGTTTTGTGGAATGACGCGTTTTCATTGTGACATCATGATGCAACACATATTTTCTCATTAGTCTGCCCCCCTGAGCAGAGTAATATGGTAGGGAGGAGAGGGGAGCGAGCGGGAAGCTTCAGGAGCTGGCAGGCGGGAGCAGGCAGAATTAGGAGCGAGCGGGTGGGCAGGCGAGTGGGAGCTGTACACAAAACTAGCTTTACCCCTGGCAACTAGCATTACACACCCCTGGCAACTAGCATTACCCCTGGCAACTAGCATTACCCCTGGCAACTAGCATTACACACCCCTGGCAACTAGCATTATCCCTGGCAACTAGCATTACACACCCCTGGAAACTAGCATTACACACCACTGGCAACTAGCATTACCCCTGGCAACTAACATTACCCCTGGCAACTAGCATTACACACCCCTGGCAACTAGCATTACACACCCCTGGAAACTAGCATTACACCCCACTGGCAACTAGCATTACCCCTGGCAACTAACATTACCCCTGGGAACTAGCATTACACACCCCTGGCAACTAGCATTACCCCTGGCAACTAGCATTACACACCCCTGGAAACTAGCATTACACACAACTGGCAACTAGCATTACCCCTGGCAACTAACATTACCCCTGGCAACTAGCATTACACACCCCTGGCAACTAGCATTACCCCTGGCAACTAGCATTACACACCCCTGGTAACTAGCATTACCCCTGGCAATGAGCATGTCCCCCATCCCAGAGCATGAAACCCCTGGCAACGAGCATGGATCCCAGAGCATGAAACCCCTGGCAATGAGCAAGACACCCAGCCCATGAAACCACTGGCAATGAACAAGCATAACACCCAGCACATGAAACTCCTGGCAACGAGCATGACACCCAGCGCGTGTCCCTTGGCAACGAGCAGGTAATTTAAAAGTAATTAGAAGCTTTACTGTAGGGCATAATGTATCATGGGCATTGCAGTATGTGACATAATATGATGCAGGGGGCATAATATAGTGCTCCTTGCATATTAAGCCACATTACTGTGGAGCTTAACATGGTGGAATTTATTTTTCTCCCTGTGGTGGCTGTGGTCTTTTGGTACAGGGTCAAAAACTGGGGTGTAAGGTAGTCTTTTCCTGTGAGGACTCACCCATTTTAGCGAGACCATTCCGATTTTAACGAGGCCATGACCCCTCATCGGGAGCTATGGGGGGGGGGCACATTTTTAAATCTCGCACTAGGAGCCAAATTGTCTAGAAACAGCCCTAGGAGGAGCATCATTTTGATAGGCGAGAGGTGCCCCACCATGAATATATCATAATTTATGCACTGTTTAGTGAGTTCTCTAAACTGGGCAAGGAGGGGTAGGTAATTGAAATTGATTTAATATTACATCTCAGAGGTTTAGAGGGATTTTAATTCCTAAATATTGAAGAGAAGAGTTTTGCCAAGAATAATTATAATGAGACTGTAGGGACTGAAGAAGAGGTTGATCGATACCCAAAGGAAGAGCTTCAGTTTTAGAAGTGTTAAGTTTATAGTATGATATATTGGAGTAATCTCGAAGAATTCTATGAAGAGCTGGAAGGGATGATTCAATATTCATTATAAATAAGAGGACATCATCCGCAAATAGGCAGATCTTATGGTGAATTGTACCTATTAAAAACCCCTCTATCTGTGGTGAAGTTTTTCTGCTAAGGGTTCTATTGCTAAAGTGAAGATTAATGGTGATAATGTACAACCTTGGAAAGTTCCATTGGTAATAGGGAAAGAATTTGAAAGAAACTTGTTACTGAAGACTTGTGCAGTGGGATTAGAATACAAATGTAGAATAGCCTGAAAAAATTTGCATGAGAAACCAAACCTACCAAGAACCTCCGTCATATAGAGCCAACATATCCTGTCAAAAGCCTTCTCTGCGTCAAGTGATAGCAATAGTAAAGGCTTCTGATTGGCAGAGTAGGTTTCGAGGAGAGAAAACTCTTCTGGTGTTATCCGGGCCTTGTCTGCCCATTGTAAAACCAACTTGATCATGAGCAACCAAAGTGGCAATCAGCAGATTTAGTGTACTCACGATTAGTTTTGCATAATTCTTTATATCTGTATTCAAGAGTGCTATTAGTCTATAATTTTGACATAAAGACCGGTTCTTGTCAGGTTTGAGTATAGTAACTATCTGGGCCTACAGCATTTCAGCAGGAAAGGAATTTTCAGAAATAACATTATAGAGGTTTATTAAAATGGGGGAAAGGGGATCTTGAAAAATAATATACTGTACAGTAGACTTTATTAATAAATCCATCCGGGCCCGGAGCTTTATCTATTTTAAGCAATTTCAAAGCAGAATGAAGTTCCCTGCCAATCCAAGGAGAGCATAGTGCAGGAGGGTCCTCAGGAGAAATAGATGGCAGCTTAACTGAGTCCAGGAAAGAGTGTATGAGAATTGCTGAGGGTTGAGGAGTGCAATTATCTCGGTTAAGTTTATATAGTTTCTCATAATAGAAAGCAAATTGATTAGCAATATCCTTCGGATTCGAGGATAGGGACCCATCTGGTTTAGAAAGAGTTTTTATTCTATTAATTATGTTTTTTCCCCTTAGTATTCATGCTAATGGTTTACAAGCTCTATTTCCAAGAGTGTAAAATTTCTGGTTCAATTTAGAAATTGCACGTTGAATGTAGTGATGTGCACCGGCAATTTTTCGGGTTTTGTGTTTTGGTTTTGGGTTCGGTTCCGCGGCCGTGTTTTGGGTTCGAGCGCGTTTTGGCAAAACCTCACCGAAATTTTTCTGTCGGATTCGGGTGTGTTTTGGATTCGGGTGTTTTTTTCAAAAAACCCTAAAAAACAGCTTAAATCATAGAATTTGGGGGTCATTTTGATACCATAGTATTATTAACCTCAATAACCATAATTTCCACTCATTTTCAGTCTATTCTGAACACCTCACACCTCACAATATTATTTTTAGTCCTAAAATTTGCACCGAGGTCGCTGGATGACTAAGCTAAGCGACCCAAGTGGCCGACACAAACACCTGGCCCATCTAGGAGTGGCACCTCAGTATCACGCAGGATGGCCCTTCAAAAAAATACTCCCCAAACAGCACATGACGCAAAGAAAAAAGAGGCGCAATGAGGTAGCTGTGTGACTAAGATAAGCGACCCAAGTGGCCGACACAAACACCTGGCCCATCTAGGAGTGGCACTGCAGTGTCACGCAGGATGGCCCTTCAAAAAATACTCCCCAAACAGCACATGACGCAAAGAAAAAAAGAGGCGCAATGAGGTAGCTGTGTGACTAAGCTAAGCGACCCTAGTGGCCGACACAAACACCTGGCCCATCTAGGAGTGGCACTGCAGTGTCACGCAGGATGGCCCTTCAAAAAAATACTCCCCAAACAACACATGACGCAAAGAAAAATGAAAGAAAAAAGAGGTGCAAGATGGAATTGTTCTTGGGCCCTCCCACCCACCCTTATGTTGTATAAACAGGACATGCACACTTTAACAAACCCATCATTTCAGCGACAGGGTCTGCCACACGACTGTGACTGAAATGACTGGTTGGTTTGGGCCCCCACCAAAAAAGAAGCAATCAATCTCTCCTTGCACAAACTGGCTCTACGGAGGCAAGATGTTCACCTCATCATCATCATCCGATTCATCACCCCTTTCACTGTGTACATCCCCCTCCTCACAGATTATTAATTCATCCCCACTGGAATTCACCAACTCAGGTCCCCGTGTACTTTCTGGAGGCAATTGCTGCTGGTGAATGTCTCCACGGAGGAATTGATTTTAATGAACATCATCTTCTCTACATTTTCTGGAAGTAACCACGTACGCCGATTGCTGACAAGGTGAGCGGCGGCACTAAACACTCTTTCGGAGTACACACTGGAGGGAGGGCAACTTAGGTAGAATAAAGCCAGTTTCTGCAAGGGCCTCCAAATTGCCTCTTTTTCCTGCCAGTATATGTACGGACTGTCTGACGTGCCTACTTGGATGCGGTCACTCATATAATCCTCCACCATTCTTTCAATGGTGACAGAATCATATGCAGTGACAGTAGACGACATGTCAGTAATCGTTGGCAGGTCCTTCAGTCCGGACCAGATGTCAGCACTCGCTCCAGACTGCCCTGCATCACCGCCAGCGGGTGGGCTCGGAATTCTTAGCCTTTTCCTCGCACCCCCCAGTTGCGGGAGAATGTGAAGGAGGAGATGGTGACGGGTCACGTTCCGCTTGACTTGACAATTTTCTCACCAGCAGGTCTTTGAACCTCTGCAGACTTGTGTCTGCCAGAAAAAGAGATACAACGTAGGTTTTAAATATAGGATCGTCGCGAGCACGGTGGCCAAAATGTAGTGCTCTGATTTCAACAGATTGACCACCAGTGAATCCTGGTTAAGCGAATGAAGGGCTCCATCCACAAGTCCCACATGCCTAGCGGAATCGCTCTGTTTTAGCTCCTCCTTCAATGCCTCCAGCTTCTTCTGCAAAAGCCTGATGAGGGCAATGACCTGACTCAGGCTGGCAGTGTCTGAACTGACTTCACGTGTGGCAAGTTCAAAAGGTTGCAGAACCTTGCACAACGTTGAAATCATTCTCCACTACGCTTGAGACAGGTGCATTCCACCTCCTTTGCCTATATCATGGGCAGATGTATAGGCTTGAATGGCCTTTTGCTGCTCCTCCATCCTCTGAAGCATATAGAGGGTTGAATTCCACCTCGTTACCACCTCTTGCTTCAGATGATGGCAGGGCAGGTTCAGGTGTTTTTGGTGGTGCTCCAGTCTTCTGTACGCGGTGCCTGTACGCCGTAAGTGGCCCGCAGCGCCAGCAGCAGTAGGCGTTACACTCAAGGATGCATCGGAGGAATCCCAGGCAGGAGAGGACTCGTCAGACTTGCCAGTGACATGGCCTGCAGGACTATTGGCTTTCCTGGGTAAAGAGGAAATTGACACTGAGGGAGTTGGTGGTGTGGTTTGCGTGACCTTGGTTACAAGAGGAAGGGATTTACTGGTCAGTGGACTGCTTCCGCTGTCGCCCAAAGTTTTTGAACTTGTCACTGACTTATGATGAATGCGCTGCAGGTGACGTATAAGGGAGGATGTTCCGAGGTGGTTAACGTCCTTACCCCTACTTATTACAGCTTGACAAAGGCAACACACGGCTTGACACCTGTTGTCCGCATTTGTGTTGAAATAATTCAACACCGAAGAGCTGATTTTTTTTGTATTTTGACCAGGCATGTCAATGGCCATATTCCTCCCACGGACAACAGGTGTCTCCCCGGGTGCCTGACTTAAACAAACCACCTCACCATCAGAATCCTCCTTGTCAATTTCCTCCCCAGCGCCAGCAACACCCATATCCTCATCCTGGTGTACTTCAACACTGACATCTTCAATTTGACTATCAGGAACTGGACTGCGGGTGCTCCTTCCTGCACTTGCAGGGGGCGTGCAAATGGTGGAAGGCGCAAGCTCTTCCCGTCCAGTGTTGGGAAGGTCAGGCATTGCAACCGACACAATTGGACTCTCCTTGGGGATTTGTGATTTCGAAGAACGCACAGTTCTTTGCTGTGCTTATGCCAGCTTAAGTCTTTTCATTTTTCTAGCGAGAGGCTGAGTGCTTCCATCCTCATGTGAAGCTGAACCACTAGCCATGAACATAGGCCAGGGCCTCAGCCGTTCCTTGCCACTCCGTGTCGTAAATGGCATATTGGCAAGTTTACGCTTCTCCTCAGACGCTTTTAATTTTGATTTTTGGGTCATTTTTTTTACTGATCTTTTGTGTTTTGGATTTTACATGCTCTGTACTATGACATTGGGCATCGGCCTTGGCAGACGACGTTGATGGCATTTCATCGTCTCGGCCATGACTAGTGGCAGCAGCTTCAGCATGAGGTGTAAGTGGATCTTGATCTTTCCCTATTTTTTTAACCTCCACATTTTTGTTCTCCATATTTTAATGCGCACAACTAAAAGACACCACAGGTATACAATGTAGATGGATGGATATACTACTAGTATACTTTATGTATGACGACGAGTGATGACACAGAGGTAGGTACAGCAGTGGCCTACCGTACTGCTATATACAGTATAATGGACCTGGTGGACACTGTCAGCAGACTGCGTTTATAGTATAAAGAAAAAAAAGACACCACAGTTATACAATGTAGATGGATGGATATACTACTAGTATACTTTATGTATGACGACAAGTGACGACACAGAGGTAGGTACAGCAGTGGCCTACCGTACTGCTATATACAGTATAATGGACCTGGTGGACACTGTCAGCAGACTGCGTTTATAGTATAAAGAAAAAAAGACACCACCGGTATACAATGTAGATGGATGGATATACTACTAGTATACTTTATGTATGACGACGAGTGATGACACAGAGGTAGGTACAGCAGTGGCCCACCATACTGCTATATACAGTATAATGGACCTGGTGGACACTGTCAGCAGACTGCGTTTATAGTATAAAGAAAAAAAGACACCACAGGTATACAATGTAGATGGATGGATATACTACTAGTATACTTTATGTATGACGACGAGTGACGACACAGAGGTAGGTACAGCAGTGGCCTACCGTACTGCTATATACAGTATAATGAACCTGGTGGACACTGTCAGCAGACTGCGTTTATAGTATAAAGAAAAAAAGACAACACAGGTATACAATGTAGATGGATGGATATACTACTAGTATACTTTATGTATGACGACGAGTGACGACACAGAGGTAGGTACAGCAGTGGCCTACCGTACTTCTATATACAGTATAATGGACCTGGTGGACACTGTCAGCAGACTGCGTTTATAGTATAAAGAAAAAAAAAAAAAGACACCACAGGTATACAATGTAGATGGATGGATATACTACTAGTATACTTTATGTATGACGACAAGTGACGACACAGAGGTAGGTACAGCAGTGGCCTACCGTACTGCTATATACAGTATTATGGACCTGGTGGACACTGTCAGCAGACTGCGTTTATAGTATAAAGAAAAAAAGACACCACCGGTATACAATGTAGATGGATGGATATACTACTAGTATACTTTATGTATGACGACGAGTGACGACACAGAGGTAGGTACAGCAGTGGCCTACCGTACTGCTATATACAGTATAATGGACCTGGTGGACACTGTCAGCAGACTGCGTTTATAGTATAAAGAAAAAAAGACACCACAGGTATACAATGTAGATGGATGGATATACTACTAGTATACTTATGGACGACGAGTGACGACACAGAGGTAGGTACAGCAGTGGCCTACCGTACTGCTATATACAGTATAATGGAC
Source organism: Pseudophryne corroboree (assembly GCF_028390025.1). NCBI lineage: Eukaryota > Metazoa > Chordata > Amphibia > Anura > Myobatrachidae > Pseudophryne > Pseudophryne corroboree. Next base: position 837,467,108 of record NC_086445.1, read on the forward strand.
CTGGTGGACACTGTCAGCAGACTGCGTTTATGGTATAAAAAAAAAAAAGACACCACAGGTATACAATGTAGATGGATGGATATACTACTAGTATACTTTATGTATGATGACGAGTGACGACACAGAGGTAGGTACAGCAGTGGCCTACCGTACTGCTATATACAGTATAATGGACCTGGTGGACACTGTCAGCAGACTGCGTTTATAGTATAAAGAAAAAAAGACACCACAGGAGTGTTTTTCAAGCAGACAAACGTATACTGGTGGTCACTGTCAGCAAAACTCTGCACTGTACTCCTGCTATAGCTGCTCCCCAGTCTCCCCCACAATTAAGCAGTGTGAGCACTCAGCACAGTCAGATATATCATGCAGCACACTAAGGCTGAGCACAGATATGGTATGGAGCGTTTTTTTCAGGCAGAGAACGGATAAAAAAAAACTAGCAAAACTCTGCACTGTACTCCTCCTGTCCTAACAGCTGCTCCCCAATCCTCCCCACAATAAGCTAAGCAGTAGCAATCAATCAGATCAACTAACTCTAAGGCTCTATAACTAAACAGAGAGGACGCCAGCCACGTCCTCTCCCTATCAATCTCAATGCACGTGTGAAAATGGCGGCGACGCGCGGCTGCTCATATAGAATCCGAATCTCGCGAGAATCCGACAGCGGGATGATGACGTTCGGGCTCGCTCGGGTTAGCCGAGCAAGGTGGGAGGAACCGAGTCTGCTCGGACCCGTGTAAAAAGAGTGAAGTTCGGGGGGGTTCGGTTTCCGAGAAACCGAACCCGCTCATCACTAGTTGAATGTGGGAGATATGTAAACTGATAAGTTCCTCCTAGCCTCAATTAAGTCTGCAAGAATTGCAGCCTCTTTAGGGGATTTTTTGTGTTGAGCTTCTAATGTCACAACCTCTTTCTCATATGTTACCTAAACTTCTAGTTTACGCTGATTTAACCATGCTGCAGCCTGAATTGCAGCACCTCTCATGACCGCCTCAAAGGCACACCAATGATCGGTGATGGAGGTATCTGCAGGGTCATTACAATCCAAGTAAGAAGAGGTCAGTGCCTCAAGTAAAATAGTAATTCCATCTTCGTCCCTTAAGATATAGTTCTCTAACCTCCAAGGTCACAGAAGAAGGCTAATCGAGTTATATGACCAAGACCAAACTAAAGGGACCAGGTTATTGGCAATATCTCAACACTAGCAATCAGTTGCAAAGACCATTTATCAGCAAAATAGTACGTATAATCTCTTGATCAAAAGTTTCTAATTCTCCATGCATCATTACTTAACTTCTTGTAGTTTTTGAAGAAAGGCTTTGAAAAAGCAAGGCTGTCTGGTATTGGAGGCATAAAGGGACGCAAACATAACATATCTACAGTAGAACGTATATTGCCTATGAGAGTCAAGTATCTTCCATTGCAATCCATCCAGTTACCTTCCAATTGAAAGGGTCAAGATTTATGGAAGAGTAGAGCTATTATTACTATTACATTTTATTTATAATGGCGCCACAAGTGTTTCACAGCGCCGTACGAGAGCCAGTACAGGGAGACAAAACTTAACATTACAGTAATACAGCTTAGATGTAAGTAGTGAGTAAGTGATCAACGCACTATTAGGAGCTGGTGGCCATAGATAGAGATGAGCCTTTACCAGCAGGAAAAAAAGCGGGTAAAGATGGTTGCTGAGTAGGAGAGGGCTGTGAGTGAAATGTGTCGAGAAGAGGGTTTTGACATCAAGAGGAAATAGGGCCCTGCTCTGAGGAACTAATAATATAATAGGAAGGGGCAACAGACAGATGACATGAGGGGCAAGCAGGCGGGAGGTAGCCTGATGGTAGGGTGTAAGCAAAGCAGAGATGATCAAGACATGAGCCAGGGGGATGGAGGAGCAGCCTCAGGACTAGGTTATGTATCGGAAGGGTACGCTTTGATGAATAGGTGGGTTTTCAGTGCCTGTTTGAAGCTTTGCAAGGTCTGGGAGAGTCTAATGGAGCGGGGGAGCGCATTCCACTGAAGGGGTGCAGCACAGGCAACATCTTGAACTCGAGCATGGGAAGCAGTGACCAGGGTAGAGGAAAGGCGATGGTCATTGGCCGACCGTAGGGGGTAGGAGGGAGTATGAAGGGAGAGGAGGTTGGAGATGTATGGAGCAGTGGAATTAGAGATGTCTTAGTATATGAGGGTGAGACGTTTGAAGAGGATTCTGTAGGGGAATGGGAGCCAGTGCAGATTTTGGAGAAGTGGAGCTGCTCCGTTTCTCTGGACCACAAGAGTTATAAGATGTTGGATAATTGTTATTCAATTATTGAGGGCGGTGGAGTGCAATGAAAAATGACTCCTGTATAGCAACAACTTCTGCTTTCTTATCTGCAAAGTATTTCAATGCAAGACGCCTCTTACGGGGTGAATTTAGAGCTTTAACATTAAGACTTAAGAATCTCACTATGGAGGATATATAACATGTTGTGGTTCAGAACAGTTAACATCTGTAAATAACTAAGTGCATTTTTTCGGGCATGCGCATACAAACATCAAAAGACCAAAATATGTATCATATAATGGTTAAGACATACAGCAGAAGAAAAAAAAATGGGAAAAAAACAGAAAAAGCATCCATAAAGGAGCTGGAGACGCCATCATCAGGATTACGTGATGGACAAGTAATTATGAGCAGGAGGTGGTTCAGTTCGGGGGGGGGGGGGGGGGGGTGCACGCCAAGGGAAACTTTCACCCTGGGCACCACAAGATCTAGAACCGGCCCTGTATCCATTTTGAAGGTAGAAAGCATAGAGCGTATTATAACAGGACCGTCCAATGACTCCAAATCCACTTGTGAGAGTGTAGCTGGCTGTGAGAATTTGGAGCAGAAGCTTGAGAAGTCAAAGCCGGCTCAACACTAGCAGGGGATGGGTGAGATTTGGCCTCGAATGACGAGGGGCCAACAAAATGAACAGGTGGGGCTGATTTGTTACCTTTGACTTCTTTCAGAGGCATATCGATGTGACACAGTACATATTTTCGTATCATAGAGGCAGATGCAGGATGATTGGGTCAGGGAGTCATTGAAATAGGAGGCGACAGGAGTGTAGAATTCACATTGTCAAAAGTTCATGACTTGATTAGTAAATTGCAGCATCCAACGTTATGCACTAGATGGCACTGTAGTGTTAGCAGTGGAGTATTCCATAAAAAGAACCCCTTTCAGAGAAAATGCAGATACACTGTGCCCAAGTATGTCCCTGGACAAGCTGACAGACACACAACTATTTTTATAAGGTGTAGTCTTCAGGAGAGTGAAGGCAGAAAAAAGATTCTCCAGAATGCTGTAGAGTTCGTACATGGTAGAAAGATAGCATCCGCCCAATCTTATATCACCACCTGGCGCCGGTGGCTGTTCAGTGTCTACTTTCACAGCTTCACTGTATCTTGACGAAGAATGCCGTCTGGAATACTTAAGTATATATACAGCAGTAAGGGGGAAATGAACAAAGGAATGTCGACTGAGAAAGCACAGGATGTAGGGCTGGAGATGAGAATGGGCTTCTGTTTTTTTCTGTGTGCCTCTAGTGGGTTTTCTTAACTGCTTGAAGTCACGGTTTCTAAGGAAGAGGAGGTCTATAACCTGCAAGGACTCCATGAGTGTCTTCCTGCTCTGTGAACTTCACTCCTATGGTCCCCCAATTTTTATAAACCAGTAAAGGACTGAGGGGGTCTCAACTAGTGATGTGCACCGGAAATTTTTCGGGTTTTGTGTTTTGGTTTTGGATTCGGTTCCGCGGCCGTGTTTTGGATTCGGACGCGTTTTGGTAAAACCTCCCTGAAAATTTTTTGTCGGATTCGGGTGTGTTTTGGATTCGTTTTTTTTTTTACAAAATACCCTCAAAAACAGCTTAAATCATAGAATTTGGGGGTCATTTTGATCCCATAGTATTATTAACATCAATAACCATAATTTCCACTCATTTCCAGTCTATTCTGAACACCTCACACCTCACAATATTATTTTTAGTCCTAAAATTTGCACAGAGGTCGCTGGATGACTAAGCTAAGCGACCCAAGTGGCCGACACAAACACCTGGCCCATCCAGGAGTGGCACTGCAGTGTCAGACAGGATGGCACTTCAAAAAAATAGTCCCCAAACAGCACATGATGCAAAGAAAAAAAGAGGAGCAATGAGGTAGCTGTGTGACTAAGCTAAGCGACCCAAGTGGCTGAAACAAACACCTGGCCCATCTAGGAGTGGCACTGCAGTGTCAGACAGGATGGCACTTCAAAAAAATAGTCCCCAAACAGCACATGATGCAAAGAAAAAAAGAGACGCAATGAGGTAGCTGTGTGACTAAGCTTAGCGACCCAAGTGGCCGACATAAAGACCCAAGTGGCCGACACAAACACCTGGCCCATCTAGGAGTGGCACTGCAGTGTCAGACAGGATGGCACTTCAAAAAAATAGTCCCCAAACAGCACATGATGCAAAGAAAAAAAGAGGCGCAATGAGGTAGCTGTGTGACTAAGCTAAGCGACCCAAGTGGCCGACACAAACACCTGGCCCATCTAGGAGTGGCACTGCAGTGTCAGACAGGATGGCACTTCAAAAAAATAGTCCCCAAACAGCACATGATGCAAAGAAAAAAAGAGGCGCAATGAGGTAGCTGTGTGACTAAGCTAAGCGACCCAAGTGGCCGACATAAAGACCCAAGTGGCCGACACAAACACCTGGCCCATCTAGGAGTGGCACTGCAGTGTCAGACAGGATGGCACTTCAAAAAAATAGTCCCCAAACAGCACATGATGCAAAGAAAGAAAGAGGCGCACCAAGGTCGCTGTGTGACTAAGCTAAGCGACACAAGTGGCCGACACAAACACCTGGCCCATCTAGGAGTGGCACTGCAGTTTTCTAGCGAGAGGATGAGTGCTTCCATCCTCATGTGAAGCTGAACCACTAGCCATTAACATAGGCCAGGGCCTCAGCCGTTCCTTGCCACTCCGTGTCGTAAATGGCATATTGGCAAGTTTACACTTCTCCTCAGACGCTTTTAATTTTGATTTTTGGGTCATTTTACTGAACTTTTGTGTTTTGGATTTTACATGCTCTCTACTATGACATTGGGCATCGGCCTTGGCAGACGACGTTGATGGCATTTCATCGTCTCGGCCATGACTAGTGGCAGCAGCTTCAGCACGAGGTGGAAGTGGATCTTGATCTTTCCCTATTTTACCCTCCACATTTTTGTTCTCCATTTTTTAATGTGTGGAATTATATGCCAGTATCAATAGCAATGGCCTACTACTCTATATACTGCGCACAACTGAAATGCACCACAGGTATGGATGGATAGTATACTTGACGACACAGAGGTAGGTAGAGCAGTGGCCTTCCGTACCGTACTGCTATATATACTGGTGGTCACTGTCAGCAAACTGCAAAACTAAAATGCACCACAGATATAGAATCTAGATGGATAGTATACTTGACGACACAGAGGTAGGTAGAGCAGTGGCCTTCCGTACCGTACTGCTTTATATAATGGTGGTCACTGTCAGCAAACTGCAAAACTAAAATGCACCACAGGTATAGAATCTAGATGGATAGTATACTTGATGACACAGAGGTAGATAGAGCAGTGGCCTTCCGTACCGTACTGCTATATATACTGGTGGTCACTGGTCAGCAAAACTCTGCACTGTACTCCTCCTATATAATATACTTGTTGTCCCCAGTCCCCACAATAAAGCAGTGTGAGCACAGATATATGCAGCACACTGAGCACAGATATGGAGTGTTTTTCAGGCAGACAATGTATACTGGTGGTCACTGGTCAGCAAAACTCTGCACTGTACTCCTGCTATATATATACTGGTGGTCCCCAGTCCCCACAAAAAAGCAGTGTGAGCACAGATATATGCAGCACACTGAGCACAGATATGGAGTGTTTTTCAGGCAGACAATGTATACTGGTGGTCACTGTCAGCAAAACTCTGCACTGTACTCCTCCTATATAATACAGCTGCTCCCCAGTCCCCACAATTAAGCAGTGTGAGCACAGATATATGCAGCACACTGAGCACAGATATGGAGTGTTTTTCAGGCAGACAACGTATACTGGTGGTCACTGGTCAGCAAAACTCTGCACTGTACTCCTCCTATATAATATACTGGTGGTCCCCAGTCCCCACAATAAAGCAGTGTGAGCACAGATATATGCAGCACACTGAGCACAGATATGGAGTGTTTTTCAGGCAGACAACGTATACTGGTGGTTACTGGTCAGCAAAACTCTGCACTGTACTCCTCCTATATAATACAGTTGCTCCCCAGTCCTCACAATTAAGCAGTGTGAGCACAGATATATGCAGCACACTGAGCACAGATATGGAGTGTTTTTCAGGCAGACAACGTATACTGGTGGTCACTGGTCAGCAAAACTCTGCACTGTACTCCTCCTATATAATACAGCTGCTCCCCAGTCCCCACAATTAAGCAATAAGCAGCACAAATATTATTAATAAACGGAGAGGACGCCAGCCACGTCCTCTCCCTAACATTTCCAATGCACGAGTGAAAATGGCGGCGACGCGCGGCTGCTTACATAGATTCTGAATCTCGCGAGAATCCGACATCGGGATGATGACGTTCGGGCGCGCTCGGATTAACCGAGCCATACGGGAGAATCCGAGTATGCCTCGGACCCGTGTAAAATGGGTGAAGTTCGGGGGGGGTTCGGTTTCCGAGGAACCGAACCCGCTCATCACTAGTCTCAACACAGCTGCATGGTTCTTATGTTAGAATCTCCTAGGGATGGAGAGGTTTGGTTCAGTGAAGCTGCTGATCCAGGGCAGAACTGCACCACAGAGCCCAAGATGGTGTCCACCTGCTTCTCACAGGCTCTCTCACCTCTAATTCCAGGCCTCAAAGGGTGAGTCTGTGAGCGGGATCTGTATGTCCTGCATCAACGGGGCTCAGGGAGGCTGCCGGCTCATGTGAAGGGGTCCGCGGCAGGGGTATCATGATCCACGCTGGAGCTGCGCTGAAGCCGCGCTTACAAAACCCTGTACTCCAGACCACAGCTTCAGGTGTCGGAATAGGCTGCAGCTGGATCGTGCATTCCCAGGTCAGGCAGGAGGAGAAGTGAGCAGCTGGGACTTGGGAGGGCACGGGGAGGAACATTAGGAGTGAGGGAGAGGACAATTAGACTCAAAGCTGTGGGTGATGGAGGAGCTACCAGAAGACGCTTCCTCTCCGGCCTCTCAATGTCAGCTTTAATGACTAATACTAATTTTTGCTATAATATCAAGAGAATAGAAAACCTAGAAGAAAAATGTTTACTTCATAACTGGGAAGAAGAAACAACTAGATGAAGTTTGCATAGTAACATACGTCAATGCTGTTGATCACTATGACATTTTAATTTTCACTCCCTAAAAGTGATCTGTATTACTACAGGATGTGGGACACCAAGGGGTATATTTATGGGCAACATCTCCTCTTCTAAAAACCTGCACTCTAGTAAATACTGTATAACCCCCAGACTCATGTCTGCAACAGCGATGTGGCTACCATAAATTATTTTTCCCTTATGTTACTTCTGTACTTGACCTTTACCAGCTATTTATTTTCCCCTGTTACAACAAAGCACAAATATATGAAGTGATATATATATATATATATATATATATATATATATATGTGTGTATATATATATATATATATATATATATAGACAGACAGACAGACAGACAGACAGACAGATAGATAGATAGATAGATAGATATCTTAATGTCAGGTAAAAAAAAATGGCTGCCGAATGTGCAAGGGAACCTGTTCGGAGCTGTAGTGGTAATGGGAGCATGTTGTTTTTATTATTGTTATTATTATTATTACAATTACTGTATTATTCTCCTTTATTTGTATGGTGCCACAAGGGGTCTACAGCACCTTGCAGAATATGTAAACAAACAGTACAGTATGAACAACACAAGAAAAAAGTGGCTTACAGTACAAAAAAAAGCAAAACATGAACAAGGTTTGTAAACATTTCTGTAGCAGCAGCCATAATACCCAAATGAGCAGCAGGGCAGTCAAAGCCAAAGGTTTGGTGCTGTTAATGGAATTTCGAAGAAGATGATGGTATACGTGAGAGAAGGTAAAGTACATGAGGGAAGAGGACCCTGCTTGTGAGAGTATACAATTTAAAGGAGAGTGGGAGACAGACAGGGATGTCACTGAGGGGAGAGACAGTGAGCAAGGAACATGGGTGGTCATTCCGAGTTGTTCGCTCGTTGCCGGTTTTCGCAACGGAGCGATTAGGTAGAAACTGCGCATGCGCATGGTACGCAGCGCGCATGCGCTTAGTTATTTAGCACAAAACTTAGTAGATTTACACAAGCTCGAGCGACGTTTTTTCAACGCTCGAGTGATCGTAGTGTGATTGACAGGAAGTGGGTGTTTCTGGGTGGCAACATGGCGTTTTCAGGGAGTGTGCTAAAAAACGCAGGCGTGCCAGGTAAAAACGCAGGAGTGGCTGGAGAAACGGGGGAGTGGCTGGCCAAACGCAGGGCGTGTGTGTGACGTCAAACCAGGAACTAAATGGACTGAGGTGATCGCAATCTAGGAGTAGGTCTGGAGCTACTCAGAAACTGCAAGGAATTATTTAGTAGCAGTTCTGCTAATCTTTCGTTCGCTATTCTGCTAAGCTAAGATACACTTCCAGAGGGCGGCGGCCTAGCGTGTGCACTGCTGCTAAAAGCAGCTAGCGAGCGAACAACTCGGAATGACCACCATTGGGCCTAATTCATGTTTGTAAGGAATTGCACAGCCGCAGGGAAGCTACTGTGCAATTCCATGTAATTAAAATGCAAATGCAACAGGAGGCGTCTGTAGGAAACTCCTCCTGCATGTATTTGCGAGGTCAAAGTGACGCAGCTACAGACCACCGTCATGACCACTGGTCACAATTCGCTATGTTTTTAGTAGAGATGTGCGGAGGGCACTTTTCGAGTTTTGTGTTTTGGTTTTGGATCTGGATCCCCGCTTGTGTTTTGGATCTGGATAGGTTTTGGTTTTGGATCTGGATGAGTTTTGAAAAAAACATAAAACTAGCTAAAATAACAGAATTTGGGGGTAATTTTGATCCTACGGTATTATTAACCTCAATAACAATAATTTCCACTCATTTCCAGTCTATTCTGAACACCTCATACCTCACAGTATTGTTTTTAGGCATAAAAGTTGCACCGAGGTGGCTGTATGACTAAGCTAAGCGACAAAAGTGTGCGGCACAAACACCTGGCCCATTTAGGAGTAGCACCGCAGTGGCAGACAGGCTGGCACTTAAAAAAACTAGGTCCCAAACAGCACATCATGCAAAGAAGTAAAAGAGGTGCAATGAGGTAGATGTATGACTAAGCTAAGCGACACAAGTGTGTGGCACAAACACCTGGCCCATCTAGGAGTGACACTGCTGTGGCAGACAGGATGGCACTTAAAGAAGCTAGGCCCCAAACAGCACATCATGCAAAGAAGTAAAAGAGGTGTAATGAGGTAACTGTGTGACTAAGCTAAATGGCACAAGTGTGCAGCACAAACACCTGGTCCATCTAGGAGTGGCACTGCAGTAGCAGCCAGTATGGCACTTAAAAAACTAGGCTCCAAACAGCACATCATGCAAAGCTATAAAAGAGGTGCAATGAGGTAGCTGTATGACTAAGCTAAGACACACAAGTGTGCGGCACAAACACCTGGCACATCTAGGGTTGGCGCTGCAGTCCCACTGCACTAATGGCAGATACTGGATGACTGCTGTAATATTTCATCTTCATGGCAAAGGACTGTTGGACAGTCATTTGCTTAGTTGAAGTAGTACAAGTGGTCTTCCAACTTCCCCTCTGGGATGATGATCGACTCCCAGCAGCAACAACAGCAGCAGCAGCAGCAGCATCATCAGTAGGAGGAAGTGGTTCTTGATCTTTCCCTATTTTATCCTCCAAATTTTTGTTCTCCATTATTTTTCTGTACGGCGCGCACCAAAAATATAGGGCCGTGGCTTCATGGGGAAGGGGCATGGCCACATAGCTTCCTTTGACACAGTATGGCAGGCAGAGCTCCCTTTTACACAGTATGGCAGGTAGAGTACCCTATTTCACATTAGGCAGGCAGAGTCCCCCTTTTACAAAGTATGGCACGTAGAGTCCCCCTTTTACACATTATGGCAGGCAGTCCCCCTTTTACACATTACAGCAACAGAGCACCCTTTTTTGTACACATTAGGCAGGGAGAGTGTGTGTCAGAGAGAGAGAGAAAGTGTGTGTGTGAGTGTTGTCACCTGTGAAGATGATCCGGCATTAGGCGCTGACACTCATATACGGGCACTCACTCTCCATTGCTGCGGCAACTCTCACAGGTGGAATTACCACACACAGTGCAAGCTCATATACGAGAGCTGCGCCTACAATAGCGCTCCCTCTCCAGCGCAGAGACTCTCATGGGTAGAATTACCACACACATTGCCACACATTGCCAGCTATCCATTGCACAGGTGCGGCAGTCCCAATTCAAGTCCACTGCTTCGCCATTGCCTTCACTATATATATATACACACAGTATATCATGCCACTTCAGGATTTTTAAGTGCAAACTTTATTTTCTCAATATTTTGGAATCAACTGTGACCCGGCATCAGGATAAATTTACAAAGGTATTTTGGTTTATATATTTAGTTTGACAATGGGGCATGGTTGACCCTGTAATGTTGAGAAATTACAGCCTGCATTTAAAAATCCTTACGTACCATGCAGTGATTCACCTGTTCAGTATATATACATCTGTACATATACTGTACATAATCATACATACAGCATACTTCCAAACAAACACACAGCATACATACTGTATATACATAGCATATACATTACATACACATAACAGACACACACATATCTCACATACACATACAGACTACCTCCCCTCTACTGATTTAAGAGGCACCTGACTGCTGCAGAGTCCGTGGGAGCGTCGGAGGCAGTCATTCACAGCTTTGCCCCTCCACCGATTCCAGTGCACTGTCTCATCAGGCTCCCACTCTGCCTGAGAGGAGCTCAGCTGCGCGCTGCTACTGCAGCTCCAACTACAGGCAGCCAGCGGTCACTAACTCCCCACTCCCCACAGTGCCAAATTGGATGTGGCAGGCAGAGACCCTGGAGCTGGCGGCTGTGGCAGCGCTCCCTAGTCACTTGCATAGGCGGCGGTGGCGAAGGCGGAAGACAGGCTGCAGCGCTGGCGGGACTCGGAGTGACTGCCTGAGTCCCTTGCAGAGGCGGCGCGGAGGTCAAGAGGCGGCGGGAGACAGGCTTCGGCGCCGGCAGGACACATGGTATTGTAGTTAATGACTGGCGGTAGCGGGCGTGTGGGGGGGAGGGGGGTGCCGATGGTGCACCTTAAGTGCATTTGCGCTGTGGGCAGGGCACCATGGGCACATAGGTAGTTATGGCTCTGGCATAATGTCCACATGAACCCTTTGGCTCATATATTGTGTGTACATTTGACTCTGGTACTAGCCAGTGCCACCTGAGCCATTTACCTCACTACACATCCCTGCAAATGCAGCAGCATGCCAATCATGCTGCAGCTGACAGGGGGCTGCAAGTGATATAGCAAGGCCCGTTTTTGTGCCTGTACAGCCTCAGAACCATCAGATTTGCATGCAAACCTTCGGATTTACGTACAAATCTGAAATAGGTTCATTGAGCAGTTTAAGATGAGAGCTGGAAATCTTTGCTAAAGAAGTGCGTCTTGAGAGCCCATTTTTTTTTTTTTTTAGAGAGGCAGAGAGTCTGATAAGGAGAGGAATAGAGTTCCAGTGGATGGAGCAGCATGGGCAAAGTCTTGGAGGTGGGAGTGGGAGGAAATAATTAGGAGGAAAGGGGGCATTCATTTGTGGTTTGTATTGTGTGTGTGGGGGGTATGATTGTAGAAAAGATCAGAGATGTAATTAGGAGAGGATGAGGTTAGGACTTTATAAGTTAGTGTGAGGGGTTTAAATTGGGATCTGAAGAGGAAGGCTAGCCATTGAAGTGCTTGTAGGAGATGGGAGGCAATCGTAGAAGATGAGCTGGTCTGGAGGGAATTCATACGTTTTACCAGCGGCCGGGATCCCGGCTATCATGATCCCGACAGTGGGATCCCGGCCACCAGTATGCCAGCAGCTGGATGAGCGCTAGAAACCCCCTTGTGGGCTCACTGCACTTGCCATTCTGTGGGCACAGTCGCTTGCTGCACTCACCACAGGATCTATTCTCCCTCTATGGGTGTCGTGGACACCCATAGAGGGAGAAAAGCCTGTGGCACCAGGATTCTGGCGTTGGCATTTCACCGCCTGTCGGGATTCCGGCATTGCACTGTGAGCAGCGGGATCCTGACAGCCTGTCTGGTGATTGCCTCCCCAGAGCATTGAGGACAGATTGAAATGAGATGGAAGACAGGGAGTAGAGACAGAAGGAGGTTTACCATAATCCATTGACCAGTAGTCCACTGAGTGCCTGAGAGTCTTAGTTACCTACAGAATTAGAAAGTGTCTGATCCTGGATATATTTCTTAGATGGAAATGACAGGACTGCAAAAATATAAATATGAGGGTTGAACAGAGCCGGCCCTAGGCATAGGCAAACTAGGCAATTGTCTAGGGCATTTGGTATGCCTAGGGGCACAAGCAGTTTCTGCTGATTAAAATGATATGCGGCATGCCTATATTCTGTGTGTAGCATTTTGTATGCAGATACAGCCACAGTCTCACACAGTATATAGGCATGCTGCATATCATTTTAATCAGCAGAAGCTGCTTGTGCATCCTAGCCACATAGCAATGCAAATAAGCACCCGACGTTAGCAGAGCTGCCAGTTGACTCACGCCAGGAACTATATGTGTCATTCATTATGTGTATAAGGGCATTAATAATGTGTAACATATGTGTAAGGGGCACTATGTGTGTCATTATGTGTATAAGGGCACTAATAATGTGCAGCATGTGTGTAAGGGACATTATGTGTGTCATTATGTGTATAAGGGCACTAACAATGTGTGGCATATGTGTAAGGGAAATTATGTGTATAAGGGCATTTATAAGGGTTGGCATAATGTGTAAGGCACATTATGTTTAAAATGACATTAATAATGTTTGTCATATGTGTAAGGGGCATTACTGTGTGATATTATGTGTATAAATGCATTACTAATGTGTGGCATTTTGTGTATAAGGTGCTCTACTGTGTGGCATAACATATAGAAAGGGCACTACTGTGCGGTCTAATGTGAATAAAGAGCAGTGTGGTGTAATGTGAATAAGGAGCAATTCAGTATGATGTCATGTGAATGAGGGACACTACTGTGAGGAGTAACATATATAAGGTAAAGTGGTACTACTGTGTGATGTAATGTGAATAAGGGACACTAATCGCATGATAAATTGTGAATAAAGTTGCACTACTGTGAGGCATAATTTGAATTGGGGGTACTATTGTGTGGCCATGCTCCTTGCCAGCAAAAACAAATACCTTTTTGGGCTGTGCGCTGAATGTGCACACTGTTCTTATTTCTCTATCGTCCTAGTGGATGCTGGGGTTCCTGAAAGGACCATGGGGAATAGCGGCTCCGCAGGAGACAGGGCACAAAAAGTAAAGCTTTAGGATCAGGTGGTGTGCACTGGCTCCTCCCCCTATGACCCTCCTCCAAGCCTCAGTTAGATTTTTGTGCCCGGCCGAGAAGGGTGCAATCTAGGTGGCTCTCCTAAAGAGCTGCTTAGAAAAGTTTAGCTTAGGTTTTTTATTTTACAGTGAGTCCTGCTGGCAACAGGATCACTGCAACGAGGGACTTAGGGGAGAAGAAGTGAACTCACCTGCGTGCAGGATGGATTGGCTTCTTGGCTACTGGACATTAGCTCCAGAGGGACGATCACAGGTACAGCCTGGATGGTCACCGGAGCCTCGCCGCCGGCCCCCTTGCAGATGCTGAAACGAGAAGAGGTCCAGAATCGGCGGCAGAAGACTCCTCAGTCTTCTTAAGGTAGCGCACAGCACTGCAGCTGTGCGCCATTTTCCTCTCAGCACACTTCACACGGCAGTCACTGAGGGTGCAGGGCGCTGGGAGGGGGGCGCCCTGGGAGGCAAATGAAAACCTTTTTTTGGCTAAAAATACCTCACATATAGCCTCCGGGGGCTATATGGAGATATTTAACCCCTGCCAGAATCCGTTAAGAGCGGGAGACGAGGCCGCCGAAAAAGGGGCGGGGCCTATCTCCTCAGCACACAGCGCCATTTTCCCTCACAGAAAGGCTGGAGGGAAGGCTCCCAGGCTCTCCCCTGCACTGCACTACAGAAACAGGGTTAAAACAGAGAGGGGGGGCACTAATTTGGCGTTAGAAATATATAAAAAAGATGCTATAAGGGAAAACACTTATATAAGGTTGTCCCTATATAATTATAGCGTTTTTGGTGTGTGCTGGCAAACTCTCCCTCTGTCTCTCCAAAGGGCTAGTGGGTCCTGTCCTCTATCAGAGCATTCCCTGTGTGTGTGCTGTGTGTCGGTACGTGTGTGTCGACATGTATGAGGACGATGTTGGTGAGGAGGCGGAGCAATTGCCTGTAATGGTGATGTCACTCTCTAGGGAGTCGACACCGGAATGGATGGCTTATTTAGGGAATTACGTGATAATGTCAACACGCGCCAAGGTCGGTTGACGACATGAGACGGCCGACAAACGATTAGTACCGGTCCAGACGTCTCAAAAACACCGTCAGGGGTTTTAAAACGCCCGTTTACTTTAGTCGGTCGACACAGACACAGACAGGGACACTGAATCCAGTGTCGACGGTGAATAAACAAACGTATTCCTTATTAGGGCCACACGTTAAGGGCAATGAAGGAGGTGTTACATATTTCTGATACTACAAGTACCACAAAAGAGGGTATTATGTGGGATGTGAAAAAACTACCGTAGTTTTTCCTGAATCAGATAAATTAAATGAAGTGTGTGATGATGCGTGGGTTCCCCCCGATAGAAAATATGGGCGGTATACCCTTTCCCGCCAGAAGTTAGGGCGCGTTGGGAAACACCCCTTAGGGTGGATAAGGCGCTCACACGCTTATCAGAACAAGTGGCGGTACCGTCTATAGATAGGGCCGTCCTCAAGGAGCCAGCTGACAGGAGGCTGGAAAAATATCATAAAAAGTATATACACACATACTGGTGTTATACTGCGACCAGCGATCGCCTCAGCCTGGATGTGCAGAGCTGGGGTGGCTTGGTCGGATTCCCTGACTAAAAATATTGATACCCTTGACAGGGACAGTATTTTATTGACTATAGAGCATTTAAAGGATGTATTTCTATATATGCGAGATGCACAGAGGGATATTTGCACTCTGGCATCAAGAGTAAGTGCGATGTCCATATCTGCCAGAAGATGTTTATGGACACGACAGTGGTCAGGTGATGCAGATTCCAAACGGCACAAAGGTGTATTGCCGTATAAAGGAAGAGGAGTTATTTGGGGTCGGTCCATCGGACCTGGTGGCCACGGCAACTGCTGGAAAATCCACCGTTTTTACCCTAAGTCACATCTCTGCAGAAAAAGACACCGTCTTTTCAGCTTCAGTCCTTTCGTCCCTATAAGAGTCATATCTGCCCAGGGATAGAGGAAAGGGAAGAAGACTGCAGCAGGCAGCCCATTCCCAGGAACAGAAGCGTTCCACCGCTTCTGACAAGCTCTCAGCATGACGCTGAGACCGTACAGGACCCCTGGATCCTACAAGTAGTATCCCAGGGGTACAGTTTGGAATGTCGAGACGTTTCCCCTGCGCAGGCTCCTGAAGGCTGCTTTACCAAGGTCTCCCTCCGACAAGGAGGCAGTATGGGAAAAAATTCACGAGCTGTATTCCCAGCAGGTGATAATTAAATTACCCCTCCTACAGAAAAGGGGTATTATTCCACACTATATTGTGGTACTGAAGCCAGAAGGCTAGGTGAGACCTATTCTAAATCTAAAAAAATTTGAACACTTACAAAGGTTCAAATCAAGATGGAGTCACTCAGAGCAGTGATAACGAACCGGGAAGAAGGGGACTATCTGGTGTCCCGAGACATCAGGGATGCTTACCTCCATGTCCCAAATTTGCCCTTATCACTAAGGGTACCTCAGGTTCGTGGTACAGAACTGTCACTATCAGTTTCAGACGCTGCCGTTTGGATTGTCTACGGCACCCCGGGTCTTTACCAAGGTAATGGCCGAAATGATGGTTCTTCTTCGAAGAAAAGGCGTCTTAATTATCCCTTACTTGGACGATCTCCTGATAAGGGCAAAGTCCAGGGAACAGTTGGAGGTCGGAGTAGCACTATCTCGGATACTGTTACAACAGCAGGGGTGGATTCTAAAGATTCCAAAATCGCAGCTGATCCCGACAACAAGTCTCCTGTGCTTAGGGATGATTCTGGACACAGTCCAGAAAAAGGTGTTTCTCCCGGAAGAGAAAGCCAGGGAGTTATCCGAGCTAGTCAGGAACCTCCTAAAATCAGTGCATCATTGCACAAGGGCCATGGTAAAAAAATGGTGACTTCCTTCGAAGCAATTCCAGTCGGCAGATTTCATGCAAGAACTTTTCAGTGGGATCTGCTGGACAAATGGTCCGGATCGCATCTTCAGATGCATCAGCGGATAACCCTATATCCAAGGACAAGGGTGTCTCTCCTGTGGTGGTTACAGAGTGCTCATCTTCTAGAGGGCCGCAGATTCGGCATTCAGTTTTGGATGTTGGTGACCACGGAGGCCAGCCCGAGAGGCTGGGGAGCAGTCACACAAGGAAAAAATTTCCAGGGAGTGTGATCAAGTTTGGAGATTTTTCTCCACATAAATATAGCTAAGGCTAAATTTATAATGCTCTAAGCTTAGCAAGACCTCTGCTTCAAGGTCAGCCGGTATTGATCCAGTGGGATAAAACATCACGGCAGTCGCCCACGTAAATAGACAGGGCGGCACAAGAAGCAGGAGGGCAGTGGCAAAAACTGCAAGGACTTTTCGCTGGGCGGAAAATCATGTGATAGCACTGTCAGCAGTGTTTCATTCCGGGAATGGAAACTGGGAAGCAGACTTCCTCAGTAGGCACGACCTCCACCCGGCAGAGTGGGAACTTCATGGGGAAGTTTTCCACATAATTGTAAACCGTTGGGAATTACCAAAGGTGGACATGATGGCGTCCCGTCTGAACAAAAAACGGGACAGGTATTGCGCCAGGTTAAGAGACCCTCAGGCAATAGCTGTGGACGTTCTGGTAACACCGTGGGTGTACCAGTCGGTGAATGTGTTCCATCCTCTGCTTTTCATACCTAAGGTACTGAGAATTATAAGACGTAGAGGAGTAAGAACTATACTCATGGCTCCGGATTGGCCAAGAAGGACTTGGTACCCGGAACTTCAAGAGATGCTCACAGAGGACTTATGGCCTCTGCCGCTAAGAAGGGACTTGTTTCAGCAAGTACCATGTCTGTTCCAAGACTTACCGCAGCTGCGTTTGACGGCATGGCGGTGGAACGCCGGATCCTAAGGGAAAAGGCATTCAGGAAGAGGTCATTCCTACCCTGGTCAAAGCCAGAAAGGAGGTGACCGCACAACATTATCACCACATGTGGCGAAAATTTGTTGCGTGGTGTGAGGCCAGGAAGGCCCCACGAAGAAATTTCAACTCGGTCGATTCCTGCATTTCTTGCAAACAGGAGTGTCTATGGGCCTCAAATTGGGGTCCATTAAGGTTCAAATTTCGGCCCTGTCGATTTTTCTTCCAGAAAGAATTGGCTTCAGTTCCTGAAGTCCAGAAGTTTGTCAAGGGAGTATTGCATATACAACCCCCTTTTGTGCCTCCAGTGGCACTGTGGGATCTCAACGTAGTTCTGGGATTCCTCAAAACACATTGGTTTAAAACCAGTCAAATCTGTGGATTTGAAGCATCTCACATGAAAAGTGAACATGCTCTTGGACCTGGCCTGGACCAGGCGAGTGTCAAATTGGTGGTTTTTTTCTCAAAAAAGCCCATATCTGTTTGTCCATTCGGACAGGGCAGAGCTGCGGACTCGTCCCCAGTTCTCTCCCTAAGGTGGTGTCAGTGTTTCACCTGAACCAGCTTATTGTGGTGTCTTGCGCCTACTAGGGACTTGGAGGACTCCAAGTTGCTAGATGTGGTCAGGGCCCTGAAAATATAGGTTCCAGGACGGCTGGAGTCAGGAAAACTGACTTGCTGTTATCCTGTATGCACCCAACAAACTGGGTGCTCTTGCTTTTAAGCAGACTTTTGCTAGTTGGATGTGTAATACAATTCAGCTTGCACATTCTGTGGCAGGCCTGCCACAGCCAAAATATGTAAATGCCCATTCCACAAGGAAGGTGGGCTCATCTTGGGCGGCTGCCCGAGGGGTCTCGGCTTTACAACTTTGCCGAGCGGCTATTTAGTCAGGGGCAAACACGTTTGTAAAATCCTACAAATTTGATACCCTGGCTAAGGAGGACCTGGAGTTCTCTCATTCGGTGCTGCAGAGTCATCCGCACTCTCCCGCCCGTTTGGGAGCTTTGGTATAATCCCCATGGTCCTTTCAGGAACCCCAGCATCCACTAGGACGATAGAGAAAATAAGAATTTACTTACCGATAATTCTATTTCTCGGAGTCCGTAGTGGATGCTGGGCGCCCATCCCAAGTGCGGATTATCTGCATTACTTGTACATAGTTACAAAAATCGGGTTATTATTGTTGTGAGCCATCTTTTCAGAGGCTCCGCTGTTATCATACTGTTAACTGGGTTCAGATCACAGGTTGTACAGTGTGATTGGTGTGGCTGGTATGAGTCTTACCCGGGATTCATAAATCCTTCCTTATTGTGTACGCTCGTCCGGGCACAGTACCTAACTGAGGCTTGGAGGAGGGTCATAGGGGGAGGAGCCAGTGCACACCACCTGATCCTAAAGCTTTACTTTTTGTGCCCTGTCTCCTGCGGAGCCGCTATTCCCCATGGTCCTTTCAGGAACCCCAGCATCCACTACGGACTCCGAGAAATAGAATTATCGGTAAGTAAATTCTTATTTTAAATTACAGGCGGTAGGAAAACAAAAAAAGGACTCCTATGGGTGGGGGTGATGGTGCTGGGAAAGGGGTGCAGGGTCAGAGGCGAAACTAGCAGTGATGCTAGGGGGCACCAGCCAAAATCTTGCCTAGGGCATCATATAGGCTAGGGCCGGCTCTGGGGTTGAAGGTAAAGAAGGAGGCAAGGATAACATCTAAACGGTGCACTTGTATGCTAGAGAAGATGGTGGTGCTTTCAATACTGTAGCTAATGAAATTGATGGTGGTGAGGTTATGCAGGATGATGGGAAGACTATCAATGTTAAGAGTGCTGACCATGATCTTGAGCTTACAGAACTACTTGAAGAGTGCTTAGTCTCTAAAAGCTCCCTTTTCCGGAATTACAATCATCTGCTGGTACTCAGTGGCCACCAGGATTTCAACTCTTAGTAGTGTAAGCTCAAGATCATAGACACATATATTTAAGGGGAACAGGATACCTCAAGGACTACTAAAACTTTACAGAAAACAGCATACTAGATTTTCAGTATAGCATCTTAACTGAACAGTATACTTATCAGTTTTCCATATACTGTAGCACTCAGTTTTCAAAATAGTATATTCTACAGTACAGTAGCAATTTGCTAGCAGCTAATGGATTTCCTGAACAGCGCAAGTAATTTACACAGCAGCAAGCTATTGGGTAGATCTTCAGAATACTCCAGTTTAATTGCACCACTATGAAATGCCACAAAGTTCATTTCAGTATTCACAAATCATAGCACAGTGGGAGTAATTCAGAGTTGATCGCAGCAGCAAATTTGTTAGCAGTTGGGCAAAACCATGGCCCTCATTCCGAGTCGTTCGCTCGGTATTTTTCATCGCATCGCAGTGAAATTCCGCTTAGTACGCATGCGCAATATTCGCACTGCGACTGCGCCAAGTAATTTTACAATGGAGATAGTATTTTTACTCACGGCTTTTTCATCGCTCCGGCGATCGTAATGTGATTGACAGGAAATGGGTGTTACTCGGCGGAAACAGGCCGTTTTATGGGCGTGCGGGAAAAAACGCTACCGTTTCCGGAAAAAACGCAGGAGTGGCCGGAGAAACGGGGGAGTGTCTGGGCGAACGCTGGGTGTGTTTGTGACGTCAAAACAGGAACGACAAGCACTGAACTGATCGCAGATGCCGAGTAAGTCTGAAGCTACTCTGAAACTGCTAAGTAGTTTGGAATCGCAATATTGCGAATACATCGGTCGCAATTTTAAGAAGCTAAGATACACTCCCAGTAGGCGTAGGCTTAGCGTGAGCAACTCTGCTAAATTCGCCTTGCGAGCGATCAACTCGGAATGAGGGCCCATGTGCACTGAAGGTGTGGCAGATATAACATTTGCAGAGAGAGTAAAGGGCCCCATACACTAGAACGATAATGCCCGATTTCATCCAATTTCGGGCATTCGGGACGATATATATCAGGTGAAATCGGGCATTTTGGATGTGTTTCCGATCCGATGCGTGTTCCCGTGAGGGTCAGATCGGCTCCTCTAGATTGTTAGTGCTGCACTCGTGATATGTCGGTTCCCGCAGGCATGGCTGGGATCGCATACGATATATCGCATGCAAAATGTACAAAATCATATGGAATCGTATGGAACCACTCCCGGGATGCTCCCGGGAGAGTTCAAGGGAAATCGCCTCCGACATCAGCCTCAGACATATCATAGTAGTGTATGGGGCCCTTTAGAGTTGGGTGGGTTATTTTGTTTCTGTGCAGGGTAAATACTGGCTGATTTATTTTTACACTGCAATTTAGATTTCAGTTTGAACACACCACACCCAAATCTCTCTCTCTCTGCACATGTTACATCTGCCTCCCCTACAGTGCACATGGGGCCTAATTCAAACCTGATCATAGCAGCAAATGTGTTAGCTAATGGGCAAAACCATATGCACTGCAGGGGGGGCAGATATAACATGTGCAAAGAGAGTTAGATTTGGGTGGGATATTTTGTTTCTGTGGAGGGTAAGTACTGGCTTCTTTATTTTTGCACTGCAATTTAGATTTCAGTTTGAACACACCCCACCCAAACCTAACTGTCTGTGCACGTTATATCTGCCTCCCCTGCACATGGGGGGTAATTCCAAGTTGATCGCAGCAGGATTTTTGTTAGCAGTTGGGCAAAACCATGTGCACTGCAGGGGAGGCAGATATAACATGTGCAGAAAGAGTTAGATTTGGGTGGGTTATTTTGTTTCTGTGCAGGGTAAATACTGGCTGCTTTATTTTTACACTGCAAATTAGATTGCAGATTGAACACACCCCACCCAAATCTAACTCTCTCTGCACATGTTAAATCTGCCTCCCCTACAGTGCACATGGTTTTGCCCAACTGCTAACAAAAATCCTGCTGCGATCAACTTGGAATTACCCCCATGGTTTTGCCCATCTGCTAACAAAATTGCTGCTACGATCAGGTCTGAATTACCCCCATGGCTTTGCCCAACTGCTAACAACTTTGCTACTGTGATCAACTCTGAATTACCCCCTTAGGGGGTATGCTTTTGTACTTCAGGGGTAGCTCCCGGCCAGCACAGCTACTGGCCGGAAACTACTACTCCCTGCCCGGGTCGCAGCGGCTGTGTGTGACATCACACATCTGCTGCGGCCCGCCCCCGGCACAGTCCGGCCACACCTGCGTTGGCCGGACCATGCCCCTTAAACGGCAGCTTAATGCCGCTGTCCCGCCCCCTCCCGCCAGAGACCGCCTCTGCCTGTCAATCAGGCAGAGGCGATCGCTAGCTAAATCTGGCATGCGCTGGTGCACTGCGGCGCCAGCGCATACGTAGTTCAGGCCTGATCACTGCCGTGCGAACACGCACAGCACAGATGAGGTCTGAATTAGCCCCTAAGTGCGCTGATCTATGGCTTTACATGCCACAACAAAGTCACATGTTTTACACGATTTGAGCAACAATGTATTAGGACACATCTGTAATACAATATGGGGAAATGTATTCACATTGATTAATAAAGCTAATAAACATGTTATGCATTTTAGTTGAAAAAGCTTATTTACATTGATGCGTAATTGGGCATTTATGAAAAGAATAGCTATACTAAATAAAGCACAAGCATGATACTGCTGTACAGATTTTTACCACAAGGTGGAGATATTTGATAATAAAATAGTTGAGGAAAAAAATAAAATGTGTTGCTGAATGTCACTGATTATGTATTGTAGCTTGTTATGTATTTGCAGCTAAATGTTACCATGACTAGAAACCACAGAAATCCCATAGTCGATCGAGCTTCTCCCATAAGTTTCTGCGCCACCTTGCACCCTCATCTTGGCATTTGTGTGTGGCATACCTGACATTTGAAGTGTCCAAGTGAATATGTCTGAAGAAAATGTAACCATAAAGACATCAGTATTTACATTTAAGAACCCTACAGAATTCCCCTGTACTTTGTGAAGACTACCTCCTTTTTACAATTCAGTGTACAGTAATATAGCTCTCATGCAGGGTCGGTTCTAGACCTTGTGAAAGTTTGAAAGTTTCCTTTGGTGCCCCAGATCAGGGTCCTAGGGATCGATGTGAGAAGAGAGGTCGGGTTTTCCATTCATTTAGGCCCAGTTCGGGTCTTTGGGCTATTAGCCTCACAGAAGGCTAATTAGGACTTTCAGCTGTAGGTGTGTGTTAAAAGTAGTGATGAGCGGGTTCGGTTCCTCGGAAACCAAACCCCCCCGAACTTCACCCATTTTACACGGGTCCGAGGCATGCTCGGATTCTCCCGTATGGCTCGGTTAATCCGAGCGCGCCCGAACGTCATCATCCCGCTGTCGGATTCTCGCGAGATTCGGATTCTATATAAGCAGCCGCGCGTCGCCGCCATTTTCACTCGTGCATTGGAAATGTTAGGGAGAGGACGTGGCTGGCGTCCTCTCCGTTTATTAATAATATTTGTGCTACTGCTTATTGCTTAATTGTGGGGACTGGGGAGCAGCTGTATTATATAGGAGGAGTACAGTGCAGAGTTTTGCTGACCAGTGACCACCAGTATACGTTGTCTGCCTGAAAAACACTCCATATCTGTGCTCAGTGTGCTGCATATATCTGTGCTCACACTGCTTAATTGTGGGGACTGGGGAGCAGCTGTATTATATAGGAGGAGTACAGTGCAGAGTTTTGCTGACCAGTGACCACCAGTATACGTTGTCTGCCTGAAAAACACTCCATATCTGTGCTCAGTGTGCTGCATATATCTGTGCTCACACTGCTTAATTGTGGGGACTGGGGAGCAGCTGTATTATATAGGAGGAGTACAGTGCAGAGTTTTGCTGACCAGTGACCACCAGTATACGTTGTCTGCCTGAAAAACACTCCATATCTGTGCTCAGTGTGCTGCATATATCTGTGCTCACACTGCTTAATTGTGGGGACTGGGGAGCAGCTGTATTATATAGGAGGAGTACAGTGCAGAGTTTTGCTGACCAGTGACCACCAGTATACGTTGTCTGCCTGAAAAACACTCCATATCTGTGCTCAGTGTGCTGCATATATCTGTGCTCACACTGCTTAATTGTGGGGACTGGGGAGCAGCTGTATTATATAGGAGGAGTACAGTGCAGAGTTTTGCTGACCAGTGACCACCAGTATACTTTGTCTGCCTGAAAAACACTCCATATCTGTGCTCAGTGTGCTGCATATGTCTGTGCTCACACTGCTTTATTGTGGGCACTGGGGACCACCAGTATATTATATAGGAGGAGTACAGTGCAGAGTTTTGCTGACAGTGACCACCAGTATATATAGCAGTACGGTACGGAAGGCCACTGCTCTACCTACCTCTGTGTCGTCAAGTATACTATCCATCCATACCTGTGGTGCATTTCAGTTGTGCGCAGTATATATAGTAGTAGGCCATTGCTATTGATACTGGCATATAATTCCACACATTAAAAAATGGAGAACAAAAATGTGGAGGTTAAAATAGGGAAAGATCAAGATCCACTTCCACCTCGTGCTGAAGCCGCTGCCACTAGTCATGGCCGAGACGATGAAATGCCATCAACGTCGTCTGCCAAGGCCGATGCCCAATGTCATAGTAGAGAGCATGTAAAATCCAAAAAACAAAAGTTCAGTAAAATGAACCAAAAATCAAAATTGAAAGCGTCTGATGAGAAGCGTAAACTTGCCAATATGCCATTTACGGCACGGAGTGGCAAGGAACGGCTGAGGCCCTGGCCTATGTTCATGGCTAGTGGTTCAGATTCACATGAGGATGGAAGCACTCATCCTTTCGCTAGAAAACTGCAGTGCCACTCCTAGATGGGCCAGGTGTTTGTGTCGGCCACTCGTGTCGCTTAGCTTAGTCACACAGCGACCTTGGGGCGCCTCTTTTTTTCTTTGCATCATGTGCTGTTTGGGGACAATTTTTTTGAAGTGCCAATCTGCCTAACACTGCAGTGCCACTCCTAGATGGACCAGGTGTTTGTGTCGGCCACTTGTGTCGCTTAGCTTAGTCACACAGCAACCTTGGTGCGCCTCTTTTTTTCTTTGCATCATGTGCTGTTTGGGGACAATTTTTTTGAAGTGCCATCCTGCCCGACACTGCAGTGCCACTCCTAGATGGGCCAGGTGTTTGTGTCGGCCACTTGTGTCGCTTAGCTTAGTCACACAGCGACCTTGGTGCGCCTCTTTTTTTCTTTGCATCATGTGCTGTTTGGGGACTATTTTTTTGAAGTGCCATCCTGCCTGACACTGCAGTGCCACTCCTAGATGGGCCAGGTGTTTGTGTCGGCCACTTGTGTCGCTTAGCTTAGTCTCACATCGACCTTGGTGCGCCTCTTTTTTTCTTTGCATCATGTGCTGTTTGGGGACTATTTTTTTGAAGTGCCATCCTGCCTGACACTGCAGTGCCACTCCTAGATGGGCCAGGTGTTTGTGTCGGCCACTTGTGTCGCTTAGCTTAGTCACACAGCGACCTTGGTGCACCTCTTTTTTTCTTTGCATCATGTGCTGTTTGGGGACTATTTTTTTTGAAGTGCCATCCTGTCTGACACTGCAGTGCCACTCCTAGATGGGCCAGGTGTTTGTGTCGGCCACTTGTGTCGCTTAGCTTAGCCATCCGGCGACCTCGGTGCAAATTTTAGGACTAAAAATAATATTGTGAGGTGTGAGGTGTTCAGAATAGACTGAAAATGAGTGTAAATTATGGTTATGAGGTTAATAATACTATGGGATCAAAATGACCCCCAAATTCTATGATTTAAGCTGTTTTTGAGGGTTTTTTGTAAAAAAACACCCGAATCCAAAACACACCCGAATCCGACAAAAAATTTTCAGGGAGGTTTTGCCAAAACGCGTCCGAATCCAAAACATGGCCACGGAACCGAATCCAAAAAATTTCCGGTGCACATCACTAGGTAAATTCTGTCAGCCTGATCATCTGTCTCTCATACTGCCTGGAGAAAGAGGTGAGACTATGGAGTCTTTGTGAGAGAGAAACCTGCTTTTGAAAACCAGTGAGCTATGCCTGGTAAACGTTTCCTAGTATTTTTTGTTTAGTGAGTTAGGATTAACCTGTGTTTATTTAGTGCCAGCCGGCAAGTTATTTTATTTTGATGTTTATCTCTGTTTAACTGCACAATAAAACTGTCTGAAGCCAGTTGCACCAAACCAACCGGCTCAGCTGCTGCACACTGTCATCTACCCCAGGCAGGGCAGGACTGCCCATCTGCCAAATGCCAGAAAGGCTGATGTGCTGGTGGGCCGGTCCGGTCCACATAGAGCCGGAAAGGCTGCACTTAGCGCAGCTCCCGGCTCTCTGATTTGTACCCCGCTGCCCACGCCGCCAGACATGCCCCGTTGCTAAGTAGAATAGGGGTGTGCCGCAAGTCCATGCCCCCTAACTCACAACACGCCCCCATTTGCAGTGTCCGCGCGCCCCTTTCCACGTGCGTGCGTGCGCACATATGCCAGGGCTGGACGGAATCCCCAGTCCATCCCTGATCCCAGGTGATGGTACCTGTTCCCCTTAACTTCTTAGACATGGTGGAGATATTGCATGATTTGCGCGTAAGCAGAGGTGCGCACCCTTAATATGCCTCAGGCGCGCTCACTGCAAAAAGGGGTCGTGGACGCAAGCGAAAGGGGGTGTGGCCTCATGGGTCGCCACTCCAGGAGCGTGCCCAGCATCTCCGGAGATACAGGGCTTTACTGGGCTTTCCCTGGAGACTGTTTGCAGCACTGTCTGCTCCTCTGCTATGACAGGAACCGGGTGCTGCAGCAGAATTTCACACTGCAGCACCTGGCTCCTGTCATTGCAGAGGAGCCCACAGATTGGTGTCACCCCTTCTAGGTGTCACATCTGGGTACACCCGCACCCAGCTTGTGACGCCACTGTGCATAAGCAGAGCCGAAACTAGGCTTTCCGGCACCTCGGACAAGGTAATAATTTAGCTCCCCCCCCCCCACCAAAAATAATAATAATAATAATAATAATAATAATAAAAAAAAAAAAAATAATAATAATAATAATATATATTAGATAAAAATAAATATACAAAATATAAGACTAAATTCCAAACTACACCACACAATAGTGCACCCGTATTCTCGTTACATATCTATACTGTTTATATATATATATATATATATATATATCGCTCTGCACACCATCGCAAGGGGCTATGCCCCGTTAACCCTTGCACTTCCTTTGGGCGGGCAACATTTGAATTATATAGAGTATTACCTTCAAGCATAATGTTGTTAGTGGTTAAATATTTTACGGCCAAAGGGCGTGCGATGGTAGGCCCTTGCGACTGGGTGAATAGCGGATGCAGGGCACGATGAATGACCTAGTGTGTTAATAATATGTTATGTGTACATAATGTAGGTATAAAGACAATGTTTGGTAAATACCACATATACAGTGTGTGTGTTAGGAGATTATTGCTCATATATATATATATATATATATATATATATATATCTATATCTATCTATCACACTATACAGCTCCTTCCCATAAATAACATCACATACACCGTGTGCGCACTGGGAACTTATCCCTCATAACAGTACATGGTATTAGCCTCTCACCAGCTTCATTGTCTCCGCACACTGCACACTACACACTACAGACTCTCACTCTGCACCAGAAACAGCAACCACCATGTTCCTTCCTGGCCGTGCAAGGCATGCCGGGAGTTGTAGTGTCCCCATAGCACTGCCGCAACATCACGGTGACGTGCACCATCTGTAGTCTATCGTGCCAGATACACATATGCCCCACAGTGCCAGATATGCCCAATAATATCAGATATACATATTCCCCACAGTGCCAGGTATGCCCCACAATGCCAGATGTAGCTATGCCCCACATTGCCAGTTATACATATGCCCCACAATTAGTGATGAGCACCGGAAATTTTTCGGGTTTTGTGTAGAGATGAGCGCCTGAAATTTTTCGGGTTTTGTGTTTTGGTTTTGGGTTCGGTTCCGCGGCCGTGTTTTGGGTTCGAAACTTCGAACGCGTTTTGGCAAAACCTCACCGAATTATTTTTGTCGGATTCGGGTGTGTTTTGGATTCGGGTGTTTTTTTCAAAAAACCCTAAAAAACAGCTTAAATCATAGAATTTGGGGGTAATTTTGATCCCAAAGTATTATTAACCTCAAAAAACATAATTTACACTCATTTTCAGCCTATTCTGAACACATCACACCTCACAATATTATTTTTAGTCCTAAAATTTGCACCGAGGTCGCTGTGTGAGTAAGATAAGCGACCCTAGTGGCCGACACAAACACCGGGCCCATCTAGGAGTGGCACTGCAGTGTCACGCAGGATGTCCCTTCCAAAAAACCCTCCCCAAACAGCACATGACGCAAAGAAAAAAAGAGGCGCAATGAGGTAGCTGTGTGAGTAAGATTAGCGACCCTAGTGGCCGACACAAACACCGGGCCCATCTAGGAGTGGCACTGCAGTGTCACGCAGGATGGCCCTTCCAAAAAACCCTCCCCAAACAGCACATGACGCAAAGAAAAAAAGAGGCGCAATGAGGTAGCTGTGTGAGTAAGATTAGCGACCCTAGTGGCCGACACAAACACCGGGCCCATCTAGGAGTGGCACTGCAGTGTCACGCAGGATGGCCCTTCCAAAAAACCCTCCCCAAACAGCACATGACGCAAAGAAAAAAAGAGGCGCAATGAGGTAGCTGACTGTGTGAGTAAGATTAGCGACCCTAGTGGCCGACACAAACACCGGCACATCTAGGAGTGGCACTGCAGTGTCACGCAGGATGTCCCTTCCAAAAAACCCTCCCCAAACAGCACATGACGCAAAGAAAAAAAGAGGCGCAATGAGGTAGCTGTGTGAGTAAGATTAGCGACCCTAGTGGCCGACACAAACACCGGGCCCATCTAGGAGTGGCACTGCAGTGTCACGCAGGATGTCCCTTCCAAAAAACCCTCCCCAATCAGCACATGATGCAAAGAAAAAGAAAAGAAAAAAGAGGTGCAAGATGGAATTATCCTTGGGCCCTCCCACCCACCCTTATGTTGTATAAACAAAACAGGACATGCACACTTTAACCAACCCATCATTTCAGTGACAGGGTCTGCCACACGACTGTGACTGATATGACGGGTTGGTTTGGACCCCCCCAAAAAAGAAGCAATTAATCTCTCCTTGCACAAACTGGCTCTACAGAGGCAAGATGTCCACCTCATCTTCACCCTCCGATATATCACCGTGTACATCCCCCTCCTCACAGATTATCAATTCGTCCCCACTGGAATCCACCATCTCAGCTCCCTGTGTACTTTGTGGAGGCAATTGCTGCTGGTCAATGTCTCCGCGGAGGAATTGATTATAATTCATTTTAATGAACATCATCTTCTCCACATTTTCTGGATGTAACCTCGTACGCCGATTGCTGACAAGGTGAGCGGCGGCACTAAACACTCTTTCGGAGTACACACTTGTGGGAGGGCAACTTAGGTAGAATAAAGCCAGTTTGTGCAAGGGCCTCCAAATTGCCTCTTTTTCCTGCCAGTATAAGTACGGACTGTGTGACGTGCCTACTTGGATGCGGTCACTCATATAATCCTCCACCATTCTATCAATGTTGAGAGAATCATATGCAGTGACAGTAGACGACAT
Source organism: Pseudophryne corroboree (assembly GCF_028390025.1). Lineage (NCBI taxonomy): Eukaryota > Metazoa > Chordata > Amphibia > Anura > Myobatrachidae > Pseudophryne > Pseudophryne corroboree. The sequence goes on from NC_086445.1 coordinate 837,496,381, forward strand.
GTCCGTAATCGTTGTCAGGTCCTTCAGTCCGGACCAGATGTCAGCATCAGCAGTCGCTCCAGACTGCCCCCTGCATCACCGCCAGCGGGTGGGCTCGGAATTCTGAGCCTTTTCCTCGCACCCCCAGTTGCGGGAGAATGTGAAGGAGGAGATGTTGACAGGTCGCGTTCCGCTTGACTTGACAATTTTGTCACCAGCAGGTCTTTCAACCCCAGCAGACCTGTGTCTGCCGGAAAGAGAGATCCAAGGTAGGCTTTAAATCTAGGATCGAGCACGGTGGCCAAAATGTAGTGCTCTGATTTCAACAGATTGACCACCCGTGAATCCTTGTTAAGCGAATTAAGGGCTGCATCCACAAGTCCCACATGCCTAGCGGAATCGCTCCGTATTAGCTCCTTCTTCAATGCCTCCAGCTTCTTCTGCAAAAGCCTGATGAGGGGAATGACCTGACTCAGGCTGGCAGTGTCTGAACTGACTTCACGTGTGGCAAGTTCAAAGGGCATCAGAACCTTGCACAACGTTGAAATCATTCTCCACTGCACTTGAGACAGGTGCATTCCATCTCCTATATCGTGCTCAATTGTATAGGCTTGAATGGCCTTTTGCTGCTCCTCCAACCTCTGAAGCATATAGAGGGTTGAATTCCACCTCGTTACCACTTCTTGCTTCAGATGATGGCAGGGCAGGTTCAGTAGTTTTTGGTGGTGCTCCAGTCTTCTGTACGTGGTGCCTGTACGCCGAAAGTGTCCCGCAATTTTTCTGGCCACCGACAGCATCTCTTGCACGCCCCTGTCGTTTTTTAAAAAATTCTGCACCACCAAATTCAAGGTATGTGCAAAACATGGGACGTGCTGGAATTTGCCCATATTTAATGCACACACAATATTGCTGGCGTTGTCCGATGCCACAAATCCACAGGAGAGTCCAATTGGGGTAAGCCATTCCGCGATGATCTTCCTCAGTTGCCGTAAGAGGTTTTCAGCTGTGTGCGTATTCTGGAAAGCGGTGATACAAAGCGTAGCCTGCCTAGGAAAGAGTTGGCGTTTGCGAGATGCTGCTACTGGTGCCGCCGCTGCTGTTCTTGCGGCGGGAGTCCATACATCTACCCAGTGGGCTGTCACAGTCATATAGTCCTGACCCTGCCCTGCTCCACTTGTCCACATGTCCGTGGTTAAGTGGACATTGGGTACAACTGCATTTTTTAGGACACTGGTGAGTCTTTTTCTGACGTCCGTGTACATTCTCGGTATCGCCTGCCTAGAGAAGTGGAACCTAGATGGTATTTGGTAACGGGGGCACACTGCCTCAATAAATTGTCTAGTTCCCTGTGAACTAACGGCGGATACCGGACGCACGTCTAACACCAACATAGTTGTCAAGGACTCAGTTATCCGCTTTGCAGTAGGATGACTGCTGTGATATTTCATCTTCCTCGCAAAGGACTGTTGAACAGTCAATTGCTTACTGGAAGTAGTACAAGTGGGCTTACGACTTCCCCTCTGGGATGACCATCGACTCCCAGCGGCAACAACAGCAGCGCCAGCAGCAGTAGGCGTTACACGCAAGGATGCATCGGAGGAATCCCAGGCAGGAAAGGACTCGTCAGACTTGCCAGTGACATGGCCTGCAGGACTATTGGCATTCCTGGGGAAGGAGGAAATTGACACTGAGGGAGTTGGTGGGGTGGTTTGCGTGAGCTTGGTTACAAGAGGAAGGGATTTACTGGTCAGTGGACTGCTTCCGCTGTCACCCAAAGTTTTTGAACTTGTCACTGACTTATTATGAATGCGCTGCAGGTGACGTATAAGGGAGGATGTTCCGAGGTGGTTAACGTCCTTACCCCTACTTATTACAGCTTGACAAAGGGAACACACGGCTTGACACCTGTTGTCCGCATTTCTGGTGAAATACCTCCACACCGAAGAGCTGATTTTTTTGGTATTTTCACCTGGCATGTCAACGGCCATATTCCTCCCACGGACAACAGGTGTCTCCCCGGGTGCCTGACTTAAACAAACCACCTCACCATCAGAATCCTCCTGGTCAATTTCCTCCCCAGCGCCAGCAACACCCATATCCTCCTCATCCTGGTGTACTTCAACACTGACATCTTCAATCTGACTATCAGGAACTGGACTGCGGGTGCTCCTTCCAGCACTTGCAGGGGGCATGCAAATAGTGGAAGGCGCATGCTCTTCACGTCCAGTGTTGGGAAGGTCAGGCATCGCAAACGACACAATTGGACTCTCCTTGTGGATTTGGGATTTCAAAGAACGCACAGTTCTTTGCGGTGCTTTTGCCAGCTTGAGTCTTTTCAGTTTTCTAGCGAGAGGCTGAGTGCTTCCATCCTCATGTGAAGCTGAACCACTAGCCATGAACATAGGCCAGGGCCTCAGCCGTTCCTTGCCACTCCGTGTGGTAAATGGCATATTGGCAAGTTTACGCTTCTCCTCCGACAATTTTATTTTAGGTTTTGGAGTCCTTTTTTTTCTGATATTTGGTGTTTTGGATTTGACATGCTCTGTACTATGACATTGGGCATCGGCCTTGGCAGACGACGTTGCTGGCATTTCATCGTCTCGGCCATGACTAGTGGCAGCAGCTTCAGCACGAGGTGGAAGTGGATCTTGATCTTTCCCTAATTTTGGAACCTCAACTTTTTTGTTCTCCATATTTTATAGGCAGAACTAAAAGGCACCTCAGGTAAACAATGGAGATGGATGGATTGGATAGTTTACTAGTATACAATTATGGACGGACTGCCACGGTTAGGTGGTATAAAAAAACCACGGTTAGGTGGTATATATTATAATAATAATACAATTATGGATGGACGGACTGCCTGCCGACTGCCGACACAGAGGTAGCCACAGCCGTGAACTACCGCACTGTACACTGGTTGATAAAGAGATAGTAGTATACTCGTAACAACTAGTATGACACTATGACGACGGTATAAAGAATGGAAAAAAAACCACGGTTAGGTGGTATATATTATAATAATAATACAATTATGGATGGACGGACTGCCTGCCGACTGCCGACACAGAGGTAGCCACAGCCGTGAACTACCGCACTGTACACTGGTTGATAAAGAGATAGTAGTATACTCGTAACAACTAGTATGACACTATGACGACGGTATAAAGAATGGAAAAAAAACCACGGTTAGGTGGTATATATTATAATAATAATACAATTATGGATGGACGGACTGCCTGCCGACTGCCGACACAGAGGTAGCCACAGCCGTGAACTACCGCACTGTACACTGGTTGATAAAGAGATAGTAGTATACTCGTAACAACTAGTATGACACTATGACGACGGTATAAAGAATGGAAAAAAAACCACGGTTAGGTGGTATATATTATAATAATAATACAATTATGGATGGACGGACTGCCTGCCGACTGCCGACACAGAGGTAGCCACAGCCGTGAACTACCGCACTGTACACTGGTTGATAAAGAGATAGTAGTATACTCGTAACAACTAGTATGACACTATGACGACGGTATAAAGAATGGAAAAAAAACCACGGTTAGGTGGTATATATTATAATAATAATACAATTATGGATGGACGGACTGCCTGCCGACTGCCGACACAGAGGTAGCCACAGCCGTGAACTACCGCACTGTACACTGGTTGATAAAGAGATAGTAGTATACTCGTAACAACTAGTATGACACTATGACGACGGTATAAAGAATGGAAAAAAAACCACGGTTAGGTGGTATATATTATAATAATAATACAATTATGGATGGACGGACTGCCTGCCGACTGCCGACACAGAGGTAGCCACAGCCGTGAACTACCGCACTGTACACTGGTTGATAAAGAGATAGTAGTATACTCGTAACAACTAGTATGACACTATGACGACGGTATAAAGAATGGAAAAAAAACCACGGTTAGGTGGTATATATTATAATAATAATACAATTATGGATGGACGGACTGCCTGCCGACTGCCGACACAGAGGTAGCCACAGCCGTGAACTACCGCACTGTACACTGGTTGATAAAGAGATAGTAGTATACTCGTAACAACTAGTATGACACTATGACGACGGTATAAAGAATGGAAAAAAAACCACGGTTAGGTGGTATATATTATAATAATAATACAATTATGGATGGACGGACTGCCTGCCGACTGCCGACACAGAGGTAGCCACAGCCGTGAACTACCGCACTGTACACTGGTTGATAAAGAGATAGTAGTATACTCGTAACAACTAGTATGACACTATGACGACGGTATAAAGAATGGAAAAAAAACCACGGTTAGGTGGTATATATTATAATAATAATACAATTATGGATGGACGGACTGCCTGCCGACTGCCGACACAGAGGTAGCCACAGCCGTGAACTACCGCACTGTACACTGGTTGATAAAGAGATAGTAGTATACTCGTAACAACTAGTATGACACTATGACGACGGTATAAAGAATGGAAAAAAAACCACGGTTAGGTGGTATATATTATAATAATAATACAATTATGGATGGATGGACTGCCTGCCGACTGCCGACACAGAGGTAGCCACAGCCGTGAACTACCGCACTGTACACTGGTTGATAAAGAGATAGTAGTATACTCGTAACAACTAGTATGACACTATGACGACGGTATAAAGAATGGAAAAAAAACCACGGTTAGGTGGTATATATTATAATAATAATACAATTATGGATGGACGGACTGCCTGCCGACTGCCGACACAGAGGTAGCCACAGCCGTGAACTACCGCACTGTACACTGGTTGATAAAGAGATAGTAGTATACTCGTAACAACTAGTATGACACTATGACGACGGTATAAAGAATGGAAAAAAAACCACGGTTAGGTGGTATATATTATAATAATAATACAATTATGGATGGACGGACTGCCTGCCGAGTTCCGACTGCCAACACAGAGGTAGCCACAGCCGTGAACTACCGCACTGTACTGTGTCTGCTGCTAATATAGACTGGTTGATAAAGAGATAGTATACAATACATACAACAATGAATATACTACTATACTGGTGGTCAGGCACTGGTCACCACTAGTCACACTGGCAGTGGCACTCCTGCAGCAAAAGTGTGCACTGTTTAATTTTAAATTAATATAATATTATGTACTCCTGGGGGCTCCTGCTATAACAACCTGCAGTGCTCCCCAGTCTCCCCCACAATTATTATAAGCTTTGCCTTTTATACATTGATGTGCAGCACACTGGGCTGAGCTGAGTGCACACAGACTGAGTCACACTGTGTGACTGGCTGCTGCTGTGTATCGTTTTTTTTCAGGCAGAGAACGGATATAGCAGAGAACGGATATATATTAAAATAAATAAAAGTTAACTAACAACAACTGCACTGGTCACTGTGGTAAACTCTGTCTGACTCTGCACAATCTCTCTCTCTCTTCTAATCTAATTTCTAATGGAGAGGACGCCAGCCACGTCCTCTCCCTATCAATCTCAATGCACGTGTGAAAATGGCGGCGATGCGCGGCTCCTTATATAGAATCCGAGTCTCGCGAGAATCCGACAGCGTCATGATGACGTTCGGGCGTGCTCGGGTTAACCGAGCAAGGCGGGAGGATCCGAGTCTGCTCGGACCCGTGAAAAAAACATGAAGTTCGTGCGGGTTCGGTTTCAGAGAAACCGAACCCGCTCATCTCTAGTTTTGTGTTTTGGTTTTGGGTTCGGTTCCGCGGCCGTGTTTTGGGTTCGAACGCGTTTTGGCAAAACCTCACCGAATATTTTTTGTCGGATTCGGGTGTGTTTTGGATTCGGGTGTTTTTTTCAAAAAAACCTAAAAAACAGCTTAAATCATAGAATTTGGGGGTCATTTTGATCCCAAAGTATTATTAACCTCAAAAACCATAATTTCCACTCATTTTCAGTCTATTCTGAACACCTCACACCTCACAATATTATTTTTAGTCCTAAAATTTGCACCGAGGTCGCTGGATGGCTAAGCTAAGCGACCCAAGTGGCCGACACAAACACCTGGCCCATCTAGGAGTGGCACTGCAGTGTCACGCAGGCTGGCACTTCAAAAAACTACTCCCCAAACAGCACATGACGCAAAGAAAAAAAGAGGCGCAATGAGGTAGCTCTGTGACTAAGATAAGCGACCCAAGTGGCCGACACAAACACCTGGCCCATCTAGGAGTGGCACTGCAGTGTCACGCAGGATGGCCCTTTAAAAAACTACTCCCCAAACAGCACATGACGCAAAGAAAAAAAGAGGCGCAATGAGGTAGCTGTGTGAGTAAGCTAAGCGACCCAAGTGGCCGACACAAACACCTGGCCCATCTAGGAGTGGCACTGCAGTGTCACGCAGGCTGGCCCTTCAAAAAACTACTCCCCAAACAGCACATGATGCAAAGAAAAAAAGAGGCGCAATGAGGTAGCTCTGTGACTAAGATAAGCGACCCAAGTGGCCGACACAAACACCTGGCCCATCTAGGAGTGGCACTGCAGTGTCACGCAGGCTGGCCCTTCAAAAAACTACTCCCCAAACAGCACATGATGCAAAGAAAAATGAAAGAAAAAAGAGGTGCAAGATGGAATTGTCCTTGGGCCCTCCCACCCACCCTTATGTTGTATAAACAGGACATGCACACTTTAACCAACCCATCATTTCAGTGACTGGGTCTGCCACACGACTGTGACTGAAATGACGGGTTGGTTTGGACCCCCACCAAAAAAGAAGCAATTAATCTCTCCTTGCACAAACTGGCTCTACAGAGGCAAGATGTCCACCTCATCATCATCCTCCGATATATCACCGTGTACATCCCCCTCCTCACAGATTATCAATTCGTCCCCACTGGAATCCACCATCTCAGCTCCCTTTGTACCTTGTGGAGGCAATTGCTGCTGGTCAATGTCTCCACGGAGGAATTGATTATAATTCATTTTAATGAACATCATCATCTCCACATTTTCTGGATGTAACCTCGTACGCCGATTGCTGACAAGGTGAGCGGCGGCACTAAACACTCTTTCGGAGTACACACTTGTGGGAGGGCAACTTAGGTAGAATAAAGCCAGTTTGTGCAAGGGCCTCCAAATTGCCTCTTTTTCCTGCCAGTATAAGTACGGACTTTCTGACGTGCCTACTTGGATGCGGTCACTCATATAATCCTCCACCATTCTTTCAATGGGGAGAGAATCATATGCAGTGACAGTAGACGACATGTCCGTAATCATTGTCAGGTCCTTCAGTCCGGACCAGATGTCAGCATCAGCAGTCGCTCCAGACTGCCCTGCATCATCAGTCGCTCCAGACTGCCCTGCATCACCGCCAGCGGGTGGGCTCGGAATTCTGAGCCTTTTCCTCGCACCCCCAGTTGCGGGAGAATGTGAAGGAGGAGATGTTGACAGGTCGCGTTCCGCTTGACTTGACAATTTTGTCACCAGCAGTTCTTTGAACCCCAGCAGACTTGTGTCTGCCGGAAAGAGAGATCCAAGGTAGGTTTTAAATCTAGGATCGAGCACGGTGGCCAAAATGTAGTGCTCTGATTTCAACAGATTGACCACCCGTGAATCCTTGTTAAGCGAATTAAGGGCTCCATCCACAAGTCCCACATGCCTAGCGGAATCGCTCTGTGTTAGCTCCTCCTTCAATGTCTCCAGCTTCTTCTGCAAAAGCCTGATGAGGGGAATGACCTGACTCAGGCTGGCAGTGTCTGAACTGACTTCACGTGTGGCAAGTTCAAAGGGCAGCAGAACCTTGCACAACGTTGAAATCATTCTCCACTGCGCTTGAGACAGGTGCATTCCACCTCCTATATCGTGCTCAATTGTATAGGCTTGAATGGCCTTTTGCTGCTCCTCCAACCTCTGAAGCATATAGAGGGTTGAATTCCACCTCGTTACCACTTCTTGCTTCAGATGATGGCAGGGCAGGTTCAGGCGTTTTTGGTGGTGCTCCAGTCTTCTGTACGTGGTGCCTGTACGCCGAAAGTGTCCCGCAATTCTTCTGGCCACCGACAGCATCTCTTGCACGCCCCTGTCGTTTTTTAAATAATTCTGCACCACCAAATTCAAGGTATGTGCAAAACATGGGACGTGCTGGAATTTGCCCAGATTTAATGCACACACAATATTGCTGGCGTTGTCCGATGCCACAAATCCACAGGAGAGTCCAATTGGGGTAAGCCATTCCGCGATGATCTTCCTCAGTTGCCGTAAGAGGTTTTTAGCTGTGTGCGTATTCTGGAAAGCGGTGATACAAAGCATAGCCTGCCTAGGAAAGAGTTGGCATTTGCGAGATGCTGCTACTGGTGCCGCCGCTGCTGTTCTTGCGGCGGGAGTCCATACATCTACCCAGTGGGCTGTCACAGTCATATAGTCCTGAGCCTGCCCTGCTCCACTTGTCCACATGTCCGTGGTTAAGTGGACATTGGGTACAACTGCATTTTTTAGGACACTGGTGAGTCTTTTTCTGAGGTCTGTGTACATTTTCGGTATCGCCTGCCTAGAGAAATGGAACCTAGATGGTATTTGGTACCGGGGACACAGTACCTCCAACAAGTCTCTAGTTGGCTCTGCAGTAATGATGGATACCGGAACCACGTTTCTCACCGCCCAGGATGCCAAGGCCTCAGTTATCCGCTTTGCAGCAGGATGACTGCTGTGATATTTCATCTTCCTCGCAAAGGACTGTTGGACAGTCAATTGCTTGGTGGAAGTAGTAAAAGTGGTCTTACGATTTCCCCTCTGGGATGACCATCGACTCCCAGCAGCAACAACAGCAGCGCCAGCAGCAGTAGGCGTTACACGCAAGGATGCATCGGAGGAATCCCAGGCAGGAGAGGACTCGTCAGAATTGCCAGTGACATGGCCTGCAGGACTATTGGCATTCCTGGGGAAGGAGGAAATTGACACTGAGGGAGTTGGTGGGGTGGTTTGCGTGAGCTTGGTTACAAGAGGAAGGGATTTACTGGTCAGTGGACTGCTTCCGCTGTCGCCCAAGTTTTTGAACTTGTCACTGACTTATGATGAATGCGCTGCAGGTGACGTATAAGGGAGGATGTTCCGAGGTGGTTAACGTCCTTACCCCTACTTATTACAGCTTGACAAAGGCAACACACGGCTTGACAAATGTTGTCCGCATTTCTGTTGAAATACTTCCACACCGAAGAGCTGATTTTTTTGGTATTTTCACCAGGCATGTCAATGGCCATATTCCTCCCACGGACAACAGGTGTCTCCCCGGGTGCCTGACTTAAACAAACCACCTCACCATCAGAATCCTCCTGGTCAATTTCCTCCCCAGCGCCAGCAACACCCATATCCTCCTCATCCTGGTGTACTTCAACACTGACATCTTCAATCTGACTATCAGGAACTGGACTGCGGGTGCTCCTTCCAGCACTTGCAGGGGGCGTGCAAATGGTGGAAGGCGCATGCTCTTCACGTCCAGTGTTGGGAAGGTCAGGCATCGCAACCGACACAATTGGACTCTCCTTGTGGATTTGTGATTTCGAAGAACGCACAGTTCTTTGCTGTGCTTTTGCCAGCTTGAGTCTTTTCATTTTTCTAGCGAGAGGCTGAGTGCTTCCATCCTCATGTGAAGCTGAACCACTAGCCATGAACATAGGCCAGGGCCTCAGCCGTTCCTTGCCACTCCGTGTGGTAAATGGCATATTGGCAAGTTTACGCTTCTCCTCCGACAATTTTATTTTAGATTTTTGAGTCCTTTTTTTACTGATATTTGGTGTTTTGGATTTTACATGCTCTGTACTATGACATTGGGCATCGGCCTTGGCAGACGACGTTGATGGCATTTCATCGTCTCGGCCATGACTAGTGGCAGCAGCTTCAGCACGAGGTGGAAGTCGATCTTGATCTTTCCCTATTTTTGGAACCTCAACATTTTTGTTCTCCATATTTTAATAGGCACAACTAAAAGGCACCTCAGGTAAACAATGGAGATGGATGGATACTAGTATACTTATGGATGACGAGCGACTGCCGACACAGAGGTAGCTACAGCCGTGGACTACCGTACTGCGTCTGCTGCTAATATAGACTGGATGATAATGATATAAAAAATATATATATATCACTACTGCAGCCGGACAGGTATATATTATATAATGACGGACCTGCTGGACACTGTCAGCTCAGCACTGCAGACTCCTAAAGTAAGCTACTAGTATCAAGAAGATAGAAAAAAATAAAACACCACGGGTAGGTGGTATACAATTATGGATGGACGAGCGACTGCCGACACAGAGGTAGCTACAGCCGTGGACTACCATACTGCATCTGCTGCTAATATAGACTGGATGATAATGAGATAAAAAATATATATATATCACTACTGCAGCCGGACAGGTATATATTATATAATGACGGACCTGCTGGACACTGTCAGCTCAGCACTGCAGACTCCTAAAGTAAGCTACTAGTATCAAGAAGATAGAAAGAAAAAAAAACACCACGGGTAGGTGGTATACAATTATGGATGGACGAGCGACTGCCGACACAGAGGTAGCTACAGCCGTGGACTACCGTACTGCGTCTGCTGCTAACATAGACTGGATGATAATGAGATATAAAATATATATATATATCACTACTGCAGCCGGACAGGTATATATTATATAATGACGGACCTGCTGGACACTGTCAGCTCAGCACTGCAGACTCCTAAAGTAAGCTACTAGTATCAAGAAGATAGAAAAAAAAAAACACCACGGGTATGTGGTATACAATTATGGATGGACGAGCGACTGCCGACACAGAGGTAGCTACAGCCGTGGACTACCGTACTGCGTCTGCTGCTAATATAGACTGGATGATAATGAGATAAAAAATATATATATATCACTACTGCAGCCGGACAGGTATATATTATATAATGACGGACCTGCTGGACACTGTCAGCAGAATGCGTTTATAGAATAAAAAACACCACACGACGAGTGTTTAACTTTTTCAGGCAGACAATCACAATATACTGGTGGTCAGCAGACAATCACAATATACTGGTGGTTAGTGGTCACTGGTCAGTCACACTGGCAGTGGCACTCTGGCAGCAAAAGTGTGCACTGTACTTAAAATATGTACTCCTGCTATAACTGCTCCCCAGTCTCCCCCACAATTAAGCTGTGTGAGCAGTGAGCACTCAGCACAGTCAGATATACAGTATTACATATGATGCAGCACACTGAGGCTGAGCACAGATATGGTATGTGACTGTGTCACACTGTGTATCGTTTTTTTTCAGGCAGAGAACGGATTAATTAAACTGGTGGTCACTGGTCACACTATCAGCAACAGCAAGTAGTACTCCTAATATGCTCCCCAAAATTAGTAAATCAACAATCAAGTGTCTCTACTCTAGTCTAAACGGAGAGGACGCCAGCCACGTCCTCTCCCTATCAATCTCAATGCACGTGTGAAAATGGCGGCGACGCGCGGCTCCTTATATAGAATCTGAGTCTCGCGATAGAATCCGAGCCTCGCGAGAATCCGACAGCGGGATGATGACGTTCGGGCGCGCTCGGGTTAACCGAGCAAGGCGGGAAGATCCGAGTCTGCCTCGGACCCGTGTAAAAAGCGTGAAGTTCGGGGGGGTTCGGTTTCCGAGAAACCGAACCCGCTCATCACTACCCACAATGCCAGATATACATATGCCCCACAGTGCTATATATATATATATATATATACATACCCTCAGTGCCAGATATGCCCTACAATGCAAGCTATACATATGCCCTACCCACCCCACACCTCCCACCTCCCTTCTGCTGCTCACCCACTGCTGCCATGTCAGGGTCGGGGGACGGAGGGGAGAGTGGAGCGGCCCATCCCCCAGTGCTGCTCAGTCAGACTCTGGTGGTCTCTGGCCGTTGCGTGTACTTTCTCAGCTGAGCACTGGTTCATTAGCCAATCAGAGCTCATGGACTCCTGATTGGCTACTGGTTTGTGAGCTCTGATTGGCTAACAAACCGATGCTCAGCAGCGGGCTGGGAAGGGGAGGAGGAGCACATCAGCGGATTTTACCATAATAGCCACTAACGGCGGCAGAGCCGGCCCTAACCAATATGATTTTGGCTGGTGCCCCCAAGCACCGCCGCTAGTTTGACATCTGACCCTGCACCCCTTTACCAGCACCATCACCCCTTACTCCTTATAGAAGTCTTCAGTTTGGTGCTCCTACCCTCTATATTTTAAATAGGAACAGTGTGCACATTCAGCACACAGCTCAAAAAGGGGAGTATTCTTGCTGGGAAGGGACATGGACACACAATAGTACCCCCAATTCAAACTAGGCCACACAGTAGTGCAACTTTATTCACATTTTATGATGTGATAGTGTCCCTTATTCACGTTACATCACACTGAAGTACCACTTTACCTTATAAACATTACTCCTCACAGTAGTGCCCCTTATTCACATTACATCACACTGAATTGCTCCTTATTCACATTACACCACACCATATTGCTCTTGATTCACATCAGATAACACGGTAGTGCCCTTTCTATACATTACACCAGACAGTAGAGCACATAATGCCACACATTAGTAGTGCATTTCTACACATAATACCACACAGAAATGCCCCTTACACATATGACACACATTATTAATGTCCTTATAAACATAATGCGCATTACACATTATGCCAGCCTTTATTAATGCCCTTATACACATAATGTCCCTTACACATATTCTGCACATTAGTGCACTTATACACATAATGACACACATAGTGCCCCTTACACATATGCCACACATTATTAGTGCACTTATACACATAATGACAGTCACACAGTGCCCTTTACACATATACCGCACATCAATGCATTTATACACATGACACACAAGCCCCTTACACATATGTCAAACACGCCTGACCAACCAACCCACCCACACACAGCACTTACATGGCCGCTAACATTGTGACCTCTGCCTTTGCTTGGATACAGATGTGTCCTCAAACATCTTGCCTCAATATTCCATGCAGCAGGAGATGCCTGGCGTGAGTCAGCTGGCAGCTCTGTTAAAGTCGGGCACCTTTTTTGATGAAAATGTTTCTTATTTGCATTTTTGTGTGACTAGGATGCACAAGCAGCTTCTGCTGATTATAATGATATGCAGCATACCTATATCCTGTGTACGACTGTGGCTGTATCTGCATACGAAATGCTACATTACAATGATTTCTGGGAATACACTGTACTGTAGCCTTTTGTATGCAGATACAGCCACAGTCACACACAGAATATAGGCATGCCACATATAATTTTTATCAGCAGAAGCTGCTTGTGCCCCTAGGCATACCAAATGCCCTAGGTATCTGCCCAGTTTGCCTATGCCTAGGACCAGCTCTGAACGGCGGATATGGTGTGTGAGTGGCGGGTACGGCGTACAGGCGGCTAAATTCTTAACAGTACACCTAGCCATGCCCAGCGTCATGCACCATGCCCAGAGTTGGCAAATAAGTCATAGAGTCACAGATCTGGACAAATATATATATATATATATATATATATATATACACGTACGTACCAGGGACGTGCAGTCAGGGGAGGCAGGGGAGGCAGTGCCTCCCCTGTCATTAATGATTCAAATAATATAAAGAAGACACTTATGACACATATTCTGTGTCATAAGTAACTTCTTTACATTGTCCTAATCATTTTAATGAGGAGTAGTTGTTTGGGAGGCACTGATAGCAGTGCCTCCCGTTATCAATAGGTAAAGATTAAAGCAGGGAGAGGGGGGGACAAGCACTGGGCTGTGAAAGCCCATTAAAACCTGCGGGGGAAAGCGGCACTTATACAAGTGCCTCATTGACAGGGGAAACCCGCCCCTGTCAACGAGGCAGATGTGATTGGACAGCGGATCCAGCACTGGATCTGCTGGTCCAATCACCCTTATGCGGTGGGTGGAAGCAACGGCGAGCGGGTCACCACAGTTAGTGCTGAAACACACTACCCGGCTTTTGCCGGCCGGGAAAAAGCCGGACGGCTTTTTCCCGTGCCGGCATTGTAGTTAACAGTGTGAGGGCTAGGGTCCCTTCACACTGCACGGCCCCGGCCCGGCTGCCGGGTTGCAGCCGGGTCTCACCACTGGAAGGTCCGGCGGCCGGGCGGCCGCCGGGCTGTCTTTGGAGCCAGTAAACCATGTGTGTGAAGGGGAGCTTTCACACACAACGGTTTTTTTCTGAAGCCGTGTCTGATGCTGCGCATGCGCACAGCATCACACACGGCTCAAAGCCGTCCTGTGTGACAGACACTGCCGGTTTCTCCCGGATGCCATCCGGGAAAAACCGGAGTGTGTGTTACAGCCCTTACAGTAGCGTGGCCGGCGGGGTGAAGAGGCAGCGGGACCCGGCGGCCGGCGCTACTGTGGAGCCAGCGGGGTGAGTAGGCAGTGGGACCCGGCGGCCGGCGCTACTGTGGAGCCAGCGGGGTGAGTAGGCAGCGGGACCCGGCGGCCGGCACTACTGTGGAGCCGGAGCTGTCACCACAGGGGTGAAGGGCCAGCGGGACCCGGCGGTAAAGCACACCAAGGAGGGCGCTGCGGCGGACCATCAGTATCTACATCCCCGCAGCCGGCCGCTGTGCCTGGATGCCGCTGGGTGTCCTCCTGCTTCCAGCCCTCCCGCGATGCTAGGGAACTGGGGGAGGACGTGATGTATTGCCCTCCCCCCTGCCTCAAAAAAAAAAAAAAAGATATATATAATATATAGTGTTCGAAGTGGGGCGGTATGGTATACCACCACTTCTTCCGCTGACCCAGAAATTAAAGTGCAGCAGGAGGCGAGGGAAGTGGCCATCCTGCTGCACATGGTGCTCTAGTCCCTGCTCGGCAGCCGGCGGCTGCTTACCACCACCGCTCCCCACCCGCTGCTCACCGCCACCAGCCGCTCACTGCCACCAGCCGCCACCCGCAACAAATGGCGGTCAGAGGGACCTCACCGCCACTGCCCATTGGTGCCTCCGCCGACCACAGTCAGGTAATGTTCCCCTGCTGTCACCCTCTCTCCCTGTCATTACTGTCCCTGTCGCTATTGTCACTCTCTCTCTCCCTGCTCTCCCTGTCGTCACTCTCTCTCCCTGTCATCACTGTCTCCCTGCTGTCACTCTCGTCACTCTCTCTATCTGTTGTCACTCTCTCTCCCTGCTGTCACTCTGGCTGTCCCTGCTGTCACAATTTCAGGTCATTCAGTGTGCTACAATGTGAATTTCAGCTCAGTGTGCTTCAATGTGAGTTTCGGCTCATTCAGTGTGCTACAATGTGAATTTCAGCTCATACAGTGTGCTACAATGTGAATTTCGGCTCATTCAGTGTGCTACAATGTGAATTTCGGCTCAGTGTGCTACAATGTGAATTTCGGCTCATTCAGTGTGCTACAATGTGAATTTTGGCTCAGTCAGTGTGCTACAATGTGAATTTCGGCTCATTCAGTGTGCTACAATGTAAATTTCGGCTCAGTCAGTGTGCTACAATGTGAATTTCAGCTCATTCTGTGTGCTACAATGTGAATTTCAGCTTAGTGTGCTTCAATGTGAGTTTCGGCTCATTCAGTGTGCTACAATGTGAATTTCGGCTCATTCAGTGTGCTACAATGTGAATTTCGGCTCAGTGTGCTACAATGTGAATTTCGGCTCATTCAGTGTGCTACAATGTAAATTTCAGCTCAGTCAGTGTGCTACAATGTGAATTTCAGCTCAGTGTGCTTCAATGTGAATTTCGGCTCATTCAGTGTGCTTCAATGTGAATTTCGGCTCAGTGTGCTTCAATGTGAATTTCGGCTCAGTGTGCTTCAATGTGAATTTTGGCTCATTCAGTGTGCTACAATGTGAATTTTGGCTCAGTCAGTGTGCTACAATGTGAATTTCAGCTCATTCAGTGTGCTACAATGTGAATTTCAGCTCAGTGTGCTTCAATGTGAGTTTCGGCTCATTCAGTGTGCTACAATGTGAATTTCAGCTCATACAGTGTGCTACAATGTGAATTTCGGCTCATTCAGTGTGCTACAATGTGAATTTCGGCTCAGTGTGCTACAATGTGAATTTCGGCTCATTCAGTGTGCTACAATGTAAATTTCGGCTCAGTCAGTGTGCTACAATGTGAATTTCAGCTCAGTGTGCTTCAATGTGAGTTTCGGCTCATTCAGTGTGCTACAATGTGAATTTCAGCTCATACACTGTGCTACAATGTGAATTTCAGCTCATTCAGTGTGCTACAATGTGAATTTCGGCTCATTCAGTGTGCTTCAATGTGAGTTCCGGCTCATACAGTGTGCTATAATGTGAATTTCGGCTCGTACCGTGTGCTATAAGGTGAAAGGGACACGCCCCCTTTTGGGTAACCACACCCACTTCTCTGGGGGGCGCGCCTCCGGCGCACACGCGTAATTGCGTCCTTAACTTTTCCATACCCCCGCTTCAAAATTTCCACTTCGACCACTGTATATATGTGTATATGTATATATAATCCAAATACAAAAGGAGGCACTCGGAGACTTGCAGATGCAATAAAACTGTTTTAGTGAAACCACTGCACAATTACATCATGATGATGTAATTGTGCAGTGGTTTCACTAAAACAGTTTTTTTGCATCTGCAAGTCTCCGAGTGCCTCCTTTTGTATTTGGATTATTGATGGAGGTGGAAACCTCAGAGGACGGCACCTGAGCCAGTAAGCCCACGGAGGCCTTCCGAGTGCCGGCCACCATTTGTGTATGTATATATATATACACTGCTCAAAAAAATAAAGGGAACACTAAAATAACACATCCTAGATCTGAATGAATGAAATATTCTTATTAAATACTTTGTTCTTTACATAGTTGAATGTGCTGACAACAAAATCACACAAAAATTATCAATGGAAATCAAATTTATTAACCCATGGAGGTCTGGATTTGGAGTCACCCTCAAAATTAAAGTGGAAAAACACACTACAGGCTGATCCAACTTTGATGTAATGTCCTTAAAACAAGTCAAAATGAGGCTCAGTAGTGTGTGTGGCCTCCACGTGCCTGTATGACCTCCCTACAACCCACACAAGTGGCTCAGGTAGTGCAGCTCATCCAGGATGGCACATCAATGCGAGCTGTGGCAAGAAGGTTTGTTGTGTCTGTCAGCGTAATGTCCAGAGCATGGAGGCGCTACCAGGAGACAGGCCAGTACATCAGGAGAAGTGGAGGAGACCGTAGGAGGGCAACAACCCAGCAGCAGGACCGCTACCTCCGCCTTTGTGCAAGGAGGAACAGGAGGAGCACTGCCAGAGCCCTGCAAAATGACCTCCAGCAAGCCACAAATGTGCATGTGTCTACTCAAATGTTCAGATACAGACTCCATGAGGGTGGTATGAGGGCCCGACATCCACAGGCGGGGGTTGTGCTTACAGCCCAACACCATGCAGGACGTTTGGCATTTGCCAGAGAACACCAAGATTGGCAAATTCGCCACTGGCGCCCTGTGCTCTTCACAGATGAAAGCAGGTTCTCGCTGAGCACATGTGACAGACGTGACAGAGTCTGGAGATGCCAAGGAGAACGTTCTGCTGCCTGCAACATCCTCCAGCATGACTGGTTTGGCAGTGGGTCAGTAATGGTGTGGGGTGGCATTTCTTTGGGGGCCGCACAGCCCTCCATGTGCTCGCCAGAGGTAGCCTGACTGCCATTAGGTACTGAGATGAGATCCTCAGACCCCTTGTGAGACCATATGCTGGTGCGGTTGGCCCTGGGTTCCTCCTAATGCAAGACAATGCTAGACCTTATGTGGCTGGAGTGTGTCAGCAGTTCCTGCAAGACGAAGGCATTGATGCTATGGATTGGCCCGCCCGTTCCCCAGACCTGAATCCAATTGAGCACATCTGGAACATCATGTCTCGCTCCATCCACCAATGCCACGTTGCACCACAGACTGTCCAGGAGTTGGCGGATGCTTTAGTCCAGGTCTTGGAGGAGATCCCCCAGGAGACCATCCGCCACCTCATCAGGAGCATGCCCAGGCATTGTAGGGAGGTCATACAGGCACGTGGAGGCCACACACACTACTGTGCCTAATTTTGACTTGTTTTAAGGACATTACATCAAAGTTGGATCAGCCTGTAGTGTGTTTTTCCACTTTAATTTTGAGGGTGACTCCAAATCCAGACCTCCATGGGTTAATAAATTTGATTTCCATTGATAATTTTTGTGTGATTTTGTTGTCAGCACATTCAACTATGTAAAGAACAAAGTATTTAATAAGAATATTTCATTCATTCAGATCTAGGATGTGTTATTTTAGTGTTCCCTTTATTTTTTTGAGCAGTGTATATATATATATATATATATATATATATTATATTTTCTCAGTGCCTCCCCAGCCAGTGACCTCACCGCACGCCACTGGTACGTACGTACGTACGTACGTACGTACGTACGTACGTACATACATACATACATACATACAGTGGGATTTGAAAGTTTGGGCACACCAGGCAAAAATTCCTTTTAATGTGCAAAAAGATGCCAAGGAAAGATGGAAAAATCTCCAAAAGGCATCAAATTACAGATTAGACATTCTTATAACATGTCAAAAAAAGTTTGATTTTATGTCCATCATTTACACTTTCAAAAGAACAGAAAACAAAAAATGGCGTCTGCAAAAGTTTGGGCACCCTGCAGAGTTAATACCTTGTACTGCCCCCTTTGGACAGCTGAGACCTGGCAGTGTCATGGATTGTTCTCAATCATCGTCTAGAAAGACCAGGTGATGCCAATCTCAAAGGTTTTAAAAGCCCAGACTCATCTGACCTTGCTCCAACAATCCGCACCATGGGTTCCTCTAAGCAGTTGTGTAGAACACTGAAACTGAGAATAGTTGATGCTCTCAAAGCAGGAGAAGGCTATAAGAAGTTATCAGATGCCCATATCCTCTGTTTGGAATGTAATTAAGAAATGGCAGTCATCAGGAACAGTGGAAGTTAAAGCAAGATCTGGAAGACCAAGAAAAATATCAGACAGAACAGCTTGCAGGATTGTGAGAAAAGCAAGTCAAAATCCACGTTTGACTGCACGATCCCTCCAGGAAGATCTGGCAGACACTGGAGTTGTGGTACACTATTCCACTATAAAGAGATACTTGTACAAATATGGTCTTCATGGAAGAGTCATCAGAAGAAAACCTCTTATACGTCCTCACCACAAAAATCAGCATTTGAAGTTTGCAAATGAACATATAGACAAGCCTGATGCATTTTGGAATAAAGTTCTGTGGACCGATGAGGTTAAAATAGAACTTTTTGGCCGGAATGAGCAAAGGTACGTTTGGAGAAGGAAGGGCACAGAATTTAGTGAAAAGTACCTCTGTCCAACTGTTAAGCATGGGGGTGGATCAATCATGCTTTGGGGTTGTATTGCAGCCAGTGGCACAGGGAACATTTCATGAGTAGAAGGAAAAATGGATTCGATAAAATTCCAGCAAATTTTGGACGCTAACTTGATGTCATCTGTGAAAAAGCTGAAGTTAAAGAGAGGCTGGCTTCTACAAATGGATAATGATCCTAAACACACCTATAAATCCACGGTGGATTACATCAAGAGGCGTAAACTGAAGGTTTTGCCATGGCCTTCACAATCTCCTACCTCAACATAATTGAAAATCTATGGATAGACCTTAAAAGAGCAGTGCATCACAGACAGCCCAGGAATCTCAAAGAACTGGAAGACTTTTGTAAGGAAGAATGGGCGAAGATACCTCAAACAAGAATTGAAAGACTCTTGGCTGGCTACAAAAAGCGTTTACAAGCTGTGATACTTGCCAAAGGGGGCAGTACAAGGTATTAACTCTGCAGGGTGCCCAAACTTTTGCAGACGCCATCTTTCCTTGGCTTCTTTTTGCACATTAAAATGAATTTTTGCCTGGGGTGCCCAAACTTTCAAACCCCACTGTATGTGTGTGTGTGTGTATATATGTGTGTATAGATATAGATATAGATATATATATATACATACATACATACATACATACAAAGAAAAGACCCTGGCACTCCAGACTTACGTATGCCTTGCTCAGGTGCCTTCCCCTCAGAGTTGCCTCTGTTTAATACAATCCTTGGTGTGGGTGGCACTCAGAGACTTTGATAAGACAAGTAGGTGAAAAAGCCCCACAGCGCAATCTTTAATGTTACATTAAAGTTTGGCCAGTGGGGCTTTTTCACCTACTTGTCTTATCAAAGTCTCTGAGTGCCGCCCACACCAAGGATTGTATATGTATATATGTGTGTGTGTATATATATATATATATATATATTATTATGAGAAGCGGCACTCACAGCTTTTTCAAGTAAGACACCACAGCGTACTATCAACATTTCAATTCAATAGAATTTTCATCGGGATACAGACAAGAATAATCAAAATGGGCTCACCTTATATCCCCACACCAACAGTGTTCCGGTGTGCACGCAGCTTGGTCCCGGCTGTCCGGCCGCAGCACCCAAAGATGAAGTCACTGCTTATGTGGCGCACGACACCGCTACCCATTCCCATAGCAACACGGGAGGTGTTTACATAGAAAGGCTGGGTATGTTTCTGCTGTTTAGCTGTTGAGGGCACCTGGCATTTAGATGACATTTATGTGAGTGCCGATCCAGTACCAGTATATGTATATATGTATATATTATATATCAGAATGGAATTCCCTTATCGCTGCGCTAATGTCTATACTGAGCTGCACCTTTCAGGTAGTCCCCTGCTAGTAATTACCTCAGGTGCGCTATTCACTTCAGTTTATTTAACAATTAATTAGTAATATACTTTTTGCAAATGGTCACTCAATGTTACACAATAAGTTATAAAATATTCAGGAAACTGACATCAAGTTGAATACCTGAAAATGTATTCCTGGTATAAAAACAGAGGTTGCTAAAACATATTTATATATAATATGATATAATTGTTATTGGTTCACATAGAAAGTAACATTTAAACCTGTCCTATTTCAAAGGATGCGATGTCAGGCTTTCACCTCAACCTTACAGGTGTGAGCTCGTTAGGTGAAGTTCCTTTTTTAGAGGTGCAGGCTTTAGCAAATATTAACCAAGAATGATCCTACGCATTTCATCTACATGGGACTTCATCAGGGGTATAGGTCAAAATTATCAGATAAATACACTCTCAACAAGGTTTTGTTATCTTCAAAATTGTCCAGTCCACAAATGAATCTATCTTTATAGAGTAATAACCATAAGTGTGTGTCATAAAAGTCCCAACTGTAATAATCAGACCAACTTGATCAATTTATTATGTGTCTTTCCCTCTGTTCAGCAGCAAACACACATATATTATATATATATATATATATATATATATACAAGGGGGGGGGATGAGGGATGAATAGCGACCAAGGTGTCAATAAAATGGGTTTGCCAGTTAAAATATTAAAATGTATTTATTAAATTTCATAAAAGAGACACTTAAAAAAGAGACACATAAAAAAATGGGAACAACAATATACACACACAACTGAACTAAAAGCACTTACCCCTTGAAGAAGTCTCATCAGACGAAACGCGTTGGATGACCTGTACCTACCTCATTCTAAGATAAGGAAAAATTATATTTTTTAAGTGCATATATTCATTTAAGCGCTTTTAGTTCAGTTGTGTGTGTATATTGTTGTTCCCATTTTTTATGTGTCTCTTTTTTAAGTGTCTCTTTTATGCTAATTTAATAAATACATTTTAATATTTTAACTGGCGAACCCATTTTATTGACACCTTGGTCGCTATTCATCCCTCATCCCCTCCCTTGTTCTTACATTAATTTCAGGGAATTACCACCCCTGTATCCATTTGAGGGAAACAGCTGACGCCCCACTAGTGGTGTAGGGGAATGTCTTATGAGCTAGTCATCATTAGAGATGAGCGCCTGAAATTTTTCGGGTTTTGTGTTTTGGTTTTGGGTTCGGTTCCGCGGCCGTGTTTTGGGTTCGAACGCGTTTTGGCAAAACCTCACCGAATTTTTTTTGTCGGATTCGGGTGTGTTTTGGATTCGGGTGTTTTTTTCAAAAAACACTAAAAAACAGCTTAAATCATAGAATTTGGGGGTCATTTTGATCCCAAAGTATTATTAACCTCAAAAACCATAATTTACACTCATTTTCAGTCTATTCTGAATACCTCACACCTCACAATATTATTTTTAGTCCTAAAATTTGCACCGAGGTCGCTGTGTGAGTAAGATAAGCGACCCTAGTGGCCGACACAAACACCGGGCCCATCTAGGAGTGGCACTGCAGTGTCACGCAGGATGTCCCTTCCAAAAAACCCTCCCCAAACAGCACATGATGCAAAGAAAAAAAGAGGCGCAATGAGGTAGCTGTGTGAGTAAGATTAGCGACCCTAGTGGCCGACACAAACACCGGGCCCATCTAGGAGTGGCACTGCAGTGTCACGCAGGATGGCCCTTCCAAAAAACCCTCCCCAAACAGCACATGACGCAAAGAAAAAAAGAGGCGCAATGAGGTAGCTGTGTGAGTAAGATTAGCGACCCTAGTGGCCGACACAAACACCGGGCCCATCTAGGAGTGGCACTGCAGTGTCACGCAGGATGTCCCTTCCAAAAAACCCTCCCCAAACAGCACATGATGCAAAGAAAAAAAGAGGCGCAATGAGGTAGCTGTGTGAGTAAGATTAGCGACCCTAGTGGCCGACACAAACACCGGGCCCATCTAGGAGTGGCACTGCAGTGTCACGCAGGATGTCCCTTCCAAAAAACCCTCCCCAAACAGCACATGACGCAAAGAAAAAAAGAGGCGCAATGAGGTAGCTGACTGTGTGAGTAAGATTAGCGACCCTAGTGGCCGACACAAACACCGGGCCCATCTAGGAGTGGCACTGCAGTGTCACGCAGGATGTCCCTTCCAAAAAACCCTCCCCAATCAGCACATGATGCAAAGAAAAAGAAAAGAAAAAAGAGGTGCAAGATGGAATTGTCCTTGGGCCCTCCCACCCACCCTTATGTTGTATAAACAAAACAGGACATGCACACTTTAACCAACCCATCATTTCAGTGACAGGGTCTGCCACACGACTGTGACTGATATGACGGGTTGGTTTGGACCCCCCCAAAAAAAGAAGCAATTAATCTCTCCTTGCACAAACTGGCTCTACAGAGGCAAGATGTCCACCTCATCTTCACCCTCCGATATATCACCGTGTACATCCCCCTCCTCACAGATTATCAATTCGTCCCCACTGGAATCCACCATCTCAGCTCCCTGTGTACTTTGTGGAGGCAATTGCTGCTGGTCAATGTCTCCGCGGAGGAATTGATTATAATTCATTTTAATGAACATCATCTTCTCCACATTTTCTGGATGTAACCTCGTACGCCGATTGCTGACAAGGTGAGCGGCGGCACTAAACACTCTTTCGGAGTACACACTTGTGGGATTGCAACTTAGGTAGAATAAAGCCAGTTTGTGCAAGGGCCTCCAAATTGCCTCTTTTTCCTGCCAGTATAAGTACGGACTGTGTGACGTGCCTACTTGGATGCGGTCACTCATATAATCCTCCACCATTCTATCAATGTTGAGAGAATCATATGCAGTGACAGTAGACGACATGTCCGTAATCGTTGTCAGGTCCTTCAGTCCGGACCAGATGTCAGCATCAGCAGTCGCTCCAGACTGCCCTGCATCACCGCCAGCGGGTGGGCTCGGAATTCTGAGCCTTTTCCTCGCACCCCCAGTTGCGGGAGAATGTGAAGGAGGAGATGTTGACAGGTCGCGTTCCGCTTGACTTGACAATTTTGTCACCAGCAGGTCTTTCAACCCCAGCAGACCTGTGTCTGCCGGAAAGAGAGATCCAAGGTAGGCTTTAAATCTAGGATCGAGCACGGTGGCCAAAATGTAGTGCTCTGATTTCAACAGATTGACCACCCATGAATCCTTGTTAAGCGAATTAAGGGCTGCATCCACAAGTCCCACATGCCTAGCGGAATCGCTCCCTTTTAGCTCCTTCTTCAATGCCTCCAGCTTCTTCTGCAAAAGCCTGATGAGGGGAATGACCTGACTCAGGCTGGCAGTGTCTGAACTGACTTCACGTGTGGCAAGTTCAAAGGGCATCAGAACCTTGCACAACGTTGAAATCATTCTCCACTGCACTTGAGACAGGTGCATTCCACCTACTATATCGTGCTCAATTGTATAGGCTTGAATGGCCTTTTGCTGCTCCTCCAACCTCTGAAGCATATAGAGGGTTGAATTCCACCTCGTTACCACTTCTTGCTTCAGATGATGGCAGGGCAGGTTCAGTAGTTTTTGGTGGTGCTCCAGTCTTCTGTACATGGTGCCTGTACGCCGAAAGTGTCCCGCAATTTTTCTGGCCACCGACAGCATCTCTTGCACGCCCCTGTCGTTTTTTAAAAAATTCTGCACCACCAAATTCAAGGTATGTGCAAAACATGGAACGTGCTGGAATTTGCCCATATTTAATGCACACACAATATTGCTGGCGTTGTCCGATGCCACAAATCCACAGGAGAGTCCAATTGGGGTAAGCCATTCCGCGATGATCTTCCTCAGTTGCCGTAAGAGGTTTTCAGCTGTGTGCGTATTCTGGAAAGCGGTGATACAAAGCGTAGCCTGCCTAGGAAAGAGTTGGCGTTTGCGAGATGCTGCTACTGGTGCCGCCGCTGCTGTTCTTGCGGCGGGAGTCCATACATCTACCCAGTGGGCTGTCACAGTCATATAGTCCTGACCCTGCCCTGCTCCACTTGTCCACATGTCCGTGGTTAAGTGGACATTGGGTACAACTGCATTTTTTAGGACACTGGTGAGTCTTTTTCTGACGTCCGTGTACATTCTCGGTATCGCCTGCCTAGAGAAGTGGAACCTAGATGGTATTTGGTAACGGGGGCACACTGCCTCAATAAATTGTCTAGTTCCCTGTGAACTAACGGCGGATACCGGACGCACGTCTAACACCAACATAGTTGTCAAGGACTCAGTTATCCGCTTTGCAGTAGGATGACTGCTGTGATATTTCATCTTCCTCGCAAAGGACTGTTGAACAGTCAATTGCTTACTGGAAGTAGTACAAGTGGGCTTACGACTTCCCCTCTGGGATGACCATCGACTCCCAGCGGCAACAACAGCAGCGCCAGCAGCAGTAGGCGTTACACACAAGGATGCATCGGAGGAATCCCAGGCAGGAGAGTACTCGTCAGAATTGCCAGTGACATGGCCTGCAGGACTATTGGCATTCCTGGGGAAGGAGGAAATTGACACTGAGGGAGTTGGTGGGGTGGTTTGCGTGAGCTTGGTTACAAGAGGAAGGGATTTACTGGTCAGTGGACTGCTTCCGCTGTCACCCAAAGTTTTTGAACTTGTCACTGACTTATTATGAATGCGCTGCAGGTGACGTATAAGGGAGGATGTTCCGAGGTGGTTAACGTCCTTACCCCTACTTATTACAGCTTGACAAAGGGAACACACGGCTTGACACCTGTTGTCCGCATTTCTGGTGAAATACCTCCACACCGAAGAGCTGATTTTTTTGGTATTTTCACCTGGCATGTCAACGGCCATATTCCTCCCACGGACAACAGGTGTCTCCCCGGGTGCCTGACTTAAACAAACCACCTCACCATCAGAATCCTCCTGGTCAATTTCCTCCCCAGCGCCAGCAACACCTATATCCTCCTCATCCTGGTGTACTTCAACACTGACATCTTCAATCTGACTATCAGGAACTGGACTGCGGGTGCTCCTTCCAGCACTTGCAGGGGGCGTGCAAATGGTGGAAGGCGCATGCTCTTCACGTCCAGTGTTGGGAAGGTCAGGCATCGCAACCGACACAATTGGACTCTCCTTGTGGATTTGGGATTTCGAAGAATGCACAGTTCTTTGCTGTGCTGCTTTTGCCAGCTTGAGTCTTTTCATTTTTCTAGCGAGAGGCTGAGTGCTTCCATCCTCATGTGAAGCTGAACCACTAGCCATGAACATAGGCCAGGGCCTCAGCCGTTCCTTGCCACTCCGTGTGGTAAATGGCATATTGGCAAGTTTACGCTTCTCCTCCGACAATTTAATTTTAGGTTTTGGAGTCCTTTTTTTACTGATATTTGGTGTTTTGGATTTGACATGCTCTGTACTATGACATTGGGCATCGGCCTTGGCAGACGACGTTGCTGGCATTTCATCGTCTCGGCCATGACTAGTGGCAGCAGCTTCAGCACGAGGTGGAAGTGGATCTTGATCTTTCCCTAATTTTGGAACCTCAACATTTTTGTTCTCCATATTTTAATAGGCACAACTAAAAGGCACCTCAGGTAAACAATGGAGATGGATGGATTGGATACTAGTATACAATTATGGACGGGCTGCCGAGTGCCGACACAGAGGTAGCCACAGCCGTGAACTACCGCACTGTACTGTGTCTGCTGCTAATATATAGACTGGTTGATAAAGAGATAGTATACTCGTAACTAGTATGTATGTATAAAGAAAGAAAAAAAAACCACGGTTAGGTGGTATATACAATTATGGACGGGCTGCCGAGTGCCGACACAGAGGTAGCCACAGCCGTGAACTACCGCACTGTACTGTGTCTGCTGCTAATATATAGACTGGTTGATAAAGAGATAGTATACTCGTAACTAGTATGTATGTATAAAGAAAGAAAAAAAAACCACGGTTAGGTGGTATATACAATTATGGACGGGCTGCCGAGTGCCGACACAGAGGTAGCCACAGCCGTGAACTACCGCACTGTACTGTGTCTGCTGCTAATATAGACTGGTTGATAAAGAGATAGTATACTCGTAACTAGTATGTATGTATAAAGAAAGAAAAAAAAACCACGGTTAGGTGGTATATACAATTATGGACGGGCTGCCGAGTGCCGACACAGAGGTAGCCACAGCCGTGAACTACCGCACTGTACTGTGTCTGCTGCTAATATATAGACTGGTTGATAAAGAGATAGTATACTCGTAACTAGTATGTATGTATAAAGAAAGAAAAAAAAACCACGGTTAGGTGGTATATACAATTATGGACGGGCTGCCGAGTGCCGACACAGAGGTAGCCACAGCCGTGAACTACCGCACTGTACTGTGTCTGCTGCTAATATATAGACTGGTTGATAAAGAGATAGTATACTCGTAACTAGTATGTATGTATAAAGAAAGAAAAAAAAACCACGGTTAGGTGGTATATACAATTATGGACGGGCTGCCGAGTGCCGACACAGAGGTAGCCACAGCCGTGAACTACCGCACTGTACTGTGTCTGCTGCTAATATATAGACTGGTTGATAAAGAGATAGTATACTCGTAACTAGTATGTATGTATAAAGAAAGAAAAAAAAACCACGGTTAGGTGGTATATACAATTATGGACGGGCTGCCGAGTGCCGACACAGAGGTAGCCACAGCCGTGAACTACCGCACTGTACAGTGTCTGCTGCTAATATATAGACTGGTTGATAAAGAGATAGTATACTCGTAACTAGTATGTATGTATAAAGAAAGAAAAAAAAACCACGGTTAGGTGGTATATACAATTATGGACGGGCTGCCGAGTGCCGACACAGAGGTAGCCACAGCCGTGAACTACCG
The DNA here is from genome assembly GCF_028390025.1 of Pseudophryne corroboree. Lineage (NCBI taxonomy): Eukaryota > Metazoa > Chordata > Amphibia > Anura > Myobatrachidae > Pseudophryne > Pseudophryne corroboree. The sequence continues at coordinate 837,523,993 of NC_086445.1, forward strand.
CACTGTACTGTGTCTGCTGCTAATATATAGACTGGTTGATAAAGAGATAGTATACTCGTAACTAGTATGTATGTATAAAGAAAGAAAAAAAAACCACGGTTAGGTGGTATATACAATTATGGACGGGCTGCCGAGTGCCGACACAGAGGTAGCCACAGCCGTGAACTACCGCACTGTACTGTGTCTGCTGCTAATATATAGACTGGTTGATAAAGAGATAGTATACTCGTAACTAGTATGTATGTATAAAGAAAGAAAAAAAAACCACGGTTAGGTGGTATATACAATTATGGACGGGCTGCCGAGTGCCGACACAGAGGTAGCCACAGCCGTGAACTACCGCACTGTACTGTGTCTGCTGCTAATATATAGACTGGTTGATAAAGAGATAGTATACTCGTAACTAGTATGTATGTATAAAGAAAGAAAAAAAAACCACGGTTAGGTGGTATATACAATTATGGACGGGCTGCCGAGTGCCGACACAGAGGTAGCCACAGCCGTGAACTACCGCACTGTACTGTGTCTGCTGCTAATATAGACTGGTTGATAAAGAGATAGTATACTACTAATATTATATATACTGGTGGTCAGGTCACTGGTCACTAGTCACACTGGCAGTGGCACTCCTGCAGCAAAAGTGTGCACTGTTTAATTTTAATATAATATTATGTACTCCTGGCTCCTGCTATAACCTATAACTGGCACTGCAGTAGTGCTCCCCAGTCTCCCCCACAATTATAAGCTGTGTGAGCTGAGCAGTCAGACAGATATATAATATATATAGATGATGCAGCACACTGGCCTGAGCCTGAGCAGTGCACACAGATATGGTATGTGACTGACTGAGTCACTGTGTGTATCGCTTTTTTCAGGCAGAGAACGGATATATTAAATAAACTGCACTGTGTGTCTGGTGGTCACTCACTATATAATATATTATGTACTCCTGGCTCCTGCTATAACCTATAACTGGCACTGCAGTAGTGCTCCCCAGTCTCCCCCACAATTATAAGCTGTGTGAGCTGAGCAGTCAGACAGATATATATAATATTATATATAGATAATAGATGATGCAGCACACTGGCCTGAGCCTGAGCAGTGCACACAGATATGGTATGTGACTGAGTCACTGTGTGCTGTGTATCGCTTTTTTCAGGCAGAGAACGGATTATAAATAAAACTGGTGGTCACTGGTCACTATCAGCAAAACTCTGCACTGTACTGAGTACTCCTAATGCTCCCCAAAATTAGTAAATCAAGTGTCTCTCTAATCTATTCTAAACGGAGAGGACGCCAGCCACGTCCTCTCCCTATCAATCTCAATGCACGTGTGAAAATGGCGGCGACGCGCGGCTCCTTATATAGAATCCGAGTCTCGCGATAGAATCCGAGCCTCGCGAGAATCCGACAGCGTCATGATGACGTTCGGGCGCGCTCGGGTTAACCGAGCAAGGCGGGAAGATCCGAGTCGCTCGGACCCGTGAAAAAAAACATGAAGTTCTGGCGGGTTCGGATTCAGAGAAACCGAACCCGCTCATCTCTAGTCATCATACAACATATCTGTTTTTATCGCATGTGGCACAGTAATAATCCTTGTTTTTACATATATATATATATATATATATATATATATGCGTACAGGTGCAGTACTCAGCATAAAAAAAGTGCATAACAAATAGTGATACTACAACGTTTCAGTGCATTTTATTCCGCATTATCATCAGAATACATAAAAACATATATATAGATATATTAGAGATGTGCACCGGAAATTTTTCGGGTTTTCTGTTTTGGTTTTGGGTTCGGTTCCGTGGCCGTGTTTTGGGTTCGAACGCGTTTTGGCAAAACCTCACCGAATTTTTTTTCTCGGATTCGGGTGTGTTTTGGATTCGGGTGTTTTTTTCAAAAAACCCTAAAAAACAGCTTAAATCATAGAATTTGGGGGTCATTTTGATCCCAAAGTATTATTAACCTCAATAACCATAATTTCCACTCATTTTCAGTCTATTCTGAACACCTCACACCTCACACCTCACAATATTATTTTTAGTCCTAAAATTTGCACAGAGGTCGCTGGATGACTAAGCTCAGCGACCCAAGTGGCCGACACAAACACCTGGCCCATCTAGGAGTGGCACTGCAGTGTCACGCAGGATGGCCCTTCCAAAAAATACTCCCCAAACAGCACATGACGCAAAGAAGAAAAAAAAGAGGCGCAATGAGGTAGCTGTGTGACTAAGATAAGTGACCCTAGTGGCCGACACAAACACCTGGCCCATCTAGGAGTGGCACTGCAGTGTCACGCAGGATGGCCCTTCCAAAAAATACTCCCCAAACAGCACATGACGCAAAGAAGAAAAAAAAGAGGCGCAATGAGGTAGCTGTGTGACTAAGATAAGCGACCCTAGTGGCCGACACAAACACCTGGCCCATCTAGGAGTGGCACTGCAGTGTCACGCAGGATGGCCCTTCCAAAAAACACTCCCCAAACAGCACATGACGCAAAGAAAAATGAAAGAAAAAAGAGGTGCAAGATGGAATTGTCCTTGGGCCCTCCCACCCACCCTTATGTTGTATAAACAGGACATGCACACTTTAACCAACCCATCATTTCAGTGACAGGGTCTGCCACACGACTGTGACTGAAATGACGGGTTGGTTTGGACCCCCACCAAAAAAGAAGCAATTAATCTCTCCTTGCACAAACTGGCTCTACAGAGGCAAGATGTCCACCTCATCATCATCCTCCGATTCATCACCGTGTACATCCCCCTCCTCACAGATTATCAATTCGTCCCCACTGGAATCCACCATCACAGCTCCCTGTGTACTTTGTGGAGGCAATTGCTGCTGGTGAATGTCTCCATGGAGGAATTGATTATAATTCATTTTAATGAACATCATCTTCTCCACATTTTCTGGAAGTAACCTCGTACGCCGATTGCTGACAAGGTGAGCGGCGGCACTAAACACTCTTTCGGAGTACACACTTGTGGGAGGGCAACTTAGGTAGAATAAAGCCAGTTTGTGCAAGGGCCTCCAAATTGCCTCTTTTTCCTGCCAGTATACGTATGGACTGTCTGACGTGCCTACTTGGATGCGGTCACTCATATAATCCTCCACCATTCTTTCAATGGTGAGAGAATCATATGCAGTGACAGTAGACGACATGTCCGTAATCGTTGGCAGGTCCTTCAGTCCGGACCAGATGTCAGCATCAGCAGTCGCTCCAGACTGCCCTGCATCACTGCCAGCGGGTGGGCTCGGAATTCTGAGCCTTTTCCTCGCACCCCCAGTTGCGGGAGAATGTGAAGGAGGAGATGTTGACAGGTCGCGTTCCGCTTGACTTGACAATTTTCTCACCAGCGCCAGCAACACCCATATCCTCCTCATCCTGGTGTACTTCAACACTGACATCTTCAATCTGACTATCAGGAACTGGACTGCGGGTGCTCCTTCCAGCACTTGCAGGGGGCGTGCAAATGGTGGAAGGCGCATGCTCTTCACGTCCAGTGTTGGGAAGGTCAGGCATCGCAACCGACACAATTGGACTCTCCTTGTGGATTTGTGATTTTGAATAACGCACAGTTCTTTGCTGTGCTTTTGCCAGCTTAAGTCTTTTCATTTTTCTAGCGAGAGGCTGAGTGCTTCCATCCTCATGTGAAGCTGAACCACTAGCCATGAACATAGGCCAGGGCCTCAGCCGTTCCTTGCCACTCCGTGTGGTAAATGGCATATTGGCAAGTTTACGCTTCTCCTCCGACAATTTTATTTTAGATTTTTGAGTCCTTTTTTTACTGATATTTTGTGTTTTGGATTTTACATGCTCTGTACTATGACATTGGGCATCGGCCCTGGCAGACGACGTTGATGGAATTTCATCGTCTCGGCGATGACTAGTGGCAGCAGCTTCAGCACGAGGTGGAAGTGGATCTTGATCTTTCCCTATTTTTGGAACCTCAACATTTTTGTTCTCCATATTTTAATAGGCACAACTAAAAGGCACCTCAGGTAAACAATGGAGATGGATGGATACTAGTATACTTATGGATGACGAGTGACTGACGACACAGAGGTAGCTACAGCCGTGGACTACCGTACTGCGTCTGCTAGTATAGAGATGATAATGATATAAAAAATATATATATATCACTACTGCAGGTATATATAATATAATTACGGACCTGCTGGACACTGTCAGCAGACTCCTAAACTACTAGTATGAAGAAGATAGAAAAAAAAACCCCACCACAGGTAGGTATACAATTATGGACGAGCACTGATGACACAGAGGTAGCTACAGCCGTGGACTACCGTACTGCGTCTGCTAATATAGAGACGATAAAGATGATAGAGATGAACAAAAAAAATATAACACTACTGCAGGTAAATATTTATATAATATAATGAATGACGGACCTGCTGGACACTGTCAGCAGAATGCGTTTATAGAATAAATTAAAAAAACACCACAGGAGTGTTTAACTTTTTCAGGCAGACAATATACTGGTGGTCACTGGTCAGTCACACTGGCAGTAAAAGTGTGCACTGTACTCCTGCTATAACTGCACCCCAGTCTCCCCCACAATTCAGCTGTGTGAGCAGTGAGCACTCAGCACAGTCAGATATACATATAGATGATATTATCATGCAGCACACTGAGGCTGAGCACAGATATGGTATGTGACTGTGTATCGTTTTTTTTCAGGCAGAGAACGGATTATATTAAATAATAAATAAAACTGGTGGTGCTCAGTCACTAGTAACTATCAGCAAAACTCTGCACTCTGAGTACTCCTAATGCTCCCCAAAATTACTAAGTAATCAACTCAAGTGTCTCTATCTATTCTAACGGAGAGGACGCCAGCCACGTCCTCTCCCTATCAATCTCAATGCACGTGTGAAAATGGCGGCGACGCGCGGCTCCTTATATAGAATCCGAGTCTCGCGATAGAATACGAGCCTCGCGAGAATCCGACAGCGGGATGATGACGTTCGGGCGCGCTCGGGTTAGCCGAGCAAGGCGGGAAGATCCGAGTCTGCCTCGGACCCGTGTAAAAAGGCTGAAGTTCGTGGGGGTTCGGATTCCGAGGAACCGAACCCGCTCATCTCTAATATATATATATATATATATATATATATATATATATTACACACAAACAAACACACAGTATAAACACATATTCTCTATACATATATTGCATTTGCTGTTCCTCCTGCCTGGACTCCCCCTCACAATTCCCATTTGCTTTAGCCCAGAGTGGGGGACTTGTCGCTGGCTTGTCTTCTCCTCTCTATCTAGCTTTCCTCCAGAGGTGCTGACAGGCAGGCAACCAGGTGGGAGGTTTGCAGGAGGCACTTCTGGGCAGGAATGCAGAGCGAGGCTCTGGCAGTCACTCAGCAGAGGGAGACTTGCAGCAGTGGCGGGACCATGGCAGCTCCATAATCAGCTGCGGGAGGTGATCGTGGCGGGTGTGGGTGGAGAAGCAGCTGACTGAGGGAGCCAGGTAGAGGTCCCCACACCCCCTCAAATCCGGCGCCCAGGGAATGTGACCCCTTAGCCCCCCTAGTTGCAGACATGGCATAAGTTAAGGGTGCAGCAGCTTTGAGAGTCCTACAGGAAGCAGGTCTGTGTCTGCCTGGACTGAAGATAAAGATATGGCACAGAGAAAAATGGCAGGTGCGATACTCTGCAGAGGCTTTCCCATAGTGTGACATGCTGGGGCGGTGGTGCCTCACACACAAAAGCAAGTACAAGTTGTGGCTTTGGCTGAACAATTGTGGAAACCTGTAAAGTTAAAGGGCCAGAACCACCCTCTTTGGAAACCAGTACTGATACATGTCCTTGGTGAAAGTGGCTACAAAATTGCTGGAAAAACCCGACAACATGGAGGATGTAAATTGAGGCCTAGCTACAAGCAACAGCAGTGCAGAAGGAAGCCGCTAAGGTCCAGCAAGAAGCCACCAGGTAACATCAATTGGAGGTTGAGGAGAGCCGGAGCACAGCCTGGAAATTCTTCCCAAATGTCCCAACCAGTTCCAGCTTCATACAGGCAGTCATTTACATAAAAAAGTGACAGAGACATCTTCTCAAATGTCTAAGCAGCAGGAGAATTGGCCTAAAGGACAAGGGTCTGGTCTGCTTGTATTCTTTCTCTCAGGCGATCCTCGAAAAGCTTATTTTGACTTAAGCAATGCAGATGCTTTGGACTATTAAAAACTGAAAACATAAAATCTTACTCACTTGGGAGTTACACTGTCAGTTTGAGCACAATGTATGCATTGCTAGGGTATGCTACACAGACAAACCCTCCCGCTCACAAATGCATGACCTCATCCATCTGACCAAAAAATGGTTACAACCAGAGATATTAACTGGATCCTGTTAGGGAGCTTTAGCGCCAGTTGAGACCCCTAGAACCAGTGAGAGGCTCTTCTGTCAATAACAGTCCCCGCTGTTTCCTTAGTACACGACACTTACACTTGTACTTAGGTTGCCATCTGGACTTTTACCTTTAGCAGTAGGGGCTCACACAATAGGGTAGAGACCACAAATAAAAACTGGGTATTCACACACAGGAGCACAGAGGGTTAAGTTCAGGTCTGGGTCGAGATCTCAGCCAGGGCAGATGAGGCACTGTGAGATGGTATACAGCCGCTGTGCAGGTGACTTGCAGGCACTGTGCAGTTGTTTTATCATGCAAGCTGAATATAGGAGCACTGGACTTGCAGACAAAGGGTCAATACACTGGGAAAGTACTTAGGTGCATGCAGGACAAGGACAAGGTTCCAAACAGACAGGTAAACAGTCCGCGTTTCCACTAGACTGACAGAAATTCAACAGGATTTTAGGACAGGGACCAGCAGCTAATACTGACAAGGCATAAGCTCTAACAGGCACAGAGAGCTGGGCTGACTGACTTATAAAGGAAACACTGACCAATGGGGGAAAGTCAGTCTGGGAATGTTTAATTACAAACTCCATGCAGCTGCAATGCTGCATGTACACAAGCTCCACTGACAGGGAGCAGCTATTTTGCTAAGCAACCAGGGATGTAGTAGCTGGGTTGCACCCTGGTAGCATAGTGACAGGCAGGAACCGGCAACCCCAGGCAACAACTGGGACTCGCATGGGGAGCAAGCCACTCTGCAGCTTGTGACAGTACCTCCCCCTTAAGTGGGGATAAGAAACCCCTAGAAGCAGGTTTATCAGGAAATTCACTAACAAAATTATTTTTACGGTTAAGTGCACGAATAAATCTTCCTGGAAGCCATGTTCTTTCTTCAGGACCATAGCCCTTCCAATTGACCAAGCAATGTAACTGTCGTAGTACAAACTTGGAATCCAATATTTTTCTACCACATACTCTTGGTGGCCCTGGACAAATACTGGAGCAGGCCTTCTAGGGCAACATATTTTGAATTTCTTATAGGAGAATGCTGGCTTGAAGAGAGAACAGTGAAACACATTATTAATCTTCAGAGATTTGGGTAACTGAAGACAGATTTACTTACTCAGTGATATGGAATAGGCCAATGTACTCTGGTCCCAGTTTCCGAGGAGGCAGATGAATTTTAATATTTTGGGCAGATAGCCACACCATGTCACCTACTTTGAATGTTCACAGTGTTCTATGTTTGTCTAAAAAAAATTGAGCAGAATTAGACCATGCTGAGGACTTGATGGACCAGAAAATTTGAAGATGAGATACAGGGCTAGAAGAAGGAGCATATTGTTGAGTAGGATCAAAAGCATTTGACCTGGGCTGATACCAGAGTACAGGGACAAATAGTGACACTGAAGAAGACGAATGACAGGCATTATTGTATGCGAACTCCAGTGGTAACTGCTCCACTTAGTCATTATGACACTTCAACACATAGCACCGGAAATATTGCTCAAGAGACTTGTTCACTCATTCTGTCCGCCCATTTGATTGTGGGTGATAACCAGATGAAAGACTGAAATTGATACCCACTTGGAACAGAAAGACCTCCAGAACCGAGCAATAAATCGAGTACTTCTATCACAGACAATATGTTTAATTAGGCCATGCAACTTGTAGACATGCTGGATAAAAAATGTCAACAGATCTTTAGCAGTTGGTAATTTTAGCCAAAGGAATACAATGGGCCATCTTATTGAAACGATGCATGATTACCCCAATTGTTATACATCTGGAAGAAACAGGAAAGTCCACAATGAAATCCATGGAGATATGTAATCAGGGTTTGGATGTGACATGTAATGGTAAAAGTTGCCCGGAGGGTGATGTTCGAGGAGTCTTATTCATGGCACAGATGTCACATGACCAAACGATCTCCCGTACATCCTGAGTTATAGTAGACCACCATACAGAGCGGGAAAGCAGTTCTAACTTTCTGGCAATGCCTGGATGCCTAGAAGTCTTGTTGGAATGAAAATCAAAAGAAAAAAAGAGGAAAGAAAGACTCTTCTTTAGGGCATGCTTAATACAGTAATGAAAAATATGTAAAAATTACCTTTTAATCAATTATTAATAAGACGGTAAGGTTACACACAAAAATGTACAAGATAAAATTTACTCAGTAAAAATAGAACAAGATGAGCACCTCCAATGGACCCTCTAATAGGGTAGCATGTAGTCTATAATGATCTAAAGATACATTTTGAGGTGTTCAGAATGTAATATAGATGAAAAAAGTAATTTAGGTTATGATAATGTGGCACTTTGATCTGGATATCAATATCGGTTTCTAAAATATGTCAATAGATAATCGCTTGATTGTCTACAAGGGGGGTGGGATAGACCTACAGTATTGATGAAATTGTATGTAATAAGTGTGTAAATGGAGAAGGTTAGGTAAAATGTGCAGGGCTACCTTCTTGTTGAGAGGATAGAGTAGAAGCTCAGGTTGAGGGTTTCTCCACTATTTCTGCTTTGTGTCAAAATGATATAATTTCTGCACTTGGCATTCCTAGGTGGCCTGCCATCCAAGTACTGACTAGGCCTGGGAGACCATTTAGGAACACCAGGTGCAGTAATTATATCATTTTGACACAAAGCAAAAAACAGTTCCCAATGTGACTATCTAGAATTCAGCCCGATGCGGATTCAATATACGCTAGATTTTTATGATCAGTAAAGCCGGTGATGGGATGTCTCGCCCTCCAACCAATGCCTTCAATCCTTTAATACCCACTTAATGGCCAAAAGTTTTCTATGCCAACATCATGATTAGCTTTGGAGGAAGAGAATTTACTAGAAAAGAAAGTGCATAGATGTATGAATTTACTCCTTAGGATCCCTCTGGGATAGCACTGCTCCAACACCAATTTCAGATGCATCCACCTCCACTAAGAATGGTAGCTCAGGATTAGGATGGCAAAAGACTGGGGTAGAGATAAACAACTTCACCAGATTCTCAAAGGCTTGGAGAGCTGAAGGAGACCGACAAGAGCTATCAGTGCCCTTCTTGGTTAATTCCACGATTGGGGCAACTATCGTGGAAAAGGAGCAGATAAATCTGCAGTAATTTGCAAAGCCCAGGAACTGCTGGATAGCCTTTGAATTAGTAGGGTGAACCCAATCAAGAACTGACTGTAGCTTGCTGTGGTCCATAGAGAAGCCCTTAGGAGAGATGATATACCCCAGAAATGAAGTCTTCGTCATCTCAAACTCACAATTCTCCAATTTAGCATAAAGGTTTTACTCACACAGTTTCTGAAGGACAGAGCGGTCATGGAGACAATGCTCTTCCAATGACTGGGAGTAAATCAAGAGGGCATTGAGATATACCACAACGAACTTGCTCAGAAAATCATGCAGGACAACATTGTTTAGGTCCTGGAACACTGCAGGAGCATTGGACAATCCAAAAGGCATGACTAAATACTCACAATGTCCTGTGTGGGCATTGAAAGCTGTTTTCCATTTGACTCCTTTTTAAATACAAATGAGGTTGGATGCCCCTTGGAGATCAGTCTTGGAGAATATTTCTGCCTTCCAAAGTTGATTCAACAGGACAGAGATAAGTGGTAATGGCTACGAGTTCTTTATGGTGACTTTATTTAGGCAGAGGTAATCAATACATGGCTGCAAAGAACCATCCTTCTTGGCAACAAAGAAGAAGCCCATCCCCACCGGTGACTTGGATAGATGGATAAACCCTTTGCTGACATTTTCCTGAATGTAGTTTTTCATAGCCTCGGTTTCAGGCAAGGAAAGAGCATATAACCAGCCCTTTGTAAGCTTGGCATCAGGGACCAGGTTGATAGCACATTTATAGGGACAATAAAGTGGAAGAGAATCCGCCTTCCTCTTCGAGAACACATCAGTATAACCATGGAATTGTGGCAGACCATCTGGGATGGTTTGCAGAACTCTGACAGGCATGGTGAGACAAGAAACTGAATAGTCTGGACCCTGCAAATGATCTCGCCTATTTTCCAATCTACCACTGGGTTATGACTTCTCAGCCAGGGCAGACCCAGAAGATTTGCACCATGGGTCAATGTACCAAAAAAAGAAAGTTTCAGAATGAAGAGTGCCAATCTTCAACATAAGGGGCAGAGTCTGGAACCTCACTGGTCCATTAAGAAGAGGACGTCCATCTAAGTCACAGATCGTGATGGGAGAGGGTAATTCCTCCACAGGAACTCCAAGGGACTGGGCCAATTAAATTTCCGACTGCCCCACTATCCAGAAGAGTCATGATCTCAACTTCCTTCTCAGTTACATTAAGTAGAGATTGAAGATAAGGCCAAATAAATCTCTCCGGCATCATCCAGGCCTTGTCTTTCCATGACTTTTAAGGACAAGAACCAACAAGATGTACTTTGCTGCTGCAGTACATGCATAAACCAAGTGTCTGCCTCCTGGTCTTCTCCTCGGGGGGGGCAAGCTGAATGCCTTGATCTGCTTTGGTTCCCCTAAGTCCACTACAGCCTCAAGAACTACTGCCCGGGATGGCAAAGGTGGCAGTTCCGTTTCCATTCTCCACTCCCAAATACGTCTGTCAATTCTGACAGCAAGCTGCATGAGTTGGTCTAAGGGCTCAGAAGCTGGATAATGGACAAGGTAGTACTTGATGTGTTCCGTGAGGCCAAAATGGCACTGACTCAGTAATGCGGGATTGGTCCAGCCAGCCACTGTTATTTGCCCACTGGCGGAATTCGGTACAGTATGCCTCAATGGAATTCCATCCCTGCTTCAGGGTGTGCAAATGGAAGCTAATCTATCTGGATCATTTTTATAAATTGCTGAGGGCAGCAAAGAAAGCATCAACTGATCGCAGGGCTGCATGGTCAGCTTTTAAACCAAATGCCCAAGTCTGAGGATTCCCTAGAAGCAGAGAGATGACAATCCCGACATGCTGGAACCCAGAGCCTGACGAATACAGCCCCAACTTAAAGTACAGCTTGCAGCTCTCACGGAAGTTGAAAAACTGTTTCCAATCTCCTGAGAAACGTCCCGGGAGATGAAGTTTGGGTTCTTTTACAGCCCCGTGAGCAGAGACTAAGGACTTTTTGCTCTCTTCCTGGGAGAACACGAAGAGAGATTGGTCCTGCAGCTGTTGTGTCAGATTCTGGATCTGACTGCCCAGATTTTGTCCAGGATTCGGCTGCGCTGGATCCATACTGGCAGGGATCATCCAGCGCCAGTAATGTATTGCTCGGTTATATTCTTAGGGAACTCTAGTGCTATTTGTGTGAGACCCCTAGAGCTGGGGAGAGCTTCCTTTGCCAATAACTGCCACCCGCTTAGTGGCTTGTGACAGATCCCAGATGGTGGAAAGAGTTGTCATGGACTGTTATTTGAGGTCCCTGTCCATGGTTTTAAGCAAGTGGGAAAGCCTTGGGGATCCCAAGACAGCTGAACAGCTAGTGGAGATAGTGGAAAGGTATCTATCGGCAGAGGCTATACCACAGCGGCCCCTAGATCCATGACAGTGCATCCCTATAAAACCTCATAAGACTGTTCTGTGGGAAAAGGGTCTTGGGCAGTTAACATTACTCAAAAGTGAAAAGACTGTGAGCGCTCGATCCAAAGATGGGCCCGTAGATCCAGAAAGTTCTCTGACATCTAAAAGATTTGCAAGTCATGTGATTAAATGTTTTTGGTGTGGTATGCCAGGACATGTTGTTGCTAATTATCTAGTTACAATAGAAAAGGAAAGTTGGTTGGTTTCAATCGTGCGCTCACTAAAATAATTCTAGAGCAGCTGGTCATTTATATAGGAACCACACCTGTTCCTTGCATAGTACACAATAGAAAGAATCTATAAACACCTGTGCTTAGAGATAAAATAAATTAAAGGATTATAAATCAATCCTCAATCGAGCAGTATATTTGTACCTCGCTGTTTAGAATTCAGTCACATACAGACCACCTCGCCCATGAATCACCCTCGTTAGGAAGCTTCTTAATTGCATTCACTTTTCAAGATATACCGAGTGAAATCCACTTACATATCATTTCACTCTCTATTAAAAGACGTTTTATTGACGGAGTCGGAAGTTGAAAGATACCTTTACATACACGCGGGGAAGGAATATAATGTAAGTTACATTACCCTGTGGCGGATGGAAGTGGATGGCGTGGTGCAGTCTGAAAGATACCTTTAAGTGTATGCGAGAGTGAAATGATATGTAAGTGGATTTCACTCGGTATATCTTGAAAAGTGAATGCAATTAAGAAGCTTCCTAACGGGGGTGATTCATGGGCGAGGTGGTCTGTATGTGACTGAATTCTAGACAGTGAGGGACAAATATACTGCTCGATTGAGGATTGATTTATAATCCTTTAATTTATCTCTAAGCGCAGGTGTTTATAGATTCTTTTTTAAATGATCTAGTTGTTCAAGCACCCATGCAATGTGATGCTGTCTTTGAATGTTGAGAATGTCTTACTTTGCCAGGTTGGCTTGTACTGTTGCACCTTTGGCTAAGCCTGAAAAACAGAACAGATGTGTGAAATAATTATGGAAGGTAACCATGCAGAGGTACTGTTAGACTCAGGAAGCTTAATTATCCTTGTAAAAGATGGGTTGGTAAATACTTTAAAGTTCCAGCAAACAATTGTTGATGTGTCTTGCATACATTGTGACACCTGCCATTATAATACTGCTAAAATGAATATTGAGATTCCTTGGGCATCAGCTATTGTTAATGTGGGAGTGATCCCTTCCTTAGTAATGATACTATAATAGTGAGAGACTTTCCCCTTTTTTGGAAATGATGGTAATCCTGTATGAACACAAGTGTGAATCGTTTAGAGCCAGTAGACCATGGGTCTTCAACCTGCGGTCCTCCAGCTGCCTTGGAACTACACATCCCAGCATGCCCTGCCTCAATTTTAAGATGCCTTAATAGCAAAACTGTGGCAGGGCACGATGGGATGTATAGTTCCACAACAGCTGGAGGGCCACAGGTTGAAGAGCCATGCAGCAGACCATCCTGGTGATATGCTAGCCGCAGGTGTGGTCTAAGAATCCTCAGACCCATGTCCTTTTGCTAGTATAGCTGTGGAAATAGTAGACAATGAGGAACAGGGGAAGGAGAAACTGTAGATGGTGCTGAAAGTATGCTTAATCTCAAAGTGAGAAAAGATCTGTTTGCAACATAACAGTTAAGGGACCCCACCTTGATAAGAGCCAGAGAAAATGTGATAGTTATCAATGGGGAACCAGTAGATCCTGATAACAGGCTTATGTATCCACACATGGCCCTCCGCAATGAGCTTTCCAAGTGCTTACCAAGTGCCAAATAGGGGTAAGGATGTGGTAGAACAGCTCGTGGTTCCCCAGCCATATAGGAGAATTGTGTGCGACCTAGCTCATGGTCACATCACAGCAGGAACCTTAGGGCTGAAAAGACAACTCAGAGGATTTTGCAGCTGTTCTTTTGGCCTGGGTTGTATAAATATGTGTCTGAGTATCGTTCTTCCTGCCCTGAGTGCCAGTATCATGCTCCATGACCCCATTTTAAAAGCCCCCTAGTACCAATGCCTATTATAAAGGTCCCATTTGACAGGATAGCCATGGATCTGGGTGAGCACTTGTTAAAGTCTATTCAGGGTCATTACTATATTCTTGTAATAGTGGATTATACTATTTGATATCCTGAGGCAATCCCTTTCCTAATATTTTAAAAGCTAGAACTGGTACATGTTTTTTGGTAGGGTGGGAATACCAAAAGTAGTTTTGATTGACCAAGATACCCCTTTTATGTCTAGAATTATGCAAATTGTTTAAAGTGACTCACCTGAGAACATCATTTTATCATCTCCAAGCGGATGGGTTGGTAGAGAGTTTCAACAAAACCTTAAAAAGTGTGCTGAAAAAGGTTGTTGATAAGGATGGGAAAAACTGGGATTACTTATTGCCATATTTGATGTTGGCTATTAGAGAAGTACCTCAGTCTTCTACGGTATTCTCTCCTTTTGATCTCTTGCATGAGTGTATGAGAGACATCCCAGAAGGTTGCTGGATGTTGCCAAAGAGACATGGGAAGGGCAGCCTACATCCTATAAAAGTGTAATTGAACATGTTTTGCAAGTATAGGACAGGGTTGTTTATGTGGTGCCCATTGTCAAGGAACATATGGAGCAGGCCCAACAAGCTCAACAGAGAGTATATAATCAGAATGCTCATATACATACATTTGCCCCTGGGGATAGAGTTCTTGATTTGATACCCACAGTGGAAAGCAAGTTTTTTGGCTAAATGGCAAGGTCTGTGAGATCAGGGAGAAGGTGAATGAGGTTAAACTATAAAGTATAATAACCATGCAAAATAAAGCCTGAACAAATGTACCTTGTTAACTAAATTAATCCCTGGAAAAATAGGGTACCCTTTCTCATCAGTAACTTCAATCCCCACTGTTCCTGAAGTAAAGGTGTCAGAAACACTGTCAGCTACTCAAAAGAACAAGGCTAAAGAATTCCTCATTAGGAACAGGGATGTATTCTCATCAGTGCCCAGCTGAACGGCCATAATAAAGCATGACATAGGGGCCTATTAATCACCATCCACATCCAAGGATGCGGATGTGAGGTGATAAAATCGCCCATAGTCGCACTACGTAAATTGATTACATCGCATGGATGTATCATTTATCTCATGCAGGGACAGAGCTTGCAAGCAAGCTCTATCACTTTGATGACACTCCGCAGCATCATCGGGGGATTTTTTTGAAAAATGCCCCGATGTCCTGCTGTGCATGTGCTGCCACCACCAACACCAATACCGCCGCCGGGTCGACCCCCCCCTGTCACGACTACCCCTGGCACCATGAACCTCCCCGCACATGGTGAATATACTCCCCAATCCAGGGAGCCGGTCATCTCTGCCTCTGCTGGGCTGCCGGGCGCCAGATCCTGTGCGCTGCGTTGACCCCCGGTGCTGTATAGTGCGCTGCCGCTTTGGAGCATCACTTTACTGCACTGGGGGTCACAGCGCAGCACATGGAGGACTCTGCACCCGGCAGCGAGCACAGGAGCACCGATCACCTGCTCCTGGACTGGTAAGTATGGTTTTGTTTTTTCACTTTTTTTTTTTTAAGCAGTGATCAGCTATGTGTGTCCATCGAACACACATAGCTGATCACTGGAGCCAAGTCTCCGCACAGTTTTCTCTGCCAGGGGCCAGAGAAAGCTGGGCAAAGGCTGCATATCGCAGTGCTGCCCTGTGATTTTGCCAGCCTGAGCTGGCGAAATTATCACACGGCACACTGCGGTGGTTTTTTACATTTCTTTTTTTTAGTAAATTCGGCAACATTGCATTTCCCATTATAAGTATAGGAAATGCGATGTGGGTTACTAAAAAAATTACAATTTAAAGCGTTTGGAGCAGTTTTTCATGAAAACTGCTCCAAATGCCCTTTAATATATTAATAATATATAATACTAAATAATATTAAATAATACTAAAATAAAGCGAAAAGGGTGTGAAAACACTCTTTTTCACATTATTTTAGCAAAAATAATGTTAATAGATAGGCCTCATAGTCACAGAACCAGGGGTCAAACTGGCTGAGGACAGCTGCACCAAATCAACCAACATATGTGATATCTCAGCTGCTGCACACTGCCACCTACCCCAGGATATGGTACCTGTTCCCCTGACCCTGTTACAGTACCTTGCTTGTGAAACTTGTACACTGTAAGTGTGTGAGAATTTAAAGGTCCATTAATTATGTTTTGCAGTTGTCATTTGTGTAGATTAACAGTAAATTACAGCTTTTTATTTACAATTCCAGCACTGAACACAAATTGAGACAATACAGTACAACTTGGATTTCACTGGCATATATTGATAAGACGGGTCACTGGCAGGAGTACATCAGTGCATCAGTCAGGCGGGTGTGGGTCGACCACACTTAGGTCAACAGTGTCTAGGTCGACCACTGTTACCCAAAATAGGTTGACAGAAGCATTCAGTCGACATGTACAAAGTCGACATGACAAAAGGTCGACATGAGTTTTTTTTTTTAAAAAAAAGTGTTGTTTTCTCCGTAGAGTGACCAGGAACCCCAATTAGAGCACTGTGTCCCCTTGCATGGTTCGCTTCGCTCGCCATGCTTCGGGCAAGGTGCCTTGCTCCACTGCTGCTGCGCTCGGCACAGGTTAATGTTCCCAATTGGATCCCACGTGGATGGTAAAGTATGAAAAAGTTTTAAAAAATTTGAAAAACTCATGTCTACCTTCTGTCATGTCAACCAAGACCATGTCGACCTAGAAACCATGTCGACCTAGAGACCAGATACCCAGTCAGACATGCTTCCATCAGAATTGTGTGGCTCTTCATCTATTTTTTTTATTTTTTTATTTGCTTAAATCCCATCGAATGTATTTGACGATTAATATATGTTCTGTGTCCCTGGGAAGGAGTTTTAGTGACCGTTTGCTACATCTCATTATTACATCTGTACCACAGACATGGTGTTTTTATGAACATACAGACTCACTATCTCTGTACTTCATTGACACAATGTCATTCATTCATCGACTGAGTGTGGCACAAAATGTCAACATTCAGTATGCCGATTCCAAGTGCCGACATGGACATAAGGTTGACATGTTGAATGTCAGCATTCAAAATGTCAATATAGTGAAGGTTGACGGTAGCCATGTCATCCATGTGGATTTGCATTGGTGAGGTGAGTATCCATAAACCTAACACTATATTTAACCCTGAGACTAACCCAGTTGAAAACCCTAACCTGACAGAGTGGGCATTCACAATGTCAACGTTATTTCATGCCAACATTCTGTCATTGTCAACATTGTGAATATCAACATATTGTATGTCAACAGTCTGAAAATTGACATTGAGACCATGTTCACATTCTGGACGTTGACATTATGAAGGTATGCCCTTAGACCAGGGGTGGCCAACCAGTCAGAGACAAAGAGCCAAAAAATCTTGTTAGGTACGTCAAAGAGTCAACATCAAGCAGGAGGCAAGTGTGCAAAAATGGGATGTGACCTTGTGCCTGCTAGGCCACACCCCTGGTATAAAAGACAAAGAAAATGCCAGATCCACATAAAATACATTTTAAAGCCAGAATCAACATAAAATACATTGAAAAAGACATTTCCACATAAAATAATTAAAAAATCCAGATCCACATAAAATACAGTATATTGAAAAAGCCATATTCACATAATACACTTCAGCTCCTCCATGTGTCACTCCAGCCAGCACCCTCCTGTGTCACTCCAGTCAGCTCCCCATTGTGTCTCTCCTGCCAGGATTCTCCCTTGTTACTCCAGCCAGCTCCCCATTGTGTCACTCTTTCCAGCACCTTCCTGTGTCACTCCATCCAGCACCCTCCTGTATCACTACAGTCCAGTATCTGGCTCCCTCAGTTTTCAATCGCCGTAGTGCTGCTGTGTGTCTGGGTGGAGTGCACCAGTTTCCAGGATCTGCTGTGGTCAGGTAACTGAGTGTCGGGAACCACATTTGAATAAAGAAAGAGCCGCATGCGGCTCAAGAGCCACAGGTTGGCCACGGCTGCCTTAGACTATGAGCGGTCCCTTTGCATGTGGCTAAACTGTACTATTTTGTAGAAGTGGCCCTACATGGGCAGCACAAGAGGTATAACATAACGTGTAGCCATGGCAGCATCACTGGATGGCAGAGTTGCTGTACTGCAGAGATGGAATAACAGAATGAATGGGGACAATGCAGTGTGCTGAGTGCGCTGGGCTGCCTGTTGTGTGTGGGCTGGGGCCATATGACAAAACACAAAACAGGCCCCACAGACACATCGGCCAACCAGGATTCTTCATGGTGAGCCCTATGGCCAATCCGACGCTGGATCCACACACCCCAGGCTGTTCTGACTGGCTACTTGTAGACAGAATGTTCTTTCATTATGTTTTGGTTACACATGTTCAGCTTCATTTGAGAATTGTTTTTTTTTAACCTTGTAATTACTTTTGGATTAATTCAGTACAGAAGCAAATACAATGGATTCAGGAGTGGGGAAAAAAGATGGGGATGAAGGATTTGTTGATTCTTTGTTTCTAATAAGGGATTACAATGTTGTCCAGGTATTTATATATTATTAATTTAGTCTGTATACTATAGCCTCAAGAGGGCCCTCGCTTACACAGTATGTTGGCACTTGTAGTTCTACAAATGACAGTATGTAACACCTTTAGACATCTTGGTGTTAATATTTATTTTTATTTTACAGTACTTTCTATGAACCACATTTTTTTTTTTTTTACTTGAAGCCCGAGGTGTGTGGCTTCATCACCCAGTGTCTGTGCCAAACGTGCTGGGGGCAAAGGTTCTTGGACCCTCTCCAAAAGGAGAAGGACCCTGTTACTCCCCTACCCCTCAGAGCCAAAAGGCCTACTGAGGGGAAAAAGGGACTGTGGGTCCCCCCAAGCCAAAGCGCAGAGGGACCCTCGAGTTTCTATGAACCACATTTGGCCATGTGAAGAGCCCCAATGTTATTCAGCATGGACTGACCTCCCTAGCAAGGGCTGCACACTGTCCATGCTGAGGGTGACTTGTATTATAGAGAATGGGGTGGTTGTATTTATTTTGTTTTATGCTCTTTTCTTCACTAGTAAAGCTACGTGCTAATGGTGGTCATCATCATCATCATCATCATCATCAATCTTTAGGCCACAGCTTCAATTGTTATGCTCATTTCTGCAGATGCAGCCTTCTCTAAATAGACAACACCTTTACTGAAATGAACTTGTACTTACACACCCTCAATCTGCTATTCTAATTATACGCAACTACAATCAAAGCAGATTTTTTTTTTTTTGCGTAAATCTTTTTATTGTAAGAAAGAAGCACTATGAGCTGACATGAACTGCTCAGCACAGCTCCCCAACATGAAATGAGTTACTGTAATTGCTAGACCACCTACGTAATAGATGAATAATCAGGAGCAGTCTCCCATCTGTGGCTGAGTGTTTATGCAGTGTTTGCATTCAGCGTACATGTGTGTCGTGCTGCATATCTTACAGATGTTCTCCACTCTGCATATGTGTGAATATACGTCACGTCTGTGCTGGCTTTTTATTGACGTAAGTGGTGCTCATTATGTTGCCAACTCATTAGCACCCAATTCTCCAGCCTATTCTCTTGATAATAACCTTGTGCTAGTTTCATGCATGTTCAGATTGCCAGTATTGTACATAGAAAAGCATTGACACTGACCAGCAGGTAAATAGTATCTTGATTTAGTTCACTTATTCATATCTATGCAGCCACTCAGTATGATAAGAATTCTACAAATAACTATTTTAAACATATTTCTCAATCCCTGACTATTTTGACTGTTACATATGTGTTCAGGGACATAGCAGTTTATTTGGATGACTCACCTGAACTAAAGCACAAATTATTCTGCACTGGTTTTATTTCCTATGGTTCAAAATTGTTGAAAACTATTTGTCACGGTATTAAATAAAAATAGCTTATTAACTAATTATGTGGGTGTAAATCCAAAGCAAGTGCTATGAAGTACTTGTAATTCAAACCTTTTAACAAATGAACAGCAGGAAATGCCAAAAAGATGAAAAAAAAAAAAAATTAAACAAAAATAAACGGTGCATACAGTATACTGTAAGAAAATACTTACATCATATTAATAAGTAATTAGTTCTGTGATTTCACTGTGTGAATAGTATTAAGAACATTTCGGGGATATTTAATTTTAAGCAAATGTTTTTACATTCCTTTAACTTACTAATAATTAGATTTGGTTTCTATTAAACTCATGTTAACTTTTTTCTTGTTTCCCCAAACAGCATTTGGTAAAGTGAAGCAGAAGAAAATAAAAGCAAGTGTAACATTACGGAAATCATGGGTAAATAAAGAGGAGGATTACTGATATCCACAATCCATAAGCGGATCAAAAATATTGAAGTGGCTATTTAACAGCTTAAGGAAATTGTTACTTGCAGGTTGTATTCATTCAGGAAGACGCTGATATAGTAACTGCTCTCATTAGTAATAACTGACCTGCATAATTAATTATAGTCAGTATTAAATAGATACTGTTTGGTATGTTATAATTGATTGTGATTGTTATTTTGCATGACATATTTTGAATTTGGTATAGTAGGTATTTTAGAATTGGGGGCAGGAGTAACAAAGGTCTCAGTGAAAATCCTACTGTAAAATCAGTATTTATTAGTGATGAGCGGATTCAGTTTCTCGGAAACCGAACCCCCCCGAACTTCACCCTTTTAACACGGGTCCGAGCCATACTCGGATTCTCCCGTATGGCTCGGCTAACCCGAGCGCGCCCGAACGTCATCATCCCGCTGTCGGATTCTCGCGAGATTCGGATTCTATATAAGCAGCCGCGCGTCGCCGTCATTTTCACATGTGCATTGAGATTGATAGGGAGAGGACGTGGCTGGCGTCCTCTCCGTTTATATACGAGACAGTTGATCTGATTGCTTTGCTTGTTTATTTTACTATTGTGGGGAGGATTGGGGAGCAGCTGTTAGGAGGAGTACAGTGCAGAGTTTTGCTGATAGTGACCACCAGTTTTTTATCCGTTCTCTTCTCTGCCTGAAAAAAACGCTCCATACCATATCTGTGCTCAGTGTGCTGCATGATATATCTGTGCTGAGTGCTCACACTGCTTAATTGTGGGGACTGGGGAGCAGCTATAGCAGGAGTACAGTGCAGAGTTTTGCTGACAGTGACCACCAGTATACGTTTGTCTGCCTGAAAAACACTCCTGTGGCTTTTTTTTTTATACTAGTAGTTTAGCAGTTTGCTGACAGTGTCCACCAGGTCCATTATACTGTATATAGCAGTACGGTAGGCCACTGCTGTACCTACCTCCGTGTCGTCACTCGTCATCCATAAAGTATACTATCCATCCATCTACATTGTATACCTGTGGTGGCTTTTTTTATACTAGTAGTTTAGCAGTCTGCTGACAGTGTCCACCAGGTCCATTATACTGTATATAGCAGTACGGTAGGCCACTGCTGTACCTACCTCTGTGTCGTCACTCGTCATCCATAAAGTATACTATCCATCCATCTACATTGTATACCTGTAGGTGGCTTTTTTTTATACTAGTAGTTTAGCAGTCTGCTGACAGTGTCCACCAGGTCCATTATACTGTATATAGCAGTACGGTAGGCCACTGCTGTACCTACCTCTGTGTCGTCACTCGTCATCCATAAAGTATACTATCCATCCATCTACATTGTATACCTGTGGTGGCTTTTTTTTATACTAGTAGTTTAGCAGTCTGCTGACAGTGTCCACCAGATCCATTATACTGTATATAGCAGTACGGTAGGCCACTGCTGTACCTACCTCTGTGTCGTCACTCGTCATCCATTAAGTATACTATCCATCCATCTACATTGTATACTTGTGGTGGCTTTTTTTTAATACTAGTAGATTAGCAGTCTGCTGACAGTGTCCACCAGGTCCATTATACTGTATATAGCAGTACGGTAGGCCACTGCTGTACCTACCTCTGTGTCGTCACTGGTCATCCATAAAGTATACTATCCATCCATCTACATTGTATACCTGTGGTGGCTTTTAGTTGTGCGCATTAAAATATGGAGAACAAAAATGTGGAGGTTAAAAAAATAGGGAAAGATCAAGATCCACTTCCACCTCCTGCTGAAGCTGCTGCCACTAGTCATGGCCGAGTTGATGAAATGCCATCAACGTCATCTGCCAAGGCCGATGCCCAATGTCATAGTACAGAGCATGTAAAATCCAAAACACAAAAGATCAGTAAAATGCCTCAAAAATCAAAATTAAAAGCTTCTGAGGAGAAGCGTAAACTTGCCAATATGCCATTTACGACACGGAGTGGCAAGGAACGGCTGAGGCCCTGGCCTATGTTCATGGCTAGTGGTTCAGCTTCACATGAGGATGGAAGCACTCATCCTCTCGCTAGAAAAAAGAAAAGACTTAAGCTGGCAAAAGCACAGCAAAGAACTGTGCGTTCTTCGAAATAACAAATCCCCAAGGAGAGTCCAATTGTGTCGGTTGCGATGCCTGACCTTCCCAATACTGGATGGGAAGAGCTTGCGCCTTCCACCATTTGCACGCCCCCTGCTAGTGCTGGAAGGAGCACCCGCAGTCCAGTTCCTGATAGTCAAATTGAAGATGTCAGTGTTGAAGTACACCAAGATGAGGATATGGGTGTTGCTGGCGCTGGGGAGGAAATTGACAAGGAGGATTCTGATGGTGAGGTGGTTTGTTTAAGTCAGGCACCCGGGGAGACACCTGTTGTCCGTGGGAGGAATATGGCCATTGACATGCCTGGTCAAAATACAAAAAAAATCAGCTCTTCGGTATGGAATTATTTCAACACAAATGCGGACAACAGGTGTCAAGCCGTGTGTTGCCTTTGTCAAGCTATAATAAGTAGGGGTAAGGACGTTAACCACCTCGGAACATCCTCCCTTATACGTCACCTGCAGCGCATTCATCATAAGTCAGTGACAAGTTCAAAAACTTTGGGCGACAGCGGAAGCAGTCCACTGACCAGTAAATCCCTTCCTCTTGTAAACAAGCTCCTGCAAACCACACCACCAACTCCCTCAGTGTCAATTTCCTCCTTACCCAGGAAAGCCAATAGTCCTGCAGGCCATGTCACTGGCAAGTCTGACGAGTCCTCTCCTGCTTGGGATTCCTCCGATGCATCCTTGAGTGTAACGCCTACTGCTGCTGGCGCTGCTGTTGTTGCTGCTGGGAGTCGATCGTCATCCCAGAGGGGAAGTCGGAAGACCACTTGTACTACTTCCAGTAAGCAATTGACTGTCCAACAGTCCTTTGCGAGGAAGATTAAATATCACAGCAGTCATCCTGCTGCAAAGCGGATAACTGAGGCCTTGGCAGCCTGGGCGGTGAGAAACGTGGTTCCGGTATCCATCGTTAATTCAGAGCCAACTAGAGACTTGATTGAGGTTCTGTGTCCCCGGTACCAAATACCATCTAGGTTCCATTTCTCTAGGCAGGCGATACCGAAAATGTACACAGACCTCAGAAAAAGACTCACCAGTGTCCTAAAAAATGCAGTTGTACCCAATGTCCACGGACATGTGGACAAGTGGAGCAGGGCAGACTCAGGACTATATGACTGTGACAGCCCACTGGGTAGATGTATTGCCTCCCGCTGCAAGAACAGCAGCGGCGGCACCAGTAGCAGCATCTCGCAAATGCCAACTCGTTCCTAGGCAGGCTACGCTTTGTATCAGAATACGCACACAGCTGAAAACCTCTTACGGCAACTGAGTAAGATCATCGCAGAATGGCTTACCCCAATTGGACTCTCCTGGGGATTTGTGACATCGGACAACGCCAGCAATATTGTGCGTGCATTACATCTGGGCAAATTCCAGCACGTCCCATGTTTTGCACATACCTTGAATTTGGTGGTGCAGAATTATTTAAAAAACGACAGGGGCATGCAAGAGATGCTGTCGGTGGCCCGAAGAATTGCGGGCCACTTTCGGCGTTCAGGCACCGCGTACAGAAGACTGGAGCACCACCAAAAATACCTGAACCTGCCCTGCCATCATCTGAAGCAAGAGGTGGTAACGAGGTGGAATTCAACCCTCTATATGCTTCAGAGGATGGAGGAGCAGCAAAAGGCCATTCAAGCCTATACATCTGTCCACGATATAGGCAAAGGAGGTGGAATGCACCTGTCTCAAGCGCAGTGGAGAATGATTTCAACGTTGTGCAAGGTTCTGCAACCCTTTGAACTTGCCACACGTGAAGTCAGTTCAGACACTGCCAGCCTGAGTCAGGTCATTCCCCTCATCAGGCTTTTGCAGAAGAAGCTGGAGACATTGAAGGAGGAGCTAAAACAGAGCGATTCCGCTAGGCATGTGGGACTTGTGGATGGAGCCCTTCATTCGCTTAACCAGGATTCACGGGTGGTCAATCTGTTGAAATCAGAGCACTACATTTTGGCCACCGTGCTCGATCCTAGATTTAAAACCTACGTTGTATCTCTCTTTCCGGCAGACACAAGTCTGCAGGGGTTCAAAGACCTGCTGGTGAGAAAATTGTCAAGTCAAGCGGAACGTGACCCGTCAACAGCTCCTCCTTCACATTCTCCCGCAACTGGGGGTGCGAGGAAAGGCTAAGAATTCCGAGCCCACCCGCTGGCGGTGATGCAGGGCAGTCTGGAGCGAGTGCTGACATCTGGTCCGGACTGAAGGACCTGTCAACGATTACTGACATGTCGTCTACTGTCACTGCATATGATTCTCTCACCATTGAAAGAATGGAGGAGGATTATATGAGTGACCGCATCCAAGTAGGCACGTCAGACAGTCCGTACGTATACTGGCAGGAAAAAGAGGCAATTTGGAGGCCCTTGCAGAAACTGGCTTTATTCTACCTAAGTTGCCCTCCCTCCAGTGTGTACTCCGAAACAGTGTTTAGTGCAGCCGCTCACCTTGTCAGCAATCGGCGTACGAGGTTACTTCCAGAAAATGTGGAGAAGATGATGTTCATTAAAATGAATTATAATCAATTCCTCCGTGGAGACATTCACCAGCAGCAATTGCCTCCAGAAAGTACACAGGGACCTGAGATGGTGGATTCCAGTGGGGACGAATTAATAATCTGTGAGGAGGGGGATGTACACAGTGAAAGGGGTGATGAATCGGACGATGATGATGAGGTGGACATCTGTAGAGCCAGTTTGTGCAAGGAAAGATTGATTGCTTCTTTTTTGGTGGGGGCCCAAACCAACCAGTTATTTCAGTCACAGTCGTGTGGCAGACCCTGTCGCTGAAATGATGGGTTCGTTAAAGTGTGCATGTCCTGTTTATACAACATAAGGGTGGGTGGGAGGGCCCAAGGACAATTCCATTTTGCACCTCATTTTTCTTTCATTTTTCTTTGCATCATGTGCATCATGTGCTGTTTGGGGAGTATTTTTTTCAAGTGCCATCCTGTCTGATACTGCAGTGCCACTCCTCGATGGGCCAGGTGTTTGTGTCGGCCACTTGGGTCGCTGAGCTTAGTCACACAGCTACCTCATTGCGCCTCTTTTTTTCTTTGCATCATGTGCTGTTTGGGGAGTATTTTTTTCAAGTGCCATCCTGTCTGACACTGCAGTGCCACTCCTAGATGGGCCAGGTGTTTGTGTCGGCCACTAGGGTCGCTTAGCTCAGTCACACAGCTACCTCATTGCGCCTCTTTTTTTCTTTGCATCATGTGCTGTTTGGGGACTATTTTTTTCAAGAGCTTAGTCACACAGCTACCTCATTGCGCCTCTTTTTTTCTTTGCATCATGTGCTGTTTGGGGAGTATTTTTTTCAAGTGCCATCCTGTCTGACACTGCAGTGCCACTCCTAGATGGGCCAGGTGTTTGTGTCGGCCACTTGTGTCGCTTAGCTTAGCCATCCAGCGACCTCGGTGCAAATTTTTGGACTAAAAATAATATTGTGAGGTGTGAGGTGTTCAGAATAGACTGAAAATGAGTGGAAATTATGGTTATTGAGGTTAATAATACTATGGGATCAAAATGACCCCCAAATTCTATGATTTAAGCTGTTTTTTAGTGTTTTTTTTAAAAAAAAACACCCGAATCCAAAACACACCCGAATTCGACATAAAATTTCCGGTGAGGTTTTGCCAAAACGCGTCCAAACCCAAAACACGGCCGCGGAACCGAACCCAAAACCAAAACACAAAACCTGAAAAATTTCCGGTGCACATCACTATTTATTCCATGTGAAGAATGTGTGAACAGTATCTCTATCTATCTATCTATTGTATCTATATGTAATGTGTGTGTGTGTGTGTATATGTGTGTGTGTGTGTGTATATATATATATAATATATATATATATATATATATGACATAGTACGTATGCATAGAATACAAACACCAAGACGTTGCTTATAGTGTAGCAGGTTATTCCAACTAAAAATAAGCAAATATTATGTGTACATCAAATATTGTTTATATGTGGCTTATCTGAATATATGTAGAATCATAATTCCGTTCCCCACTCCAGAGGGCAATTCTCAGTTCATGTACGGAATTCCTCTATAGGTTTTCTTCAGGTCTTCACAAATGGGATGTCATATTCTAGGAGGTAGCCCTTCCACCACAGGCACCCAAAACTTTCAGCACAGGGCCTTTCATTGCATAGTATAATTTTCAATTTAATGCAAATATTAAAAACAGCTTAAATACTCTTACATTAAAATATTTTTTTGGAAGCATGTAACTGTCCACCAGATGAGCAGGGAGTGAGAGGTGTAGGGGGTAAGTAAAGGAGAGAAAGGTGATCAGACACAAAGCAGAGTATATAGGGAGTAAGAAGGTTACCTAAGATGAAGATACGGAAACGAGGAGAGTGACAGACAATGTAAACATAAGTAAGCAGAGAAGACACATGGAAGACATGAGTGGTGAGCAAAGGTTGTTCAACATATCCTGCTGCATTGTGCAGCACATATAAAATTAGGGGGGCCTACTGTGGGCATTATGTGTGTAAGCAGCACTACTACTGTGGGCATTGTATGTGTAAGGAGCACTGATACTGTGGGCAGTGTGTGTGTGTAAGCAGCACTACTACTGTGGGCATTGTATATGTATGGGGCACTGCTACTGTGGGCATTGTGTGTGTGTGTAAAGGGCACTAATTTGTGGGGTTACGTGAATAAGATTGTGCTACTGTGAGACGTAATTTGAATTAGGAGTACTATTGTGTGGCCACAACCCCCCCCTTCTGAGTGAGGCTACACCCCTTTGTACAGTGCACGCCTTCAGCATGCACTGAGGGGGAGGGGTGGCAGGGGAGATGAGTTCACCTACCTCTCCAGGACCACTTTAAGCCCCGTTGTTCCAAATTGAAAAGCACAACAGAATATGCTAGCTGTATATAAAAAAAAAGTTGTTAATAATAAATCTTTGGAAAACTGCAAAAACATCACATCTGAAATGTGATTTACCAACATGTTTACAACTGCAGTTGGTTAACTTCTAAGCATTCAGTACACCTAAGGGTTTATCCTTTGGGGTGTGTGATTTTACCAAATCAAATATTTTTGTGGCAGACTGTAAGTGCTATTTTTTTTCCAAAGGCAAAGCCCAGCTTTTTGGATAGTAAAAATATACTGTATTTTCCAACTCAACATACTGATGTTTGCTTTTTAAAACACTGCACTTTAAATGCTTCCAACAAGTACACACCTCGGTTGTGTGACACAAAGATATCCCTGTCACCCTCTCAATACCCTCTGCTCCCTATCACCATCACCCTCTGCCTTTCCCCATCATCTTCTGCCTCTCCCTATCACCCACTGCCTCTCCACGTCATTCTCTGCTTCTGCTGTCACCTTCTTCCTGTCTGCCTCTGCCACCCTCTCCCTTTCACCCACTTTTTCTCCATGTCATCCACTTCCTCTCCCCATCACCCAGTGCCATGTGGCATTGTATCTACTTGGAGTGAGGTGAAGGAGGGGGCCTTTCACAGCACCAAGACCCAGCCTGCATTCACATATGGCAATCTGATGCAGGTTCACTTGTGAGGTTGGTTTTACTCAAGCTGCAACCATGAAGAGTATTGAATAGCGCTCTTGCATTCACCAAACACCCTTACAAAATCCAAAGTTATTATCCTTATCGGTCTCTTCATGATTGTGAATTGTTAGAGCACTGAGATAATTTAGATACATTTTTAGGATTTACTGAGAAATATCTCCAGGTTTAAGTTACAAAAAAAAACTTGGTAAATAACAAGATGTTCAATTATGATATGCACAGATTGCCTTCAAGAGAAAAAAAAGGAATAAAGTCAGAACTCTAAGTTACTGTAACTTACTCTGAGGCTTAGGTGATCTGGTAGAGAGAGACCCCATGAAGCAGAAGCTGGGCCCACTCCTAGCACAAAACTACTCTCTTCAAGAGTGACTATCAGCAGTGTGTGCTCCTGAGCCATATAGTTCCTCAACCACTCCTTCCTTAGTAGCCCGCACCCTCCAGGCTGAAAAATTACTGTTCCTTTGTTCTCACACAGGACCACTAAACTCATATATATCTCTTGCTTAAGGGACATGGTTAAATAGCATTGTGCCAGAGACTACTTTGCTTGCGCAGAGCCCAGGAACATGGCACCTGTGTCTCGTTCCCAGGGGCATCTCTATTGCGCATGCACGAATCACTAGAAAATACCCACAGCAGCAATTTTTTGAGTGATATTTGCAGCCAGCACCGGCCGACGGAGCTGTGAGTATAATTAAATGGGTGCAGGGTGTGCACCGCACACCTTGCATCCATTATATATATTAAAACTTTAAATTGACCACTATTTTTATTTAATGGCACCGGTAGGAAAAAAAAAAAACAAGTAAAGAACAGGTGCTATTCCTCCAATTAAAAATGTATGTCAAAGACAACAAAATACAAACAAGAACCCCTATCAAAGAAGTTAATGGCAACAATCTAAGTTCATCTTCAAGCAACCATCACAGGAAATGGAATATTGCGAAAGGACAGTTGATCTACATACCTGTAAAAGAACTGGTCTCCTCTTCAAAAAGAACTAAAGGATACCACCAATGTTAAAATTGCAAAGTGTGCAAAAACAACAAAGAGAAAACAACAAAAGCTATAACTGTTTGAATCAAAGAGAACAGGCAAGACATATACACAGTACAATCAAGGATCACCTCACTTGTGATAAAGAGGAAATTGTATATTTAGTAGAATGTCAGTGTGGGCTAATATTAAAAAAGGATTAATGACCCATAGTATATACAATAATTTTTAGGAAATCCACAACAAGAACCCATCAGGATTAATTTTATGCGAATATAAAAACTTAAAGAAAAAAGAAAGTAGATGGATTTTTTAAATTAAAGACGCTACAACCTTCAGGTCACAATATTGACATAAAATGAAATGCTTTTTTATAACATGTTTTTTATAACTGCATATCTTTTTTATAACATCATATCGTATTTTTCATATCATCATACCTTATTATTAACCTCACAAAGTGATACCTTAATTTATCTATTTATTTTTAAATACAATTGTGACAAAGCTATAAACACATAGTCTCTGCTATTTTTAGAACACTTCTGGACGGAAGTTCCATTTTTTACCCTAATGAACAATAAAGTTTTTTTACTATAAACACAAGGGCATCCACACTTAAAAGTCATCTTTGAAAAAGTGCGGTTTATACACGAAATGCATTGGAGATTCGTGGCAAATTCAAGGAGATTCAAACAGAGCCGTCAGAACAACCCCTGCGCTCACCTAATGACATCATCTTCCTGCTCCCCACACCACGCTGGATGCAGCGGCAACATAGCAGCAGGACATCGGGAGCTGCAGACAGCCTATTCTAACACCAACAAAAGTCTGAGGAAGTTATTAGATCACTCGGACTGAGTCTTTCTGGATGTCCACCCACATGCTTTAAACATATGAATGTTTTTTCTTTCCTACAGGTGCCACTAGATAAAAATAGCGCTTAATTAAATTTTTTAATATAAGCTGTACTCCATCTTGAGCTGCTTCTAACTAGCACAGAACATGTATATGCCAGATAGATTCCATCTTTACAAAGATATTCATCAAGTAATCACAAAAACATGTAGGCACATCACAATATGCATGAAAGATAGAAAATATGGCAAAAATAAAATCACTTGTTCAGAGTATTAAACATTTATTCAGTATAGTAAAATATGAGTATAAATGTAATGCAGCAGGTAATGCAATTTTTTTTTTATATGGATAGAATACAGTGTTCTAATGGATTTTATTCAGGCAAGCTCTTGCATTGGTGTATTTGCTCAGGGCAGTCTTGTTTCATGCTCCAGCAGTAGTCTGCCATCATATTCTTGTCCCATTGCCGCTGATAACACTGTTCCATCGTTTGCAGATCTTTCCCTGTTCCTTAGTAACAGCCCCAAGGATCTCAGGAAATTGATCAAGGTGACTGTACATATAATGTATCTGTTAGGTGCCGCGGTCCGCGGCGCCGCTCGGTCTGCTTCCAGGCGGCGCTCACAGCCGCCGCACCTCCCTCGCTGCCCGCCCGGTGCCTAGCAACGCCAGGACGCCGTGCGTACTGTAGCCACCGGGTCCCTGGCAACGCTAGGACGCCGGGCGTCCTCAGCCGCCGGGTCCATGGCAACGGGGACGCCATTGGCGGACCGCGTTCCCCGTTGCCAGATAAGACTGATTAGTTGTTCATGCAGCAGGGCAGCTGCACGGCAACTATTAATTAGGGTCTGGGGGCTGGTCTTGCTGGCCCTCCTGTCATTGGCCAGCAGGGCCTTTTTATGGGAGCCAGCACACTGCAGCCTCGCCGGTGATAGCTTCCTGTATACTGTTCCTGCCTTGCAAAGTTTGTTCCTGGTCTGCTGTATCTGGTCGATCCTGCTCCCCGTGCTCCTGAGTCCTGGAGTTCTGAAGCCGGTCCTGGGAATCCTTCCAGTCCAAGTGAACCTGTTGCAGTCATCTGGGGGTTCTTGCTTATTGGGGTTCTCTTCCGGTTCCATGAGTAGCGGCTTCTGCCGCGTGTTGCGGCCTAGGCCGCTTAGTCCTTGCGTTTGTTTTGTACTAGTGTTTTTGCAGAGGTTTACGCTTTTCACTGTCCTCCCCGGTACACGACGGTGCCGTGTGGGGTGTGGACAGTGGTATCTTTTGTTGTTCTTTTCCTTTGGTGGCGTGCCGCACATATATTTAGTTTTAGGGTTTAGTAGCCCCTAGCCTTCTGTTTGCTTTAGTTGGAGGTCCCCTTGTTATTATCCTGTCTCGGTTCACGCCTTGTCTCACTCTAAGACCTGGGGGCATCTGAGTTGGGCAGACCTAATCCGCCCTTCAAACGCGGCTGCCGTGGGCCCAAGAAACCATAGTCGTGCAGGCGTGAACTGACTACACGGGTGAAACAATGGAGGAAGGGTGCTAGGGGCTATTTCCATACCACACCTTGGTGGTCATTCCGAGTTGTTCGCTCGGTAATTTTCTTCGCATTGCAGCGATTTTCCGCTAATTGCGCATGCGCAATGTTCGCACTGCGACTGCGCCAAGTAAATTTGCTGTGCAGTTAGGAATTTTACTCACGGCATTACGAGGTTTTTTCTTCGTTCTGGTGATCGTAATGTGATTGACAGGAAGTGGGTGTTTCTGGGCGGAAACTGGCCGTTTTATGGGTGTGTGCGAAAAAACGCTGCCGTTTCTGGGAAAAACGCGGGAGTGTCTGAAGAAACGGGGGAGTGTCTGGGCGAACGCTGGGAGTGTTTGTGACGTCAAACCAGGAACGAAACTGACTGAACTGATCGCAGTTGCCGAGTAAGTGTGGAGCTACTCAGAAACTGCTAAGAAGTGTCTATTCGCAATTCTGCTAATCTTTCGTTCGCAATTTTACTATGCTAAGATTCACTCCCAGTAGGCGGTGGCTTAGCGTGTGCAAAGCTGCTAAAAGCAGCTTGCGAGTGAACAACTCGGAATGAGGGCCCTTATTTCAGCGTCACGTCCTGGTGCTCTGGACTCACTACGCAACATCTCTCTTGTTCTGAGCACCAGGAACGTAACATTATCACCGGCCCAAAAAGAATAAAGAGTTATTTGTATTTGGTGGGCCTTGAGATTCGGCCTCATGAATCCGGCAGTATTAGGACCGAATCCCAGCCAGCTTTTGGCCAACCAGATTCAGGGACTAACTCAGATGGTTCAGGATCTTACTCTTCGGGTGAGATCGCAGGAAGATCTTTTGCGAGCCTCCCCAAGTATGATTCCAGAACCAAAGATGCATCTTCCTGACCGTTTTTCGGGTAACCGAAAGGATTTTTTTAATTTTAAGGAAGCTTGTAAACTTTATTTTCGGTTAAGGCCCCGAACCTCTGGTACTGAGTCTCAACGGGTCGGGATTGTGATGTCTTTGCTTCAAGGCGACCCGCAAACCTGGGCTTTTGGGTTAAAAGCCGATGACACAGCCTTGCTATCGGTAGTTGCCTTTTTTAAGTCCTTAGGCCTTTTGTATGATGACCCTGATAGAGAAGCGTCGGCTGAGAGCCACCTGCGTGCACTTAAGCAAGGGAAAAATCCAGCAGAGGCGTATTGTACAGAGTTTCGCCGTTGGTCGAACGACTGTGGCTGGATTGACCTGGCCCTGCGCAGTCAGTTTCGCCTCGGTTTGTTTGAAGTTATTAAAGACAGTCTCCTTCAGTACCCCGCTCCAGAGACTTTAGACAAACTCATGGAGCTTGCTATTAAAATTGATCGTCGTCTCCGGGAGCGGAGGGCTGAAAGAGGAGCTAGTTTCAGGCTTAGTCCATGTGTGTATACTTTCCCTGAGGACGTCGAGGAGCCCATGCAAATGGGTCTCTCCCGGCTGTCCCCAGAGGAAAGAACCAGAAGGCTAAATTCTGGTCTCTGCTTGTATTGTGGTGGCAAGGGACATGTCGCGCGCAATTGCCCGAATAAGCAGGGAAATGCTCTGACCAAGTGAATTGTGAGGGGGTTCACTTGGGTCTGCAATTGATCTCCTCTAATGATTCCTTATTAGTTCCTGTAAAAATTTCCTTTGGTAGTCTCAGTTCGTTGGTGTTGGCCTTCGTCGACAGTGGAGCTGCGGGAAATTTCATGGATCTTGGTTGGGCTCAGGCTTTGGGCGTTCCACAGATACCTTTGGATAAACGTATCACCATGCACGGCTTGGACGGTGGTCCGCTTTCTAATGGGGTAATCACTCACCGCACACCTCCAGTACAACTGACAGTGGGGGCCCTACATTCGGAGAAAATCGAGTTGTACCTTACCCATTGTCCGGCAGTCCCCGTAGTTTTGGGTCACCCCTGGCTTGCCTTTCATAATCCCACCATAGATTGGCGGTCTGGGGAGATTTCCCAATGGGGTCCCTTTTGTGTTAAGGAATGTATTTCCCGTCCAGTCCGGGTTGCGGCAGTCACCCCAGAACTTATTCCTTTGGAATATCAGGACTTTGCCGATGTTTTCTCCAAGGGTAATGCGGATATTCTGCCCCCTCATCGGTCCTACGACTGCGCCATTGACTTAGTTCCCGGTGCCTCTTTGCCCAAAGGGAGACTATATGCCCTGTCTGGGCCGGAAACTACGGCAATGGATGAGTATGTACAGGAGAGCCTGAAGAAGGGCTTCATTAGGCCCTCGAGATCTCCATTGAGTGCAGGGTTCTTTTTTGTTGAGAAAAAAGATGGGTCGCTCAGACCATGTATTGATTATCGGGCTCTGAATAAGATCTCTGTTAAAAACACCTACCCCTTGCCACTGATTTCAGTACTATTTGATCAGCTCTGTACTGCCGTTATCTTTTCCAAAATCGATCTTAGAGGGGCTTACAATCTCATCCGAATAAAATCTGGGGATGAGTGGAAGACGGCTTTCAGTACACAGTCGGGACATTATGAATACCTGGTGATGCCGTTTGGGCTGTCTAATGCTCCTGCTGTATTTCAAGATCTCATTAACGACGTCCTTCGCGACTTTCTAGGAAAGTTCGTAGTCGTTTATTTAGACGACATTTTGATTTACTTTTAGTCCTTGAACAACATATTACCCATGTGCGACCGGTCCTTCAGAGGTTACGGGAAAATCATTTGTACGCCAAACTGGAGAAATGTAATTTCCACATCACAGAAGTGTCCTTCCTGGGGTATATTATTTCTCCAAAGGGGTTTTTCATGGAACCAAAAAAAACTCCAGGCAATCCTAAATTGGGCACAACCCACTAACTTAAAAGCAATCCACCGCTTTTTAGGGTTTGCAAATTATTATAGGCGTTTTATTCATACCTTCTCAGATTTGGTTGCTCCTATTGTGGCATTGACTAAAAAAGGAGCGGACCCTTCCAATTGGTCGCCTAAAGCCAAGTCTGCCTTCCTGGCCTTGAAACAGGCCTTTGTCTCAGCTCCAGTACTCAGATACCCTAACCCGGATCTCCCATTTATTGTCGAGGTTGATGCCTCAGAGGTTGGAGTGGGGGCTATCCTTTCTCAGGAAGACCCGGAGTCTCGGGAATTACACCCATGTGCCTTCGTGTCCAGAAAAATCTCCTCCGCAGAATCCAACTATAATGTTGGTAATCGAGAATTGTTGGCTGTTAAATGGGCTTTTGAGGAGTGGATGCACTGGTTGGAAGGAGCCAGGCATACCATTACTGTGTTCACTGACCACAAGAACCTGCAGTATATTGAGTCAGCTAAGCGGCTTAATGCTCGACAGGCACGTTGGGCGCTGTTTTTTTACTCGTTTCAGGTTTATCATCACCTTCAGGCCCGGTTCCAAGAATACGAAAGCCGATGCCCTGTCACGTTGTTTTCTTCCGGTTCACAATAACCACTCGGCTACTACCCCCATAGTCCCATCGTCTGCCATCTGGGCTGGCCTCACACAGGATTTATTTACACAGCTAGTCCAGCTTCAGCAGCAGGCTCCCAATGTCACTCCTGCAGATCATCTCTTCGTCCCTGAATTTCTGAGAGGCACTGTTCTAGCTCAGTTTCATGATAATAAGGTTTCTGGTCATCCGGGTATCACTAAGACCTTGGAATTAATCTCTCGCTCAGTGTGGTGGCCTAATCTTTCTAAAGATGTGAGGGAATTTGTCCGTTCCTGTCAGGTTTGTGCTCAGTGCAAGGTATCTCGATCGTTGCCGGTCGGGCAACTCATGCCTCTAGCCATTCCTCTCAGGCCATGGTCACATATATCCATGGATTTCATGGCGGACCTTCCTCTTTCAGCTGGGTTCCGAGTCATTTGGGTGGTAGTAGACCGTTTTAGTAAGATGGCCCACTTCATTGCTCTTCCCCGATTACCCTCCGCTCAAGGGTTGGCAGTTTTGTTTCTCCGCCATGTCTTCAGGCTCCATGGTTTACCCATGGATATTGTCTCTGATCGGGGACCACAATTCATTGCCTGTTTCTGGAAACGTTTTTGTGCCTCATTAAATATGAAACTCTCTTTAACATCTGGGTACCATCCACAGTCTAACGGACAAACTGAACGTGTTAATCAGTCATTAAAACAGTATTTACGACTATATTCGGCCAAACTTCAGAATGATTGGTCTGAATTTCTTCCTTTGGCCGAGTTTGCCTATAATAACTCTTGTCATTCTTCCACCAAGGAGTCTCCAATCTTTTCGGTCCTGGGCTTTCATCCTAGAGCCAATTCTTTTTACCCTCATTTTCCAGTCTCTTCGTTGACCTTAACTTCCCGTCTCAGAATGATTTGGAAAAAGGTGCACCTTGCCCTTAAGAAGGCTGCCTTCCGAGAAAAGATTTTTTCAGATAGGTTCCGACGCCCATGCACTTTTAAGGTGGGAGATAAGGTGTGGTTGTCAACCCGCAACATCAAGCTCCGACAACCCTCGGCTAGATTGGGACCCAAATTTATTGGACCGTTCCTTATCGTAAAGAAGGTCAATCCAGTTGCTTTTCGGCTACGCTTGACTAAATCACTCAAAATTGGCAATACTTTTCATTGTTCCCTTCTGAAGCAATATATTTCTTCCAGGAGATTCCCTCAAAAAACTTCTCAGGGTAGACCTCCGGTGGATGTTCAGGGGCAACAAGAGTTTTTGGTGGAGAAGGTTTTAGATTCCAAAGCTTCTAGAGGCCGGCTGTATTTTTTGGTTCACTGGAAAGACTATGGCACGGAAGAAAGGTCTTGGGTCCTGGATAACAATTTACATGCCCCTAAACTTAAGAGATTATTCTTTCAGGAATTTCCTCAGAAACCCGGCTTTAGGGGTTCTTTAACCCCTCCTCAAGGTGGGGGGGGGTACTGTTAGGTGCCACGGTCCGCGGCCGGGTAACGCTCACGGCCGCCGCACCTCCCTCGCTGCCCGCCCGGCGCCTAGCAACGCCAGGATGCCGTGCGTACTGTAGCCGCCGGGTCCCTGGCAACGCTAGGACGCCGGGCATCCTCAGCCGCCGGGTCCATGGCAACGGGGATGCCATTGGCGGACCGCGTTCCCCGTTGCCAGATAAGACTGATTAGTTGTTCGTGCAGCAGGGCATCTGCATGGCAACTATTAATTAGGGTCTGGGGGCTGGTCTTGCTGGCCCTCCTGTCATTTTTATGGGAGCCAGCACACTGCAGCCTCGCCGGTGATAGCTTCCTGTATGCTGTTCCTGCCTTGCAAAGTTTGTTCCTGGTCTGCTGTATCTGGTCGATCCTGCTCCCCGTGCTCCTGAGTCCTGGAGTTCTGAAGCCGGTCCTGGGAATCCTTCCAGTCCAAGTGAACCTGTTGCAGTCATCTGGGGGTTCTTGCTTATTGGGGTTCTCTCCCGGTTCCGTGAGTAGCGGCTTCTGTCGCGTGTTGCGGCCTAGGCCGCTTAGTCCTTGCGTTTGTTTTGTACTGGTGTTTTTGCGGAGGTTTACGCTTTTCACTGTCCTCCCCGGTACACGACGGTGCCGTGTGGGGTGTGGACAGTGGTATCTTTTGTTGTTCTTTTCCTTTGGTGGCGTGCCGCACATATATTTAGTTTTAGGGTTTAGTAGCCCCTAGCCTTCTGTTTGCTTTAGTTAGAGGTCCCCTTGTTATTATCCTGTCTCGGTTCACGCCTTGTCTCACTCTAAGACCTGGGGGCATCGGAGTTGGGCAGATCTAATCCGCCCTTCAAACGCGGCTGCCGTGGGCCCAAGAAACCATAGTCGCGCAGGCGTGAACTGACCACACGGGTGAAACAATGGAGGTAGGGTGCTAGGGGTAATTCCATACCACACCTTATTTCAGCGTCACGTCCTGGTGCTCTGGACTCACTACGCATCATCTCTCTTGTTCTGAGCACCAGGAACGTAACAGTATCTGTATACTCATGTTGCACCCAAGATCGTGGAATGCCAACAACATTCTTTTAGCCAAAACTTCATAGTTGTCCATCTTTTTGTTACCAAGAAAGATCTGTATAACTTTTACAAAACATAGCCATGCTGCATTCTCCTTGTTATTCATTTTCCTCACAAATTCCTCATCACAGACAAGGACACGACTTTGAGGTCCATTCAACACACCTACTTTGATCTTCTGGAATGACAAAGCAGGAAAAGTAGATAATATATGTTGAAAATGAAAACATTTCCTACCAATATGTGGAGCACATTTCCTGTCTTGGTCACCAAGGTGAAATTCAAAATAGATTTTAGAAGCATGCCTCACAAACTATGTTACATTTCACCTTTGACAAGGTAATGTGTAACAGCCACAGACATAGCAGAAGGTACCAGGCTTATTTACACATTTATTCTTACTTGAAGAAGTCATGATCCAACCTGAAAAACAGAAAACAGGCATTTTGTTACAATCAAACACATATACGTTTTGAATTTCACTGCATTTATAAGGGCAACTGAGTGAATGTAAATCACAAGATGACTTTGCGGCAAAAATCAAAATTGCAAATTGCATGATAACTATAGCATGTACGTGAAAATCCAATTTCAGATTTGAAATCACAGTTGAAAAAATACATAAAAACAGTTGAAAAATGTCATGGAAAGGAAAATTAGAAAAAAATTGTTACCCAATGAAATGTTTAGACAAACAGTGGCAGTTGCTCTATCATTCCTGGAGATAATTATATATAAGGTGCTAGAAAGGGAGAGGGGTCACAGACAAACAGCAGACAGAGAGGGGGGGGATGCTTTTTCAACCCCTGGTATCCCCCCAGCACACTAAAAAAATTACCTGTAACCATACCTGCATCCATCTGGTAATAGAATTTCAGAGAATTGGTCACACGTGTTTTCAAAGACATGTTTCGCTGCTGAGCCGCACCAAGGCCTCTCCAATATCAGCAGTTCTAACAATATATAATAGCAGTGCCCACATAGGGCCATGTGATTTGTCTACAGTAAGGCCTCATGATAAAGGCTCATACTAAAACATACCCAGACAGAGAGCTAACTTACCCAGGAGCCACCCCCAGGATCTCCCATTAGCACTACAAGGAACAGCATGTCTTCCAAATGCTCTCATTCAATGCCTTTCTCACACATGCAGATAAACAGTGGTAGTTGCTCTATCATTCCTGGAGATAATTATATATCAGGTGCTAGAAAGGAGGAGGGGTCACAGACAAACAGCAGACAGAGAGGGTGGGTGCTTCCCCCCCTCTGGTATCCCCAAGCACAATAAAAAATTACCTGTAACAATACTTGAACCTATCTGGTAGTATAATTTTTTTCCTTTTTAATTAAAAATGTGTAGTAATTGTTTAGTGTGATGGGGGGGATACCAGGGGGGAAGCAGACCCCCCCTCTCTGTCTGCTGTTTGTCTGTGACCCCTCCCCCTTTCTAGCACCTGATCTATAATTATCTCCAGGAATGATAGAGCAACTGCCACTATTTGTCTGCATGTGTGAGAAAGGCATTGAATGGGAGCAGCATTTGGAAGGCATGCTGTTCCTTGTAGTGCTAGTGGTAGATCCTGGGGGTGGCTCCTGGGTAAGTTAGACAAATCACATGGCCCTATGTGGGCACTGCTATTATGTAGTGTTAGGACTGTTGATCTCTGAGAGGCCTTGGTGCGGCTCAGCAGCTAAACATGTCTTTGTAAACACGTGTGACCAATTCTCTGAAATTCTATTACCAGATAGGTTCAGGTATGGTTACAGGTAGTTTTTTAGTGTGCTGGGGGGATACCAGGGAAAGCACCCCCCTCTCTGTCTGCTGTTTGCAAATGAAATGTTTGACTGATGGAGTCTTGATTGCGGCTCAGAGAATACAACAGTACTAATATTCTTGATCTACATAAGCAGTTTAAGACAGTTGAGTAGCACATGAATATTGTGTGAAGAACCTAAGTAGTCTTGGGTCCAGACACCATGACAAGGAAAAAGATAAGGGGCGAGATGTAATGAAGTCTGAGTTGGCTGGAAGTGCGGGTTCCCAGCCAAGCTCAGGCATTTTTTTTAATGGTGCAATCATGTACAAGTCAAAACCATGCCTTGTACAGGAATGCCGCTTTAAAAAAAAGTCTGAGTTTGGCTGAGAACCCGCACCTCCGACCACGTTGGACTTCATTACATCAGGCCCATGGTGTGATTGAGGGCAGCCTAGCTTGTTTCCATTGGATATATTAAAAGAGATGCAGAGTAGCCATTGACTGAGATAAATACAGAAAGATTATCATAAAATGTTTGGATACCAGTTGAAAAATCACAGTCAAAGCCAATGTAGGTCAAAGTTGAATGGAAAAAGTCTGACCAACTCTGTTAAATGTAGAGATGAGCGCCTGAAATTTTTCGGGTTTTGTGTTTTGGTTTTGGGTTCGGTTCCGCGGCCGTGTTTTGGGTTCGACCGCGTTTTGGCAAAACCTCACCGAATTTTTTTTGTCGGATTCGGGTGTGTTTTGGATTCGGGTGTTTTTTTCAAAAAACCCTAAAAAACAGCTTAAATCATAGAATTTGGGGGTCATTTTGATCCCATATTATTATTAACCTCAAAAACCATAATTTCCACTCATTTTCAGTCTATTCTGAATACCTCACACCTCACAATATTATTTTTAGTCCTAAAATTTGCACCGAGGTCGCTGGATGACTAAGCTAAGCGACCCTAGTGGCCGACACAAACACCTGGCCCATCTAGGAGTGGCACTGCAGTGTCACGCAGGATGGCCCTTCCAAAAAACACTCCCCAAACAGCACATGACGCAAAGAAAAAAAGAGGTGCAATGAGGTAGCTGTGTGACTAAGCTAAGCGACCCAAGTGCCCGACACAAACACCTGGCCCATCTAGGAGTGGCACTGCAGTGTCACGCAGGATGTCCCTTCCAAAAAACCCTCCCCAAACAGCACATGACGCAAAGAAAAAAAGAGGCGCAATGAGGTAGCTGTGTGAGTAAGATTAGCGACCCTAGTGGCCGACACAAACACCGGGCCCATCTAGGAGTGGCACTGCAGTGTCACGCAGGATGTCCCTTCCAAAAAACCCTCCCCAAACAGCACATGACGCAAAGAAAAATAAAAGAAAAAAGAGGTGCAAGATGGAATTGTCCTTGGGCCCTCCCACCCACCCTTATGTTGTATAAACAGGACATGCACACTTTAACCAACCCATCATTTCAGTGACAGGGTCTGCCACACGACTGTGACTGATATGACGGGTTGGTTTGGACCCCCACCAAAAAAGAAGCAATTAATCTCTCCTTGCACAAACTGGCTCTACAGAGGCAAGATGTCCACCTCATCATCATCCTCCGATATATCACCGTGTACATCCCCCTCCTCACAGATTATCAATTCGTCCCCACTGGAATCCACCATCTCAGCTCCCTGTGTACTTTGTGGAGGCAATTGCTGCTGGTCAATGTCTCCGCGGAGGAATTGATTATAATTCATTTTAATGAACATCATCTTCTCCACATTTTCTGGATGTAACCTCGTACGCCGATTGCTGACAAGGTGAGCGGCGGCACTAAACACTCTTTCGGAGTACACACTTGTGGGAGGGCAACTTAGGTAGAATAAAGCCAGTTTGTGCAAGGGCCTCCAAATTGCCTCTTTTTCCTGCCAGTATAAGTACGGACTGTGTGACGTGCCTACTTGGATGCGGTCACTCATATAATCCTCCACCATTCTTTCAATGTTGAGAGAATCATATGCAGTGACAGTAGACGACATGTCCGTAATCGTTGGCAGGTCCTTCAGTCCGGACCAGATGTCAGCATCAGCAGTCGCTCCAGACTGCCCTGCATCACCGCCAGCGGGTGGGCTCGGAATTCTGAGCCTTTTCCTCGCACCCCCAGTTGCGGGAGAATGTGAAGGAGGAGATGTTGACAGGTCGCGTTCCACTTGACTTGACAATTTTGTCACCAGCAGGTCTTTGCACCCCAGCAAACTTGTGTCTGCCGGAAAGAGAGATCCAAGGTAGGTTTTAAATCTAGGATCGAGCACGGTGGCCAAAATGTAGTGCTCTGATTTCAACAGATTGACCACCTGTGAATCCTTGTTAAGCGAATTAAGGGCTGCATCCACAAGTCCCACATGCCTAGCGGAATCGCTCCCTTTTAGCTCCTTCTTCAATGCCTCCAGCTTCTTCTGCAAAAGCCTGATGAGGGGAATGACCTGACTCAGGCTGGCAGTGTCTGAACTGACTTCACGTGTGGCAAGTTCAAAGGGCATCAGAACCTTGCA
This sequence comes from Pseudophryne corroboree, assembly GCF_028390025.1. Taxonomy (NCBI): domain Eukaryota; kingdom Metazoa; phylum Chordata; class Amphibia; order Anura; family Myobatrachidae; genus Pseudophryne; species Pseudophryne corroboree. The sequence continues at coordinate 837,565,622 of NC_086445.1, forward strand.
CAACGTTGAAATCATTCTCCACTGCACTTGAGACAGGTGCATTCCACCTCCTATATCGTGCTCAATTGTATAGGCTTGAATGGCCTTTTGCTGCTCCTCCAACCTCTGAAGCATATAGAGGGTTGAATTCCACCTCGTTACCACTTCTTGCTTCAGATGATGGCAGGGCAGGTTCAGTAGTTTTTGGTGGTGCTCCAGTCTTCTGTACGTGGTGCCTGTACGCCGAAAGTGTCCCGCAATTCTTCTGGCCACCGACAGCATCTCTTGCACGCCCCTGTCGTTTTTAAAAAAATTCTGCACCACCAAATTCAAGGTATATGCAAAACATGGGACGTGCTGGAATTTGCCCATATTTAATGCACACACAATATTGCTGGCGTTGTCCGATGCCACAAATCCACAGGAGAGTCCAATTGGGGTAAGCCATTCTGCGATGATCTTCCTCAGTTGCCGTAAGAGGTTTTCAGCTGTGTGCGTATTCTGGAAAGCGGTGATACAAAGCGTAGCCTGCCTAGGAAAGAGTTGGCGTTTGCGAGATGCTGCTACTGGTGCCGCCGCTGCTGTTCTTGCGGCGGGAGTCCATACATCTACCCAGTGGGCTGTCACAGTCATATAGTCCTGACCCTGCCCTGCTCCACTTGTCCACATGTCCGTGGTTAAGTGGACATTGGGTACAACTGCATTTTTTAGGACACTGGTGAGTCTTTTTCTGACGTCCGTGTACATTCTCGGTATCGCCTGCCTACAGAAGTGGAACCTAGATGGTATTTGGTAACGGGGGCACACTGCCTCAATAAATTGTCTAGTTCCCTGTGAACTAACGGCGGATACCGGACGCACGTCTAACACCAACATAGTTGTCAAGGACTCAGTTATCCGCTTTGCAACAGGATGACTGCTGTGATATTTCATCTTCCTCGCAAAGGACTGTTGGACAGTCAATTGCTTACTGGAAGTAGTACAAGTGGGCTTACGACTTCCCCTCTGGGATGACCATCGACTCCCAGCAGCAACAACAGCAGCGCCAGCAGCAGTAGGCGTTACACGCAAGGATGCATCGGAGGAATCCCAGGCAGGAGAGGACTCGTCAGAATTGCCAGTGACATGGCCTGCAGGACTATTGGCATTCCTGGGGAAGGAGGAAATTGACACTGAGGGAGTTGGTGGGGTGGTTTGCGTGAGCTTGTTTACAAGAGGAAGGGATTTACTGGTCAGTGGACTGCTTCCGCTGTCGGCCCAAGTTTTTGAACTTGTCACTGACTTATTATGAATGCGCTGCAGGTGACGTATAAGGGAGGATGTTCCGAGGTGGTTAACGTCCTTACCCCTACTTATTACAGCTTGACAAAGGGAACACACGGCTTGACACCTGTTGTCCGCATTTCTGGTGAAATACTTCCACACCGAAGAGCTGATTTTTTTGGTATTTTCACCAGGCATGTCAACGGCCCTATTCCTCCCACGGACAACAGGTGTCTCCCCGGGTGCCTGACTTAAACAAACCACCTCACCATCAGAATCCTCCAGGTCAATTTCCTCCCCAGCGCCAGCAACACCCATATCCTCCTCATCCTGGTGTACTTCAACACTGACATCTTCAATCTGACTATCAGGAACTGGACTGCGGGTGCTCCTTCCAGCACTTGCAGGGGGCGTGCAAATGGTGGAAGGCGCATGCTCTTCACGTCCAGTGTTGGGAAGGTCAGGCATCGCAACCGACACAATTGGACTCTCCTTGTGGATTTGGGATTTCGAAGAACGCACAGTTCTTTGCTGTGCTACTGCTTTTGCCAGCTTGAGTCTTTTCATTTTTCTAGCGAGAGGCTGAGTGCCTCCATCCTCATGTGAAGCTGAACCACTAGCCATGAACATAGGCCAGGGCCTCAGCCGTTCCTTGCCACTCCGTGTGGTAAATGGCATATTGGCAAGTTTACGCTTCTCCTCCGACAATTTTATTTTAGGTTTTGGAGTCCTTTTTTTACTGATATTTGGTGTTTTGGATTTGACATGCTCTGTACTATGACATTGGGCATCGGCCTTGGCAGACGACGTTGCTGGCATTTCATCGTCTCGGCCATGACTAGTGGCAGCAGCTTCAGCACGAGGTGGAAGTGGATCTTGATCTTTCCCTAATTTTGGAACCTCAACATTTTTGTTCTCCATATTTTAATAGGCACAACTAAAAGGCACCTCAGGTAAACAATGGAGATGGATGGATACTAGTATACAATTATGGATGGACTGCCGAGTGCCGACACAGAGGTAGCTACAGCCGTGGACTACCGTACTGTACTGTGTCTGCTGCTAATATAGACTGGTTGATAAAGAGATGTAGTAGTAGTATGTATGTATAAAGAAGAAAGAAAAAAAAACCACGGGTAGGTGGTATACAATTATGGACGGACTGCCGAGTGCCGACACAGAGGTAGCTACAGCCGTGGACTACCGTACTGTACTGTGTCTGCTGCTAATATAGACTGGTTGATAAAGAGATGTAGTAGTAGTATGTATGTATAAAGAAGAAAGAAAAAAAAACCACGGGTAGGTGGTATACAATTATGGACGGACTGCCCAGTGCCGACACAGAGGTAGCTACAGCCGTGGACTACCGTACTGTACTGTGTCTGCTGCTAATATAGACTGGTTGATAAAGAGATGTAGTAGTAGTATGTATGTATAAAGAAGAAAGAAAAAAAAACCACGGGTAGGTGGTATACAATTATGGACGGACTGCCCAGTGCCGACACAGAGGTAGCTACAGCCGTGGACTACCGTACTGTACTGTGTCTGCTGCTAATATAGACTGGTTGATAAAGAGATGTAGTAGAAGTATGTATGTATAAAGAAGAAAGAAAAAAAAACCACGGGTAGGTGGTATACAATTATGGACGGACTGCCCAGTGCCGACACAGAGGTAGCTACAGCCGTGGACTACCGTACTGTACTGTGTCTGCTGCTAATATAGACTGGTTGATAAAGAGATGTAGTAGTAGTATGTATGTATAAAGAAGAAAGAAAAAAAAAACCACGGGTAGGTGGTATACAATTATGGACGGACTGCCCAGTGCCGACACTGAGGTAGCTACAGCCGTGGACTACCGTACTGTACTGTGTCTGCTGCTAATATAGACTGGTTGATAAAGAGATGTAGTCGTAGTAGTATGTATGTATAAAGAAGAAAGAAAAAAAAACCACGGGTAGGTGGTATACAATTATGGACGGACTGCCCAGTGCCGACACAGAGGTAGCTACAGCCGTGGACTACCGTACTGTACTGTGTCTGCTGCTAATATAGACTGGTTGATAAAGAGATGTAGTAGTAGTATGTATGTATAAAGAAGAAAGAAAAAAATACCACGGGTAGGTGGTATACAATTATGGATGGACTGCCCAGTGCCGACACAGAGGTAGCTACAGCCGTGGACTACCGTACTGTACTGTGTCTGCTGCTAATATAGACTGGTTGATAAAGAGATGTAGTAGTAGTAGTATGTATGTATAAAGAAGAAAGAAAAAAAAACCACGGGTAGGTGGTATACAATTATGGACGGACTGCCGAGTGCCGACACAGAGGTAGCTACAGCCGTGGACTACCGTACTGTACTGTGTCTGCTGCTAATATAGACTGGTTGATAAAGAGATGTAGTAGTAGTATGTATGTATAAAGAAGAAAGAAAAAAAAACCACGGGTAGGTGGTATACAATTATGGACGGACTGCCGAGTGCCGACACAGAGGTAGCTACAGCCGTGAACTACCGTACTGTGTCTGCTGCGACTGGATGATAAATAATGATATAAAAAATATATATATATCACTACTGCAGCCGGACAGGTATATATTATATAATGACGGACCTGCTGGACACTGTCTGTCAGCAGAATGAGTTTTTTATAGAATAAAAAAAAAAACACCACACAAGTGAAGTCACACGACGAGTGTTTAACTTTTTCAGGCAATCACAATATAGTATACTATACTACTAACTATACTGGTGGTCAGTGTGGTCAGGTCACTGGTCAGTCACACTGGCAGTGGCACTCCTGCAGCAAAAGTGTGCACTGTTTAATTTTAATAATAATAATATGTACTCCTGGCTCCTGCTATAACCTATAACTGGCACTGCAGTGCTCCCCAGTCTCCCCCACAATTATAAGATGTGTGAGCTGAGCACAGTCAGATACGAGTGTTTAACTTTTTCAGGCAATCACAATATAGTATACTATACTACTAACTATACTGGTGGTCAGTGTGGTCAGGTCACTGGTCAGTCACACTGGCAGTGGCACTCCTGCAGCAAAAGTGTGCACTGTTTAATTTTAATAATAATATGTACTCCTGGCTCCTGCTATAACCTATAACTGGCACTGCAGTGCTCCCCAGTCTCCCCCACAATTATAAGATGTGTGAGCTGAGCACAGTCAGATATATACATAGATGATGCAGCACACTGGGCTGAGCAGTGCACACAGATATGGTATGTGACTGAGTCACTGTGTATCGTTTTTTTCAGGCAGAGAACGGATATATTAAATAAAACTGCACTGTCTGGTGGTCACTGTGGTCAGTCACTAGTAAACTCTGCACTCTCTACAGTTCTACAGTACTCCTAAGCTCCAGTAAATCAGGTCAATCTCTCTCTCTCTCTCTCTTCTAATCTAAATGGAGAGGACGCCAGCCACGTCCTCTCCCTATCAATCTCAATGCACGTGTGAAAATGGCGGCGACGCGCGGCTCCTTATATAGAATCCGAGTCTCGCGAGAATCCGACAGCGTCATGATGACGTTCGGGCGCGCTCGGGTTAACCGAGCAAGGCGGGAAGATCCGAGTCGCTCGGACCCGTGAAAAAAAACATGAAGTTCGTGCGGGTTCGGATTCAGAGAAACCGAACCAGCTCATCTCTAGTTAAATGCCTTCTTTATTATCAAAGACAGAGTTTTAGTATGATATACAACTTTAATTAAATCTAAAACCAACTGACTAAAACATACAAATGATGAGACAGATGATGGTGCATATTTAACTTTCTTCCTTTATAATGATTCAGTGGTGCTTGAGTTCTTTCAGGATGAAAAAGCATCCAGGTCATGCAGGGGAGTTTTGATAAACTGTCATTAAACACTGATTCCTGTGATTGCCTTAGAGCATTTGGCACAAATGCATAACTATGATTTAACGTTTATAGCTAATGGCAATGTAAAAACATGGCATTATTATAAATAAAACATAAATGAGCTATGATTTAATGCTGAAGAAATGTACTGCTTAGATAACCAATACCAGAATACTTTAGTTTGCTAGGTCTTAATATTTGTTTTTATAAGCAAGAAAAAAAATGACACTTCTAAAATGGGCCTTTGGTAAGTTTTTATGAAATTTGAGGAATGGTCTCATAAATAATAATAATCATTCATAAAGGGTACAAACTGACAAAAGCAGTGGCGGCCCCAAATGTAGTGCTGCAGTGAGGTCCAAATTCAAATAGGGTAGCCACACCCAGGGCTGCCAAGAGAAATCCTGGGCCCCGGTACAAAAACTTCCTGGGCCCCCCGGAGTGGGTGTCGCCACAGTATGTATATTTATCTATTTATATATATCTATACACTGTGTATCTGTACAGAAATATATATAGATCAATATATCTATATAGAAACATATACAGGTTGAGTATCCCTTATCCAAAATAAAAAATCCCACATTTTTGGTTCCCCTATTGAGATAATGACACATATATATGTATATTATATTATATACACATAATATATATGTCATTATCTCAGTAGGGGACTCAAAAATGTGGGATTTTGAATAAGGGATACTCAACCTGTATATATATATATATATATATATATATATATATATATAACTAACACTAATGGTAATGTATGGATGAATGTATTATCAAATAGTTATATAGAATTTATAAGACACAGTGCCTATAATTCAGATTCACAGTTCTCAGCTCACAGTGCCGCAGCCTAACAGACTAGCTCCCGACGAGATGACCAGCCCTGCTGCTGATTCTTGCAACTGAGCTGAGCTGCGCAACTTCTTAAACCCACAGACCACACCCAGCCAGCTGCATGACTGCCCACCTCCCAGTGCCTCCCCATCTCCCGTCTCTTGCTGTTCCTGAAGAGGGCATCTTGAGCCGGCAGCAGAGATTGACTGACGAGATGATAATATCATCTCACGAGATCCTAGCAGTGGTGCTGCAGGTGGAAGTGGCTGTGAGGGGCGTCCATGACAAGGAACAAACAGCCAGGTGACACACACAAACATCCCCCCCTCACAGCGGCCCGACCAGCTGCTCGCACGCCCGCCCACTGATTTATAATACAGGGGAAAAAAATTCCACCAAAAAAATGGCTGTTGGTGTGCTCTGGCCTGGGCCCCCCTGGCATGCCTGGGCCTGGGTAATCTGTACCCCCTCCCCCCCTCTCTCAATACCACTGGGGGGTCCTGAGGATCGAGTTTGAGAACCTGTGATTTAAATGAATCACAATGTGGTGATAAGAAGAATTATGAAAATAGAACATTAAGTTATAACATAAGAATATGAGCTATGGACACAGCTCCCTGAAATGGACGGAGCACGTCTGGATGAATACTGGGAGGATACAGCAAAAAATATTTTACAAAAAGATGTCTTTTATTTTGGCTGGACTGACAGAACACCCCTAGATGGATGGAGCAGCTGCAGTCCCTGGATGTATACTGGGATAACACAGCCCAATATTTTAATCAAATCAAAATACATATATTATTTTTATATCACACACTGCGGTTACAATGTCGCACAAATGAGTCAGTAATATGTATTCATTTTTATATCACACAATGGCAGTTACAGTGTTGCACAAATGAGTCACAAATATATATAATTAGTATTACACACCCAAATGGCGCTGGTCATATGGGTTGTTTATGTAAACCTGAATCTGACCGGCTGTTCCACTCTTAGATGCATATATTCCAATACACCATTTCACAGAGTGTATAAATACTAGAGATGAGCGCCGGAAATTTTTCGGGTTTTGTGTTTTGGTTTTGGGTTCGGTTCCGCGGCCATGTTTTGGGTTCAACCGCGTTTTGGCAAAACCTCACCGAATTTTTTTTGTCGGATTCGGGTGTGTTTTGGATTCGGGTGTTTTTTTCCAAAAAACCTAAAAAACAGCTTAAATCATAGAATTTGGGGGTCATTTTGATCCCAAAGTATTATTAACCTCAAAAACCATAATTTCCACTCATTTTCAGTCTATTCTGAATACCTCACACCTCACAATATTATTTTTAGTCCTAAAATTTGCACTGAGGTCGCTGGATGACTAAGCTAAGCGACCCTAGTGGCCGACACAAACACCTGGCCCATCTAGGAGTGGCACTGCAGTGTCACGCAGGATGGCCCTTCCAAAAAACACTCCCCAAACAGCACATGACGCAAAGAAAAAAAGAGGCGCAATGAGGTAGCTGTGTGAGTAAGATAAGCGACCCTAGTGGCCGACACAAACACCGGGCCCATCTAGGAGTGGCACTGCAGTGTCACGCAGGATGGCCCTTCCAAAAAACACTCCCCAAACAGCACATGACGCAAAGAAAAAAAGAGGCGCAATGAGGTAGCTGTGTGAGTAAGATAAGCGACCCTAGTGGCCGACACAAACACCAGGCCCATCTAGGAGTGGCACTGCAGTGTCACGCAGGATGGCCCTTCCAAAAAACACTCCACAAACAGCACATGACGCAAAGAAAAAAAGAGGCGCAATGAGGTAGCTGTGTGAGTAAGATAAGCGACCCTAGTGGCCGACACAAACACCGGGCCCATCTAGGAGTGGCACTGCAGTGTCACGCAGGATGGCCCTTCCAAAAAACACTCCCCAAACAGCACATGACGCAAAGAAAAAAAGAGGCGCAATGAGGTAGCTGTGTGAGTAAGATAAGCGACCCTAGTGGCCGACACAAACACCGGGCCCATCTAGGAGTGGCACTGCAGTGTCACGCAGGATGGCCCTTCCAAAAAACACTCCCCAAACAGCACATGACGCAAAGAAAAAAAGAGGCGCAATGAGGTAGCTGTGTGAGTAAGATAAGCGACCCTAGTGGCCGACACAAACACCGGGCCCATCTAGGAGTGGCACTGCAGTGTCACGCAGGATGGCCCTTCCAAAAAACACTCCACAAACAGCACATGACGCAAAGAAAAATTAAAGAAAAAAGAGGTGCAAGATGGAATTGTCCTTGGGCCCTCCCACCCACCCTTATGTTGTATAAACAGGACATGCACACTTTAACCAACCCATCATTTCAGTGACAGGGTCTGCCACATGACTGTGACTGAAATGACGGGATGGTTTGGACCCCCACCAAAAAAGAAGCAATTAATCTCTCCTTGCACAAACTGGCTCTACAGAGGCAAGATGTCCACCTCATCATCATCCTCCGATATATCACCGTGTACATCCCCCTCCTCACAGATGATCAATTCGTCCCCACTGGAATCCACCATCTCAGCTCCCTGTGTACTTTGTGGAGGCAATTGCTGCTGGTCAATGTCTCCACGGAGGAATTGATTATAATTCATTTTAATGAACATCATCTTCTCCACATTTTCTGGATGTAACCTCGTACGCCGATTGCTGACAAGGTGAGCGGCGGCACTAAACACTCTTTCGGAGTACACACTTGTGGGAGGGCAACTTAGGTAGAATAAAGCCAGTTTGTGCAAGGGCCTCCAAATTGCCTCTTTTTCCTGCCAGTATAAGTACGGACTGTGTGACGTGCCTACTTGGATGCGGTCACTCATATAATCCTCCACCATTCTTTCAATGGTGAGAGAATCATATGCAGTGACAGTAGACGACATGTCCGTAATCGTTGTCAGGTCCTTCAGTCCGGACCAGATGTCAGCATCAGCAGTCGCTCCAGACTGCCCTGCATCACCGCCAGCGGGTGGGCTCGGAATTCTGAGCCTTTTCCTCGCACCCCCAGTTGCGGGAGAATGTGAAGGAGGAGATGTTGACAGGTCGCGTTCCGCTTGACTTGACAATTTTCTCACCAGCAGGTCTTTCAACCCCAGCAGACTTGTGTCTGCCGGAAAGAGAGATCCAAGGTAGGCTTTAAATCTAGGATCGAGCACGGTGGCCAAAATGTAGTGCTCTGATTTCAACAGATTGACCACCCGTGAATCCTTGTTAAGCGAATTAAGGGCTCCATCCACAAGTCCCACATGCCTAGCGGAATCGCTCTGTGTTAGCTCCTCCTTCAATGTCTCCAGCTTCTTCTGCAAAAGCCTGATGAGGGGAATGACCTGACTCAGGCTGGCAGTGTCTGAACTGACTTCACGTGTGGCAAGTTCAAAGGGCAGCAGAACCTTGCACAACGTTGAAATCATTCTCCACTGCGCTTGAGACAGGTGCATTCCACCTCCTATATCGTGCTTAATTGTATAGGCTTGAATGGCCTTTTGCTGCTCCTCCAACCTCTGAAGCATATAGAGGGTTGAATTCCACCTCGTTACCACTTCTTGCTTCAGATGATGGCAGGGCAGGTTCAGTTGTTTTTGGTGGTGCTCCAGTCTTCTGTACATGGTGCCTGTACGCCGAAAGTGTCCCGCAATTCTTCTGGCCACCGACAGCATCTCTTGCACGCCCCTGTCGTTTTTGAAAAAATTCTGCACCACCAAATTCAAGGTATGTGCAAAACATGGGACGTGCTGGAATTTGCCCATATTTAATGCACACACAATATTGCTGGCGTTGTCCGATGCCACAAATCCACAGGAGAGTCCAATTGGGGTAAGCCATTCCGCGATGATCTTCCTCAGTTGCCGTAAGAGGTTTTCAGCTGTGTGCGTATTCTGGAAACCGGTGATACAAAGCGTAGCCTGCCTAGGAAAGAGTTGGCGTTTGCGAGATGCTGCTACTGGTGCCGCCGCTGCTGTTCTTGCGGCAGGAGTCCATACATCTACCCAGTGGGCTGTCACAGTCATATAGTCCTGACCCTGCCCTGCTCCACTTGTCCACATGTCCGTGGTTAAGTGGACATTGGGTACAGCTGCATTTTTTAGGACACTGGTGACTCTTTTTCTGAGGTCTGTGTACATTTTCGGTATCGCCTGCCTAGAGAAATGGAACCTAGATGGTATTTGGTACCGGGGACACAGTACCTCCAACAAGTCTTTAGTTGGCTCTGCAGTAATGATGGATACCGGAACCACGTTTCTCACCACCCAGGATGCCAAGGCCTCAGTTATCCGCTTTGCAGCAGGATGACTGCTGTTTTATTTCATCTTCCTCGCAAAGGACTGTTGGACAGTCAATTGCTTGGTGGAAGTAGTAAAAGTGGTCTTACGATTTCCCCTCTGGGATGACCATCGACTCCCAGCAGCAACAACAGCAGCGCCAGCAGCAGTAGGCGTTACACGCAAGGATGCATCGGAGGAATCCCAGGCAGGAGAGGAATCGTCAGAATTGCCAGTGACATGGCCTGCAGGACTATTGGCATTCCTGGGGAAGGAGGAAATTGACACTGAGGGAGTTGGTGGGGTGGTTTGCGTGAGCTTGGTTACAAGAGGAAGGGATTTACTGGTCAGTGGACTGCTTCCGCTGTCGCCCAAAGTTTTTGAACTTGTCACTGACTTATTATGAATGCGCTGCAGGTGACGTATAAGGGAGGATGTTCCGAGGTGGTTAACGTCCTTACCCCTACTTATTACAGCTTGACAAAGGCAACACACGGCTTGACAAATGTTGTCCGCATTTCTGGTGAAATACTTCCACACCGAAGAGCTGATTTTTTTGGTATTTTCACCAGGCATGTCAACGGCCATATTCCTCCCACGGACAACAGGTGTCTCCCCGGGTGCCTGACTTAAACAAACCACCTCACCATCAGAATCCTCCTTGTCAATTTCCTCCCCAGCGCCAGCAACACCCATATCCTCCTCATCCTGGTGTACTTCAACACTGACATCTTCAATCTGACTATCAGGAACTGTACTGCGGGTGCTCCTTCCAGCACTTGCAGGGGGCGTGCAAATGGTGGAAGGCGCATGCTCTTCACGTCCAGTGTTGGGAAGGTCAGGCATCGCAACCGACACAATTGGAGTCGGACTCTCCTTGTGGATTTGGGATTTCGAAGAACGCACAGTTCTTTGCGGTGCTACTGCTTTTGCCAGCTTGAGTCTTTTCATTTTTCTAGCGAGAGGCTGAGTGCTTCCATCCTCATGTGAAGCTGAACCACTAGCCATGAACATAGGCCAGGGCCTCAGCCGTTCCTTGCCACTCCGTGTGGTAAATGGCATATTGGCAAGTTTACGCTTCTCCTCCGACAATTTTATTTTAGGTTTTGGAGTCCTTTTTTTATCTGATATTTGGTGTTTTGGATTTGACATGCTCTGTACTATGACATTGGGCATCGGCCTTGGCAGACGACGTTGCTGGCATTTCATCGTCTCGGCCATGACTAGTGGCAGCAGCTTCAGCACGAGGTGGAAGTGGATCTTGATCTTTCCCTAATTTTGGAACCTCAACATTTTTGTTCTCCATATTTTAATAGGCACAACTAAAAGGCACCTCAGGTAAACAATGGAGATGGATGGATACTAGTATACTTATGGATGGACTGCCGAGTGCCGACACAGAGGTAGCTACAGCCGTGGACTACCGTACTGTGTCTGCTGCTAATATAGACTGGATGATAATGATATGAAATCAATATATATGTATATATAATATCACTAGTACTGCAGCCGGACAGGTAGATATTTATTTATTAGGTAATGATGACTGATGACGGACCTGCTGGACACTGTTAGCTCAGCAGCACCGCAGACTGCTACAGTAAGCTACTATAGTAGTATGTATCAAGAAGAAAGAAAAAAAAAAACCACGGGTAGGTGGTATACAATTATGGATGGACTGCCGAGTGCCGACACAGAGGTAGCTACAGCCGTGGACTACCGTACTGTGTCTGCTGCTAATATAGACTGGATGATAATGATATGAAATCAATATATATATGTATATATAATATCACTAGTACTGCAGCCGGACAGGTAGATATATATTTATTAGGTAATGATGACTGATGACGGACCTGCTGGACACTGTCAGCTCAGCAGCACCGCAGACTGCTACAGTAAGCTACTATAGTAGTATGTATCAAGAAGAAAGAAAAAAAAAAAACACGGGTAGGTGGTATACAATTATGGATGGACTGCCGAGTGCCGACACAGAGGTAGCTACAGCCGTGGACTAACGTACTGTGTCTGCTGCTAATATAGACTGGATGATAATGATATGAAATCAATATATATATGTATATATAATATCACTAGTACTGCAGCCGGACAGGTAGATATATATTTATTAGGTAATGATGACTGATGACGGACCTGCTGGACACTGTCAGCTCAGCAGCACCGCAGACTGCTACAGTAAGCTACTATAGTAGTATGTATCAAGAAGAAAGAAAAAAAAAAAACCACGGGTAGGTGGTATACAATTATGGATGGACTGCCGAGTGCCGACACAGAGTTAGCTACAGCCGTGGACTAACGTACTGTGTCTGCTGCTAATATAGACTGGATGATAATGATATGAAATCAATATATATATGTATATATAATATCACTAGTACTGCAGCCGGACAGGTAGATATATATTTATTAGGTAATGATGACTGATGACGGACCTGCTGGACACTGTCAGCTCAGCAGCACCGCAGACTGCTACAGTAAGCTACTATAGTAGTATGTATCAAGAAGAAAGAAAAAAAAAAAACCACGGGTAGGTGGTATACAATTATGGATGGACTGCCGAGTGCCGACACAGAGGTAGCTACAGCCGTGGACTAACGTACTGTGTCTGCTGCTAATATAGACTGGATGATAATGATATGAAATCAATATATATATATGTATATATAATATCACTAGTACTGCAGCCGGACAGGTAGATATATATTTATTAGGTAATGATGACTGATGACGGACCTGCTGGACACTGTCAGCTCAGCAGCACCGCAGACTGCTACAGTAAGCTACTATAGTAGTATGTATCAAGAAGAACGAAAAAAAAAAACCACGGGTAGGTGGTATACAATTATGGATGGACTGCCGAGTGCCGACACAGAGGTAGCTACAGCCGTGGACTAACGTACTGTGTCTGCTGCTAATATAGACTGGATGATAGTGATATGAAATCAATATATATATGTATATATAATATCACTAGTACTGCAGCCGGACAGGTATATATATTTATTATGTAATGACTGATGACGGACCTGCTGGACACTGTCAGCTCAGCAGCACCGCAGACTGCTACAGTAAGCTACTATAGTAGTATGTATAAAGAAGAAAGAAAAAAAAAAACACGGGTAGGTGGTATACAATTATAATATTATATATATATTAATTATATACAATTATATATATATATATTAATTAAACTGGTGGTGATTATTAAACTGGTGGTCAGGTCACTGGTCACACTATCAGCAACTTGCAAGTAGTACTCCTAAGCATACAATCACAATATATATTATACTGGTGTGGCACTCTGGCAGCAAAAGTGTGCACTGTACGTTATATGTAGTATGTACTCCTGAGTCCTGAGTCCTGCTCTCAGACTCTAACTGCTCCCCACTGTCAGTGTCTCCCCCACAAGTCAGATAATACAATACAGTCACACTATCTATCACTTCACTTCAGCAAGTACTAGTAGTAGTAGTACTCCTCCTAATGCTCCCCAAAATTACTACTGTGTCTCTCTCTAGTGAGACTGTCTCACTCTCTTCTCGAATCTCTATAAACGGAGAGGACGCCAGCCACGTCCTCTCCCTATGAATCTCAATGCATGTGTGAAAAATGGCGGCGACGCGCGGCTCCTTATATAGAATCCGAGCCTCGCGAGAATCCGACAGCGTGATGATGACGTTCGGGCGCGCTCGGGTTAACCGAGCAAGGCGGGAAGATCCGAGTCGCTCGGACCCGTGTAAAAAAACATGAAGTTCGGGCGGGTTCGGATTCCGAGGAACCGAACCCGCTCATCTCTAATAAATACTAGAGATGTGCACCGGAAATTTTTCGGGTTTTGTGTTTTGGTTTTGGGTTTGGTTCCGCGGCCGTGTTTTGGGTTCGAACGCGTTTTGGCAAAACCTCACCGAATTTTTTTTGTCGGATTCGGGTGTGTTTTGGATTCGGGTGTTTTTTTCAAAAAACCCTAAAAAACAGCTTAAATCATAGAATTTGGGGGTCATTTTGATCCCAAAGTATTATTAACCTCAATAACCATAATTTCCACTCATTTTCAGTCTATTCTGAACACCTCACACCTCACAATATTATTTTTAGTCCTAAAATTTGCACCGAGGTCGCTGGATGACTAAGCTCAGCGACCCTAGTGGCCGACACAAACACCTGGCCCATCTAGGAGTGGCACTGCAGTGTCACGCAGGCTGGCCCTTCCAAAAAACACTCCCCAAACAGCACATGATGCAAAGAAAAAAAGAGGCGCAATGAGGTAGCTGTGTGAGTAAGCTAAGCGACCCTAGTGACCGACACAAACACCTGGCCCATCTAGGAGTGGCACTGCAGTGTCACGCAGGCTGGCCCTTCCAAAAAACACTCCCCAAACAGCACATGACGCAAAGAAAAATGAAAGAAAAAAGAGGTGCAAGATGGAATTGTCCTTGGGCACTCCCACCCACCCTTATGTTGTATAAACAGGACATGCACACTTTAACCAACCCATCATTTCAGTGACAGGGTCTGCCACACGACTGTGACTGAAATGACGGGTTGGTTTGGACCCCCACCAAAAAAGAAGCAATTAATCTCTCCTTGCACAAACTGGCTCTACAGAGGCAAGATGTCCACCTCATCATCATCCTCCGATTCATCACCGTGTACATCCCCCTCCTCACAGATTATCAATTCGTCCCCACTGGAATCCACCATCACAGCTCCCTGTGTACTTTGTGGAGGCAATTGCTGCTGGTGAATGTCTCCATGGAGGAATTGATTATAATTCATTTTAATGAACATCATCTTCTCCACATTTTCTGGAAGTAACCTCGTACGCCGATTGCTGACAAGGTGAGCGGTGGCACTAAACACTCTTTCGGAGTACACACTTGTGGGAGGGCAACTTAGGTAGAATAAAGCCAGTTTGTGCAAGGGCCTCCAAATTGCCTCTTTTTCCTGCCAGTATACGTACGGACTGTCTGACGTGCCTACTTGGATGCGGTCACTCATATAATCCTCCACCATTCTTTCAATGGGGAGAGAATCATATGCAGTGACAGTAGACGACATGTCCGTAATCGTTGGCAGGTCCTTCAGTCCGGACCAGATGTCAGCATCAGCAGTCGCTCCAGACTGCCCTGCATCACCGCCAGCGGGTGGGCTCGGAATTCTGAGCCTTTTCCTCGCACCCCCAGTTGCGGGAGAATGTGAAGGAGGAGATGTTGACAGGTCGCGTTCCGCTTGACTTGACAATTTTCTCACCAGCAGTTCTTTGAACCCCTGCAGACTTGTGTCTGCCGGAAAGAGAGATCCAAGGTAGGTTTTAAATCTAGGATCGAGCACGGTGGCCAAAATGTAGTGCTCTGATTTCAACAGATTGACCACCCGTGAATCCTTGTTAAGCGAATTAAGGGCTCCATCCACAAGTCCCACATGCCTAGCGGAATCGCTCTGTGTTAGCTCCTCCTTCAATGTCTCCAGCTTCTTCTGCAAAAGCCTGATGAGGGGAATGACCTGACTCAGGCTGGCAGTGTCTGAACTGACTTCACATGTGGCAAGTTCAAAAGGTTGCAGAACCTTGCACAACGTTGAAATCATTCTCCACTGCGCTTGAGACAGGTGCATTCCACCTCCTATATCGTGCTCAGTTGTATAGGCTTGAATGGTCTTTTGCTGCTCCTCCAACCTCTGAAGCATATAGAGGGTTGAATTCCACCTCGTTACCACTTCTTGCTTCAGATGATGGCAGGGCAGGTTCAGGCGTTTTTGGTGGTGCTCCAGTCTTCTGTACGTGGTGCCTGTACGCCGAAAGTGTCCCGCAATTCTTCTTGCCACCGACAGCATCTCTTGCACGCCCCTCTCGTTTTTTAAATAATTCTGCACCACCAAATTCAAGGTATGTGCAAAACATGGGACGTGCTGGAATTTGCCCATATTTAATGCACACACAATATTGCTGGCGTTGTCCGATGCCACAAATCCACAGGAGAGTCCAATTGGGGTAAGCCATTCTGCGATGATCTTCCTCAATTGCCGTAAGAGGTTTTTAGCTGTGTGCGTATTCTGGAAAGCGGTGATACAAAGCGTAGCCTGCCTAGGAAAGAGTTGGCGTTTGTGAGATGCTGCTACTGGTGCCGCCGCTGCTGTTCTTGTGGCGGGAGTCCATACATCTACCCAGTGGGCTGTCACAGTCATATAGTCCTGAGTCTGCCCTGCTCCACTTGTCCACATGTCCGTGGTTAAGTGGACATTGGGTACAACTGCATTTTTTAGGACACTGGTGAGTCTTTTTCTGAGGTCTGTGTACATTTTCGGTATCGCCTGCCTAGAGAAATGGAACCTAGATGGTATTTGGTACCGGGGACACAGTACCTCAAACAACTCTATAGTTGGCTCTGCAGTAATGATGGATACCGGAACCACGGTTCTCACCGCCCAGGCTGCCAAGGCCTCAGTTATCCGCTTTGCAGCAGGATGACTGCTGTGATATTTCATCTTCCTCGCATAGGACTGTTGGACAGTCAATTGCTTGGTGGAAGTAGTAAAAGTGGTCTTACGACTTCCCCTCTGGGATGACCATCGACTCCCAGCAGCAACAACAGCAGCGCCAGCAGCAGTAGGCGTTACACGCAAGGATGCATCGGAGGAATCCCAGGCAGGAGAGGACTCGTCAGAATTGCCAGTGACATGGCCTGCAGGACTATTGGCATTCCTGGGGAAGGAGGAAATTGACACTGAGGGAGTTGGTGGGGTGGTTTGCGTGAGCTTGGTTACAAGAGGAAGGGATTTACTGGTCAGTGGACTGCTTCCGCTGTCGCCCAAAGTTTTTGAACTTGTCACTGACTTATGATGAATGCGCTGCAGGTGACGTATAAGGGAGGATGTTCCGAGGTGGTTAACGTCCTTACCCCTACTTATTACAGCTTGACAAAGGCAACACACGGCTTGACAAATGTTGTCCGCATTTCTGTTGAAATGCTTCCACAACGAAGAGCTGATTTTTTTGGTATTTTCACCAGGCATGTCAATGGCCATATTCCTCCCACGGACAACAGGTGTTTACCCGGGTGCCTGACTTAAACAAACCACCTCACCATCAGAATCCTCCTGGTCAATTTCCTCCCCAGCGCCAGCAACACCCATATCCTCCTCATCCTGGTGTACTTCAACACTGACATCTTCAATCTGACTATCAGGAACTGAACTGCGGGTGCTCCTTCCAGCACTTGCAGGGGGCGTGCAAATGGTGGAAGGCGCATGCTCTTCACGTCCAGTGTTGGGAAGGTCAGGCATCGCAACCGACACAATTGGACTCTCCTTGTGGATTTGTGATTTCGAAGAACGCACAGTTCTTTGCTGTGCTTTTGCCAGCTTAAGTCTTTTCATTTTTCTAGCGAGAGGCTGAGTGCTTCCATCCTCATGTGAAGCTGAACCACTAGCCATGAACATAGGCCAGGGCCTCAGCCGTTTCTTGCCACTCCGTGTGGTAAATGGCATATTGGCAAGTTTACGCTTCTCCTCCGACGATTTTATTTTAGATTTTTGAGTCCTTTTTTTACTGATATTTGGTGTTTTGGATTTTACATGCTCTGTACTATGACATTGGGCATCGGCCTTGGCAGACGACGTTGATGGCATTTCATCATCTCGGCCATGACTAGTGGCAGCAGCTTCAGCACGAGGTGGAAGTCGATCTTGATCTTTCCCTATTTTTGGAACCTCAACATTTTTGTTCTCCATATTTTAATAGGCACAACTAAAAGGCACCTCAGGTAAACAATGGAGATGGATGGATACTAGTATACTTATGGATGACGAGTGACTGCCGACACAGAGGTAGCTACAGCCGTGGACTACCGTACTGCGTCTGCTAGTATAGACTGGATGATAATGATATAAAAAATATATATATATCACTACTGCAGGACAGGTATATATTATATAATGACGGACCTGCTGGACACTGTCAGCAGCAGACTCCTAAACTACTAGTATTAAGAAGATAGAAAAAAAAACCCCACCACAGGTAGGTATACAATTATGGACGAGCACTGCCGACACAGAGGTAGCTACAGCCGTGGACTACCGTACTGCATCTGCTAGTATAGACTGGATGATAATGATATAAAAAATATATATATATCACTACTGCAGGACAGGTATATATTATATAATGACGGACCTGCTGGACACTGTCAGCAGCAGACTCCTAAACTACTAGTATGAAGTAGATAGAAAAAAAAACCCACCACAGGTAGGTATACAATTATGGACGAGCACTGCCGACACAGAGGTAGCTACAGCCGTGGACTACCGTACTGCGTCTGCTAGTATAGACTGGATGATAATGATATAAAAAATATATATATAGCACTACTGCAGGACAGGTATATATTATATAATGACGGACCTGCTGGACACTGTCAGCAGCAGACTCCTAAACTACTAGTATGAAGAAGATAGAAAAAAAAAAACCCACCACAGGTAGGTATACAATTATGGACGAGCACTGCCGACACAGAGGTAGCTACAGCCGTGGACTACCGTACTGTGTCTGCTAGTATAGACTGGATGATAATGATATAAAAAATATATATATATCACTACTGCAGGACAGGTATAAATTATATAATGACGGACCTGCTGGACACTGTCAGCAGCAGACTCCTAAACTACTAGTATGAAGAAGATAGAAAAAAAAACCCACCACAGGTAGGTATACAATTATGGACGAGCACTGCCGACACAGAGGTAGCTACAGCCGTGGACTACCGTACTGCGTCTGCTAGTATAGACTGGATGATAATGATATAAAAAATATATATATATCACTACTGCAGGACAGGTATATATTATATAATGACGGACCTGCTGGACGCTGTCAGCAGCAGACTCCTAAACTACTAGTATAAAGAAGATAGAAAAAAAAAACCCACCACAGGTAGGTATACAATTATGGACGAGCACTGCCGACACAGAGGTAGCTACAGCCGTGGACTACCGTACTGCGTCTGCTAGTATAGACTGGATGATAATGATATAAAAAATATATATATATCACTACTGCAGGACAGGTATATATTCTATAATGACGGACCTGCTGGACACTGTCAGCAGCAGACTCCTAAACTACTAGTATGAAGAAGATAGAAAAAAAAAACCCCACCACAGGTAGGTATACAATTATGGACGAGCACTGCCGACACAGAGGTAGCTACAGCCGTGGACTACCGTACTGCATCTGCTAGTATAGACTGGATGATAATGATATAAAAAATATATATATATCACTACTGCAGGACAGGTATATATTATATAATGACGGACCTGCTGGACACTGTCAGCAGCAGACTCCTAAACTACTAGTATGAAGAAGATAGAAAAAAAAAAACCCACCACAGGTAGGTATACAATTATGGACGAGCACTGCCGACACAGAGGTAGCTACAGCCGTGGACTACCGTACTGCGTCTGCTAGTATAGACTGGATGATAATGATATAAAAAATATATATATTATATATCACTACTGCAGGTATATATTATAATATAATGAATGACGGACCTGCTGGACACTGTCTGTCAGCAGAATGCGTTTATAGAATAAAAAAAAAAAACACCACACGAGTGTTTAACTTTTTCAGGCAGACAATATACTGGTGGTCACTGGTCAGTCACACTGGCAGCAAAAGTGTGCACTGTTATGTACTCCTGCTATAACTGCTCCCCAGTCTCCCCCACAATTAAGCTGTGTGAGCAGTGAGCACTCAGCACAGTCAGATATACATAGATGATATTATCATGCAGCACACTGAGGCTGAGCACAGATATGGTATGTGACTGTGTATCGTTTTTTTTCAGGCAGAGAACGGATTTTAAATAATAAATAAAACTGGTGGTCACTAGTATAACTATCAGCAAAACTCTGCACTCTCTGAGTACTCCTAATGCTCCCTAAAATTACTAAAATTAAATTACTAGTAAATCAAGTGTCTCACTCTCTATCTAAACGGAGAGGACGCCAGCCACGTCCTCTCCCTATCAATCTCAATGCACGTGTGAAAATGGCGGCGACGCGCGGCTCCTTATATAGAATCCGAGTCTCGCGATAGAATACGAGCCTCGCGAGAATCCGACAGCGGGATGATGACGTTCGGGCGCGCTCGGGTTAGCCGAGCAAGGCGGGAAGATCCGAGTCTGCCTCGGACCCGTGTAAAAAGGCTGAAGTCCGGGGGGGTTCGGATTCCGAGGAACCGAACCCGCTCATCTCTAATAAATACGGTATATGTTTATTACAAAGATAAAATGTAAAATATATATACCATATATACCGTATATACTCGAGTATAAGTCGACCCGAATATGAGCCGAGGCACCTAATTTTACCACAAAAACCTGGGAAAAATTATTGACTCGAGTATAAGCCTAGGGTGGGAAATGCAGCTCTAGACGTACACAGCCCTCACACTGCCAGATATGCCCCCACAGTGCCAGATATGCCCTCACACTGCCAGATATGCCCCCCCAGTGCCAGATATGCCCCCTCAGTGCCAGATATGCCCTCATAGTGCCAGATATGCCCCCTCAGTGCCAGATATGCCCCCTCGGTGCCAGATATGCCCTCATAGTGCCAGATATGCCCCCTCAGTGCCAGATATGCCCTCATAGTGCCAGATATGCCCCCTCAGTGCCAGATATGCCCTCACACTGCCAGATATGCCCCCTCAGTGCCAGATATACCCCCTCAGTGCCAGATATGCCCTCATAGTGCCAGATATGCCCCCTCAGTGCCAGATTTGCCTCCTCAGTGCCAGATATGCCCTCATAGTGCCAGATATGCCCCTCAGTGCCAGATATGCCCTCACACTGCCAGATATGCCCCTCAGTGCCAGATATGCCCCCTCAGTGCCAGATATGCCCTCATAGTGCCAGATATGCCCCCTCAGTGCCAGATTTGCCCCCTCAGTGCCAGATATGCCCTCATAGTGCCAGATATGCCCCTTCATAGTGCCAGATATGCCCTCATAGTGCCAGATATGCCCCCTCAGTGCTAGATATGCCCTCATAGTGCCAGATATGCCCCCTCAGTGCCAGATATGCCCTCATAGTGCCAGATATGCCCCCTCAGTGCCAGATATGCCCTCATAGTGCCAGATATGCCCCCTCATAGTGCCAGATATGCCCCCTCTGTGCCAGATATGCCCTCATAGTGCCAGATATGCCCCCTCAGTGCCAGATATGCGCCCCCAAGTGCCAAATATGCTCTCCCAGTGCCAGTTACTTACCTTCCACCGCTCCCGCACTGTCTTGTGAAGGAGGGACACGGAGGGCACAGTGCGCACCTCTCCTGTGTCCCTCCTGCGTCTCCAGTGGCCACGGTGGGTCTGTTAACTGAAGTGCCGGTTCGTGAGCCAATCAGAGCTCATGAACGGGTACTTCCTTTAATAGATCTGCCGCTGCCGCCGGAGACGCAGGAGGGACACAGGAGAGGCACGTGCTGTTCCCTCCGTGTCCCTCCTTCACACTGCACTGCACTGCCCTCCGTGTCCCCACTCCTTCCCTGCACTGACTCAAGTATAAGCCGAGGGGGCTTTTTCAGCACAACAAAAAGTGCTGAAAAAGTCGGCTTATACTCGAGTATACACGGTAAAAGAAAAATATTTTTCAGTAGACGGACATATGATAAGCTGGATTGGAAATAGGTCCTACCCGTAAAGGTGGAGGAGCCGCAGGTATAACAATAGAGCAGGATATCCCGGGAAAATACTAGAGATGAGCGGGTTCGGTTTCTCTGAATCCGAACCCGCCAGAACTTCATGTTTTTTTTCACGGGTCCGAGCGACTCGGATCTTCCCGCCTTGCTCGGTTAACCCGAGCGCGCCCGAACGTCATCATGACGCTGTCGGATTCTCGCGAGGCTCGGATTCTATCGCGAGACTCGGATTCTATATAAGGAGCCGCGCGTCGCCGCCATTTTCACACGTGCATTGAGATTGATAGGGAGAGGACGTGGCTGGCGTCCTCTCCGTTTAGACACTTGATTTACTAATTTTGGGGAGCATTAGGAGTACTCAGTAGTGTACAGTGCAGAGTTTTGCTGATAGTGACCAGTGACCACCACTTTTATTTATAATCCGTTCTCTGCCTGAAAAAAGCGATACACAGCACACAGTGACTCAGTCACATACATACCATATCTGTGTGCACTGCTCAGGCTCAGGCCAGTGTGCTGCATCATCTATATATATTATATATCTGTCTGACTGCTCAGCTCACACAGCTTATAATTGTGGGGGAGACTGGGGAGCACTACTGCAGTGCCAGTTATAGGTTATAGCAGGAGCCAGGAGTACATAATATTATATTAAAATTAAACAGTGCACACTTTTGCTGCAGGAGTGCCACTGCCAGTGTGACTAGTGACCAGTGACCTGACCACCAGTATATAATATTAGTAGTATACTATCTCTTTATCAACCAGTCTATATTAGCAGCAGACACAGTACAGTGCGGTAGTTCACGGCTGTGGCTACCTCTGTGTCGGCACTCGGCAGCCCGTCCATAATTGTATATACCAGTGACCTAACCGTGGTTTTTTTTTCTTTCTTTATACATACATACTAGTTACGAGTATACTATCTCTTTATCAACCAGTCTATATATTAGCAGCAGACACAGTACAGTGCGGTAGTTCACGGCTGTGGCTACCTCTGTGTCGGCACTCGGCAGCCCGTCCATAATTGTATATACCAGTGACCTAACCGTGGTTTTTCTTTCTTTCTTTATACATACATACTAGTTACGAGTATACTATCTCTTTATCAACCAGTCTATATATTAGCAGCAGACACAGTACAGTGCGGTAGTTCACGGCTGTGGCTACCTCTGTGTCGGCACTCGGCAGCCCGTCCATAATTGTATATACCAGTGACCTAACCGTGGTTTTTTTTTCTTTCTTTATACATACATACTAGTTACGAGTATACTATCTCTTTATCAACCAGTCTATATATTAGCAGCAGACACAGTACAGTGCGGTAGTTCACGGCTGTGGCTACCTCTGTGTCGGCACTCGGCAGCCCGTCCATAATTGTATATACCAGTGACCTAACCGTGGTTTTTTTTTTTTTCTTTCTTTATACATACATACTAGTTACGAGTATACTATCTCTTTATCAACCAGTCTATATATTAGCAGCAGACACAGTACAGTGCGGTAGTTCACGGCTGTGGCTACCTCTGTGTCGGCACTCGGCAGCCCGTCCATAATTGTATATACCAGTGACCTAACCGTGGTTTTTTTTTCTTTCTTTATACATACATACTAGTTACGAGTATACTATCTCTTTATCAACCAGTCTATATATTAGCAGCAGACACAGTACAGTGCGGTAGTTCACGGCTGTGGCTACCTCTGTGTCGGCACTCGGCAGCCCGTCCATAATTGTATATACCACCTAACCGTGGTTTTTTTTTCTTTCTTTATACATACATACTAGTTACGAGTATACTATCTCTTTATCAACCAGTCTATATATTAGCAGCAGACACAGTACAGTGCGGTAGTTCACGGCTGTGGCTACCTCTGTGTCGGCACTCGGCAGCCCGTCCATAATTGTATATACCACCTAACCGTGGTTTTTTTTTCTTTCTTTATACATACATACTAGTTACGAGTATACTATCTCTTTATCAACCAGTCTATATATTAGCAGCAGACACAGTACAGTGCGGTAGTTCACGGCTGTGGCTACCTCTGTGTCGGCACTCGGCAGCCCGTCCATAATTGTATATACCAGTGACCTAACCGTGGTTTTTTTTTTCTTTCTTTATACATACATACTAGTTACGAGTATACTATCTCTTTATCAACCAGTCTATATATTAGCAGCAGACACAGTACAGTGCGGTAGTTCACGGCTGTGGCTACCTCTGTGTCGGCACTCGGCAGCCCGTCCATAATTGTATATACCACCTAACCGTGGTTTTTTTTTCTTTCTTTATACATACATACTAGTTACGAGTATACTATCTCTTTATCAACCAGTCTATATATTAGCAGCAGACACAGTACAGTGCGGTAGTTCACGGCTGTGGCTACCTCTGTGTCGGCACTCGGCAGCCCGTCCATAATTGTATATACCACCTAACCGTGGTTTTTTTTTCTTTCTTTATACATACATACTAGTTACGAGTATACTATCTCTTTATCAACCAGTCTATATATTAGCAGCAGACACAGTACAGTGCGGTAGTTCACGGCTGTGGCTACCTCTGTGTCGGCACTCGGCAGCCCGTCCATAATTGTATACTAGTATCCAATCCATCCATCTCCATTGTTTACCTGAGGTGCCTTTTAGTTGTGCCTATTAAAATATGGAGAACAAAAATGTTGAGGTTCCAAAATTAGGGAAAGATCAAGATCCACTTCCACCTCGTGCTGAAGCTGCTGCCACTAGTCATGGCCGAGACGATGAAATGCCAGCAACGTCGTCTGCCAAGGCCGATGCCCAATGGCATAGTACAGAGCATGTCAAAACCAAAACACCAAATATCAGTAAAAAAAGGACTCCAAAACCTAAAATAAAATTGTCGGAGGAGAAGCGTAAACTTGCCAATATGCCATTTACCACACGGAGTGGCAAGGAACGGCTGAGGCCCTGGCCTATGTTCATGGCTAGTGGTTCAGCTTCACATGAGGATGGAAGCACTCAGCCTCTCGCTAGAAAACTGAAAAGACTCAAGCTGGCAAAAGCACCGCAAAGAACTGTGCGTTCTTTGAAATCCCAAATCCACAAGGAGAGTCCAATTGTGTCGGTTGCGATGCCTGACCTTCCCAACACTGGACGTGAAGAGCATGCGCCTTCCACCATTTGCACGCCCCCTGCAAGTGCTGGAAGGAGCACCCGCAGTCCAGTTCCTGATAGTCAGATTGAAGATGTCAGTGTTGAAGTACACCAGGATGAGGAGGATATGGGTGTTGCTGGCGCTGGGGAGGAAATTGACCAGGAGGATTCTGATGGTGAGGTGGTTTGTTTAAGTCAGGCACCCGGGGAGACACCTGTTGTCCGTGGGAGGAATATGGCCGTTGACATGCCAGGTGAAAATACCAAAAAAATCAGCTCTTCGGTGTGGAGGTATTTCACCAGAAATGCGGACAACAGGTGTCAAGCCGTGTGTTCCCTTTGTCAAGCTGTAATAAGTAGGGGTAAGGACGTTAACCACCTCGGAACATCCTCCCTTATACGTCACCTGCAGCGCATTCATAATAAGTCAGTGACAAGTTCAAAAACTTTGGGTGACAGCGGAAGCAGTCCACTGACCAGTAAATCCCTTCCTCTTGTAACCAAGCTCACGCAAACCACCCCACCAACTCCCTCAGTGTCAATTTCCTCCTTCCCCAGGAATGCCAATAGTCCTGCAGGCCATGTCACTGGCAAGTCTGACGAGTCCTCTCCTGCCTGGGATTCCTCCGATGCATCCTTGCGTGTAACGCCTACTGCTGCTGGCGCTGCTGTTGTTGCCGCTGGGAGTCGATGGTCATCCCAGAGGGGAAGTCGTAAGCCCACTTGTACTACTTCCAGTAAGCAATTGACTGTTCAACAGTCCTTTGCGAGGAAGATGAAATATCACAGCAGTCATCCTACTGCAAAGCGGATAACTGAGTCCTTGACAACTATGTTGGTGTTAGACGTGCGTCCGGTATCCGCCGTTAGTTCACAGGGAACTAGACAATTTATTGAGGCAGTGTGCCCCCGTTACCAAATACCATCTAGGTTCCACTTCTCTAGGCAGGCGATACCGAGAATGTACACGGACGTCAGAAAAAGACTCACCAGTCTCCTAAAAAATGCAGTTGTACCCAATGTCCACTTAACCACGGACATGTGGACAAGTGGAGCAGGGCAGGGTCAGGACTATATGACTGTGACAGCCCACTGGGTAGATGTATGGACTCCCGCCGCAAGAACAGCAGCGGCGGCACCAGTAGCAGCATCTCGCAAACGCCAACTCTTTCCTAGGCAGGCTACGCTTTGTATCACCGCTTTCCAGAATACGCACACAGCTGAAAACCTCTTACGGCAACTGAGGAAGATCATCGCGGAATGGCTTACCCCAATTGGACTCTCCTGTGGATTTGTGGCATCGGACAACGCCAGCAATATTGTGTGTGCATTAAATATGGGCAAATTCCAGCACGTCCCATGTTTTGCACATACCTTGAATTTGGTGGTGCAGAATTTTTTAAAAAACGACAGGGGCGTGCAAGAGATGCTGTCGGTGGCCAGAAAAATTGCGGGACACTTTCGGCGTACAGGCACCACGTACAGAAGACTGGAGCACCACCAAAAACTACTGAACCTGCCCTGCCATCATCTGAAGCAAGAAGTGGTAACGAGGTGGAATTCAACCCTCTATATGCTTCAGAGGTTGGAGGAGCAGCAAAAGGCCATTCAAGCCTATACAATTGAGCACGATATAGGAGATGGAATGCACCTGTCTCAAGTGCAGTGGAGAATGATTTCAACGTTGTGCAAGGTTCTGATGCCCTTTGAACTTGCCACACGTGAAGTCAGTTCAGACACTGCCAGCCTGAGTCAGGTCATTCCCCTCATCAGGCTTTTGCAGAAGAAGCTGGAGGCATTGAAGAAGGAGCTAAAAGGGAGCGATTCCGCTAGGCATGTGGGACTTGTGGATGCAGCCCTTAATTCGCTTAACAAGGATTCACGGGTGGTCAATCTGTTGAAATCAGAGCACTACATTTTGGCCACCGTGCTCGATCCTAGATTTAAAGCCTACCTTGGATCTCTCTTTCCGGCAGACACAGGTCTGCTGGGGTTGAAAGACCTGCTGGTGACAAAATTGTCAAGTCAAGCGGAACGCGACCTGTCAACATCTCCTCCTTCACATTCTCCCGCAACTGGGGGTGCGAGGAAAAGGCTCAGAATTCCGAGCCCACCCGCTGGCGGTGATGCAGGGCAGTCTGGAGCGACTGCTGATGCTGACATCTGGTCCGGACTGAAGGACCTGACAACGATTACGGACATGTCGTCTACTGTCACTGCATATGATTCTCTCAACATTGATAGAATGGTGGAGGATTATATGAGTGACCGCATCCAAGTAGGCACGTCACACAGTCCGTACTTATACTGGCAGGAAAAAGAGGCAATTTGGAGGCCCTTGCACAAACTGGCTTTATTCTACCTAAGTTGCCCTCCCACAAGTGTGTACTCCGAAAGAGTGTTTAGTGCCGCCGCTCACCTTGTCAGCAATCGGCGTACGAGGTTACATCCAGAAAATGTGGAGAAGATGATGTTCATTAAAATGAATTATAATCAATTCCTCCGCGGAGACATTGACCAGCAGCAATTGCCTCCACAAAGTACACAGGGAGCTGAGATGGTGGATTCCAGTGGGGACGAATTGATAATCTGTGAGGAGGGGGATGTACACGGTGATATATCGGAGGGTGAAGATGAGGTGGACATCTTGCCTCTGTAGAGCCAGTTTGTGCAAGGAGAGATTAATTGCTTCTTTTTTGGGGGGGTCCAAACCAACCCGTCATATCAGTCACAGTCGTGTGGCAGACCCTGTCACTGAAATGATGGGTTGGTTAAAGTGTGCATGTCCTGTTTTGTTTATACAACATAAGGGTGGGTGGGAGGGCCCAAGGACAATTCCATCTTGCACCTCTTTTTTCTTTTCTTTTTCTTTGCATCATGTGCTGATTGGGGAGGGTTTTTTGGAAGGGACATCCTGCGTGACACTGCAGTGCCACTCCTAGATGGGCCCGGTGTTTGTGTCGGCCACTAGGGTCGCTAATCTTACTCACACAGCTACCTCATTGCGCCTCTTTTTTTCTTTGCGTCATGTGCTGTTTGGGGAGGGTTTTTTGGAAGGGACATCCTGCGTGACACTGCAGTGCCACTCCTAGATGTGCCCGGTGTTTGTGTCGGCCACTAGGGTCGCTAATCTTACTCACACAGCTACCTCATTGCGCCTCTTTTTTTCTTTGCGTCATGTGCTGTTTGGGGAGGGTTTTTTGGAAGGGACATCCTGCGTGACACTGCAGTGCCACTCCTAGATGGGCCCGGTGTTTGTGTCGGCCACTAGGGTCGCTAATCTTACTCACACAGCTACCTCATTGCGCCTCTTTTTTTCTTTGCGTCATGTGCTGTTTGGGGAGGGTTTTTTGGAAGGGACATGTTGCGTGACACTGCAGTGCCACTCCTAGATGGGCCCGGTGTTTGTGTCGGCCACTAGTGTCGCTAATCTTACTCACACAGTCAGCTACCTCATTGCGCCTCTTTTTTTCTTTGCGTCATGTGCTGTTTGGGGAGGGTTTTTTGGAAGGGCCATCCTGCGTGACACTGCAGTGCCACTCCTAGATGGGCCCGGTGTTTGTGTCGGCCACTAGGGTTGCTAATCTTACTCACACAGCTACCTCATTGCGCCTCTTTTTTTCTTTGCGTCATGTGCTGTTTGGGGAGGGTTTTTTGGAAGGGACATCCTGCGTGACACTGCAGTGCCACTCCTAGATGGGCCCGGTGTTTGTGTCGGCCACTAGAGTCGCTAATCTTACTCACACAGCTACCTCATTGCGCCTCTTTTTTTCTTTGCGTCATGTGCTGTTTGGGGAGGGTTTTTTGGAAGGGACATCCTGCGTGACACTGCAGTGCCACTCCTAGATGGGCCCGGTGTTTGTGTCGGCCACTAGGGTCGCTAATCTTACTCACACAGTCAGCTACCTCATTGCGCCTCTTTTTTTCTTTGCGTCATGTGCTGTTTAGGGAGGGTTTTTTGGAAGGGCCATCCTGCGTGACACTGCAGTGCCACTCCTATATGGGCCCGGTGTTTGTGTCGGCCACTAGGGTCGCTAATCTTACTCACACAGCTACCTCATTGCGCCTCTTTTTTTCTTTGCGTCATGTGCTGTTTGGGGAGGGTTTTTTGGAAGGGACATCCTGCGTGACACTGCAGTGCCACTCCTAGATGGGCCCGGTGTTTGTGTCGGCCACTAGGGTCGCTAATCTTACTCACACAGCTACCTCATTGCGCCTCTTTTTTTCTTTGCGTCATGTGCTGTTTGGGGAGGGTTTTTTGGAAGGGACATCCTGCGTGACACTGCAGTGCCACTCCTAGATGGGCCCGGTGTTTGTGTCGGCCACTAGGGTCGCTTATCTTACTCACACAGCGACCTCGGTGCAAATTTTAGGACTAAAAATAATATTGTGAGGTGTGAGGTATTCAGAATAGACTGAAAATGAGTGTAAATTATGGTTTTTGAGGTTAATAATACTTTGGGATCAAAATGACCCCCAAATTCTATGATTTAAGCTGTTTTTTAGTGTTTTTGGAAAAAAACACCCGAATCCAAAACACACCCGAATCCGACAAAAATAATTCGGTGAGGTTTTGCCAAAACGCGTTCGAACCCAAAACACGGCCGCGGAACCGAACCCAAAACCAAAACACAAAACCCGAAAAATTTCAGGCGCTCATCTCTAGAAAATACCCTGCTGATGGCTCCCAAGGTCTTATTCCCAAATCTCAGCTGCAGTCAAGATGAAGTCCGTAAGTCGATGAAAGCACTAGGGGGTCGGCCAACGTGTTTCGGGATGTCCTGGTCCCTTCCTCTAGGCTGTTCCTCAAGCCTTGAGGAAGGGACCAGGATGTCCCGAAACATGTTGGTCGACGCCCTAGTGCTTTGGAGTGGAATAGCTGGTCAGATTCAGGTTTACATAAACAACCCAAAGGACCAGCACCATTTGAGTGGGTCAAATCCCATATACCACATTTCTGTTACACAGGAGTTTTTGGGGGAACTCCAGCACTCCCCTAGGGCAGCTCAAGGTCCAAAATACAGCGCCAGGACCCACTCCGCCTCTCTTTTGATATATAATTACACACTGCGATTGACCTTCACTGACAGCGTTGCACAAATGAGAAAGAAATATGTAGCAGCATTTTTTATATCACACACCGGTGGTTACTGTGTCACACAAATGAGTCATAAATATATATAATTACGCACACACACACACACACACACACACACACACACACACACACACACACACACACACACACACACACACACCAGTGGTTACAGTGTCACACAAATGAGTCAGAAATATACATAATTTCACACAGCGGTTGACTTCACCAACAGCTTTGCAGAAATGAATCAGACATATGTAGCAGTATTTTTTATATCACACACCGGTGGTTAGTGTAGCACAAATGAGTCAGAAATATATATAATTACACACTGCGATTGACCTTCACCGACGTCACACAAATGAGTCAGAAATATGTAGCAGTATTTTTTATATCACACATTGGCAGTTACAGTGTCACACAAATGACTCAGAAATAGATATAATTACACATTGCGATTGACCTTCACTGACAGCATCACACAAATGAGTCAGAAATATGTAGAAGTATTTTTTATATCACACACCGGTGGTTACAGTGTCGCACAAATGAGTCATACATATATATAATTACACACACACACACACACACACACACACACACACACACACACACACACACACACACACACACACCGGCAGTTACAGTGTCACACAAATGAGTAAGAAATATATAAAATTACACACAGCGGATGACCTTCACCGATAGCATCACACAAATGAGTCAGAAATATGTAGAAGTATTTCTTTATATCACACCGTCGGTTACAGTATCACACAAATGAGTCAGAAATATACAGTACCAGTCAAAAGTTTGGACACACCTTCTCAATCAATGGTTTTTATTTATTTTATTTATTTTCTACATTGTAGATTAATACTGAAGACATCAAAACTATGAAAGAACACATATGGAATTTTGTTGTAAACAAAAAAGTATTTATCAAATCAAAATATGTTTTATATTGTAAATTCCTCAAAGTAGCCTCCTTTTGCTTTGATGCTTTGCACACTCTTGGCATTCTCTCAATCAGCTTCATCTAAAATATAAAACACTTTTTTGTTTACAACATAATTCCATATATGTTCTTTCATAGTTTTGATGTCTTCAGTATTACTCTATAATGTAGAAAATAATTAAAATAAATAAAAACCATTGAATGAGAAGGTGTGTCAAAACTTTTGACTGGTACTGTATATATAATTACACACAGCGTTTGACTTTCACCGACAGCATCACACAATGGGTGGTATTCAATTGTTTGAAAAGTCAGTTTGGTGTCTGTTTTTTCCTATCTAATAGACAGGAAAAAACAGACACCCAACCAACTTTTCAAACATTTGAATATTCCCCAATATGTGTATGAGTAGGAAATAATATACTGTGGTCTGACAGTGCCACAGTATTTATGAAAATAAAATAAAAATTGTATAGTACACTAGGGTACAGCTCAAACCAAAAAATAGATTTTTTTTATAATTATAATATTAGGATTTTTGTTTTTAGCTTTTATTGTTTTAATTTTACACTGGGGTGGAGCTTCTGGATGGATGGACAGAGCACCCCTTAATGGACAGAGCAGCACCTTGATGGACAGATGTAGCAGCAGCCTCTGGATGTATACTGGGGTACAGCAAACAAAAAAAATAAAATTATATATATACACACACACACACACACACACACACACACACACACACACACACAGACACACACATTTTTTTCAACACTAGGGCAGAGCCCCCAGATGGATGGACAGAGCACCCCTTAATGGATGGAGCAGCCCCTTGATGGACCAACAGCAGCAGCCTCTGGATGTATACTGGTGTACAACACAAAATATAAATGTATATATTTTTTTTAACACTGGGGCATAGCCCCTGGATGGACTGACAGCGAGTACTCCCTTGACAGAGCACCCCCTTGACAGAACAGCCCTGGAGGACACAGCAGCCCTTGTATGAGGACACAACAGCCCCCTAGATGACACAGCAGTCCCTTAGATAGATGACACAGCAGCCCCTAAATGTGAGCCAACAGCAGCCCCTTAGATGTCACATTAGCTCCTCAGATGTCACACCAGCCCCTAAAATGTCAAACCAGCCCCTAAATGTGAGCCCACTACAGCAGACAACATGTATACGTCCGTGCTGTACAATATCCAAAGCCGGAGTGAAGATGGCGTCGATTACTGGGACTTACATAGAATTCAAAACTTGCGAGACTCAGACAGCGGGATGATGACATTTTGCCTCATTTTGGGATCCGAGAAAGGCGGGAAGTCACGAGCCGGACTCGGATCATGGCTCGGATCAGGAAGTTCGGGGGGGTTCGGTTCCTCGGAACCGGACCAGCTCATCTGGTTATCTCATCTTATTACCCAATTTTGTTTTATCACTATTGTTTCCAATTGTTTTGTTTTATTTTATTTCAGTTGTTTCCAAGTGTAAAGTGTAACAGAATTTGCTGCGCTATATAAGAAACTGTTAATAAATAAAAGAAAACAATAAATGTGTTGCCCCAAAAACATATTCCAAATCTCTGCAATATACAGCAATTTGGAATGTTAATTTTATGTGCTACACTGCAAGTTTTGTTAAATAGCACCTTAAACCTCACATGACTACGCTTTGCCTTTTCGGTTTTAAAACTGTTATAAAAAAATATATATATAAAAAATGCATCACTCTAACATGAGTATTGATCCAGGCTTTATATAGCCAGGATTTATTTATTTATTTTCTCCCATGTTCTGTTTTCTTGTAGTGTTGTCTTCCTGCCATAGAACATGATTTTGTATGAACGCTTCTAAAATTGCTGCCTGTCCTCCAAATATGATTTACTGTTCCAATAAAGACTGCACTAAAGCTTTAACAGAAAAATAAAATCTAATGTATTTTTATGGAAATTCCATAGTTGCCACTCATCGTGCTTTTAAAACGTACATTTTTATGTGGTTTTATAAAGTCACATCAGTTGTGAGATTTACTTAAAAATGCACGATTTTCATTTTTTTGTCTCCATTGCCAAGTTCTGGTGACAAAGCCAAAGTCTGGAATTTTTTTCGTTGCTAAATTGCTTACTTTTCAGCATTTGCATTTTAACACTTA
Source organism: Pseudophryne corroboree (assembly GCF_028390025.1). Classification (NCBI taxonomy): domain Eukaryota; kingdom Metazoa; phylum Chordata; class Amphibia; order Anura; family Myobatrachidae; genus Pseudophryne; species Pseudophryne corroboree. The sequence continues at coordinate 837,598,921 of NC_086445.1, forward strand.
TGTACCCATGACATTGTGTCCTTATTAAAACTGTTAACTATATTCTACAGTTGGAATTTTCCCAATAGATTATGAGGTTTTGAGGTTGACTTGAGTTCCATTCATTATGTTCTAAGTTTGGAGCTGGCACTAATATGATCATAAGCAGTGATGTGCGGTGGGGTGAGGAAGGTGAGGCAGAGCGTCTCCTGTCATACTAACGTTTGTGCCAGAGTTTTGACTGTATAAAGTATATGAAAAATACAAAGAATATGTTTGAAATATCTTGTCTGCATTATTCTAATAGTTTTTATAGTCAAAACTCTGGAGTAAAAAGTCTATGGCAGGAGAGGCAGTGCCTCACCTGCTCATCTTTTCAGCACATCTCTGATCAAAACCCAGCAAATTTCCAGGAGTTTATACTGCTGTACCTATGTATAATGCCCACATGTACACTTTGGCTCATATAGTGCATGTAAACCTAGCTCTGGTGCTAGCCAGTGTCTCCTGAGCCATTTAGCTCACCGCACGTCCCTGGACCATAGCATGGGTGGGCTGGCTTGATTTCTGTACTCCTTACAATATTTTCCAAACAGTAATTATGTACTCCAGGGCCGCTATGAGAGGACAGCATGCTTGCTGCCAGGGGCTTTTCTACAGAGGAGGGGGCCCGTTTGCACCTCCGGTTGGGCCCCCTCCTCTGCACGGCGCTGTAGACTCTGGCATTGTACTGGAGTCTACAGCACAGGTCTCTGAAAACATGGGGCCCGCCATGATCCAGAGAACAATTTGGCTAACGAGCATGCGCGGCGGCCATTTTGGCTGCGATTCCCGGCGCGATCACAGCTGGACTCTGGAAAGGTAAGTATTAAAATGGGTGCAATGGGTGCGGTGTGGGCCCCCCCTTGACCCAGGGGCCGTGTGCACCGCACCCATTATAGAAACGCCAATGCTTGCTGCCCTGGTGGCACATGTCTCTATCTGGGTTGCGTATGGTGCATATGGCATCCCAGCAATCGGGATCCCAGCGATCGGGATTCCGATACCGGAACCCCGACACCACTCAGGAGACGGTACTGGAACACTGCCAGCCGAGAATCCTGAAAGTAGATATCTGGGTACAGGTAAGGGCCCAGGTGGGGGGGGGTGCATAAGCGTTAGGCACTGGGGAGGGTGGGAGAAAAAACGGAAAGCGCTGAGTTCCAGGAAATATATGAGACGATGAGAGCCAACAATTCAAAATTAATACAGATTTATTAATATTGTAAATAAAATAAAAATAAAATATGAAAATAAAAACTGCATATAAAACCTATAAACGTATATTATAAATCACCTCTATATACTCCGTATCTTGGCATAAAAATGAGCATAAGTTCATATCATTAGTGAATGAAGAAAAAGTCCATGATTGATATAACCGATAAATGCTTTGCAAATAGCCGGCAAAGAAAGATGTGAAGGTAGTCCCGGATTGTAGCTGACTAGGTATGAACACAGAGCCGCTGGCAATTATATGAGGGACTGTAATCCCAGAGTAGTGTTTGTTTCAAAACACCTGGTTCAAGGTGATTATTTTACCTCTCCTGTGGGTTGGCGATGGGCCGAGCGTCCTCGGCCTGATGTCCTGCAATGCCCACTTGCGCTATGCAGCGTGATGGAGGTTCAGATGATATCCCGGGTGTAGAGGATAAAGCCAGCGTTGTGTTATAGAGCCGCATTCAGCGGTGGTGGGAAGCTTGGAAGCGCTCGTACCGGAGCAAGGCAAATGGTGTATCAGTGGTAACACCGGAGTAGAGGTGAGCTGGAGGCGGAGTCCTAACGCGTTTCGTCACGCTCCACGTGACTTTGTCAAAGGTATACTCCTGCCAATGACTGGCCGATATTTAAAGCCAGTTCAGAGGTTCTAACAGCTGTCTAAAATTAAAATCAGGTGCAGTTGTATTAACGAATGTCGGCTCTCATCATTAAAGAATAAACATAATGCAGTGTTAAATATGACAGAGATAATAAAAAACAAACACAAAACTATATTATATAGAGCTTATCAGTCGGTAACATAGATAAATCACAAGATATTAAAAATGGAACTCTGCTAAAAGGAGTTAACAATTTATAAGTTTTAATTACATATATGCAATATATAACTAACCAGTGATGCAATTTATATAGTTAATGGCTCTAGTGTGCTATATGGGAAAAAAACTCAAGAGAGACAAATCTCCGACTTCCCTTCCTCTTTTTAAGGGGTCATTTATGCATTCTCAGAATGAAAAGAGAAGAGAAGAGGGAAATGTCTATAATAATGAGGCAATAAATAATTTAATGCTAAAACTAAAAGTTCTGAGGGCACCCGCTAAGTTATGTTAACTGGGTGCGAACTCATGGTCCCTTAACTATAGCGGGTCTGTGGTTAAGCGGTCTACGCCACACGAGCCGCTGAACACTTGTGTATAAGGATGTAACACAAATAAGTAAAGGTAAAACTAAGAACTATATTATGCAAGGCTTGTCAGTCAGTAACGAGAATAGATCACAAGGTATTGGAGTCAGACCATACTAAGAGGATTTAACGATTCATAATATTGATTATATTCAAGTAATAAATAACTAACCAGTGAAACAGTCTATATCATTGGTGTCTAATAGCTAATAGCTCCAATATTACTACGGAGGAAGAGGTAAAGAGGATAAATATCTCAATAACATTCCCTTTCCTAAAGAATCATTTGTGCACTATACACAAATAAAGAGACAGAACGAATGCCCAGAATAATAAGGCAGTGGATATTATTAAAAATAAAAAAGAAAAAAGAAGAAAGAAAAAATGAAAATTCTAAAGGACCCCGCTGAGGTATGTCAACTGGGCACGACCTAATAATCCCTTACATATAGCGAGTGTGTGGCTGAATGGTCTGCGCCACACGGACCGCTGTATATAGAATGTATGGATATTTAACATATTCCAAGATGAATGAGGGAGGACAGGACTTAACGGGTCAGGCATTTGTGTGAACAGGACACGAGGGGAGAACTTCCGATGGACACGGGGGGGAAAAAAAGGGGGGGGAGGGAAGGGGGGGGAAAACACCAGCTGTTGTCAATAATGTGGGGTGCGTTTGATTTCACAACCCGTGGAAAATTATATGCTGTACAGGGAATATCTATATAAATATATAATATCATATCATAACAAAAATTAATAAGATCCAAAATAGTATACAACACTCACCGTTAACTATAGCCATAGGGGTTCCAAATGGACATTTAGATGTAACCCAATATCTTAGATAATATATATGATGAAACTCCCATATATATAATGGAAAAAGATAAACAGTAACGAACGGGGTGGGCAACTAGCCACTTAAGCATGACTCACAGATCGAATCCAATAGATTCATTCAACCCCTCTGGTACTAGGGTTCCAAGTCTATGGATCCAATAATTCTCGCGGAGACAAAGTTTTCTATAACGATCCCCCCCACGTACTGTTGGCATGATTTTTTCAATCCCAACTAATTTGATGTCTTCTGGATTTTTTTGGTGCTTATCAGAGAAATGTCTAGAAACACTATGAAAAAGAAAGCCCTTTTGAATATTCCGTCTGTGTTCTAAGAATCGGACTCTCAGTTTACGGGTTGTCCTACCAACGTATAGCAAATTACATTTGCAAATCAATAAGTAAACGACAAAAGAACTGTTACAATTGATAAAAGATCGTATCTCAAAACGTATAGGTTCAGAGCTAATTGATAAAAGATCGTATCTCAAAACGTATAGGTTCAGAGCTAACTGGGGAGGGTGGTTAGCTTTAGCCGACACACCCCGAGGGTTAGCAGAAGCCACCACCCTCAGAGGGTTAGCCATAGCTGCCACCCCCAGAAGGTTATTGTTAGGGTAGGGGTGTGGGGAGGGTAATCCGGTGCCTGGATCTTCAATGTTGGGATGCTGCTGTGGTCATGTGACCACTGGCATCCCAACTGCCGGTATTACATACCAATCCCTCTATCTTGTGGCATGCCTTGAGGAACTCTCCAATACATGGCATTCTTATGAGGTGCCAGGCACCCAGCTTCCTGCTCCCATCCTTTTGTTCTGTCATAGTCATGATGTAAAGTGTGCTGGGGACAGGGGTAAGCAGGAGGAATGGCCCTGGTATGGCACTGATGTGCTCTCTTAGAACTTCCCAGTAGTGGCTTTTCCCACATTAGAGACGTGGTTTATTTTGCGGGATGATATATCAATTTGGGCTGACCAAAATCATAGCCAAAGCCATTGACAAATCTTTTCTACTTTTTAAGAGTAAAAATAGTCACAAGCACCTTGAGCCATTCAAGAAAAAAGCACTATATTATTATTATTTTGAATTTATTGTTATCATTGCTATTATTTCTAAAATTTAAATTCACTCAATTTATTCTATTCTTTATTTAATAGCGTTTGTAGTTGAAAAGTTAACTTTGAAACCATTTTTCCTGTCAGTCTCCACATTTTAACATAGAACCTTGTAAGAAAACAATAAATTCACAATATTATTTTTATTAGAGCAACCTTTGCTAACCGATTAATGACCTCCAAAGCACTTTAATTCAAACTTGTATTTTGCTTGAAAGTGTTCAGTACACAGTGGTACTGTAGTTCCTGTATAATGTAGTGATGAGCGGGTTCGGTTTCTCGGAAACCGAACCCCCCCGAACTTCACTCTTTTTACACGGGTCCGAGCAGACTCGGATCCTCCCGCCTTACTCGGCTAACCCGAGCGCGCCCGAACGTCATCATCCCGCTGTCGGATTCTCGCGAGATTCGGATTCTATATAAGCAGCCGCGCGTCGCCGCCATTTTCACACCTGCATTGAGATTGATAGGGAGAGGACGTGGCTGGCGTCCTCTCCATTTAGTTATAGAGCCTTAGAGTTAGTTGATCTGATTGATTGCTACTGCTTAGCTTATTGTGGGGAGGATTGGGGAGCAGCTGTTAGGACAGGAGGAGTACAGTGCAGAGTTTTGCTAGTTTTTTTTTATCCGTTCTCTGCCTGAAAAAAATGCTCCATACCATATCTGTGCTCAGCTTTAGTGTGCTGCATGATATATCTGACTGTGCTGAGTGCTCACACTGCTTAATTGTGGGGGAGACTGGGGAGCAGCTATAGCAGGAGTACAGTGCAGAGTTTTGCTGACAGTGACCACTAGTATACGTTTGTCTGCCTGAAAAACACTCCTGTGGTGTCTTTTTTTCTTTATACTATAAACGCAGTCTGCTGACAGTGTCCACCAGGTCCATTATACTGTATATAGCAGTACGGTAGGCCACTGCTGTACCTACCTCTGTGTCGTCACTCGTCGTCATACATAAAGTATACTGGTAGTATATCCATCCATCTACATTGTATACCTGTGGTGTCTTTTTTTTTTTTTATACTATAAACGCAGTCTGCTGACAGTGTCCACCAGGTCCATTATACTGTATATAGCAGTACGGTAGGCCACTGCTATACCTACCTCTGTGTCGTCACTCGTCGTCATACATAAAGTATACTAGTAGTATATCCATCCATCTACATTGTATACCTGTGGTGTCTTTTTTTTCTTTATACTATAAACGCAGTCTGCTGACAGTGTCCACCAGGTCCATTATACTGTATATAGCAGTACGGTAGGCCACTGCTGTACCTACCTCTGTGTCGTCACTCGTCGTCATACATAAAGTATACTAGTAGTATATCCATCCATCTACATTGTATACCTGTGGTGTCTTTTTTTTTTTTATACTATAAACGCAGTCTGCTGACAGTGTCCACCAGGTCCATTATACTGTATATAGCAGTATGGTAGGCCACTGCTGTACCAACCTCTGTGTCGTCACTCGTCGTCATACATAAAGTATACTAGTAGTATATCCATCCATCTACATTGTATACCTGTGGTGTCTTTTTTTCTGTATACTCTAAACGCAGTCTGCTGACAGTGTCCACCAGGTCCATAATACTATATATAGCAGTACGGTAGGCCACTGCTATACCTACCTCTGTGTCGTCACTCGTCGTCATACATAAAGTATACTAGTAGTATATCCATCCATCTACATTGTATACCTGTGGTGTCTTTTTTTCTTTATACTATAAACGCAGTCTGCTGACAGTGTCCACCAGGTCCATTATACTGTATATAGCAGTACGGTAGGCCACTGCTGTACCTACCTCTGTGTCGTCACTCGTCGTCATACATAAAGTATACTAGTAGTATATCCATCCACTGTGGTGTCTTTTTTTCTTTATACTATAAACGCTGTCTGCTGACAGTGTCCACCAGGTCCATTATACTGTATATAGCAGTACGGTAGGCCACTGCTGTACCTACCTCTGTTTCGTCACTCGTCGTCATACATAAAGTATACTAGTAGTATATCCATCCATCTACATTGTATACCTGTGGTGTCTTTTTTTCTTTATACTATAAACGCAGTCTGCTGACAGTGTCCACCAGGTCCATTATACTGTATATAGCAGTATGGTAGGCCACTGCTGTACCTACCTCTGTGTCGTCACTCGTCGTCATACATAAAGTATACTAGTAGTATATCCATCCATCTACATTGTATACCTGTGGTGTCTTTTAGTTGTGCGCATTAAAATATGGAGAACAAAAATGTGGAGGTTAAAAAAATAGGGAAAGATCAAGATCCACTTCCACCTCGTGCTGAAGCTGCTGCCACTAGTCATGGCCGAGACGATGAAATGCCATCAACGTCGTCTGCCAAGGCCGATGCCCAATGTCATAGTACAGAGCATGTAAAATCCAAAATACAAAAGATCAGTAAAAAAATGACCCAAAAATCAAAATTAAAAGCGTCTGAGGAGAAGCATAAACTTGCCAATATGCCATTTACGACACGGAGTGGCAAGGAACGGCTGAGGCCCTGGCCTATGATCATGGCTAGTGGTTCAGCTTCACATGAGGATGGAAGCACTCAGCCTCTCGCTAGAAAAATGAAAAGACTTAAGCTGGCAAAAGCACAGCAAAGAACTGTGCGTTCTTCGAAATCACAAATCCCCAAGGAGAGTCCAATTGTGTCGGTTGCGATGCCTGACCTTCCCAACACTGGACGGGAAGAGCTTGCGCATTCCACCATTTGCACGCCCCCTGCAAGTGCTGGAAGGAGCACCCGCAGTCCAGTTCCTGATAGTCAGATTGAAGATGTCACTGTTGAAGTACACCAGGATGAGGATATGGGTGTTGCTGGCGCTGGGGAGGAAATTGACAAGGAGGATTCTGATGGTGAGGTGGTTTGTTTAAGTCAGGCACCCGGGGAGACACCTGTTGTCCGTGGGAGGAATATGGCCATTGACATGCCTGGTCAAAATACAAAAAAAAATCAGCTCTTCGGTGTGGAATTATTTCAACACAAATGCGGACAACAGGTGTCAAGCCGTGTGTTGCCTTTGTCAAGCTGTAATAAGTAGGGGTAAAGACGTTAACCACCTCGGAACATCCTCCCTTATACGTCACCTGCAGCGCATTCACCATAAGTCAGTGACAAGTTCAAAAACTTTGGGCGACAGCGGAAGCAGTCCACTGACCAGTAAATCCCTTCCTCTTGTAACCAATCTCACGCAAACCACACCACCAACTCCCTCAGTGTCAATTTCCTCCTTACCCAGGAAAGCCAATAGTCCTGCAGGCCATGTCACTGGCAAGTCTGACGAGTCCTCTCCTGCCTGGGATTCCTCCGATGCATCCTTGAGTGTAATGCCTACTGCTGCTGGCGCTGCTGTTGTTGCTGCTGGGAGTCGATGGTCATCCCAGAGGGGAAGTCGGAAGACCACTTGTACTACTTCCAGTAAGCAATTGACTGTCCAACAGTCCTTTGCGAGGAAGATGAAATATCACAGCAGTCATCCTGCTGCAAAGCGGATAACTGAGGCCTTGGCAGCCTGGGCGGTGAGAAACGTGGTTCCGGTATCCATCGTTACTTCAGAGCCAACTATAGACTTGATTGAGGTACTGTGTCCCCGGTACCAAATACCATCTAGGTTCCATTTCTCTAGGCAGGCGATACCGAGAATGTACACAGATGTCAGAAAAAGAGTCACCAGTGTCCTAAAAAATGCAGTTGTACCCAATGTCCACTTAACCACGGACATGTGGACAAGTGGAGCAGGGCAGACTCAGGACTACATGACTGTGACAGCCCACTGGGTAGATGTATTGCCTCCCGCAGCAAGAACAGCAGCGGCGGCACCAGTAGCAGCATCTCGCAAACGCCAACTCGTTCCTAGGCAGGCTACGCTTTGTATCACCGCTTTCCAGAATACGCACACAGCTGAAAACCTCTTACGGCAACTGAGGAAGATCATCGCAGAATGGCTTACCCCAATTGGACTCTTCTGGGGATTTGTGGCATCGGACAACGCCAGCAATATTGTGCGTGCATGACATCTGGGCAAATTCCAGCACGTCCCATGTTTTGCACATACCTTGAATTTGGTGGTGCAGAATTATTTAAAAAACGACAGGGGCGTGCAAGAGATGCTGTCGGTGGCCAGAAGAATTGCGGCCCACTTTCGGCGTACAGGCACCGCGTACAGAAGACTGGAGCACCACCAAAAACACCTGAACCTGCCCTGCCATCATCTGAAGCAAGAGGTGGTAACAAAGTGGAATTCAACCCTCTATATGCTTCAGAGGATTGAGAAGCAGCAAAAGGCCATTCAAGCCTATACATCTGCCCACGATATAGGCAAAGGAGGTGGAATGCACCTGTCTCAAGCGCAGTGGAGAATGATTTCAACGTTGTGCAAGGTTCTGCAACCTTTTGAACCTGCCACACGTGAAGTCAGTTCAGACACTGCCAGCCTGAGTCAGGTCATTCCCCTCATCAGGCTTTTGCAGAAGAAGCTGGAGGCATTGAAGGAGGAGCTAAAACAGAGCGATTCCGCTAGGCATGTGGGACTTGTGGATGGAGCCCTTCATTCGCTTAACCAGGATTCACTGGTGGTCAATCTGTTGAAATCAGAGCACTACATTTTGGCCACCGTGCTCGATCCTAGATTTAAAACCTACGTTGTATCTCTCTTTCCGGCAGACACAAGTCTGCAGAGGTTCAAAGACCTGCTGGTGAGAAAATTGTCAAGTCAAGCGGAACGTGACCCGTCAACAGCTCCTCCTTCACATTCTCCCGCAACTGGGGGTGCGAGGAAAAGGCTAAGAATTCCGAGCCTACCCGCTGGCGGTGATGCAGGGCAGTCTGGAGCGAGTGCTGACATCTGGTCCGGACTGAAGGACCTGCCAACGATTACTGACATGTCGTCTACTGTCACTGCATATGATTCTGTCACCATTGAAAGAATGGTGGAGGATTATATGAGTAACCGCATCCAAGTAGGCACGTCAGACAGTCCGTACGTATACTGGCAGGAAAAAGAGGCAATTTGGAGGCCCTTGCAGAAACTGGCTTTATTCTATCTAAGTTGCCCTCCCTCCAGTATGTACTCCGAAAGAGTGTTTAGTGCCGCCGCTCACCTTGTCAGCAATCGGCGTACGAGGTTACTTCCAGAAAATGTGGAGAAGATGATGTTCATTAAAATGAATTATAGTCAATTCCTCCGTGGAGACATTCACCAGCAGCAATTGCCTCCAGAAAGTACACGGGGACCTGAGATGGTGGATTCCAGTGGGGACGAATTAATAATCTGTGAGGAGGGGGATGTACACAGTGAAAGGGGTGATGAATCGGACGATGATGATGAGGTGGACATCTTGCCTCCGTAGAGCCAGTTTTTGCAAGGAGAGATTGATTGCTTCTTTTTTGGTGGGGGCCCAAACCAACCAGTAATTTCAGTCACAGTCGTGTGGCAGACCCTGTCGCTGAAATGATGGGTTCGTTAAAGTGTGCATGTCCTGTTTATACAACATAAGGGTGGGTGGGAGGGCCCAAGGACAATTCCATCTTGCACCTCTTTTTTGTTTCATTTTTCTTTGCGTCATGTGCTGTTTGGGGAGTATTTTTTTGAAGGGCCATCCTGCGTGACACTGCAGTGCCACTCCTAGATGGGCCAGGTGTTTGTGTCGGCCACTAGGGTCGCTTAGCTTAGTCACACAGCTACCTCATTGCGCCTCTTTTTTTCTTTGCGTCATGTGCTGTTTGGGGAGTATTTTTTTGAAGGGCCATCCTGCGTGACACTGCAGTGCCACTCCTAGATGGGCCAGGTGTTTGTGTCGGCCACTAGGGTTGCTTAGCTTAGTCACACAGCTACCTCATTGCGCCTTTTTTTTTCTTTGCGTCATGTGCTGTTTGGGGAGTATTTTTTTGAAGGGCCATCCTGCGTGACACTGCAGTGCCACTCCTAGATGGGCCAGGTGTTTGTGTCGGCCACTAGGGTCGCTTAGCTTAGTCACACAGCTACCTCATTGCGCCTCTTTTTTCTTTGCGTCATGTGCTGTTTGGGGAGTATTTTTTTGAAGGGCCATCCTGCGTGACACTGCAGTGCCACTCCTAGATGGGCCAGGTGTTTGTGTCGGCCACTTGGGTCGCTTATCTTATTCACACAGCTGCCTCATTGCGCCTCTTTTTTTCTTTGTGTCATGTGCTGTTTGGGGAGTATTTTATTGAAGGGCCATCCTGCGTGACACTGCAGTGCCACTCCTAGATGGGCCAGGTGTTTGTGTCGGCCACTTGGGTCGCTTAGCTTAGTCATCCAGCGACCTCGGTGCAAATTTTAGGACTAAAAATAATATTGTGAGGTGTGAGGTGTTCAGAACAGACTGAAAATGAGTGGAAATTATGGTTATTGAGGTTAATAATACTATGGGATCAAAATGACCCCCAAATTCTATGATTTAAGCTGTTTTCGAATCCGACAAAAAAATTTCGGTGAGGTTTTGCCAAAACGCGTTCGAACCCAAAACACGGCCGCGGAACCGAACCCAAAACCAAAACATAAAACCCGAAAAATTGCCGGTGCACATCACTAGTATAATGTTGTGTAAAGATTACCAAATACTGTACACACTGTACAGTAGAGAGGTGCGCCAGACCATTTTTACTGGTTTTGATTCTAACTCGTCTTCAAGTTTTGGTTTTGGATTTCGTTTGTGACTGATTTTGGTTTTGTATTTTTCCTAAAAATTTACAAAAAAACTAAAATCACATAGGGGGTAATTCAGACCTGATCACTAGGCTGCGTTTTCTCACAGCCTGTGATCAGGTCCGAACTGCGCATGTGTATGCACCGCAATGTGTAGGCATGTCACACGGGTACAAAGCGGATCGCAGCTCAACGATGGGTATCCATTCGCATGGGCGATCGCAAGGAGATTGACAGGAAGAAGGTATCTCTGGGTGGTATCTGACCGTTTTCAGGGAGGGTTTGGAAAAATGCAGGCATGTCTATGCGTTTGCATGGAGGGATCCAGACGTCAATTCCGGTTCCGGACAGGCTGAAGTGATCGCAGCGGCTGAGTAAGTCCTGGGCTGCGCAGAGACTGCACAAAATCTGTTTGTGCAGCTCTGCTACACATGCGTTCGCACACTTGCACAGCTAAAATACACTCCCCCTGTAAGCGGCGACAATCTGATCGCAGCAGTGTAAAAACCTCTTGCTAGCGATCAGGTCTGAATTAGGCCCTTAATTTGGCCCTTTTTTATTGTTCCTAAAGTGTTATTAATAGAGATGAGCGGGTTCGGTTCTCAGAGAACTGAACCCTACCGAACTTTGCCTTCTGAGTCTGGATCCGAGCCAGGCTCGGATTTTCCCTCTTGACTCGGAAACCCGAACGCGGCAAAACGTCATCATCCCGCTTTCGGATTCTCGCGGAATTTGGATTCCATATAAGGAGCGGCGTGTCCCCGCCATTTTCACTCCAGTCTCGGAAAGTGTATAGAGAGGACGTGTCCTCAGTGTTCAGAGTCTGTGTGTTGGGGCGGGAAAGTGGGGTGGCAAGTATTGTGCTGCTCAGTCCAGTCCAGTGTAGTCACTCAGTGTATTGTGCTGCATCAGTCCAGGCAGTCACAGTGTTGGTGTTCTCTGCTGCCATATATCCAGTGTAGCTGTAAAGTGGTGCTGTGTTGTGCAGACCAGTCCAGTGTAGTCAGTGTATTGTGCTGTATCAGTCCAGGCAGATATATCCAGTGTAGCTGTAAAATGGTGCTGTGTTGTGCAGACCAGTCCAGTGTAGTCAGTGTATTGTGCTGTATCAGTCCAGCCATTCACAGTGTTGGTGTTCTCTGCTGACATATATCCAGTGTAGCTGTATAAAGTGGTGCTGTGTTGTGCAGACCAGTGGTAGTGTCCTGTGTCATCAGTAATTCCAGTGACGATATACACTGCTGCTATATATCCACTGCTTCAGTATAACAATTATAACAACCTGATGGGCTGCATCAGACCACTGGTAGTGTCCTGTGTCATCAGTAATTCCAGAGACGATATACTCTGCTGCTATATATCTACTGCTGCAGTATAACAATTACATTATATCAGCCTGTTGGGCTGCATCAGACCAGTGGTAGTGTCCTGTGTCATCAGTAATTCCAGTGACGATATACGCTGCTGCTATATATCCACTGCTGCAGTATAACAATTATAACAACCTGTTGGGCTGCATCAGACCAGTGGTAGTGTCCTGTGTCATCAGTAATTCTAGTCATTCCTGTGACGCATATTGTCTCATATGACTCCCAAAAAATAATGGAGAACAAAAATTTTGAGAAGAAAATGGAAAGATCAAGAAGAACCACTTCCTCCTAGTGCTGAAGCTGCTGCCACTAGCCATAATATAGACGATGAAATGCCATCAACGTCATCTGCCAAGGCCGATGCCCAATGTGATATTAGAGGGCGTGAAAAATCCAAAAAGCCAAAGTTCAGTAAAAAGAACCAAAAAAGAAATTAAATCGTCTGAGGAGAATTGTAAACTTGCCAATATGCCATTTACGACACGGAGTGGCAAGGAACGGCTGAGGCCCTGGCCTATGTTCATGGCTAGTGGTTCAGCTTCACATGACGATGGAAGCCCTCATCCTCCCGCTAGAAAAATTAAAAGAGTTAAGTTGGAAAGAGCACAGCAAAGAACTGTGTGCTCTGAGATGGTATCACAAATCCCCAAGGAGAGTCCAAGTGTGTCGGCGGTTGCAATGCCTGACCTTCCCAACACTGGACGGGAAGAGGTGGCTCCTTCCACCATTTGCACGCACCCTGCAAGTGCTGGAAGGAGCACCCACAGTCCAGTTCCTGATATTCAAATTGAAGATGATACTATTGAAGTACACCAGGATGAGGATATGGGTGTTGCTGGCGCTGAGGAGGAAGTTGACGATGAGGATTTTGATGGTGATGTGGTTTATTTAAGTAAGGCACCGGGGGATACACCTGTTGTCCTTGGGATGAAGAAGCTTATTGTGATGCCTGGGCAAACTACCAAAAAAGCCACCTCTTTGGTGTGGAATTATTTCTCCTCAAATCCGGAGAACAGGTGTCAAGCCGTATGTTGCCTCTGTCAATCTGTAATAAGTAGGGGTAAGGATGTTAACCACCTAGGAACATCCTCCCTTATACATCACCTGCTGCGCATTCATCAGAAGTCACTGTCAAGTTCAGAAACTTTGGGTAAGAGCATAAGCAGTCCACTGACACCTAAATCCCTTCTTCCTCCTGTACCCAAGCTCCTGCAAGCCACACCACCAACTCCCTCAATGTCAATTTCCTCAGTCAGGAACGTCCGTAGTCTTGCAGGCCATGTCACTGTCAAGACTGAGGAGTCCTCTCCTAACCGGGATTCCTCCGTAGAATCCTTGAGTGTTACGCCTGCTGTTGCTGCCGCTGCTGTTGTTGCTGCTGGGAGTCGATCGTCATCCCAGAGGGGAAGTCAGAAGACCACTTGTACTACTTCCAGTAAGCAATTGACTGTCCAACAGTCCTTTGTGAGGAAGATGAAATATGACAGCAGTCATCCTTTTGCAAAGCTGATAACTGAGGCCTTGACAGCTATGTTGGTGTTAGAGGTGCGTCCGGTAACCACCATTAGTTCAGAGTCACTTAAAGATTTGTTTGAGGTGCTGTGTCCCCGGTATCAAATCCCATCTAGGTTCCACTTCTCTAGGCAGGCGATACCGAGAATGTACACAGACATCAGAAAAAGAGTCACCAGTGTCCTAAAAATTCCGGTTGTATTCACTGTCCACTTAACCACGGACATGTGGAAAAGTGGAACAGGGTAGACTCAGGACTATATGACTGTAACAGCCCAATGGGTAGATGTATGGCCTCCCGTAGTAGCACCAGTAGCAGCATCTTGCAAATGCCAACTCGTTCCTAGGCAGACTACGCTATGTATCACCACTTTCCATAAGAGGTACACAGCTGACAACCTCTTACGGAAACTGAGGAACATCATCACAGAATGGCTTACCCCAATTGAACTCTCCTGGGGATTTGTGATATCGGACAATGCCACCAATATTGTGCGTGCATTACATCTGGGCAAATTCCAGCATGTCCCATATTTTGCACATACAATTAATTTGATGGTGCAGATTTTTTTGAAAATGAAAGGGGTGTGTAGGAGATGCTGTCTGTTGCCTGAAAAATTGCGTGCTGAAGACTGGAGCACCAGCAAACACTCCTGAACCTGCCCCGCCATCAACTGCAGCAAGAGGTGGTAACAAGGTGGAATTCAACACTCTATATGCTTCAGAGGCTGGAGGAGCAGCAAAAAGCCATTCAAGCCTATACATCCACTTACGATATAGGCAAAGGAGGGGTAATGCACCTGACTCAAGTGCAGTGGAGAATGATTTCCGTCTTGTGCAAGGTTCTCCAACCCTTCGAACTTGCCACACGTGAAGTCAGTTCAAACACTGCCAGCTTGAGTCAGGTCATTCCCCTCATCAGGCTTTTGCAGAAGCAGCTGGAGAAATTGAAGGAGGAGCTAAAGTATGTGGGACTTGTGGATGGAGCCCTTCATTCACTTTGCCAGGATTCAAGGGTGGTCAATCTGTTGAAATCAGAGCACTACATTTTGGCCACCGTGCTCGATCCTAGGTTTAAAGCCTACGTTGTGTCACTCTTTCCAGCAGACATAAGTGTGCAGAGGTGCAAAGACCTGCTGTTTAGTAAATTTTCAACTGAAGCAGAACGTGACCCGTCAACAGCTCCTCCTTCAATTTCTCCCGCCACTGGGGCTGCAAGGAAAAGGATAACATTTCCTAGCCCACACACTGGCGGTGATGCAGGGAAGTCAGGAGCGAAAGCTGACATCTGGTCCGGACTGAAGGACCTGCCAATGATTACTGACATGTCTACTGTCACTGCATATGATTCTGTCACCATTGAAAGAATGGTGGAGGATTATATGAGTGACAGCATCCAAGTAGGCATGTCAGACAGTCCGTGCGTATACTGGCAGGAAAAAGAGGCAATTTGGAGGCCCTTGCACAAACTGGCTTTATTTTACCTAAGTTGCCCCCCTCCAGTGTGTACTCCGAAAGAGTGTTTCGTGCAGCTGTTAACCTTGTCAGTGATCGGCGTAGGAGGTTACTTCCACTAAATGTGGAGAAGATGATGTTCATCAAAATGAATTATAAAGTCTTCTGGGAAGACCTTTACCAGCAATTGCTTCCAGAAAGTACACAGGAACCTGTGATGGTGGATTCCAGTGGGGACGAATTAATACTCAGTGAGGAGGATGTACACGGTGAAAGGGGTGAGGAATCGGAGGATGATGATGAGGTGGACATCTTGCCTCTGTAGAGCCAGTTTGTGCATAGAGAGATTGATTGCTTCTTTTTTGGTGGTTGCCCAAACAAACCAGTCATTTCAGCTACAGTCGTGTGGTAGACCCTGTCGATGAAATGATTGGTTTGTTAAAGTGTGCATGTCCTGTTTATACAACATAAGGGTGGGTGGGAGGGCCCAAGGACAACTCCATCTTGCACTTCTTTTTCTTCTTTGCATCATGTGCTGTTTGGGGACTAGTTTTTTTAAGTGCCATCCTGTCTGACACTGCAGTGCCGCTCCTAGATGGGCCAGGTGTTTGTGCCGCACATTTGTGTCGCTTAGCTTAGTCATACAGCTACCTCATTGCACCTCTTTTTCTTCTTTGCATCATGTGCTGTTTGGGGCCTATTTTTTAAATCTGCCATCCTGTCTGACACTGCAGTGCCACTCCTAGATAGGCCAGGTGTTTGTGACGCACACTTGTGTCACTTAGTTTAGTCATCCAGCCACCTCGGTGCAACCTTTTGGCCTAAAAACAATATTGTGAGGTGTGAGGTGTTCAGAATAGACTGGAAATTAATGGAAATGAGTGTTTTGAGGTTAGTAATACCGTAGGATCAAAATTACCCCCAAATACTGTGATTTAAGCTGTTTTTATGTTTTTTCAAAAATCATCCAGATCCAAAACCAAAATCAAAACATGAAAGGATGGTTTTGCCAAAACATAAGCATGGAACCAGAACCAAAACACGAAAAGTGCCCATCGCACGTCTCAACTATATATATATATATATATATATATATATATATTGTGGCAGGGACAGCACAATCCCACATGGAGTTAATGTGAATGGAACATCAGGATTTTCCACGGTTACCAGTGCAGCAACAGCAGGACTGAAGGGTCCAGTCCAGGTTTTGCATAATTTTTTATGAATTTATGCTGATGTAAACCTGCACACCTATGCTAAGAGATTCCTGTGCTGTCCTGCCTAAAGAAATAAAAGAAACTGGTGAAGTTTTATCCGGTCTATGTGATTCCTGTCACATTTGGCACCCAACGTGGAGCCCTTGCTCGATGCTACTATGCAGCAAAGGACCAAAGAGGAGTGTGAAGTATTGACGAAATTTGCCCCATCTGATGATATTTAGGCATTTTTGTGCATCTTTGAACGCACTGCTACACGGTTGAAATGGCCAAAGCAGTAGTGGGCTGCCTGACTAGCCCCCTGTCTAATAGGGGAGCCACAGAAAGCTTATGTTGATTTAGCTGTGTCTGATGCAGAGTCTTACCCTGCCCTTGAGAAGGCAATACTCAGCAGAGTAAGTGTGACAGGCGCCAGCAAACCCCAAGCATTTCACAAATGGTGGCTAGACTCAAATGAGCCTCCAAGGGTTCAGCTGGCCAAAGGAGTCAGGCTACAGTAAGTAAAGCATGGTTGTGACCAGATAAAAAAAACTATGCTAAGCAAATAGTAGATATGGTTGCTATACACCATGATATGCGAGCCTTAGACCATGTGGTGCAGCAGGCTGCCCTTCAATCGTTTGAGGAGTTGGCAGTAGTGGTTGAGCAGTACATTACCCTTGGAAAATTAACCAAAGCTAAGCAAGAGTGGCAGCCAATACCGAAGTTCAGAAGAACCCAGGTTTTCATTGCTAAGGCAAAAACCCTATCTCCTACGGTGTGTTTTGACTATGGTTAGCCTGGTCATGTGTACCGGGACTGTCAGAAGCTGGGTGAACCAATAGATTGCAGCACGGGGAAAGCTGTGGTCAGCATGGCTGCTGAAACCATTTCACAGGCAGAGACCATGGCTGGGAGGTCTGGACATTAGTTGAAACTGGCCGTGCACTTACAATTGTCTCTGATAACCTGGTTCCTCCAGGGGCTGACTAGGTCTTAACCCATGTTATAGTGTTGTGTATACATGGGGACATCAAAGAATGCCCACGCGTGCATTTACAACTAAATGTATAAATCTGGCCATTGAAGTGTTAGCCGCGGTGACATCCAGACCACCTTATCTGCTGATCCTGGGCCGTGATTTCCCATTGCTGCAGGAGGTGGTTGCATGGCATGATGACAGCAAACAGCCAGCTCCTGAGGCATCCCAGGAGCCGAGGACCATTGGATATCAGAGCATGGCGACAGAGAAAGCTTCCTTTGCCGGTGAACCGCAGGAGAAGACTGTGGCCCAGTGTTCCCCTGTTGGTGAGCAAGTGTCTTTAAAGGACTTTGGACAAGACCAACAGTAAGATAGAAATCTTGATTAATTTAATGTCTTTGAAAATGTGGTAGTAGTTAATGGTAAAGTGGTTGCTGCTTTGCTGCCAGGTGTGCCAAATTTTAGTTTGAAAAATGATTTGTTGTACCCTGCAACCTCTCTGCAGGGTAAAGGGTAGACAAGTTATTAGTTCCATTGAAACATGAGCAGTTGGCATTGGGGCGGTATACACGCATCTGTGGTGTCATCACTTAGGGGAGGAGAAAACTCTCCAGTGTATACAGTTAAGATTCTTTTGGCCAGGCATTCAAACTGCAGTAAAAAGATATTGTCAGGAATGCCCAGTGTGTCAGAAGACAGCGCCATGGCCAGGGTAAAGGGCACCCCTGGATCCCCTCCCTGTCATTTCTGTGCCTTTTGAGAGAATTGGTATGGACCTGATAGGGTCAGTGGAGAAATCTGCTCAAGGGCAAACCTACAATACATGCTATTGGTAATTGATTATTCTTGGAGGCCATACCACTACGTAATATGAAATCTAGCACCATTGCACAGGAATTACTGACACTGTATACCCGCCTGGGAATATCAAATGAGGTTTTAATGGACCAAGGTAACCCCTTTGTCTCTAAACTAAATAGTGCTTGTGCAAACTGTTAAAAGTGGATAGGATTACTACCTCAGTTTACCACACGCAAACAGACAGCCTCATAGAACACTTTAACCAGACCCTTAAACAAATTATATAAAGCAGTTTCTGAAGAAAAGCGAGATTGGGACTTACTCCTACCATATTTAATGTTTGCAGTTTGAGAGGTGCCCCAATCCTCTATGGGGTTTAGTCCTTTCGAACTCCTCTATGGGATGCAACCTAGAGGGATTTTAGATCTGTTAAAAGAAGGGTGGGTCATGCCAAGAACCTAACATCATTCAGTTTGTGTACCAATTGTATGGCTGTTTAAAGCAGATTGCGCCACTCCTGAACGAGCATATGGATACGGCCAAACAGTGACAAAAATATAATTATGACTAGAGATGAGCGGGTTGGGTTCTCAGAGAACCGAACTCCCCCGGACTTCACGTCACGAACCCGGATCCGAGTCAGGCTCGTGTTTTCCCACCTGACTCGGAAACCAGAATGAGGCAAAACGTTATCATCCCACTGTCGGATTCTCGCAGGGTTTGGATTCCATATAAGGAGCCGCGCGTCCCCGCCATTTTCACTCTGGCATTGGAGAGTGTAGAGAGAGGACATGTCTCCGTCCTCAGTGTCCTCAGTGGTAGTGTCTTGTGCTGCATCTGTCCAGTCACAGTGGTTGTGTCCTATGCTTCATATGTCCAGTGCTGCTGTATAAGTCCAGTCCAGTGGTGCTGTGTTGTGCTGCATCAGTCCAGTTGTGGTGTCTTGTGCTGCATCAGTCCAGTCACAGTGGTGGTGTCCTCTGCTGCCATATGTTCAGTGCTGCTGTATAAGTCCAGTCCAGTGGTGCTGTGTTGTGCTGCATCAGTCCAGTGGTGGTGTCTTGTGCTGCATCAGTCCAGTGGTGTCCTCTGCTGCAGAGGTGGTGTCCTCTGCTGCCACATGTCCAGTGCTGCTGTATAAGTCCAATCCAGTGGTGCTGTGTTGTGCTGCATCAGTCCAGTGGTGGTGTCCCTGTGCTCCTGTATATGTCCAGTGATACTGCCGTATATGTCCAGTGATACTGCCGTATATGTCCATTGATACTGCTGTATATGTCCATTGATACTGCTGTATATGTCCAGCGGTACTGCCGTATAAATCCAGTAATCCTGCTGTATAATTCCAGTGATCCCACCGTATAATTCCAGTGGTACTAGCGTATAAGTACAGGCCAGTGATCCTGCCGTATATGTCCAGTGGTACTGCCATATAATTCCAGTGATACTGTCGTATATATATATATATATATATATATATATACATTTATATATATACCCTATTGCAAAGCGGATTACTGAGGCCATAAAACTATGCTGGTGTTAGATGTGCATCCGGTATCTGCCATTAGTGCAGTGGGACTGCAGTTCCAACCGTAGATGGGCCAGGTGCTTGTGTCGCTTAGCTTAGTTATACAGCTACCTCATTGTCCTCTTTTACTTCTTGGCGTGATGTGCTGTTTGGGTACTATTTTATTTAAGTGCCATCCTGTCTGACACTACAATGCCACTCCTAGGTGGGCCAATTGTTTGTCTTGCTTAGCTTAGTCATACAGCTACCTCATTGCACCTCTTTTTCATCTTTGCATGATGTGCTGTTTGAGGCCTTTTTTTTGTATTGGCCCTCCTGTCTGACACTGCAGTTTCACTCCTAGATGGGCCAATTGTTTGTGTCGCTTAACTTAGTCATACAGCGACCTCGTTGCACCTCTTTTTCTTCTTTGCATGATGTGCTGTTTGGAGTCTAGTTTTTTTAAATGCCACTGCAGTGCCACTCCTAGATGGGCCAGGTGGTTGTGCCACACACTTGTGTCGCTTAGCTTAGTGATATAGCAACCTCATTGCAATTATTTTTCTTCTTTGCATGATGTGCTGTTTGGGGCCTATTTTTTAAATCTGCCATCCCGTCTGCCACTGCAGTGCCGCTCCTAGATAGGCCAGGTGTTTGTGCCGCACACTTGTGTCCAGGGCCGATGCTAGGGTGTTCGGCGCCCTCCTGCAAAATATAAATTTGCGCCCTCCCATACTTTACATGCAGGGCCGGGGGGTTACCATGGCCTCTTGGACCCCTGAGCTGCAGGAGATCCGTGTAAGCCAATGGATGTGAACGCTCTGCCCACACACACTCTGTGCAGCGCTAGTTACGGTCCTGCACACAGGCAGTGCCGTAACTAGACATTTTAGTGCTGTGTGCAAGAGAGGGCATCGGCGCCCCACCCACCTGTATGTAAAATATAGGGGCGTGGCTTCATGGGGAAGGGGTGTGGTCACAAAATAATACCAATTCATATTACATATTATAGTAGTCTCCATTATTCAAACTACGCCGCACAGTAGCGCCACTACACCAGGTAGAGCCCCTTTTACACATTACGGCAAACAGATTCCCCTTTTTACACATAACGGCAGACAGAGTCCCCTTTTTACACATAACGGCAGACACTGCCCCCCTTTTTACACATTACGGCAGTCAGTGTCCCCCTTTTTACACATTACAGCAGACAGCGTCCCCTTTTTACACATAACGGCAGACAGCGTCCCCTTTTTTACACATTACGGCAGACAGAGTCCCCTTTTTTACACATTACGGCAGACAGCATCACCCTTTTTACACATTACGGCAGCCATATACACCACAGCCCTCCACGAAGCACACATATAGTAAAACCACAGCCACTTCTCACACACTCATGTACACCAGCCCTGCACACACTACCTGGCACACGTAGTTACGGCTCTGCACACAGATACACACATACATACATAAATACACACACACACACACACACACACACACACACACACACACTTTCTCTCTCACACTGTTTTTACATCCACTTACCACAATCTTGCTGGCCAGATCACCACAGTCTGCTAGCCTGGTCCGGTGTAGCCCTGCCCCCTTGGTCCATGTAGCTCCACCCCCTTTTGTCAGAATGAACAGTGACACGACTCCTCTCACTGTCACAGCCTCACAGGGGAGAGAGGAGAAGGAGTCATGCTGCCGGCGCTGCTGCAGCTGCCTGTCAGTGTGACAGGCACAGCAGCAGCAGCAGGGGGGACAGGACGGCGCTTCAGCAGGGATGCAGAGCAGTGAAGGCGCCTCTCCTGTCTGGCGCCTACCTTCACTGCATCCCTTTGCTGAGCGGGTAGCGCCGGGCCTGCTTGTGTCGCTTAGCTTAGTCATACAGCCACCTCGGTGCAACCTTTTGGCCTAAAAACAATATTGTGAGATGTTCAGAATAGACTGGGAATGAGTGGAAATGAATGTTATTGAGGATCAAAATAACCCCCATTTCTGTGATTTTAGCCGTTTTTATGTTTTTTTTTTAAAATCATCTAGATCCAAAACCAAAACACGAAAGGGTGGTTTTGGCAAAACCAATCCAAAACCAAAACACGAGCAGGGAATTAGAACCAAAACCAAAACACAAAACATGAAAAGTGCCCGCCGCACATCTCTATGACGTGATTGTGGTCAACCGGACTTTTAAACCAAGAGAGAAGGTACTGGTTCTTGTACAAACCAGGGGAAGTAAATGTATTGCTCAATGGCAAGGACCTTATAAAGTCATAGAGGCAGTGGGACCTGTTTATTATATAGGGTTCAAAAGGAGTGTAGAAGAAAGGGGGTACAAATCTATTATGTAAACCATGTCAACCTGTTAAATCCTTGGAAAGAGAGTGCTGGTCAGCACCCATTGAAGATATCCTCAATCCTAACCAGAAACAGCAAGAGATGAACACAGTGGCACGGTACCAGGATGTGTTCTCTGCCATTCTGGGGAAAACCCAAATCATCCAGCAAGATATTGTTACCACTCCCGGGGTAGTAATATAACAGATGCCATACAGTATACCGAAGGCAAAAGGGGCAGAGGTAAAACGAGAAGTAGAGGAGATGCTTGGCCTAGGGGTCATACAGGAATCAAACAGTGAATGTAATTATGCCATTGTCATAGTGCCTAAGCCATCGGGTGCTTTATAATTCTGGAATGATTTTTGCTAGTTAAATAAAGTTTCTCAGTTTGAAATCTACTCTATGCCCCAGGTGGATGAGCTGATGGAGAACCTAGCAAACAGCCAGTATCTCACCACTCTGGATTTGACAAAAGGGTATTGGCAGATTCCTTTGACTGAGGCTACTAAGGCCAAAACATCCTTCTCTACCCCAGAGAGCTTATTTCACTACAAAGTGCTGCCATTTGGTGTGCATGGAGCTCCAGAAACTTACCAGAGAGCTATGAACAATTTGCTGTGACCTCACAGAGAATATACAGTAGCTTATCTAGACGACATAGTCATCTTTAGCTTTGACTGGGAGTCACAGCTTCCAAGGGTAGAGGCAGTGTTACAGTCTTTACGGGCACACGGGTTTACTGCTAATCCTGAGTGTGCCATTAGAATGGTGGAGGCAAAATACTTGGGATATATTGTAGGCAGAGGGTAGGTAAAACCTGAGCCCATAAGGTGGATGCAGTCTTCACATGGCCTAAACCCAAAAGTAAATCCCTGCTCAGAACATTCCTTGGCCTGGTGGTTTACTACCGCAGGTTAATTTGTGATTTTGACACTAGGGCAGCACTACTGTGTGTCTAAAAAAACAGTCCCCAGACAAAATAATTTGTTCTAGACCAACAGAGGCTGCATGGCAGGATTTAAGGCATGCCTTGTGTGCAGAGCCTGTTTTGCAGGCTCTTGATGTCAAGAAACAATTTATATTGCAGACAGATGCCTCAGGTACAGGATTGGGGGCAGTCATTTTCTAAGTGGTAGAAGGGGAAAAGAAACACATCCTCTACCTTAGCCATAAATTGTTGCACAGGTAACACAAATACTCAAGTGTAGAACAGGAGTGCTTGGCAATCAAGTTGGCAGTAGACTCATTAAATTATTATCTGCTGGGTTGGGAGTTCTTACTAATTACAGATCATGCCCCTTCACACTGGATGCAAATGAACAAAAAGTGAATACTCGTGTGACCCGCTGCTTTTTGGCCTTTCACCAATCAAATTTGAGGCGCAGCATCGTCCAAGAAACAGCACCTTAATGCTGATGCCCTTTCCAGAAAGTTTGTGGGTTCAGATCCTCCAAGCAACCATATGGTGACACTAGGGGAAGAGGAGGAAGAGGGGGACGGATGGCACAAATAGATGTGGTCAAGGCAGGGAGCTCATCTGAAAAGTTGAAGTTAATGTGTAATATTAGGATTTCCCAGGTTTAGCAGAGCAGCAGCAGCAGGACTGAGGGGTCCAGTCCATGTTTTGCCTCAATCAGTTGTCAGCCAGAATCTAGGCTAATTAATTAACAGCATCTGTGATCTACCTTTAAACATGTGTTCAGTGCACAGAGACAGGACTTCTGATGGTGACTAGCATCTAGAACGGGCATTCCCAACCACGGTCCTCAAGGCACACCAACAGTGCAGGTTTTAGTGATATCCGGGCTTCAGCACAGATGGTTAAATCAAAATAACTGAGGTACTAATTAAGTCACCTGTGTTCAAGCCTGGATATCACAAAAACCAGGACTGTTATAGGCCCTACACACTGGCCGATTTTCTGAAAGATATGAACGATCTCGTTCATAAATGAACGAGAACTCGTTCATATCTTTCAGTGTGGAGACTCCAGCGATGAACGATGCGCGTCCCCGCGCTCGTTCATCGCTGGTCTCCCGTCGGCTGTGCATGCAGGCCAATATGGACGATCTCGTCCATATTTGCCTGCACTTCAATGCAGCCGCGTGACGGGGGGAGTAAAGAAACTTCACTCCCCCCGTCACTGCCCCCCCGCCGCCGGGTCGCTCGTCGGCCGTATCCGCCGTCGGGCAGCTCGGCGGCGGATCGGCTAGTGTATAGGGCCCCTTCGTGTGCCTTGAGGACCGCGGTTGGGAAACACTGATCTAGAACATACCTCCCAACATGACCCTCTCCAGGAGGGACAAAATGCTCTGCTTCTGGATTTTTCTCTTAATTAATGATTGCCAGCACCTGTTTTGAACAGGATAATGGATAAGAAAGGTGTTTCAACACAAGTGATGCCAATCTAAAATTAAGAGGAAAGTCCAGGAGCAGCGCATTCTGTCCCTCCTGGAGAGGGTCATGTTAGGAGGTATGTAAAGGGAAGAGATATACACAGGGGCTGCAGTATATACATGTGGGCATTATCATACCTCCCAACATGACCCTCTCCAGGAGGGACAGAATGCTCTGCTCCTGGACTTCCCTCTTAATTTGTGATTACCATCACCTGTGCTGAAACACCTTTCTTATCCATTAACCTGTCCAAAACAGGTGCCGGCAATCATAGAGAAAGGGAAAAGTCCAGAAGCAGAGCATTGTGTCCCTCCTGGAGAGGGTCATGTTGGGAGGTATGATCTAGAAAGGGGGAAGGGGAGGAATGGAGAAGTCAGGGCCACTGAACTGTACTGATGTGATCCTGTACTACAATGAATCTGTACTGATGTGTATCTGTGCTGCTGTGAGATGATACTGATGTCATCTTGTACTACTATAAATTTATGCTGATGTAAACCTGTACTGCTATGCTAAGAGATTCCGGTTCTGTCCTGCCTAAAGAAATAAAAGAAACTGGTGAAGTTTTATCCGGTCTCTGTGATTCCTGTCAATATATATATATATATCAGTTCACTTTTGATTTTGTCGCATACATGGTTACTAAACCTGATAAAAAGGCTTTACAGACTTGAAATGTTGTTATAATGTAACCTTTTCGTTTTGAGCACTTTTTTTGCTGTGTATATATAATACTTTCTTCGTTTTACCAAGCATGTGGCGTGCCGCCTCCGTTTTTTCTCTCTATTCACCTGTGAACAAGTAGGGAAAATTGTCTGTCTGTCTGTCTGTCTGTCTGTCTGTCTGTCTATCTATCTATCTATCTATCTATCTATCTATCTAGTGTATACATAGATATACACACACGCATACATATATATGTAAGCCCCTTATTGTATTTGACCCCCCCATCTGTAAGTTCATTTCTGCCCCCACTTCTTCCATATGTACTGTATTATGCCCCAGTGCCTTATTATTTTTAATAGGGAAAGTGCAGACCACCCATCAGACTGTAAGATCTGTACTGTATGTGGTCTCACAGAAACCTCCATGGGTTACTTACCTATAAGTTGTTTTCTTGTTTTCCTTCCTCATTGGCAGGGTGCAGCAGCATTGCAGCAATGCTGCCAGGCATAGGAGCTGATTCCGTGGGTGCAGTAGCGGATCTTGCCATGGGCAAGCAGGACTTTTGCCCGGGGCGCCGCCTTCCGGAGGGTGCCGGCGCCATCCGGAGGGCGCCGCACCAGGGCAAGATCCGCTGCTGCTGTGCCCCCCGCTGCCGCTGGCCGCTGTGAAGGGAAACTAGAGTTTCCCTTCATGGAGAGATCCTTTACTGTGTGGTGTGCGATGACGTCATCGCGCACCGCACATTAAAGGACATCTCCACGAAGGGCTTCACAGTGGCCAGCGGCCAGCGGGGGGCACATTTCAGAGCGCTACAGTAGTCTGTACATGGGGTGTAAATGACCACGCCCCCTGTATGAAGCCACACCCCCATTGCCGCCTGGGGCGCGCAAAGCCCCAGAACCGGCCCTGCGTGGGTGCTCCTGGAGACCGGAGACCGCCAGCAACGCGCATGAAACCCCTGAGAACGCACAGGAGACCCCTAGTAATGTAAGTGGCATTATTGTGTGTGGCTATAAATTGGTGTCAGGGCATAACTGTGTGTATCATAATATGTAATTGGCGTTACAGTGTGTGGCATAACGCATAATGGGTATTACGGTGTGTAGCATAACGTGTAGTAGACATTACGGTGTGTGGCATAATGTGTAATAGACATTATGGTGTGTGGCATAATGTGTAATAGACATTACAGTGTGTTGCATATTGTGTAATAGGCATTACGGTGTGTGGCATATTGTGTAATAGACATTACGGTGTGTGGCATATTGTGTAATAGACATTATGGTGTGTGGCATGTTATGTAATAGGCAATACGGTGTTTGGCATACTGTGTAATGGGCATTATGGTGTGGCATGATGTGTAATCGGCATTACGGTTTGTTGCATAACGTGTAATGGGCATTATGGTGTGTTGCATAATGTGTATTGGGCATTAGTCACTGCTGCGGCCGCCCGTTCATTCCCGCTCCCACCGAGCACCCACCAGCAAAAATAGAAATCAGCATCTATGCTGCCAGGTGCCGGCATGTAGTCAGGTGCTGCTTGCTGCTGGAGAGCCGGGTTCCAGGAACCTGGAAGAGGTGTATTAGGGCTATCAGGAGCAGCTGTCAGGGCACCTACTGGGAGCCATAGTTACATCCATCTTGTATGTGCCTTCATGTGAGATGTGACTTGATGTTACACATGTCAGCATAGAGGAAGCGCAGAGGCACAATGTGCTACAGCCTGATAGCGGCGGCTACACCTGATTAGACTTGCAGCAGCAGCCAGCGCAGTGTGAAAGGAGGAGGCCACATACAGAGACATCCTTCAGTTTTTTAGTAGATGAATTCAGTGGCACTCTCCAGGGGCTGGTGCCCCTAGGCAGCCGCCCAAAGCTGTCTAATTGTCGGTCCTGCCCTGGGCTCAACCAGGTATCAATGACCCAGGAATCCAAACCGGCAAACTGACACCGCGACCCGGGAAGAAGCCAGGTCGCAGTGCAGTGTAAATGAGTAAGTGACCCGGGCCCCATTTACTGCATAGGAAGACCTGACGCTAGGAGATTATTTCATCTCCTAGTGCTTTCACTGTACACGTGACCAGTGTCGTCTCCGACCCAGCAAAAAGCCGTATCCTGCCACCAGTCTGGAAGGTGTCTCAGCCGATTCACATCTGTCAGTTATGCTCTACATTCTCATATCTGCTGGTGCAAAAATGGTATACCAAGGTATATTAGGCGCTTGGGACGTAAGGTACCCTACTAAGCAGCTGCCTCAAAATACAGGGGAAGTCACTCCCACAAAAGACATAAAAAACAGCAACAAGAGGAGGCTGAGCTAGAATACAATTTAGAAATGAACAATGTCAAAAAACAAATAAAATGACTCTAATAGAACAATTTAATAAAACATAAAAAATAAAAACACATGCATGTCACATATATGTAAAAAAATGTGTAAAGTTCAAGTACTAAATTAACATAAGATAACCCTTCATGTACGTCTGGAACAGGAAGATAATTGTGCTGGAGTAGTCCGTTCCTATTGTGACCCCTGTTTCAAAAGTGCTGATGCAAACAGCAAAGTCCCATGTGCAGAGGAGAGTCCAATAGTGGCAACAAATCACCGTTAGAGGAAAGTTGTCTCCAATGGTCCTGATGGAATGAGCTCCTCATGCGTTACGGTGTGGATATTTCTCCGTGTTTGTACAACTGCTAGGTCCTCTCAACGTGGGAGTGATTGTTGTCC
This sequence comes from Pseudophryne corroboree, assembly GCF_028390025.1. Taxonomy (NCBI): domain Eukaryota; kingdom Metazoa; phylum Chordata; class Amphibia; order Anura; family Myobatrachidae; genus Pseudophryne; species Pseudophryne corroboree. Next base: position 837,626,954 of record NC_086445.1, read on the forward strand.
AGGGTATGGTCCGGTTTTCTGCTCCAGTGTTCCTGACTTAGTAGTAACAGCACCTGTTTGCATCAGCACTTTTGAAACAGGGGTTACAATACGAACGGACTACTCCAGCCCAATTATCTTCCTGTTCAAGACGTACATGAAGGGTAATCTAATTTAGTACTTGAACTTTACACATTTATATATATATATATATATATATATATATATATATGTGACATGCATGTGTTTTTATTTTATATATTTGATTAAATTGTTCTATTAGAGAAATTTTATTTGTTTTTTGACATTGTTAATTTCTAAATTGTATCATATCTGCTGGTGCCTGTTGTACATGTTACAGAGGATCTGTCTGGGATGCATACTCTTGACTTAATTAACTAGTTCAAAGCCTGTAGAAGAAATTCCCCCTGATAGAGGCTACATTGGGTTGGACTATTAGCATGCGAATCAAGCTGTTTTGCATGTTAAACAGCCAATCTACATATTTAATTAAGATGCTATAAAAGGTTTATCACCTGCTCTTGTTTAGGTTCCTTTCATGTTGCATTTACACTAATAATAGTTTTGATTCCTTAAAAAAATGACAAGATGTTAATTTACAACAACTTTATTCTCCTCTAATTAAAACTACTTATGTTCAGCTAGACCAAACACAATCACATAACTTTCATCCTTCTACTGTATTTAGTTTTTTATTGCATTGTTATTTTAGATAAAATACAGTTCCAGCTTACCAGAAAATGTGTAATTTAGGTTTGTGTCTAATATGGTTAAAACGTTAGACAGCACTGCTCTACACTGCAATACTGGCAGAATTTAGAGTAGCAATTATGCTAATAAACATCTTCTCATATTTGAAACTACTGTCACATGGAAAAGAATTAACACTGAAGTACAATTGGTTTATCAATGCACAAATGTCTTTTCTGGCAGCTAATCATCTAGGAAAAAGACAAGGATTACTAGGGTCAGATTAGCAAAATATGAAACATACATTTAATTACATATCTAGAATTCATGATGTCTCTTTTGTCTTCTTAAATAAATTTAGACAGCTTCCTAAGTATGCTGTGTGACTCATTTAAAGTTAGATGCAATTCCATATGATTAAACATAGAAACATAGAATTTGATGGCAGATTAGAACTACTTGGCCCATCTAGTCTGCCCCTCTTTTACCATATTGTTACCTCAAACCTTATTTGATTATAATTTCTTTGTAAGGATATCCTTATGTCTATCCCATGCATGTTTAAATTTAAATTGCTCTACTGATTTAGCCTCTACCACCTCTGATGGGAGGCTATTCCACTTGTCCCATATTCTTTCTGTGAAGTCATTTTTCCTCAAGTTTCCCCTGAACCTACCTCGCTCCAGTTTCAATGTCCTTGTGTTCTAATACTTTTCTTCATTTGAAGACCTGGACTTTGTTAAAACCCTTGATATATTTGAAAGTTCCTATCATGTTCCCCCTTTCCCTTCCCTGCTCTAAACTATACATATTGAATTTTTTTTAGTCTTTCTGGGTATGTTTTTGTGATGTCGGTCATGCACCATTTTAGTTGCCCTTCTTTGTACAATCTCTAATGTATTGATATCCTTCTGAAGATATGGCCTCCAGAACGGAACACAGTATTCTAGATCAGGCCGTAGCAATGATCTATACAGTGGCATTATTACTTATTTTTTTCTGCTGCTGATTCCTCTCCCTATGCAACCAAGCATCTGACTAGCCTTCCTCATTGATTTCTTACATTGCTTACCTGCCTTTAAAGCACCTGGAATAGTGACTCCTAGATCCCGTTCCTCCTCAGTTGTTTCCAGTATAGTGCCATTAATACTATATTTAGCCTTTGGATTTTTGAGACCCAAGTCCATGATTTACCATTTTTTTGCCATTAAACTGTAATTGCCACCCTTCCTCTAGTCTACCTAGATCATCAATCATTTTTGTTTTACCCCTCCTGTTGTGTCTACCCTGTAGCATACTTTTGTGTCATCTTCAAAAAGGCATACTTTCCCTTTAATGCCATTTGCAATGTCACCAATACAGATAATAAAAAGCACTGGTCCAAGTACAGATACCTGTGGTACTCCACTGGTAACATTTCCCTCCTGTAAATGCACTCCAGTAACTAGAACTGTTTTCTGTCCTTCAACCAAGATCTTTCCATTGAAGTTCTTTCATTCTTAGTATCCAATCCCATACTTTTGAGTTTATTTAGCAATCTGCAATGTGAGAAGGTGTCAAAAGCCTTAATAAAGTCTATATAAGCTATATCTACAGCCCCACCTTTATCTATTACTTTAGTCAACCAGTCATAAAAGTCTATAAGGTTTGTTTGACGTGATCTCCCCCCAGTGTATCCATGCTGTTTAGGATCCTGTAAATTGCTGGATTTTAGATAATCGACAACTTTTTATTTTAAGAGTGTTTCCATTACTTTCCCTACTACTGGTGTAAGGCTCTCTGGTTGGTAGTTGCTTGCCTCTTCCTTGCTTCCACTTTTGTGCAGTGGGACTACATTTGTTCTTTTTCAATCTCCTGGAATTACTCCTGTAGCTAGTGACTGGTTGAATAATTCTGTTAATGGTGCTACCAGCACCCCTTTAAGCTCTTTTAGTATTATTGGATGTATCCCATCTGGCCCTATTGATTTATCCACTTTCAGTTTTGATTGTTAAGATGATCTGCGATTACATTGTCTCCCTCAACAAGACTCCCAGTCTCTGTCTTTACTCTTATTGTGATGTTATTGCATTAGAATGCTTAATGTTTGTAGATACTCCCTTACTAATATGTGTAAGCCTGAATCTTCAGTGAAAAGGGTATGCTGGGAAGTGTGTGGTCCAGTGTGCAGTGTGTCTAGATTTGGTTATAGAATAAAAGAGCACAGCAGCGAACTCACATGCCTCTGTGTCATAATGATTGGAATTACAAGCAAATAAACAAAACATGGTGTCAGAAGAAGTTTAATTTGGACTGCTAGTGCTCTGAGTGTGACAGGATTCTGCAGAAGTCTGTAAGGCTGTGATACAGTGTCTGCAAAACCTGCCGTGTGCTCCTCTCTTCAGTGAGTAACCATGGATAAACTGTCTCCTCCAACAGGCATGTTGATGTTTGGTAACTTGTCTGAGAACTGGAAAAGATTTAAGCAAAGATTTAATTTATATCTTGCTGCATGTGTAGCTGATACAGAGGCTGACAAAACTAAGGTATCCATTTTCTCCATCTGATAGGAGAGGATGTGCTGGACATTTATAATCATTTTCAGTTAATGAGGGGCAGAATATGGTGATATCTTCTATACTGCAGATGTTTGAAGATTACTTTGTGCCAAGGAAAAATGTAACATATGAAAGATATATGTTTTTCACATGTGATCAGAAGTCTGGAGATGGATTTGATCAGTATGTTACAGAGCTGCAATCACTCAGTAAAACCTGTGAGTTTGGTGATTTAAAGGATTCACTGACTAGAGATCATATTGTCTGTAGAATACCTGATAATGGACTCAGAGAGAGATTGTTGAGAGAGCAAGACCTAGCACTAGACAAGGCAGTGACTATGGGCCTAATTCAGACCTGATCATAGATGTGATAAATTTAGCACACCTACGATCATTCACACAGACATGCAGGGGATTCCCAGCACAGGGCTAGTCCACACCGCATGTCAGGCCGGCCCAACTCACACAAGTACAAAAGCATTGCACAGTGGTGATGCCTTTGTACTTCAGGAGTAGCTCCCTGCCAGCGTAGCTCCTGCGCACTGGCAGGGAGCTACTCATCGCTGTGATGGTCACAGCAGCTGCGTGTGACGTCACGCAGCCACCACGGCCCACCCCCCGCATGATCCAGGCATGCCCACATTGCCCTGACCGTGCCCCTAAAATGGTAGGCCAAATGCCACCGGCCCACCCCCTCCCGCTCAGCGAACGCCTCTGCGTGATTGACAGGGCTGAGGTGGCTATCAGCTGTCTGCCATGCACCGGCGCACTGCTGCGCCGGCGCATGTGCAGTTCAGACCTGATCGCCTGCTCTGTGAAAATGCACAGCACTGCTCAGGTCTGAATTAGGCCCTATGTGCAGATCTGCAGAAATAACAAGATTTCAAGCCAAAAAGTTACACAAGTAAGCTGATGGTGCTGTACATGTAGTGCAGGAAATAGAGGCAAGCAAACCACCATTTTCAAGAATGAAGCAGTCTAAGCTACAGTCTAACAGGGAAATTTGTAGTAGATGTGGAAATGCTCACAATCCTAAAATGTAACCTGTTTATGGTAAAACCTGTATGAAATGAGGTATACTTAATCACTTTGCCAAATGCTGTAAAATGAATAGTGAAACAACTAAAGTGCATACTGTTAAACAAGCAGAGGAATTCTTTGTAGATTGCATTGAACTTTTCAGTGCAGATAAGAAAGAATGGATTGTCCCTTTAACTGTGAACAAGATTATCATTCCCTTTAAGCTTGATACTGGCGCGCAGGTGAATTTAATATAATTTCAAGACTAAAAGACTTTTAGAGTAAAACCTAAAATTCATCCAGCCAAAGTGGTAGTTACAGGGTACACTGGGGAGGAAATTCCTGTAAAAGGTACAAGCCTAGTGACACTGAAATATAAAGGACAACAGTTTAAAACATCTCTACTGATTGTGGATAAAGATGTGCAACTGATTCTAGGGTTAAGTTCCTGTGAGAAACTAAGCTTGCTAAAGAAAGTTTTTATGGTGACATCACAAGTAGAAGATGACTGCAAATCGATGTTTACAGAATAGAGAGACGTGTTTGAAGGTCTAGGTTGTTTGCCTGGAAAGCATAAAATAAATATAGACACAAAAGTTTCTTCAGTGATACACCCCTGTAGAAAAGTGCCGTTTTTGCGCTGATAGAAAAAGTAAAATAAGAGTTAAACTGTATGGAAGCCTTGGGTGTGATACAGAAAGTTGATGAGCCTACTGAATGATGAGCTCCTTAGTAATTGTTGAAAAGAAAAATGGACAACTCAGAATATGTCTAGACCCCAGAGATTTAAACAAAACTATTAAACGAGAACATTTCAAACTACCAACCAGAGATGAAATCATTTGCGGGAGCAAAATGGTTCAGTAAATTAGACGCATCTTCAGGATTCTGGCAAATTAAGCTAGATGAGGCCAGCTCAAAGCTTTGTACATTTAATACACCAGAAGGTCGATACAGATTTCTTCGACTACCATATGGAATATTGTCTGCTCCAGAAGTATATCACAAAAAGATACACATGATATTTAAACCTATTCCAGGTGTTGAAACAATGATGGATGACATTATTGCCTGGGGATCTACAAAGGTAGAACATGATTCTAGATTGAAGTAATGGAACTTGCCAAGAAAGTGAATCTAAAGCTAAACAAGGACAAATGTGAAGTTGGCGTAAATACACTTACCTTTACGGGCAACATGGTCTCAGATCAAGGTGTAAAACCAGACCCAAGAAATATATCAGCCATAGTGAACATGGAACATCCTAACAACAAAGACGATGTCAGAAGATTCCGAGGAATAATTACTTACTTAGGAAAGTTTATTTCTCAACTCTCTGAATGAACAGCCTCTCTTAGGTGGCTGTTGGACAAAGATAACGAATGGATGTGGTCACATGAACAAAAAGAAAGTTGGCAAAACTTGAAACAGATTATTACAGAGCAACCAGTACTAAGATTCTTTGATCCTACGAAAAGAATAAGAATTTCAGCAAAAGCTTCGCAATTTGGCCTAGACTCAGTGTTGTTACAAGAACATGAGGATACATGGCTACCAGTAATCTATACATCAAGAGCACTGACAAGTGCTGAAACAAGGTATGCTCATGTAGAAAAAGAACTTCTAGTGATTACATATGCATTTGAGCGATTTCATCAATTTGTTTATGGTCAAATATTTACAGTGGAAACTAACCACAAGCCATTGGTAGCTATCATGACTAAATCGTTACATGACTGTCCCATGAGAATTCAATGAATGCTTATCAGACTACAGAAATATGATGTACACTTGTTGTACTGTCCTGGTAAATACATGTACATTGCTGATACACTTTCTCGTGCTGTGGACAAAAGTGAAGGTTCCGGAAGTCTGATGGATGAAGAGATAGAGGCATATGTTAATTTGAGCGTAGCTTCTCTACCAGTGTCTCTTGCAAGACAAGAACAGATTAGAAAAGAAACTGAGACAGATGACACAATGATTGTGTTGAAAGATATCATTATGAAAGGCTGGCTAGAATAAAAAAATGTGTGTCCTTTGTCTATTCATGATTATTATATGTAACGCAGTGACCTTAATGTTGTCGATGGTATTATTTACAAAAGCAATAGGTTTGTCATACCTGCACAACTAAGAAAAACTATGCTGTGCAAGATACATGAAGGCCACTTAGGGGAAGAAAAATGTAAGCTGAGAGCACGTAAAGTTGTGTATTGGCCAAGATTGAACCAAGACATAGCACAGACAACAGCTACATGTGAATTATGTCTTGCATATAGACCGAAGCAACAAGTCGAGCCACTGAGTCCTCATTCAGTGCCAGAGAGACCGTGCTAAAAAGTTGGTGCAGATTTGTTTGATTGTAATGGGAAAACATAGAAGGTGAAGACTTTATACAACTACTAGTAAAGCCGTAATTAATTGCATGAAGTAAATTTTTGCAAGGCATGGTGTTCCTATGGAAGTGTTCACTGACAATGATTCTCAGTTTTCCAGTGTTGAAATTAGACAGTTTGCTGATTAGTGGGAATTTGTCCATACTACATCAAGTCTCCACTATCCATGATCAAATGGGTTGGTGGAAAGTTCAGTAAAAACTGTAAAGAGTCTCATGAAAAAAGCTCAAGAAGGTAAAGAAGATTTATACAAAAGTCTTTTAATCTACCGCAATATACATTTACAGAATGGACTTTCTCCCGCACAAATGCTGATGGGAAGGAGGATTAGAGCAAATCTCCCAATACATGATGAACTGCTTAACACACATAACTCAGCGTTGGTCAGACTGAGTAAGGAACATCAACAGGCAAAACAGAAACTGTTCCACGACAGGCAAACAAAAAGCTTATCTGATCTAAAATCAGGTGACCAAGTCCATCTCAGAGATCATGAGAAAGGTATTTGGGTGCAGAAAGGTATTGTGCAAACACAAGTAGCAGCAAGATCTTATACTATACAGGGTGGTCTTCAGTATGCCGACTGACGGGATCCCGGCGCACAGTATACCGGCACCGGGATCCCGACAGCCGGCATACCGACACTTATTCTCCCTCGTGGGGGTCCACGACCCCCCTGGAGGGAGAATAAAATAGTGTGGCGCGCGTAGCGCACCACCGTGCCCGTAGCGTGGCGAGCGCAGCGAGCCCGCAAGGGGCTCATTTGCGCTCGCCACACTGTCGGTAAGCCGGCAGTCAGTCTTCCGCTGCCGGTATGCTGGTCGCTGGGAGCCCGACCGCCGGCATATCGTAGTGAACCCACTATACATACAGAGCGTGGAACAGAAGTAAGAAATCAGGTGGAATTAAGATCTCTACCTAACCATAATGAAGACAACATGACTCAAGAATACACTTCATCTGACATGTATGATGATCTTGATAATGGTGAACAAACCACGATTCTAGTTAGGTCCAACATAGTTGACGAAACACAGACTGTGTATGAAAGACCCAAAATGGATATATGCAGACCTGAGAGACTCATTGAAACATGTTAGATGATGTTCTCAATATTTTGTTGTTGAATTCTTGCACTGAAAAGGGTTTATCTTTAAAGAAAAGAGGATGTGATGTTATTGCATTAGAATGCTTAATGTTGGTAGACACTCCCTTGCTAATACCTGTATGTGTAAGACTGAATTTTCAGTGATGGTCCCTAGGACCAAAAGGGAATGCTGGAAAGTGGGTGGTCCAGTGTGCAGTGTGTCTAGAGTTTGTAATGGAATAAAAGAGCACAGCAGTGAACTCACATGCTTCTGTGTCCTAATGATTGGAATTACAAGCATATGAACAAAACACTTATTATTCCGCCTTTTGTTTTTCTCCTTTCGCTTATATACCTAAAAAAGTTTTACTCCTTTGCCCATTTTCTCCTCAGCTTGTGCCTTTGCACATCTGAATACATTCTTAGGGTTAAATTAACTAAAGTGGGAGTTTTTTTAGAACTGGTGATATTGCTTATAGCAACCAATCAGATTCTACTTAACATTTATGTAGCTGCTTCTAGGAGAAAATAGATAGAATCTGCTTTATTACTATGGGAAACATCACCAGTCCTAAAAAACTCCCACCTTAGTACTGTATATTTACTCCTTAGTCTCCTTCTGTCTAAAAAGATATATCTATTTGTCTTCATTTATTTTGTGTCTGCTTATATTTATTAAAAGCCATATTTTTTTTGCTTTCATAATACTTGCTACTTCTTTCACAATCTACACTGACTTCCTTTTCCTTGTATTTTTCCTAACCCTTTTGATACAAAGGTCTTTTGCCTTTATTATTGCACTTTTTAATTTCGATCACCTCTCCTGCACAACTTCCAAGTTCCTCCCCTTTCTCATCCCTACAAAATCAGGTTTCCTAAAATCGAACACCATTAATTTTGTATGGGATGAGTCAGTCAGTCTCTATCTTTATGCTGTACCATACTGCTTGATGATCACTGAATCCCAGGTTTTCACACACTCTTTTTACATCAGATATTCTGTCTCTATTTTTAAGTCTAATATTCGTCTTTCTCATTAGGCCCCCTCACCAATTGCTGGAGGGATGCTCCCTGCAAGGAGTTCAAAAATGTCCCTACTTCTAGTGGAACTAGCAACAGAAACCTTCCAGTTTACATCTTGAAGGTTCAAGTTTATTACCTCTCCTTTTAATGCCATTTTAGTGATATCCTGCAATAGGTTCTTGTCCAGTTCCTCTCCCTGACCCGGTGCTCTGTATATCACCCCAATGCGTAGAATCAACTTCTCTCATGTTTCTATAGTCACCCAAAGAGCCTCAGTATTTTCTACAAAACTTTGTATCAAGGTAGTATTTATGCTTTTTTTTTTTACATACATTGCTACCCCAAGTCTTCCCATTCTGTCCTTCCTAAATAAAGTATATCCCGGTATAGCTACAGTATGTCACAGTCATGTTTTTCATTGCACCATGACTATGTAATAGCCACAATATCTAGATCACCCTTGTCATTATTGCAATTAGATGATTGGTGTAATGGTTAGCATTACTGCCCCCAAGCACTGAGGATCAATTCCCAGCCTGGCCATAACTGTGCGGAGTTTGCATATGCTCCCCATTAGTGCTTTTGTGTCATCTGCCCCCCCCCTTCCCACTTATGCAATCTAAAAATAAATATAATGGCAGGCTAACTGCCTCCTAACAAAAATGAACCCTATTGTGTACTGTATGTTTGTGTCCATGTGATAGGAGGTGCAGATTGCAATCTCCCCTAGGCAGGAACTGAAGTGGTCAAAAATTCTCGTAAAGCACTGCAGATTATGTATGTGCTGGAGGCAATGGGATCGGTGACACCTGTTGCGGCCATTGACCCCATGCACACACCATATGTGCCCAAAAAGGGGATGTGGTCTCATAGTAAATGGTGCAACTATATGGGAAATCTCCCACTGATATCACTATATGGGAATGGGCTTGCAGGAAGACCGCTATTGTAGATTATTCTAGGGGCTTGGCCAGCATCCCCGGAGATGCTGGGATACCCCCAGAGACTGAGTGCACTACCAACTCCTTAACATTGATAGGAGCTAATGTCACACTGCAACACCAACATCCAGTCACTGAGGATGAGCAAGCATTTTGTTGCCTCCTCATGGAAGAAAAACACCCGGGTGCTGTCCGCACCCCCTCCACTGCCCTTGTTGCCCATAAAAATAGACTTTTCTGTACTCCAATGCAGTGATGTGTAAAGTAATTGTTACAAAGTAAGGTTTTGTGTTTTGTTGTTTAATAGTGGTAGGTGCAGTATATAGAGATTGCATTATTAATGTCTGTAATATTGCTAACTCTATTGGGGACAATTAATCTAGTGTTTCAAGGCTGGTTAAACCTTACAGTGAACTCAGAGTCATGTCCACAAATTGGAAGGAGATATGTGGTTGGAAGCATAAAACAGATACAACCAGAAAGGACTTACAAAGAGATTTTGAAGCTGCTGCATACTGTTTGATTCTTTAACATGGCAACAGAAAGAGGGGCAGGGTGCATTAGCTGCTGTTGCTATGGGGTCTGATCTTCTTTGGACCCAACTCTCTTGCACTCAGCTCACACACTTGTGGGAGAGACCACGGTGTTGCTCCCAGTGTTCACAGAATTTTGTCTGTGCTAGCCAGTGAGGATAGAGACAGAGGAGCTACCAGCTGAAGAGGCATCCCCCTCTAGACATGTCTATTGGTTTAGCCAGCTGATATATAATGTGGTGGGTAACCATTATCTGTCACATTAGAGTGTCAGAGAGGATGACAGCAAGCAGGAGCCTGCCAATGTGAAGTGGGTCACTGTGTGGCATAATGTAAGCTGTTGGAAACCACAATGTGGCATATGTAAACTGTGGGCACTACAATGTGACATACAGTAGTATGAGCTGGAAGCACTATGTTGTATAATATGAGCTATGGGGTATACAATGTGCATAATATGATCTGAGAGCACTAAAATATGTCATAATATGAACTGGGATACTGTGTGTTATAATATGAACTAGGGCACTGGTTGGCATAATGTGAACTGGGGCACTACAATGTGGCGTAAGATGAATGGGAGCAATGTGTGGCATTTTATGAGAACTGAAGATATTGTTTGGCATAACATGCACTGGGGGTACTGTGTGGCATGATGTTAACTGGGGGCACTACAATTTGGCTCAATCCAAACTACTGTAGGGTATAACTTTGAGGGCATAAAGTGATCTAGGTTACTACTATGGGACAAACAATAAACAAATGTTGTGGAACAAAGGTATCTCCCCAGAAGTATTGGGGCCCTTTCAAAATGTTGCTATGGGACTCAGAAAGTTTTAATAATGCCCCTGAGCACAGGCCTCCAGTATTTGGAGAATTGCAAGAAGATATAGGGGGAGATGTACTAAGCCTTGAAAAATAATACAGTGGAGAGAGATAAAGTTCCAGCCAATCAGCGCCCAACTACCATGTTACAGGCTCTGTTTGAAAAATGACAGTAGCTGGTTGGTTGGTACTTTATCACACTCTACTTTATCATTTTTCAAGATTTAGTACATCTGCCCCATATGCTGTAAGTAGCTCCTCACAAATGAAACTAGGAAATCTTGTGTAAAACAAGCAGAAGCAAATAGAGGTCAGGCTACCACTAGACACAACATTATTGATCACCACCCATCACATCACTGCTCCCTTCATGTCTGGGCTGATCCCAGTGCCTCCAGACTGTCAATGCAGTCCCAACCTAACCCACTCCACCTTCCACATTACAATGTACTGTTTATTATCCCCCTGCAAGTAGAAAAAAGAAATTGTATTGACAAAAAAAAATCACCTGGCCTAATCTGGCCAGCAGCCTAGCAGGACCCTAATGCAGGAAGCTTACTGTGGCACCCCTTCCCAGCAAATAGCGCCCCTGGGCATGTGCCTCAGGTGCCTAGTTGGGAACCTCCATTGAAACCAAGTTATTGCAGTTAAGGGTGATAATATTACATGAAAATCATTTTATGTATTTTATAATAAACACCAACAAAACACAGCAATTGGTTTGGGGAAATGTAAATTGATTACAACAAGATCATGTAATATATGTGTAGCATACTACCTTGGAGGTCGGCCTACTGTATGTTGTGGTTCCAGGGAGATATGTGTTGTTGATGATGATTATGAAACAATCAGTATATATATATATATATATATATATATATATATATTAGTGATGAGCGGGTTCGGTTTCTCCGAAACCGAACCCCCCCAAACTTCACCTTTTTCACACGGGTCCGAGGCAGGTTAGAACCTTCCCGCCTTGCTCGGCTAACCCGCGCGCGCCCGAACGTCATCATCCCGCTGTCGGATTCTCGCGAGATTCGGATTCTATATAAGCAGCCGCGCGTCGCCGCCATTTTCACTCGTGCATTGGAGATGATAGGGAGAGGACGTGGCTGGAGTCCTCTCCGTTTAGTGTAGAAGTTGATTGGTTTACTTTATTTCTTATTTGTGGGGAGGATTGGGGAGCAGCTGTTAGGAGTACAGTGCAGAGTTTTGCTGATAAGTGACCACCAGTTTTTTTTTATCCGTTCTCTGCCTGAAAAAAACGCTCCATACCATATCTGTGCTCAGTGTGCTGCATGATATATCTGTGCTGAGTGCTCACACTGCTTAATTGTGGGGACTGGGGAGCAGCTATAGCAGGAGTACAGTGCAGAGTTTTGCTGACAGTGACCACCAGTATACGTTGTCTGCCTGAAAAACACTCCATATCTGTGCTCACAGTGTGCTGCTTTATTGTGGGTACTGGGGACCACCAGTATAATTAATATTATATAGGAGTAGTACAGTGCAGAGTGCACTGCTGTACCTACCTCTGTGTCGTCACTCGTCATCCATTAAGTATACTATCCATCTGCATTGAATACCTGTGGTGCATTTTAGACAGTTTTGCAGTTTGCTGACAGTGTCCACCAGTATACTATATATAGCAGTACGGTAGGCCACTGCTGTGTACTTACCTCTGTGTCGTCACTCGTCATCCATTAAGTATACTATCCATCTACATTCTATACCTGTGGTGCATTTTAGACAGTTTTGCAGTTTGCTGACAGTGTCCACCAGTATACTATATATAGCAGTACGGTAGGCCACTGCTGTGTACCTACCTCTGTGTCATCACTCATCATCCATTAAGTATACTATCCATCTACATTGTATACCTGTGGTGCATTTTAGACTAGTTTAGCAGTTTGCTGACAGTGTCCACCAGTATACTATATATAGCAGTACAGTAGGCCACTGCTGTACCTACCTCTGTGTCGTCACTCGTCATCCATTAAGTATACTATCCATCTACATTCTATACCTGTGGTGCATTTTAGACAGTTTTGCAGTTTGCTGACAGTGTCCACCAGTATACTATATATAGCAGTACGGTAGGCCACTGCTGTGTACCTACCTCTGTGTCGTCACTTGTCATCCATTAAGTATACTATCCATCTACATTCTATACCTGTGGTGCATTTTAGACAGTTTTGCAGTTTGCTGACAGTGTCCACCAGTATACTATATATAGCAGTACGGTAGGCCACTGCTGTGTACCTACCTCTGTGTCGTCACTCGTCATCCATTAAGTATACTATCCATCTGCATTGTATACCTGTGGTGCATTTTAGACAGTTTTGCAGTTTGCTGACAGTGTCCACCAGTATACTATATATAGCAGTACGGTAGGCCACTGCTGTGTACCTACCTCTGTGTCGTCACTCGTCATCCATTAAGTATACTATCCATCTGCATTGTATACCTGTGGTGCATTTTAGACTAGTTTAGCAGTTTGCTGACAGTGTCCATAAGTATACTATATATAGCAGTACGATAGGCCACTGCTGTACCTACCTCTGTGTCGTCACTCGTCATCCATTAAGTATACTATCCATCTACATTCTATACCTGTGGTGCATTTTAGATGGTTTTGCAGTTTGCTGACAGTGTCCACCAGTATACTATATATAGCAGTACGGTAGGCCACTGCTGTGTACCTACCTCTGTGTCGTCACTCGTCATCCATTAAGTATACTATCCATCTACATTGTATACCTGTGGTGCATTTTAGACTAGTTTAGCAGTTTGCTGACAGTGTCCACCAGTATACTATATATAGCAGTACGGTAGGCCACTGCTGTACCTACCTCTGTGTCGTCACTCGTCATCCATTAAGTATACTATCCATCTACATTCTATACCTGTGGTGCATTTTAGACAGTTTTGCAGTTTGCTGACAGTGTACACCAGTATACTATATATAGCAGTACGTTAGGCCACTGCTGTACCTACCTCTGTGTCGTCACTCGTTATCCATTAAGTATACTATCCATCTACATTCTATACCTGTGGTGCATTTTAGACAGTTTTGCAGTTTGCTGACAGTGTCCACCAGTATACTATATATAGCAGTACGGTAGGCCACTGCTGTGTACCTACCTCTGTGTCGTCACTCGTCATCCATTAAGTATTCAATCCATCTACATTCTATACCTGTGGTGCATTTTAGACAGTTTTACAGTTTGCTGACAGTGTCCACCAGTATACTATATATAGCAGTACGGTAGGCCACTGCTGTGTACCTACCTCTGTGTCGTCACTCGTCATCCATTAAGTATACTATCCATCTGCATTGTATACCTGTGGTGCATTTTAGACAGTTTTGCAGTTTGCTGACAGTGTCCACCAGTATACTATATATAGCAGTACGGTAGGCCACTGCTGTGTACCTACCTCTGTGTCGTCACTCGTCATCCATTAAGTATACTATCCATCTACATTCTATACCTGTGGTGCATTTTAGTTTTGCAGTTTGCTGACAGTGTCCACCAGTATACTATATATAGCAGTACGGTAGGCCAATACTGTACCTACCTCTGTGTCGTCACTCGTCATCCATTAAGTATACTATCCATCTACATTCTATACCTGTGGTGCATTTTAGACAGTTTTGCAGTTTGCTGACAGTGTCCACCAGTATACTATATATAGCAGTACGGTAGGCCACTGCTGTGTACCTACCTCTGTGTCGTCACTCGTCATCCATTAAGTATACTATCCATCTGCATTGTATACCTGTGGTGCATTTTAGACAGTTTTGCAGTTTGCTGACAGTGTCCACCAGTATACTATATATAGCAGTACGGTAGGCCACTGCTGTGTACCTACCTCTGTGTCGTCACTCGTCATCCATTAAGTATACTATCCATCTACATTCTATACCTGTGGTGCATTTTAGTTTTGCGCAGTAAATATTGCTATTGATTCTGGCATATAATTCCACACATTAAAAAATGGAGAACAAAAATGTGGAGGTTAAAGGGAAAGATCAAGATCCACTTCCACCTCGTGCTGAAGCTGCTGCCACTAGTCATGGCCGAGACGAAGAAATGCATCAACGTCGTCTGCCAAGGCCGATGCCCAATGTCATAGTAGAGAGCTAGTAAAATCCAAAACACAAAAGTTCAGTAAAATGACCCAAAAATCAAAATTAAAAGCGTCTGAGGAGAAGTGTAAACTTGCCAATATGCCATTTACGACACGGAGTGGCAAGAAACGGCTGAGGCCCTGGCCTATGTTCATGGCTAGTGGTTCAGCTTCAAATGAGGATGGAAGCACTCATCCTCTCGCTAGAAAAAAGAAAAGACTTAAGCTGGCAAAAGCACAGCAAAGAACTGTGCGTTCTTCTGAATCACAAATCCCCAAGGAGAGTCCAATTGTGTCGGTTGCGATGCCTGACCTTCCCAACACTGGACGGGAAGAGCTTGCGCCTTCCACCATTTGCACACCCCCTGCAAGTGCTGGAAGGAGCACCCGCAGTCCAGTTCCTGATAGTCAAATTGAAGATGTCACTGTTGAAGTACACCAGGATGAGGATATGGGTGTTGCTGGCGCTGGGGAGGAAATTGACAAGGAGGATTCTGATGGTGAGGTGGTTTGTTTAAGTCAGGCACCCGGGAAGACACCTGTTGTCCGTGGGAGGAATATGGCCCTTGACATGCCTGGTCAAAATACAAAAAAAATCAGCTCTTCGGTGTGGAATTATTTCAACACAAATGCAGACAACAGGTGTCAAGCCGTGTGTTGCCTTTGTCAAGCTGTAATAAGTAGGGATAAGGACGTTAACCACCTCGGAACATCCTCCCTTATACGTCACCTGCAGTGCATTCATCATAAGTCAGTGACAAGTTCAAAAACTTTGGGTGACAGCGGAAGCAGTCCACTGACCACTAAATCCCTTCCTCTTGTAACCAAGCTCCTGCAAACCACACCACCAACTCCCTCAGTGTCAATTTCCTCCTAACCCAGGAAAGCCAATAGTCCTGCAGGCCATGTCACTGTCAAGTCTGACGAGTCCTCTCCTGCCTGGGATTCCTCCGATGCATCCTTGAGTGTAACGCCTACTGCTGCTGGCGCTGTTGTTGTTGCTGCTGGGAGTCGATCGTCATCCCAGAGGGGAAGTCGGAAGACCACTTTTACTACTTCCAGTAAGCAATTGACTGTCCAACAGTCCTTTGCGAGGAAGATGAAATAGCACAGCAGTCATCCTGCTGCAAAGCGGATAACTGAGGCCTTGGCAGCCTGGGCGGTGAGAAACGTGGTTCCGGTATCGTTAATTCAGAGCCAACTAGAGACTTGATTGAGGTACTGTGTCCCCGGTACCAAATACCATCTAGGTTCCATTTCTCTAGGCAGGCGATACCGAAAATGTACACAGACCTCAGAAAAAACTCACCAGTGTCCTAAAAAATGCAGTTGTACCCAATGTCCACTTAACCACGGACATGTGGACAAGTGGAGCAGGGCAGACTCAGGACTATATGACTGTGACAGCCCACTGGGTAGATGTATTGCCTCCCGCAGCAAGAACAGCAGCGGCGGCACCAGTAGCAGCATCTCGCAAACGCCAACTCGTTCCTAGGCAGGCTACGCTTTGTATCACCGCTTTCCAGAATAGGCACACAGCTGAAAACCTCTTACGGCAACTGAGGAAGATCATCGCAGAATGGCTTACCCCAATTGGACTCTCCTGGGGATTTGTGATATCGGACAACGCCAGCAATATTGTGCGTGCATTACATCTGGGCAAATTCCATCACGTCCCATGTTTTGCACATACCTTGAATTTGGTGGTGCAGAATTTTTTAAAAAACGACAGGGGCGTGCAAGAGATGCTGTCGGTGGACCGAAGAATAGCGGGCCACTTTCAGCATTCAGGCACCGCGTACATAAGACTGGACCACCACCAAACATTCCTCAACCTGCCCTGCCATCATCTGAAGCAAGAGGTGGTAACGAGGTGGAATTCAACCCTCTAGGCAAAGGAGGTGGAATGCACCTGACTCAAGCGCAGTGGAGAATGATTTCAACGTTGTGCAAGGTTCTGCAACCCTTTGAACTTGCCACACGTGAAGTCAGTTCAGACACTGCCAGCCTGAGTCAGGTCATTCCCCTCATCAGGCTTTTGCAGAAGAAGCTGGAGACATTGAAGGAAGAGCTAAAACAGAGCGATTCCGCTAGGCATGTGGAACTTGTGGATGGAGCCCTTCATTCGCTTAACCAGGATTCACGGGTGGTCAATCTGTTGAAATCAGAGCACTACATTTTGGCCACCGTGCTCGATCCTAGATTTAAAACCTACGTTGTATCTCTCTTTCCGGCAGACACAAGTCTGCAGAGGTTCAAAGACCTGCTGGTGAGAAAATTGTCAAGTCAAGCGGAACGTGACCCGTCACCATCTCCTCCTTCACATTCTCCCGCAACTGGGGGTGCGAGGAAAAGGCTAAGAATTCCGAGCCCACCCGCTGGCGGTGATGCAGGGCAGTCTGGAGCGAGTGCTGACATCTGGTCCGGACTGAAGGACCTGCCAACGATTACTGACATGTCGTCTATTGTCACTGCATATGATTCTCTCACCACTGAAAGAATGGTGGAGGATTATATGAGTGACCGCATCCAAGTAGGCACGTCAGACAGTCCGTACGTATACTTGCAGGAAAAAGAGGCAATTTGGAGGCCCTTGCAGAAATAGGCTTTATTCTACCTAAGTTGCCCTCCCTCCAGTGTGTACTCCGAAAGAGTGTTTAGTGCAGCCGCTCACCTTGTCAGCAATCGGCGTACGAGGTTACTTCCAGAAAATGTGGAGAAGATGATGTTCATTAAAATGAATTATAATCAATTCCTCCGTGGAGACATTCACCAGCAGCAATTGCCTCCAGAAAGTACACGGGGACCTGAGATGGTGGATTCCAGTGGGGACGAATTAATAATCTGTGAGGAGGGGGATGTACACAGTGAAAGGGGTGAGGAATCGGAGGATGATGATGAGGTGGACATCTTGCCTCTGTAGAGCCAGTTTGTGCAAGGAGAGATTGATTGCTTCTTTTTTGGTGGGGGCCCAAACCAACCAGTCATTTCAGTCACAGTCGTGTGGCAGACCCTGTCACTGAAATGATGGGTTCGTTACAGTGTGCATGTCCTGTTTATACAACATAAGGGTGGGTGGGAGGGCCCAAGGATAATTCCATCTTGCACCTCTTTTTTCTTTCATTTTTCTTTGCATCATGTGATGTTTGGGGACAATTTTTTGGAAGGGCCATCCTGCCTGACGCTGCAGTGCCACTCCTAGATGGGCCAGGTGTTTATGTCGGCCACTTGTGTCGCTTAGCTTAGTCACACAGCCACCTTGGTGCGCCTCTTTTTTTCTTTGCATCATGTGCTGTTTGGGGACAATTTTTTGGAAGGGCCATCCTGTCTTGATTGACACTGCAGTGCCACTCCTAGATGGGCCAGGTGTTTGTGTCGGCCACTTGTGTCGCTTAGCTTAGTCACACAGCGACCTTGGTGCGCCTCTTTTTTTTTTTGCATCATGTGCTGTTTGGGGACAATTTTTGGGAAGGGCCATCCTATCTTGATTGACACTGCAGTGCCACTCCTAGATGGGCCAGGTGTTTGTGTCGGCCACTTGTGTCGCTTAGCTTAGTCACACAGCCACCTTGGTGCGCCTCTTTTTTTCTTTGCATCATGTGCTGTTTGGGGAGTATTTTTTTGAAGGCCATCCTGCCTGACACTGCAGTGCCACTCCTAGATGGGCCAGGTGTTTGTGTCGGCCACTTGTGTCGCTTAGCTTAATCACACAGCGACCTTGGTGCGCCTCTTTTTTTCTTTGCATCATGTGCTGTTTGGGGAGTATTTTTTTGAAGGGCCATCCTGCCTGACACTGCAGTGCCACTCCTAGATGGGCCAGGTGTTTGTGTCGGCCACTTGTGTCGCTTAGCTTAGTCACACAGCGACCTCGGTGTGCCTCTTTTTTTCTTTGCATCATGTGCTGTTTGGGGACAATTTTTGGGAAGGGCCATCCTATCTTGATTGACACTGCAGTGCCACTCCTAGATGGGCCAGGTGTTTGTGTCGGCCACTTGTGTCGCTTAGCTTAGTCACACAGCCACCTTGGTGCACCTCTTTTTTTCTTTGCATCATGTGCTGTTTGGGGAGTATTTTTTTGAAGGGCCATCCTGCCTGACACTGCAGTGCCACTCCTAGATGGGCCAGGTGTTTGTGTCGGCCACTTGTGTCGCTTAGCTTAGTCACACAGCCACCTTGGTGCGCCTCTTTTTTTCTTTGCATCATGTGCTGTTTGGGGAGTATTTTTTTGAAGGGCCATCCTGCCTGACACTGCAGTGCCACTCCTAGATGGGCCAGGTGTTTGTGTCGGCCACTTGTGTCGCTTAGCTTAGTCACACAGCCACCTTGGTGCGCCTCTTTTTTTCTTTGCATCATGTGCTGTTTGGGGAGTATTTTTTTGAAGGGCCATCCTGCCTGACACTGCAGTGCCACTCCTAGATGGGCCAGGTGTTTGTGTCGGCCACTTGTGTCGCTTAGCTTAGTCACACAGCCACCTTGGTGCGCCTCTTTTTTTTTTTTGCATCATGTGCTGTTTGGGGACAATTTTTTGGAAGGGCCATCCTGCCTGACACTGCAGTGCCACTCCTAGATGGGCCAGGTGTTTGTGTCGGCCACTTGTGTCGCTTAGCTTAGCCATCCAGCGACCTCGGTGCAAATTTTAGGACTAAAAATAATATTGTGAGGTGTGAGGTGTTCAGAATAGACTGGAAATGAGTGGAAATTATGGTTATTGAGGTTAATAATACTATGGGATCAAAATGACCCCCAAATTCTATGATTTAAGCTGTTTTTTAGGGTTTTTTGAAAAAAACACCCGAATCCAAAACACACCCGAATCCGACAAAAAAATTTCGGTGAGGTTTTGCCAAAACGCGTCCGAATCCAAAACACGGCCGCGGAACCGAACCCAAAACCAAAACACAAAACGCGAAAAATTTCCGGTGCACATCACTAATATATATATCTTCTTCTGATTAGCTGCTTGCATAATTCTTTTATTAACAAACACCATTATAATTAGGTGGTAGCCATTTATTAATATTTATTTGTTTAATTTCCATTACAACTACATCAGGTAAATAGATTCCATGTGAATATAACCCACCTAGGTAATAATATGGGAATATTGCAAACTTCACTTTTGTCAGAAAACACTTGCCTCTCTGTGCATATTACACTTCATTACATGGTATGTGCTCGCTGTACCACTTGTGTAATGAGAACTCCACATTTCTACCTGAAGACCATTTACTGTACTGTACCTAAACTGGTCTGTGTAACACTGTGTATTTATTGGGGTGATCTTCGGTTTGACGGCTGTCGGGATCCCGGTGCACAGTATACCGGCGCCGGAATCCCGACAGCCGGCATACCCACACTTTTTCTTCCTCTTGGGGGTCCACGACCCCCCCGGAGGGAGAATAAACAGCGTAGCGTGCGTAGCGCGCCACCGTGCCCGCAGCGTGGCGAGCACAGCGAGCCCGCAAGGGGCTCATTTGCACTCGCCACGCTGTTGGTATGCCGGCGGTCAGGATTCCGGGGCCAGTATGCTGGTCGCCGGGAGCCCAGGCGCCGGCATACCATACTACACCCATTTATTGTATGATGCAAATCTAGCACTACTCACTAAAGACCACTACACTGTCCTCTTGATCAGCATGTAACACTGTTCTGCCAGCTAATATCTAAACATGCATATTATTCTTGTGAAAAGTCAGATTTGGAAGAAAATAAACTTTTATTGGGCAGTATGGATGGTGTAATGGTTAGCATTACTGCCTCACAGCACTGAGGCCATGGGTTCTCACCATGACCCTAACTGTGTGGAGTTTGTATATTCTCCCCGTACTCGTGTGGGTTTCCTCCGGGTGCTCCGGTTTCCTCCCACAAACCAAAAACATACTGGTAGGTCAATTGGCACCCAACAAGAAAAATTAACCCTAGCGTGAATGTGTGTGCGTGTACATGTGGTCGGGAACATAGATTGTAAGCTCCACTGGGGCAGGGACTGATGTGAATGGACATTAATAATTCTCTCTGTAAGCGCTGCGGAATATGTGTACGCTATATAAATAACTGGTAATAAATAAATAATAAATAATATTGACAAAATATACGTTTTTAAATAATACAAAAGATTACATGTAGATGCTATGGGCCTGATTCTGAGTCACATGCGAAGGGTCTGTTATTGTGTGAAGCCACAGAAGCCTGATTTACTCCTTCATGTTAGTGCCAGGTTCGGTACAAATAATGAGAGAATCCATGTGACTGTAGTCTGATGCCGAGCTTCTCCCTGATTTACACCAACCATCACAAGTATTATGGCACTTGCACCAGCCACATGCTATTGTAAGTGCAAAAGATCCATCAGCAACAACCTCTCCCTCTTCATGCGCATGAGGAGAATCTCACAGAGCTTTAGCTACACGTCCATGACACTCCATGACATTCTCTTGACACTCTCAGGGCACTTCCATGACACTCTCATGACATTCCTATGAGACAGATCTCTTGCATGTTGTTGCCCCATTTCACAAAAAGTGAGATCTGGCAGAGATCCATGTGACCTGCTTCTGCACATATCGGGCCTGATCGCTAATTGCGTACATGAGGAGAGATCCACCCAAATCAGAATCAGGCCCTATATCCAACATGCTCTGACAGCGATGGATGTGCTGAAACATGTAATTCCACAACAGTATTTTAAAATTTGAACACTATGGGGAATATTTACTACAAAACTGCATTTAAAGGGCTTGAGTCAGATGCAACTCCTTGCACGCCACCAATAGTAAGCGTTAGCATATTCCACATGCACAGGAGCAATTCTATCATTTCAGTGTATGTGAGTTGGAAGGATCATGTGTGGAATTGGATTGCATGGGGCAGAGAATTACAGTAAGTGTCAACACTGCAGTCACACAAGAGATCTGTCATCTGTTTGTCATGCGAGTGTCATAGGGATGTAGCTAACATTCTGTGCTGTTCTGAGTCACACAGTCAGTGAATGATCTCTTGCATCTAACAAGGGGCTGGTGCATCTGCTGATACTAATGGTGGCAGGTGACGCTGTGGATGGTGTGGCTTCCTGCTTCATTGCATTAGCCCTACAGAAACATTAGTGTAAGGTAGTCAATCTGGCTTCTGAGGCAATACGCAGAAACAGCCATTATGTGTCCAACTCAAAGGCAGTTGTGGAGTGAAAATTTAGAGATGAGCGCCTGAAATTTTTCGGGTTTTGTGTTTTGGTTTTGGGTTCGGTTCCGCGGCCGTGTTTTGGGTTCGAACGCGTTTTGGCAAAACCTCACCGAATTATTTTTGTCGGATTCGGGTGTGTTTTGGATTCGGGTGTTTTTTTCCAAAAACACTAAAAAACAGCTTAAATCATAGAATTTGGGGGTCATTTTGATCCCAAAGTATTATTAACCTCAAAAACCATAATTTACACTCATTTTCAGTCTATTCTGAATACCTCACACCTCACAATATTATTTTTAGTCCTAAAATTTGCACCGAGGTCGCTGTGTGAGTAAGATAAGCGACCCTAGTGGCCGACACAAACACCGGGCCCATCTAGGAGTGGCACTGCAGTGTCACGCAGGATGTCCCTTCCAAAAAACCCTCCCCAAACAGCATATGACGCAAAGAAAAAAAGAGGCGCAATGAGGTAGCTGTGTGAGTAAGATTAGCGACCCTAGTGGCCGACACAAACACCGGGCCCATCTAGGAGTGGCACTGCAGTGTCACGCAGGATGTCCCTTCCAAAAAACCCTCCCCAAACAGCACATAACGCAAAGAAAAAAAGAGGCGCAATGAGGTAGCTGTGTGAGTAAGATTAGCGACCCTAGTGGCCGACACAAACACCGGGCCCATCTAGGAGTGGCACTGCAGTGTCACGCAGGATGGCCCTTCCAAAAAACCCTCCCCAAACAGCACATGACGCAAAGAAAAAAAGAGGCGCAATGAGGTAGCTGACTGTGTGAGTAAGATTAGCGACCCTAGTGGCCGACACAAACACCGGGCCCATCTAGGAGTGGCACTGCAGTGTCACGCAGGATGTCCCTTCCAAAAAACCCTCCCCAAACAGCACATGACGCAAAGAAAAAAAGAGGCGCAATGAGGTAGCTGTGTGAGTAAGATTAGCGACCCTAGTGGCCGACACAAACACCGGGCCCATCTAGGAGTGGCACTGCAGTGTCACGCAGGATGTCCCTTCCAAAAAACCCTCCCCAAACAGCACATGACGCAAAGAAAAAAAGAGGCGCAATGAGGTAGCTGTGTGAGTAAGATTAGCGACCCTAGTGGCCGACACAAACACCGGGCCCATCTAGGAGTGGCACTGCAGTGTCACGCAGGATGTCCCTTCCAAAAAACCCTCCCCAATCAGCACATGATGCAAAGAAAAAGAAAAGAAAAAAGAGGTGCAAGATGGAATTGTCCTTGGGCCCTCCCACCCACCCTTATGTTGTATAAACAAAACAGGACATGCACACTTTAACCAACCCATCATTTCAGTGACAGGGTCTGCCACACGACTGTGACTGATATGACGGGTTGGTTTGGACCCCCCCCAAAAAAGAAGCAATTAATCTCTCCTTGCACAAACTGGCTCTACAGAGGCAAGATGTCCACCTCATCTTCACCCTCCGATATATCACCGTGTACATCCCCCTCCTCACAGATTATCAATTCGTCCCCACTGGAATCCACCATCTCAGCTCCCTGTGTACTTTGTGGAGGCAATTGCTGCTGGTCAATGTCTCCGCGGAGGAATTGATTATAATTCATTTTAATGAACATCATCTTCTCCACATTTTCTGGATGTAACCTCGTACGCCGATTGCTGACAAGGTGAGCGGCGGCACTAAACACTCTTTCGGAGTACACACTTGTGGGAGGGCAACTTAGGTAGAATAAAGCCAGTTTGTGCAAGGGCCTCCAAATTGCCTCTTTTTCCTGCAAGTATAAGTACGGACTGTGTGACGTGCCTACTTGGATGCGGTCACTCATATAATCCTCCACCATTCTATCAATGTTGAGAGAATCATATGCAGTGACAGTAGACGACATGTCCGTAATCGTTGTCAGGTCCTTCAGTCCGGACCAGATGTCAGCATCAGCAGTCGCTCCAGACTGCCCTGCATCACCGCCAGCGGGTGGGCTCGGAATTCTGAGCCTTTTCCTCGCACCCCCAGTTGCGGGAGAATGTGAAGGAGGAGATGTTGACAGGTCGCGTTCCGCTTGACTTGACAATTTTGTCACCAGCAGGTCTTTCAACCCCAGCAGACCTGTGTCTGCCGGAAAGAGAGATCCAAGGTAGGCTTTAAATCTAGGATCGAGCACGGTGGCCAAAATGTAGTGCTCTGATTTCAACAGATTGACCACCCGTGAATCCTTGTTAAGCGAATTAAGGGCTGCATCCACAAGTCCCACATGCCTAGCGGAATCGCTCTCTTTTAGCTCCTTCTTCAATGCCTCCAGCTTCTTCTGCAAAAGCCTGATGAGGGGAATGACCTGACTCAGGCTGGCAGTGTCTGAACTGACTTCACGTGTGGCAAGTTCAAAGGGCATCAGAACCTTGCACAACGTTGAAATCATTCTCCACTGCGCTTGAGACAGGTGCATTCCATCTCCTATATCGTGCTCAATTGTATAGGCTTGAATGGCCTTTTGCTGCTCCTCCAACCTCTGAAGCATATAGAGGGTTGAATTCCACCTCGTTACCACTTCTTGCTTCAGATGATGGCAGGGCAGGTTCAGTAGTTTTTGGTGGTGCTCCAGTCTTCTGTACGCGGTGCCTGTACGCCGAAAGTGTCCCGCAATTTTTCTGGCCACCGACAGCATCTCTTGCACGCCCCTGTCGTTTTTTAAATAATTCTGCACCACCAAATTCAAGGTATGTGCAAAACATGGGACGTGCTGGAATTTGCCCATATTTAATGCACACACAATATTGCTGGCGTTGTCCGATGCCACAAATCCACAGGAGAGTCCAATTGGGGTAAGCCATTCCGCGATGATCTTCCTCAGTTGCCGTAAGAGGTTTTCAGCTGTGTGCGTATTCTGGAAAGCGGTGATACAAAGCGTAGCCTGCCTAGGAAAGAGTTGGCGTTTGCGAGATGCTGCTACTGGTGCCGCCGCTGCTGTTCTTGCGGCGGGAGTCCATACATCTACCCAGTGGGCTGTCACAGTCATATAGTCCTGACCCTGCCCTGCTCCACTTGTCCACATGTCCGTGGTTAAGTGGACATTGGGTACAACTGCATTTTTTAGGAGACTGGTGAGTCTTTTTCTGACGTCCGTGTACATTCTCGGTATCGCCTGCCTAGAGAAGTGGAACCTAGATGGTATTTGGTAACGGGGGCACACTGCCTCAATAAATTGTCTAGTTCCCTGTGAACTAACGGCGGATACCGGACGCACGTCTAACACCAACATAGTTGTCAAGGACTCAGTTATCCGCTTTGCAGTAGGATGACTGCTGTGATATTTCATCTTCCTCGCAAAGGACTGTTGAACAGTCAATTGCTTACTGGAAGTAGTACAAGTGGGCTTACGACTTCCCCTCTGGGATGACCATCGACTCCCAGCGGCAACAACAGCAGCGCCAGCAGCAGTAGGCGTTACACGCAAGGATGCATCGGAGGAATCCCAGGCAGGAGAGGACTCGTCAGACTTGCCAGTGACATGGCCTGCAGGACTATTGGCATTCCTGGGGAAGGAGGAAATTGACACTGAGGGAGTTGGTGGGGTGGTTTGCGTGAGCTTGGTTACAAGAGGAAGGGATTTACTGGTCAGTGGACTGCTTCCGCTGTCACCCAAAGTTTTTGAACTTGTCACTGACTTATTATGAATGCGCTGCAGGTGACGTATAAGGGAGGATGTTCCGAGGTGGTTAACGTCCTTACCCCTACTTATTACAGCTTGACAAAGGGAACACACGGCTTGACACCTGTTGTCCGCATTTCTGGTGAAATACCTCCACACCGAAGAGCTGATTTTTTTGGTATTTTCACCTGGCATGTCAACGGCCATATTCCTCCCACGGACAACAGGTGTCTCCCCGGGTGCCTGACTTAAACAAACCACCTCACCATCAGAATCCTCCTGGTCAATTTCCTCCCCAGCGCCAGCAACACCCATATCCTCCTCATCCTGGTGTACTTCAACACTGACATCTTCAATCTGACTATCAGGAACTGGACTGCGGGTGCTCCTTCCAGCACTTGCAGGGGGCGTGCAAATGGTGGAAGGCGCATGCTCTTCACGTCCAGTGTTGGGAAGGTCAGGCATCGCAACCGACACAATTGGACTCTCCTTGTGGATTTGGGATTTCAAAGAACGCACAGTTCTTTGCGGTGCTTTTGCCAGCTTGAGTCTTTTCAGTTTTCTAGCGAGAGGCTGAGTGCTTCCATCCTCATGTGAAGCTGAACCACTAGCCATGAACATAGGCCAGGGCCTCAGCCGTTCCTTGCCACTCCGTGTGGTAAATGGCATATTGGCAAGTTTACGCTTCTCCTCCGACAATTTTATTTTAGGTTTTGGAGTCCTTTTTTTACTGATATTTGGTGTTTTGGTTTTGACATGCTCTGTACTATGCCATTGGGCATCGGCCTTGGCAGACGACGTTGCTGGCATTTCATCGTCTCGGCCATGACTAGTGGCAGCAGCTTCAGCACGAGGTGGAAGTGGATCTTGATCTTTCCCTAATTTTGGAACCTCAACATTTTTGTTCTCCATATTTTAATAGGCACAACTAAAAGGCACCTCAGGTAAACAATGGAGATGGATGGATTGGATACTAGTATACAATTATGGACGGGCTGCCGAGTGCCGACACAGAGGTAGCCACAGCCGTGAACTACCGCACTGTACTGTGTCTGCTGCTAATATATAGACTGGTTGATAAAGAGATAGTATACTCGTAACTAGTATGTATGTATAAAGAAAGAAAAAAAAACCACGGTTAGGTGGTATATACAATTATGGACGGGCTGCCGAGTGCCGACACAGAGGTAGCCACAGCCGTGAACTACCGCACTGTACTGTGTCTGCTGCTAATATATAGACTGGTTGATAAAGAGATAGTATACTCGTAACTAGTATGTATGTATAAAGAAAGAAAAAAAAACCACGGTTAGGTGGTATATACAATTATGGACGGGCTGCCGAGTGCCGACACAGAGGTAGCCACAGCCGTGAACTACCGCACTGTACTGTGTCTGCTGCTAATATATAGACTGGTTGATAAAGAGATAGTATACTCGTAACTAGTATGTATGTATAAAGAAAGAAAAAAAAACCACGGTTAGGTCACTGGTATATACAATTATGGACGGGCTGCCGAGTGCCGACACAGAGGTAGCCACAGCCGTGAACTACCGCACTGTACTGTGTCTGCTGCTAATATATAGACTGGTTGATAAAGAGATAGTATACTCGTAACTAGTATGTATGTATAAAGAAAGAAAAAAAAACCACGGTTAGGTGGTATATACAATTATGGACGGGCTGCCGAGTGCCGACACAGAGGTAGCCACAGCCGTGAACTACCGCACTGTACTGTGTCTGCTGCTAATATATAGACTGGTTGATAAAGAGATAGTATACTCGTAACTAGTATGTATGTATAAAGAAAGAAAAAAAAACCACGGTTAGGTGGTATATACAATTATGGACGGGCTGCCGAGTGCCGACACAGAGGTAGCCACAGCCGTGAACTACCGCACTGTACTGTGTCTGCTGCTAATATATAGACTGGTTGATAAAGAGATAGTATACTCGTAACTAGTATGTATGTATAAAGAAAGAAAAAAAAACCACGGTTAGGTCACTGGTATATACAATTATGGACGGGCTGCCGAGTGCCGACACAGAGGTAGCCACAGCCGTGAACTACCGCACTGTACTGTGTCTGCTGCTAATATATAGACTGGTTGATAAAGAGATAGTATACTCGTAACTAGTATGTATGTATAAAGAAAGAAAAAAAAACCACGGTTAGGTCACTGGTATATACAATTATGGACGGGCTGCCGAGTGCCGACACAGAGGTAGCCACAGCCGTGAACTACCGCACTGTACTGTGTCTGCTGCTAATATATAGACTGGTTGATAAAGAGATAGTATACTCGTAACTAGTATGTATGTATAAAGAAAGAAAAAAAAACCACGGTTAGGTCACTGGTATATACAATTATGGACGGGCTGCCGAGTGCCGACACAGAGGTAGCCACAGCCGTGAACTACCGCACTGTACTGTGTCTGCTGCTAATATAGACTGGTTGATAAAGAGATAGTATACTACTAATATTATATACTGGTGGTCAGGTCACTGGTCACTAGTCACACTGGCAGTGGCACTCCTGCAGCAAAAGTGTGCACTGTTTAATTTTAATATAATATTATGTACTCCTGGCTCCTGCTATAACCTATAACTGGCACTGCAGTAGTGCTCCCCAGTCTCCCCCACAATTATAAGCTGTGTGAGCTGAGCAGTCAGACAGATATATAATATATAGATGATGCAGCACACTGGCCTGAGCCTGAGCAGTGCACACAGATATGGTATGTATGTGACTGAGTCACTGTGTGCTGTGTATCGCTTTTTTCAGGCAGAGAACGGATTATAAATAAAAGTGGTGGTCACTGGTCACTATCAGCAAAACTCTGCACTGTACACTACTGAGTACTCCTAATGCTCCCCAAAATTAGTAAATCAAGTGTCTAAACGGAGAGGACGCCAGCCACGTCCTCTCCCTATCAATCTCAATGCACGTGTGAAAATGGCGGCGACGCGCGGCTCCTTATATAGAATCCGAGTCTCGCGATAGAATCCGAGCCTCGCGAGAATCCGACAGCGTCATGATGACGTTCGGGGCGCGCTCGGGTTAACCGAGCAAGGCGGGAAGATCCGAGTCGCTCGGACCCGTGAAAAAAAACATGAAGTTCTGGCGGGTTCGGATTCAGAGAAACCGAACCCGCTCATCTCTAGAAAATATTGCTCTTAATCGCAATGCGAAAAGTTTAATTAATTGCATTTATCATTGTTGGGGTGCCAGAAATAATTTTCAGTAAAAGCCCTGTGTTAGCAAAGGTTAGAAACAAAGTGACAGTTACTGCTAGCATTTTGATTCTGGGTCTGGAACCGGTTAGCGCACTGCACATACACTTTAGTTGGATTGTGCATGCATCCAGGCCCGCCATCAGAGCCAGGTCTTGCCTATTTGAGGCCCTAGGCAAAATTTTGGCTGGTGTCCCCTAGCACCACCGCTAGTTCTGCATCTGGCCCAGCAACACTCAGGCAGTGGGGCCCACCGGGGGGTTACCCTGTGCCCTGTGGGCCAGTTCAACCCTGCGTAATGCACCACAGTAATGTCCATAATATACATAATTCCATACATGAATGCACCTTACACATATGCCCCACATTAGTAATGCCCATAATACACAAAATTCCACACACTAATGCACCTTACACATTTGCCCCACATTAGTAGCACTTGTAGCTTTTTTTTTTTTTTTTATAAAACTTACTTTTGCTTGCTGGTGTGCTTGCAGTCAGTGTGTGTACCAATGCAGCTCCCTAGATCCGTGACTGAGTACGGGGCACCCGTACAAGGGATGTTAGTGCACAGTGCCTTCCTTTGCAAGCCTCATCCTTTATTTTAGCTTGCTGGTTGGACACAGATGGCAGCAAAGTCCAGATATTGCCATACTTGCTGATTATGCAAAAGACCAGTATCATCAGTGGCGTAACTAGAAATTTTTCTCCCCCAAGCCAAAAAATCCTTCGGCGCCCCCCCCCCCCCCATACCCCCCGTAATTGGCACCAGCAAAGGTAGAAAAATGCGCGCGCCGCAGGCGCGCGCCGGCAAAAAGGGTGTGTGGCTTTGTCGAAATGGGCGTGGCTTTGCGTGGAGGGCGTGGCATTGCAGGAAAAGACTACCTTATACCCCAGTTTTGCAACCTGCACGCCCAGACGTTGGCCACCACAGGAAAGAAAAATAATCCTGATTCATGCCCCTTACATTATTTGTCATTTTTCCTCCTTATAGTAATGCCCAGTATACATTATTCCACATACTGCAATGGCCCTTAGACATTATTCCACACACAATAATGCACATGACACAATATGCACACACTGTAATGCCCCAGACACATTATGCCACACACCGTAATGCCTGTGACACATTATGACAGGAATCGCAATGCCCGTTATACATTATGCTACACACTGCAATGTCCCTGCAATGTCTGTGACACAGTATGACACACACCACAATGATCCTGAGACATTATACCACATACCACAATGCCCGTGATATAGTATACAACACACCGTAATGCCTGATACATTATGACACACACCGTAATGCCCATTACACATTAAGTTCTACAGTAAGGCTTCTAATTACTTTTAAATTACCTGCTCGTTGCCAGGGGTTTCATGCTCTTGGTTCCATGCACGGTGCCAGGGGTTTTCATGCTCAGGGTGTCATGCTCGTTGCCAGGGGTTTCATGCACTGGGTGTCATGCTCGTTGCTAGGGGGTAGTGCTTGTTGCTAGGGCCATGCCCCCAGTGCCACATATGCCCCCAGTGCCAGATATTCCCCCACAGTGCCAGGTATATGCCCCCTAGTGCAAGATATTCCCCCACAGTGCCAGCTACATGCCCCCAGTGCCACATATACACCCCCCCAGTGCCACATATGCCCCCTCAGTGCCTGCTCCCCCCAGTGCCAAATATTCACCCACAGTGCCACATATGCCCCCTCAGGGCCTGCTTCCCCCAGTGCCAAATATTCCCCCACAATGCCAGGTATATGCCCCCAGTGCCAGATATTCCCCCACAGTGCCAGGTATATGCCTCCAGTGCCAGATCTTCCCCCCACAGTGCCAGGTATATGCCCCCAGTGCCAGATCTGCCCCCACAGTGCCAGGTATATGCCCCAAGTGCCAGATCTGCCCCCACAGTGCCAGGTATATGCCCCCAGTGCCAGATCTGCCCCCACAGTGCCAGGTATATGCCTCCAGTGCCAGATCTTCCCCCCACAGTGCCAGGTATATGCCCCCAGTGCCAGATCTGCCCCCACAGTGCCAGGTATATGCCCCCAGTGCCAGATCTGCCCCCACAGTGCCAGGTATATGCCCCCAGTGCCAGATCTGCCCCCACAGTGCCAGGTATATGCCCCCAGTGCCAGATCTTTCCCCCACAGTGCCAGGTATATGCCCCCAGTGCCAGATCTGCCCCCACAGTGCCAGGTATATGCCCCCAGTGCCAGATCTGCCCCCACAGTGCCAGGTATATGCTCCCAGTGCCAGATCTGCCCCCACAGTGCCAGGTATATGCCCCCAGTGCCAGATCTGCCCCCACAGTGCCAGGTATATGCCCCCAGTGCCAGATCTTCCCCCCACAGTGCCAGGTATATGCCCCCAGTGCCAGATCTGCCCCCACAGTGCCAGGTATATGCCCCCAGTGCCAGATCTTCCCCCCACAGTGCCAGGTATATGCCCCCAGTGCCAGATCTGCCCCCCACAGTGCCAGGTATATGCCCCCAGTGCCAGATCTTCCCCCCCCCACAGTGCCAGGTATATGCCCCCAGTGCCAGATCTGCCCCCCACAGTGCCAGGTATATGCCCCCAGTGCCAGATCTGCCCCCCACAGTGCCAGGTATATGCCCCCAGTGCCAGATCTTCCCCCCCACAGTGCCAGGTATATGCCCCCAGTGCCAGATCTGCCCCCCACAGTGCCAGGTATATGCCCCAAGTGCCTGCTCCCCCCCCCCATGTGTTGGAGGGACACGGAGCGCATCGCGCGTCTCTCCTGCGTCCCTCCTGGCTCTCCCCCCGGCTGGTCTAATAAAGGAAGTGCCGGTTCGTGAGCCAATCAGAGCTCACGAACGGCACTTCCTTAGACCGGCCGGGGGAGAGCCAGGGAGGGACACAGGAGAGATGCGCGATGTGCGTTCCGTGTCCCTCCAACACAGCAGGGAGGGAGAGGAGACCGCAGATTGACATGCGGACGCTCGTCCGCATGTCAATCTGTTCTAAGTCAGTGGCGCCCCCGCAGCCCCTCGCCCCCAAGCCACCGCGAGGACTGCGGGGGCAGTAGTTACGCCACTGAGTATCATACATGTAGCAACTGTCCATTCTCTTCACTGTTCATTGTGTTTGCTGGTGTCTGTTACTCCCGGCAACTGCATGCCCTTTATTTTATACTGCAGGAGCAATATGCTCTGCTCTCCACTCTGATGTGTCTGAAAGTCATGCTGCACTGACGTTTCATATAGAAATAGTGCAACGAAACAAACTGACCCCGAAACAGTGCTGGATGGCAAGGGAATTTTACGACATGGGCTGACTGAGAAATAAAGTATTGGGAGAACACTACCCATGTTATATCCCTGCAGATACCTGGGGTTTGCACAGGGATAAGGGACACAGGATAGTAGTGTCCCCCTCCCCCATATGCACAAGCAGTATAAGTGATGTCAGATTTATTTGAAGCAGTCTCCCAAAATACACATGTGGTATCATAAGGAGCCATCCAGTAATAACCTTATATAAATCAGTGAAAATGTCACAGGTCCAGGAATTTCAGTTATCAAACTTCTACTGTCTGAGGTGTCACAAGTCAGGGGCATTCAACCATGTTGGAGGGAGTTCAAGGGGCTGTCTGCATTCTATTTGACAAATGTAAACAGCAGTGTATACAAGTACTGATTGAATACATTTAGAAAGTAACAGATAGTTTGCAGACTGTCCCTCTCAGCATGAGATACTGCAGGCAGGGCCGAATTAAGCCTTCAGGGGCCTGGGGTACTTTAGATAGGGGGGCCCTCTTATCAAAACTAACCCCCTGGTTATGTCCATTGTGTGTATGCCTGCTCCTCCCGCTACAGCAATTTGCTGTACCCACATCCAGAGCCAGATTTAGACCATCAGTGTAGGTCCCCCTCCCTCAACTGCATGTAATTTCACACACACACACACACACACACACACACACACACACACACACACACACACACACACACACACACACACTGCCCCCATAGCTGCACACACACTGCCTTACTGACATGGATACCTCTTACTGACAGATACCACTTACTGACATGTCACAGACACAGCTTACTGATACAAACACTGACACACACAGACACACACACACACACACACACACACAATGACACAGATACCGCTTACTGACACAAACACCCTTACTGACAGACACCCCTTACTGACAGACACCCTTACTGACACAGACAAACACTTACACCTTACTTACACACCACTTATTGGCATATGCATACTGAGAGCCACCCCTTGGTGATACAGATACAAGTTACTGATACAAACATTTACTGACACCCCTTACTGACACAAACACTTACTGAAATACACACGTATTGACACAGATTCCACTTACTGACAGATATCCCTTACTGACACTTTTTACTGGCACATTATCATACATATTTACAGACACACCTTACTGACACAGAGAAAACTTACTAACACAAATACCCCTTATTGACACACACAACACACTTATTCACAGATACGACTGACTGACTGACAGTCTGACACAGACACCACTTATTGACTGATACCTCTTACTGACACACAAACCTACTGACATGCACACACTAACACAAACACACTTACTGACACAAATACACACACTGACACAAACACACTTACTAACATACACACTTCATGGCATACATTTACACAGAAGATGACATAGCCTTCATGATATAACCCCCCCCCCCCCCCCCAGCCCACTGCTGCACAGTGCACACTGAAACACATGCTACTGGTATCACTGTGTGGGATTGGCACTCGCCTTTTCAAAGTCCAGATTTCTTTACTTGTTTGACCTCTGCCACTTTTAATCAGCTGCAGTCAGAGGTCTGTTCATTCTCTGCTTCAATCCGCTTGGTCCGTCTCTCTTCAGAGAGACGCTGGGAGGAGGTGTGGTCTGCTACTGGCTGCTACTGCTGTACACTGTACAGTAGCTGCGTAACCCTTCGTGCTGCTACTCAGCGACGCAGCATGACTTCAGTGTGCAAGACAGCAGGGGGCGGT
Organism: Pseudophryne corroboree; assembly: GCF_028390025.1. NCBI lineage: Eukaryota > Metazoa > Chordata > Amphibia > Anura > Myobatrachidae > Pseudophryne > Pseudophryne corroboree. The sequence goes on from NC_086445.1 coordinate 837,661,225, forward strand.
TGTGTCAGAGGCAGAACAGCTCTAGCCGGGGGGCCCCCTAAGATTAGAGGGCCTGGGGTACTGACCCCCTGTGACCCCCCCTTAATCCGGCTCTGACTGCAGGGACATGCTTGGATGCCCCTAGACATGCTTGGATGCCCTATAGCTAAGGCCAGCTCTGCCCGCCATCAAGGGGGTACTGCGGGCACATCTGTCCCAGGCCGCTTATGTCACCATCCACCCGCCGCCACCTGTCTTCGTCAGTCTGCTGCCGATGTCCGTTCTCAGCGCTCTATTGAAAATGTCCCTGTTTGCACCTGCCTGCTTCAAGTTCAAACTATTGAAAATGTCCCAATCAAAATGGCCTCCGCCTCAGAGGAGACAGTTATTAATGATACTAGAAGAGGCTCTAGTATCCATAATAACTGTCTCCTCTGATCTGGCAGCCATTATGGGAGGGACATTTTCAATAGTTTGAACTTGAAGCAGGCAGGCGCAAACAGTCTGCTGACAACAAGCAGAACCACTGACAACAAGCAGAACCCTTGACATCATGCAGAAACCCTGACAACGAGCAGGTATTGGCATTCAGTATGAAATCCCAACTGTCGGGATCCAGGCTGTCAAAATACCAACGGCGGAATCCCGACCTTCGGCGCAGTGTCTTCCATCACAAACTTGCTGCGCTCGCCATGCTTCGGGCTCTGTGGTGAGCTTAGCTCGCCATACTACTATATTCCCCATTGGGTGGTGGCATGGACTACCACATGAGTTGGAATACCGGGTGCCAGTCAGGATTTTGACCGCCAGCATTTTACCTGCTGTCGGGATTCCGGCTTAGGTATTTCAACCGCTGTGATCCCGTCATTTGGGAAATAAACTGCGTTGTGTCAGCAGCATTACTCTGTGCTTCATAATATGAATATGGTGATAGGGGCATAACTGTGGGGGCATAATATAGGGTCATGGGCATTACTGTGGGGACTTAAAATGGTGCAAGGACCATAATATGGTGTTGCTCCATATTTTTTTTAAATATATATTTTACCTTAATTTTTTTTAATATGTATTCATTTGGATGTATTTTTAGTTATTTTTTTTAGGGGGGTGGGGGGCTGACAAATTTTTCAGTCCTGGGCCACACAATTTCTGATGGCAGCCCTGCATGCATCAGTGGAAAGGAAGTATCTCGCTCTCGTAAAAACGATGGGGTCTTTTTACTAAGCCATGGATGGAGATAAAGTGGACGGAGATAAAGTACCAACCAATCAGCTCCTAACTGTAATTTTTCAAACACAGCCTGTGGCATGGCAGTTAGGAGCCGATTGACTAGTACTTTATCTCCATCTAAGGCTTAGTTAATAGACCTCTCAGAACTAGTAGTCCATAGGCTTCTATGGGCTAACACCATCTGAAGATTGCACCAGCAGGTCGGTAAATTTGACTGTTTAGAAGCCCCCATAGAAAGCTTTTTGCCTGCATTAGCAATCTGAAGATATTGGAGATATTTTCTTGTTACATCTAGGAGATAATTAACTGTTGTGAGGATCATTCCAATATGGGTGTTTTCAGGGAATTTACTCCATAATAAATTTGGTAAATCTATCCCTAGACCCCTTTGACTTAGCCCCCATTAATCCTGGGTGCCATGAACAGTCCAAGTGCTATTTAGTAGATGGCTGTTGACCTAGGGAATTTTTCAGCTGTTCCTTTAAGAGATAATTTCAGACTTTTAAAGAAGAATTTCCAAGAGATTGTGAACGCAACACCTATGCATCCAACCATATAAACCAAATATATATTTATATACAGTATGTTATTATAGACCGTCTCCCGATGACAGTCCATGGTAAGATACCCCAATCAAAAATGGTTTCATTATCGCTGTGATATTAGGCGATAAAGAATGTTAATAGTGCCATAAATTTGCTTTAACCACTCATTTAGCACCATATTTATTTATATTTAATGTAACTGAACAATATTGTTACTTGCTGTTTGTGACTTATAATTAATTGGAAAGAGGGGTAGGCTGCGCTAAATTTCTACATATAACAACAATAACATCTGATAATAAAGATTTTAATGTTAAAAGTAAATTCACTTCAGTATAAAAATATGGACCATTAATGGTATGTTCCAATGAGCATTAAAAGATATACATAATGTAATAAGTAAACCAGGGTTACCCAATGAGTCAGGAATGGAAACAGTGTTGAAATAAGGAAGTCCGTTCCAGATTTGTTCCCCAATGATGAATGAGTCCAGCAATTTGTAGATTAAAGGAGGTGTGTATATAGCCAGTTGTAAGGCTTTCTGCTAGAGGGTATGGTGCTCCAAGATGGCAAATGGTGAGCTCCTCATGCAGTGCGGTGGGCAGAATTCAACAGTTCAGCCAAAAATACAAACACCCTCCAGTTGGAGTCGTATGCTGGACGTTTGTAGGGGATGGTCCGGACTTTCAAATGCAGTTTCCTGGCAAGGGTCCCAACAGCCTTATAATTAATTGCCTGTTAATAGCTTGGAGGTTTACAAAGACTTAATCAAAAAAAATTGAAGGCATGTTTATTCAAATTATTATATGAGAACATACGTAATAAAACCTAATAAAATGTGTGATATTTCCCTTTGGTCTACAGCTTGAAGGCTTCGAATGCCATACATGTACCAATTTACAGTTTTTTTCTTTTCATTTGAAGATAAGGAATGACAAACAATATAAGGAACTCTTTACTACTGTGAAAAGATGGTCACTCATTAAAACATGATACTGAAAAGAAAATCATTATCTACTGTAGCTGTTTTGTACAGATGAAAGACCAGAACGTATATCGGAGTTCAAAATATCAAAATCAATTTTTATTCCTCTGTGAATTATAGCTATACTAAAAATCTTCACCATCTACTCTATTTCTATTTATTCCTTAACGTGTAGTATTCACAATTTCATTTTACTTTTAGTTTAGTTTCCAGTTTATAATCCTACCCTGTTTTATGGGTTATAAAACAAAACTAAGTCCCCAAAAATGTAAACCTTCACAAATAAACTATGAAGGTCAAATAATTTTCTTAGTTTTACCCTGATATTACACTTCAGCGCTGCTAAAAGGTAATATATAACCTCCCTACTCCAGAGAGCCGAAAGCTCCTCTCACTTCTTTAGGACAGTGGGCCTGATTTGGATTTGTATGCAAACCCGATGGTTTATGTACTGAACAAATCCAATGGTTTGGGATCTTGGCCAGGGATGTCTTTTCATATGGGCACAATGGGCAGTTGCCAAAGGGCCCCAGGAGTATGCCCTAGGCTGATAGCTAAGGGTCCCATTTTTCCAGGGGTACCAGATTTTTGAAAATTGGCCATGGGGAACCGGTGATAAACAACTCAACTTCAAAGCAGTGGTCCCCATCTGAGCCTGTTAATTGTGCTTCCCAGCCAGTTATCTTGGGTTCTGTCAGACTTTAAAAAAAAAGCTGGGGCTCTACACTTTCGGTGGACACTGGCAACTTGTCTGTACTATGCTCAGAACCATAGATATCAACCTTTCAGCAGCTGGTCCCTGCTCCAGCTCCACATGCTCTGGCTCCTGAACTCTAATCCCCAAGTTCCCAGTACCTCCTGAAAGGTGAGACTCTTTAGTTTTTTATCTCATTGAAAGCTGCAGTCAAAGAAGCTGCCCTCCCACCAGAAAATAATGAATATTAAGCTCACTACACTATCCACCCCTCCCCTGCATATTAAACACCTCCTACCACTCTGGAAGTCATGTACCATGGCCCCTTCATTCAGCACAATGCCCCCCTCTACAATTTAGTGTTCTCCCTCCCATCCCATCTCCCACCATCTGTGCAGTAGAGGAGTAATTAACAGAAATTACTGCTCCAGGTCGTACATGCTGAGCAGAAGATAGAACAACCCCTATTGCCCGTGGGACATCAAAGATGCCACTGATAGCACCCCCTACCCCTATTGCTGGAGGATATGTAGGGGCCCTAGTGTATTGTTTTGCCCATGGGCCTACTCTGCTGTTAAGACGGCCCTGGTCTGGGCATGCACAGGACCTGTTCTTCACATGTGCAGAATGGGTCCTATGTGATCATTTACAGTCCGTCCCCCTTTAGCCACAGAATGATTGACATGTTGCAGGATTTGAAAGGCAGCGAACAGGATTGTTCTACAAAATGGAGGAGCAATCACCCGTTTTTTGTAGGCCTACTAAGCCAGAGGCCTATATAGTCAAATGTCTGATGGCTGATCTGAGTAAGCGTTGGCTTACATAGACTGCAGCCATCACGTCCGATGGTTACCACGATGATCAGATGCTGAATCTTCAGACATAGCATTTGGATTGCAGATGCTGGTAGGATGTGCCTATTTCCTACAAACGCCTCCTGCAGCATAAGAATATTTGTTACCATGTACAGGGCTATAACTAGGAGTGGGTGAGTGGTGCTGCTGCCCAGGACACATGGCCTAGGAGACGGCACCGGTGATGCTCCGTGGAACATGTATTTGGCATGCATGGTGGCTGCAACAGTACTCTGCAGTCTAGAAAGTTCCTGTCTGAAGTGTCCTTAGATCTGGTCCTCAGATTCTCCTTGGTTCCTACTCTCTCATTGTGATGTTATGACATCACATGTTTGAGAGGGGAAGTACAGTCACATAGTTCATTTGTGTACTGCTACTGAGTCCACTCTATTTTATGAACATCATGAGTGAGTAGATGTCTACTCTTGAAAGCAATCTGCAGGGTTTTCATCACGGGCCATGTGAACTACATCAACGGACCATGTTGCCACATGTTCACAAATAAAGTGATGTCTTATTTTGATATGTCTAGACCTCCTGTGGTGATTGGTACTGCATGACAGGTCAATAGCACCTCTGTTATCAAACTCAATGTTGATGGTATCTTGTGTGTTCATGGTACTTAATTCACTCAAAGTTTCTTAAAGATGTAAGGTCTCTTTGACAGATTCCATCAATGCCATGTACTCTGCTTCTGAAGTAGGCAGGGCCTTGGTGGGTTGCTGCCTACTCACCTTCCAGCAGGAACAGGTATCCTGTGTAGGAGTGGGGGCCATCCTCATCCACCCTCCCACCCCCAGTCGGCAATACAGAATGACTAAAGTGTAGGATTTTCAGTCTTAACAAATTTCAATTCTATGAAAGCTGTCCCTTTTAGATATCTTAGTATCCTCTTAACAGCCATCCATTTGAAAATAACATTTTTGACTCAACCAGATTTCTTGTATTTGGATTGCACAATCTAATAATAATAATAATAATAATAATAATAATAATAATAATAATAATATATTTTTTATTTATATAGTGCTCTTTCTCCAATAGGGCTCAAGGCACTTAACAGACTTAACATAATTGATTACAGAAACAATGAAGAACAGAAAATAAATGTAACAGGAACTCTGATTTCTTTCAGATGATTGTGGACTGATATTCTTCATAATGCTTTTTTAGTTTAATCTTATCCTCTTCCAGGTTAGACTTCCTCCATTGTCTTTCAAGTCTGCTGTATGCCCCCTTTTCTTGCTCATTTACACTGTTGTCCAACCAAGGAGCTTGACGGTGTGGTTTGCGTGGTCAGCAGGGACGTGCAGTGAAGTAAATGGTTCAGGAGGGGGATGTAGTTACATTACCTGCAGTCGGAATCCCATCCGTCAGGCCAAGCCTCAGGAGGCACTGGCTATTATCAGAGCCAGATTTACACAAAATATATGAACCAAAAGGTTCACGTGGGCATTATACACTGGTGCAGCAGTTTATACTGTTGGAAATTTGGTGAGTTTTGATTAGAGATGTGCGGAAAAGATAGGCAGGGGAGGCACTGCCTCACCTGTCATAGACTTTTTACTTCAGAGCTTTGACTATAAAAATGATTAGAATAATATAAAAAAGATATTTCTAATATATTCTTTGTATTTTTCAAATACTTTATAAAGCAAAACTCTGTCCTATATGTTAGTATGACAGGAGAGACTCTGCCTCACCTGCCTCACCCCACTGCATGTCACTGGTGGCCGTATATACACAGGGGCTATAATATCCATTGCAGCTGTCACATCCCTATTAATATTGGAAAAAGAACACACAGAGAGCGCAAACAGACTAAATGAATTAAAATATTTAATAATAAAACCAGGACTCAAAGGTCCAATGATTATTAATAAGTAAATATACACACATGTGAACCACAGATTAAATCACATACATATAAAAACAGGACACTCCTTACTAGTTCCACGGTACTATCCTAAGAAGCTAGGCACATATAGGATTATATGCTCAAGTGAATATTTCTTTATCATTTAGCAATGCATTGCAATAAATCCCATAGTTGGAAATCATTAAATATAGCTGCTTTTTTAGAACTAATGTTGCTCAAAGTTCCTTAGGGAATTCCAGATGACCATTAGGCACAAAAGTATGAACTTGTTCTTATATTCTTAGCTGTGCAGTTCATTTCCAAATTTAATTGGCAACAGTTAATCCGCTCAGTGGGGCAGAGACAATACTTAGCACTGCAGTGGCTCCGTCAACCGCTCTCCGTAAGTTGATATTGCGGTAATAGGAAATGCTTACCGCTTCCAAGTGAGTATAAGACCGGCGGTGCTGGGCGTCCCCGTGCGCTAGCTGGTTACGCTACTCACTCGTGGCGGGTGGATGTCGGCCACGGCCCCCGTTTGGCAAAGGAGGCCACTTGCAGGTGGCTTGGAATCCAAGATCTCAGTGCGGTGCGATGCAGTGCAGTATCAGATGATATCCGTGGCAATTACAGGAGTCCCGAAGCCTGAACCATGACGCGTTTCTCAACCAAAAGGCACTGGTTGTTTCTTCACAGGCACCTGATATCACAGAGAGATCTAGACTTGCTGCAAAAGCCTGGGCAGTCAATAATATAAAATTATAAAATTATACATACAGTAGCAGCTGATGGGCAACTTCTCCACTGGCTCACTTTTTCATACTTTTCACTGCTTCATGAATAGACCCCTTAGAATGACAGTTGCTATTTTCAAACTATGGTGTATTAGCCTATGTGCAATACCTATGAGCCGCAGTCAAATATTAATGTGCAAATACTATTTGCTACAGAGTACAACAAGGAGTTACATTTATTTCCAGATAGTCTGAGACCCATTATCACGGTAATTGTTATGTGTACTGGACCTGGAATTTGTGTCAGCAACTGCCAACTTTTCTAAAACTTGCAGGTGCAGGAACCCTTGTTTTATCCTTTAGCCAAGAGAGCACAGGTATACAAGAGAGACTGAGATAGTCTGGACAAATACTAAATGAGCAGTAGGTGCATATATGGAGAACATTTACAACTTGTAGCCCAAAGGGAAAATCTGCCACTGGTCAGGATGCACAAAGGCACTAGTGCAGAAGGTCAATGCAGAAAAAGAGTCAACCTTATATATACTAGGGAAATGAATAACATTTCCTTTTTTGAAGAAACTGCAATCATAACTAGTAATTTCCTATTGCCCAAAGTAACTGTGTAATCATAACTGGTGTATATATATTCCAGAACACCTAGTTGAAAGTTATACTGGAAATGCATTGTAATATATTAACATTATAGTATTGTTCATCTTTACAAAATTATTGTAAAATGGGACAAAATCTCAAATTATTTAGCAATTCTTTAAACAGAGCATGAAATTTATCACAATTAGTCTTCAGTGCCGTGCAGATTGTAAACCTCAGTTTTGCAGTAAGGTAAGCTTTTATATTTTAGAGTTTATTTCCTTGTATGAACTTGACGACATCTGTTTGTCCCTATATATTTTTTATTTTAATGCTACATTGTCATCAAAATATACCAAAGCTCTTTTTTTAATTGCATTCATTTAGGACATTGAGCACATTTGGACCAGTGGTGAAACCTGTGGGGGCAACAGAAGCATAGGCCTCCAGGCACCCAGTCAGGGGCACACAAGGAGCATAGATGAATCAATCTATAACTTATGCCCTGCTGATCACTACATCAGCAATTGAGATGCATACGCTTCTTCATAGGCAGCATATGCAGATATTTTCCAACAAGATATTATCATCGGTATGTAATTACCCCTCCTTATAGTAGGTGTAAAAGTTACTAAAACTAACAGATACATTTGAAAATATTTGCAGGTCAACAGGGCCATTTACGTGAAGTCCTGGCAGAATCTTTACTTTAAGAGGGGGTATGCAATTTGTTCCGATCATTTTGGAGCTCATGAATTCACTCCACTGAGTATTCAATTAGGTCCATTTTCGTCCATTTTGAAGGCAGTGCCTTTTCACCTTTTTTTGAAAAGGAATTGGTGAAAAATACCTAAAAATTGGCAAAAATGGCCCGCATTTTCTACGGAAAAAAAACATGTGGATTTGCCAATCCACGTGTTTTCCGCACCTGATGCATTTTTCACTTAGGTGAAAATCCGGCCCTGCTATTGCATAGGGTGAATCCCCATTCGCCCTAAATATAGCGAAAAGCTCAGTTTTTTTGCCTATGCGGAAAAAAACGGATCTAATTGCATACCACCCTAAATCTTTAAATGATCCTCTAAATAAATCTATTCTTATGCCACAACTAATTCAGAATTGGTATTTTTAACAGGCTGTGACAAATTCCAGTTTCCTGAAACTTTGATTTTCTTTTTTTCTTTTTTTTAGAGACACAAGAAACGGTGACAATCGGGTAAAAAAAATGGGTGCAAATTTTATGTAAGTATTGCATGATTTATTTATTTCATAAAAACAGGTCTATATTACGGTATATTATAGATTGTTTAAATTATTTGCTTGTATGTTCTAGTTTATATGTTATTACAGCACAATTATTTTCTGTATGAAAGGTAATTCTGACCCTTAGGCTTGCCGCAGGATGTTCATAAATCATGTTCCCCAGATTACTGCACCTTTGGAGCTCATTAAAAAGCCAGCTTTTGCACAGTTACATGTACCTTCTTTCCAATATCGTCTGTTGGAAAAAAAACTTGCCAAACACTTGCGGAAGCAAAAGCAGTAAATAACAAGATTCCTGGCTTGCAGCTATCATTTTTTCTGTAGTTTAATGGCATTTATTTTCATTTTTAGGCCATACTGAATTATTTATTTTTTAAAGTAAAAATAGCAACCAAGATACAGGTCGTGTAAGCCATTGATCCAAACTGGTAAAACAATTGCAATGTATTTATTTATTTATTTATTAACAGTTATTTACAGGGACAGGCTGGGGTTGGCATTTCAGGGTGGCAACCACAAGCGCACAACAAGGGGGCGTGGCCACTGCTCACTGGGGCATGCCACGAGTCAGGAGTGTTTGGCCTCATGGCACACCCCTTCTATCTATGAGCCAGCCACCAACAGGTGGGCAAATAGAGAGCTGGAAGGCTGCACTGTAATTGCCTGTCTGGCCCTGTTTATTTATATTGCACACATATATTGCAGTGCCTGCCAGAGTGGAGCTTCCAGTCTATGGACATGATTCAGAGATGGACGCAGTAGCACAGTAGTAGACGCAGCTACTATGCTAAAATATGCTAATGCCACAAGAGGCCTCTGGTGTAAATAGATGCATGCTTGTGTGATCTGTTACTTGATTCAAAGACGCAGCATTGGATCACTCGCGTGAATATCAGTGAGCTGTGTAACCTTCAGGTTACTCAGGATGGCCAGGCTGTTTAAGCTTCTGGGTCCAGTAAATCTGCTCTGGAAGATGCAGACAATGGCCTGCCCCCTCCACACCCACAAGCGGCCACAGTCTATCAATTAGGCTGCGACTTAGAGGGCACTGTGTGTGATGACACAGAAACTGTTCTACACATGTGCAGTCCTCCCATCATTGTAGTTGTACACTAACCATCGGGTTTGCATACAGTCATGGATCAGGCCCTATATTCCCTATCACACAGATAAACTACTGTTTATTTTTGAAAAAGGGAGGTGCACTGACCGCACAGGTCTTGATACGGTATAGGCATGTTGTAGTCAGGTAAAGTGCCACTAAATATCAGAAGATCCTAGAGTGTATAATACTTACTCATGGGCTATGTGGTGGTGCTCCCTGAGAGTGATACAATGCGTACAGGGGGAAGAAGCCGTGTGAGCACGGCAAAAGACTCTCTTGAGTGGGAGCACTCTTATTGACCTGAGTTTGCATGTATGGGTATAGTAGACGTCAAAGATTCTTGAAAATAAAACTTAACTTTTATTGAGTTAATGATATATAAAAAAACTGGAGTAGAGAAACTCACAGAGTTGTGGTTAAAAGACAAAATATAGATACACAGATAACAGACAAAAAAAACACGTAAGTAAAAATGGCACCCAGGCTCTAAATACTGAAATGTACTGTAGCCAGAGGAGAAAATCTCTTGTTCATGAAAAGACATATGGTACTATTATGGCATCTATATGAAAGAAGGCAGACAAGGCTTCAACTGTGTTTTGGGGATTTTGCTGCCCCGTATTTGCAAAAGCATTGAGTACGATGCGGTGAGAGATCCTTAATCACACCAGCCAATGGAAAGGCACAGAGAAAGTCAGGTTATAGGTGTGTGAATTAGTTTCTACTTTCAGTTCATGGCAATGTGCCAGTGCAGCTGATGAGAGAACTACTGACACACCAATTACCCTAACTGAGAAAATACAAAAGATGGAGATAATATAGCTAACGTTGTTGTTCAGCCACAATGGGTAGTAATAATAAACCTATAAAAAAAGGGAAAGTGTAAGGCGCCCTTTAATCAGCCACCTGTTAGTAAGTTTATTATGCTGCTCTCAAAAAGGACATTAGCAAACCCTAATATACATACAAAAAAAAAGGAGGGGGATAGAGAGCGCAAAAACAAACTTGAAGTAATGTTAAATATTGTATTTATTGATATTAATCTATTAAAACCATTCATATGTTAAAACCTTATCATAAAAATGGAGACATCAGCAGCCATAAACATGTATCAATTGTTAAAAACTGCTATAAACCACTAGTCAAACTGCACGGATGCAAATGCAGGTACTGTTTCTCAGGTAATTACTTTTCTTAAGTCATCTGTCAGTTGATATATGCTGGCCAGCAATAAATACCTCCCATAAACGGGAGATTTGAGATGATGGCTTTACAGTACCTTTAAAGATGCTGCTTAGGTATCTGAAATCGGCTCCGTGAATATTCACTGTAGCTACTAAACATTAACAGCACCGGTGTCCCTTGTAACATATGTTTCCGTGTAGGGAGGCAAAACAGACAGCCGAGATGGACTTTAATGCAAAAGGTGAGAGACTGCGTCCATCTCCGTTGTTATCATGTGCGGCCATGGTACCCGTTTGACAGGGGAGCCACTGCAGGTGGCTCAGAACAAGTGCAATAGCCGCTTGGTGGTCAAACAATCTGTCCGTGATGCCGTGATCCACGTAAATGGAGGAGCCGGTCAGGCAGCTCTGGACACTGAGCAGGGTCCGTTCAGCGTGATAATTATCCTTGAAGCTGCGGTCTCCGTTTGGCAAGAGAACCAATGCTGGCAGCTAGAGGATAAATAATAATATTACTATTACCGCTCAGTTATAGCTGATGACACCAATTCTGAGTAAGAAGGGGATACGTCCCCTGTGTACTGACGCGTTTCTCGACCTCAAGAGCTAGGTCGTTTCTTCAGAGGAATAATAGAATGGTTTCCTGTCCAGTTTCACCATTTTATAAGGACTGGAAATCAATTATCTCAACAATTTACAACACCTGAGTTCACATTTGTTGAAAATCAAGTAATCTAGTAGTGTGTAACAAAGAGAACAAAACCATTTAATTTAACTGACATTTCCATACTTAAAGCCTGTATCTCATATATCAACAGCAAATAATAAATGTTTTCTGAGCAGATAAAACAATCTACATACACAAGGGGTTTGAAATTCCAATAGATATAAAATAGATAATAAAAACATAAAAAAACCTTATCCTTATATAAAAACTCTTAATAACTCTTTGTGATGTAGTTTATTTTGATAGGACAGCAGTATTATATGACAAAGTATCTGTCCCGATCCGGATATCTGGACGCCATTACCTGCCTTTCAGATGTCTTCTGAGGCTCGCTCAGCGTTCCAAGGCCGGATCTCATCTGTGTCCACATGCTGCACATTCCTCCTGTCACGCTGAGATGCTGTCACAGCGGCGCCATGTTTAAATCCTGCATGGCGTCTCCCGTTCTCCGCGGCCTCCGCCGCCGCTCCTGTGTTATAGGTGCAGGTTGTCAGTGTGGTGTTCCATGCCTGCCGCGGCCTCCGTTGTCATCCACGAGTCTCAGCATGCATTTGTCAGTCTGGCGTCTCCTGTCCTCTGTGGCCGGCGCCGCCATTACAGTTATGTTTCCACATGGTTTTCCAAGCCAGTTTTCCCTCCAAGTTCTAACATGGGCGCAGCCATGTTGGATCTAATCACATGTCTCAGTTCCTCCAATCCACTGCCTCTGGAAATCTGCATAATTGCCCAGCCAATGCCTGCATTGCTGCAGGTATAAGTATCCTGTGCCTGGGCCAGGAAATCGTCAGTGCTTTGTTTGTCATACCTTGTTCCAGTCTCTCTCCTGTGGTTGTGTTTCCAGGTTCCAGCTCCTGTCTCCAGCATCCACCAAAGAGACCCGCACCTGCCTACCATCCTGCGGTGCAGCCTGACTCTGCAGTCCTCCGTGGCTGATCCAGCTTCCAGCTATTTCATCTGCTTCCAGCAGTATCCATTATCACCGGTAATCATCCTTCAATTCCTCTGTTTCCACGCTCCCTAGCATCTTACTATATTCACTCCGTGTTTCATCACCTGGCTGGTTCCACCCAGCATTCATTCAGTGACTTTATCATCTGGCTGATTCCATTCTGCATCCACTCCGTTTCTTACCACCTGGCTGGTTCCATAGAGCAATTACAACAGCTGATTCAAGTTACCAACTTCATCTGTTCCATCTACTGGCATGTTCCTTGGATATCTTCACTACTACAGCCAGGCCTGGTAAGGTTATTCCATCTAAGGACTGTAACAGCTGTTCTTACCTACCAGTGTCCTGTGTAACCATTTCATGGTCAGAGTGCTCCAGGAATCGTATTATTTATCATTGCCATTATTTACCTTGAATGCTGTTTGTTTACACGGAGTCTGTTAATAAACTTTTATTTTGACTTTTACCTGGTTGTCATGGTCACACCTTCGGGTTTCCTTTTAACACTTACATGTCCAGGGGTCTGATTAAACCTCCCCGGTTTAAGTTCCTCTCAGCCCCTACAACTGAGGCTTCCTCCTGTCAGCTAAAACCCTCAGTTGTGACAGTATCTAAAAAGATTAAACCATTAATAACATTGTAACATAAGACTATACATGAGAACCATTACTCAAGTGAATCATTATATAGATACGTTGCTAATGGCAACCACTTGGTTACAAAGTATTCATTTAATTATATTTATCACTGGTTTAGATATATTAAATTATAAATGAATATATATTTGGTACTATTTCCAAACATCAATTAAACACAATTTGAACCAATAAAAACAAAAAAAGTACTTATACAAAAATTGTAATACTAGATAAATATAATAAAAATAAAATAACATTTAAAGTACTTGAAAAAATACATATAAAATACATATAAAAGGAAAACATCTCTTCCAATTGAACTGAGAGTTCCTAAATATGATTTTAAGCTAACTGCTTATTACCCAATGATGTAGGATTGGTGATGAATCCTAGGCTTATGGCTGATATCCCGTGGGAGAGATATATTTAAACTCATCCCACGGGTATACAACCGGCCATAGATTCATTTACAATCCCTTAATAGCTAGCTCATCCAGCAACATGCCGGATGGGCAAGTAAATAAAGACAGATAATATCTAGGGTTCTGTAGACAGAGGGGGAACAGACCTGCCTAGACCGAAAATATCGGATATCTTAACATAACCGAAAGAATACCTTATGATCCTGTTTAATTCTAGATGGTATTGAGTTCTATAGTATCATTGAGACCATAAAGACTCAATGTATGTAATTGAAAAATCCAGAAGGCCTCACGTCTGCATAGCCTTCTGTATCTATCTCCCCCTCTTACAGTTGGTTTCACTTGTTCAAATGCTCTTACTGTAAGGCTGCCCAGATTCCCTTTCTGACACCTGGAAACGTGATCTGATAAACTGTGTGTTTTAAGATTTTTCATGATGTTCCTTCTATGTTCCATAAATCTCACGTTCAGGGAACGAATTGTCCGACCTACATATTGTAGGCCACATTTGCATTGGATAACATAAACAACAAAAGTTGTCCTACAATTCAAGAAACTAGCAATTTTAAATTCTTCACCTCTGCTAAAAGACCTAACGATGGTACATTTGTTATCAGCAAAAAGACATGTATTATATAGAGTAATAAAAGTGACAGATCTATCACCAATTGATGCATCTGATCTAGGTTTCATTTTATCTTTCTTACCATAAAACAAAGAAGTCCTAGATTGACATTGGGTCTCTCTAAGCGCCTTATCTAAGACAGATATTGGATACCCTTGTCTTACAAAGGAAGCATACATGGTCTCTGCCTGGCTCTTAAAAATGTCATCAGTAGAACAATTCCGACAAAACTGTAAGAATTGTCCTTTCGGTATATTTATTTTCCATGGTTTAAAGTGACTACTTGCAAAATGTAAATAATTATTAAATCTACTTCTTTGATGTACATGGATGTTATAATCTTACTGTCAACAGTGGTGACAGTGATATCTAGGAAATGAATAGTATTTTTACTCAGATTTCCTGTGAATTTCAAACCTACTGCATTGTGATTCAAATGATAAGTGAATTGTGAAATAGATAAATCATCCTCATCCCAAATAATAAACAAATCATCAATGTATCTCCCATAGAGGACCAGATTCACCCCAAAATCACCACCCCAAATCTGCCGCTCTTCATACCACCCCAAAAATAGGTTGGTGAAACTCGGGGCGAACCTGATCCCCATAATAATAGACAACCTTAGTAGTAAGAGGCTATATGATACTTTGGTCCACAAAGCATCGAAAGTATCCCCACACATACAGACGGAGCCTCCATTATTCAGGCTCCATCTGTGACTAGGCGTGCCCGGGCAGGTGCATGCCCAGATAAAGACGCTAACAATGGGAAGCGCTCATGCACTCCCGGCGTGACTAGGCAGATGGATTGCCTATTAAGGCTGGAAGTGCACACCTGGGACTAGGAAGGGTGAAATGATGGAGGCGCCATCTGTAAAAAAACATTCCATCAGTGATACAAAGATGTGACCATCATAATTTGTATCACTCATAATATGTATCGCTCAGAACCTACCAGTAGTAGGTTTTTAGAGGGTAAAGAAAACTGAGGCACCCTAGGAAACACACGCAATTAAAAACACTGGGTGATGGGGGGTGTGGCCTGACTGGAGAGGGAGCAAAACGCAAAGAGAAAGAGCTCCTGCTTGAAACAGCACTTTACGCTGCCCTTGCCAGTTGTTCTGACTCCCTGTGACCCCTCTTTGCCTCTCCGTGTGCCTGGGTACTCTGGTGTGAGGTTGCAGAGTTGGGGGCCCTTTATTCTGGCCATCGCGGGTTGCGGCCTGCACCGGGACCTACAGCCACGGTCTCCATTTCTCCTGTCTGCCCGCCATGGAGCTCCGCTCACCACGAACCCCGCTGTTACTCACTGGGACCTGTGTACCCTGGGGCTCCACATATATTCCCCCGAGACTGCCAGTGATCAGTGGACGAGTTGTGGGGACCCGGCAGGAGAGTCCGGGAGAAGACGCGGTACCGCACTTACGGAGCTCTGCCTGCGGCTGTCTGCATGGCGGGTGTCTTGTGTCATAGGAAGATAATATAAGGTCAGTGGGCATCCGGCCCTTCTCTGCCCTCACCATAACTCCCTGCACACGTTCCTCTATATGTGCTCTCTAACTCTCTAACTGTGTACAACATTTAAATCTGTTCTCAGTGTATAACCTGTAGACCTCCATTTTGTGAACAACCATCTTCCTACCTGTTATGCTGGCAGTTCTCCTGGGGGTCTCCTCTCTCCTACCCACTCCTTTATTAGTGCCTTCCTCTTGATTGATACTGCATATCTACTGCTATATAGAGGCACTCCTGGACAATTGCTGATTTTAGGCACCTCTACCTAAACACCATTGCTTGGAACACTGCTCTCTCTATAATCCTTTTTACTACAGACTCCTACTCCAGTCCATTACCACAAAGTGAATTCTATCTCCTCTACCCGCCCCCCCCCATCACCCCATATATATGAGGTGGACTGTGTATGCTTTTGGTTACTTGCCATTTTCTATACAGTATGTCATAGTGTTTCCATGGTGATGCTGCTGGTCGGATTACCATGATCTTCAAGGCCCTCCAACATTATTATTGATTGTGATGCTCTCTCAATTATATTGTCCATTCCCCCACACTTACCGGAGGGGTTGTCTGTGGCAACGGATATACACAGTTGAATATTTAGGTCATCCAGGTGGATTACAAATGCACACAATATATGAGCCAAAGGGTACATGGGGGCAATATACACATGTGCAGCAGTATAAACTCCTGAAGGTTTTGTGAGTTTTGATTAGAGATGTGATTAGAGATGTGCTGAAAAGATAGGCAGGTGAGGCACTGCCTCACCTGCCATAGACTTTTTACTCTAGAGTTTTTAAAAATGTTTAGAATAATGCAAAGAAGATATTTCAAACATATTCTTTGTATTTTTCATATACTTTATATAGTAAAAACTGTAGCACAAACGTTAGTATGACAGGAAAGGCTCTGCCTCACCTGCCTCACCCCACCACACGTCACTGCTCCTTTCTGCTTGTTGATCCTGCATAATTACAAAACGTGAACCTTCACTAGCCACAGCTGTGATGTTACATTTCTCTTGCATCCCCTACTAATGGCATACCGTTACCTCCCTCATGGTCTCATGTACCTGTAAGTAATATTATTGACAAATTCTTAAACTCTTCTGCACCGAAACCTCAACGCTGTAAGAGTGGGAATAAACTAGGAGAGCCGTGCCCGGTATCTGCGTTGTCGTTACCTGCTTCAGATTGCTTGGCTAGAGCGGCAGACCTCCAAGTTGACATGCTACCGAAAGCACCTCCCACTCCCCCTTCCTAAGCGGAAATAGTGAAAGCAATTAAAGAAACGGTGGAGCCTCTCCTACAAATTCTGGCGAACAAATTTATGTTTGTGTCTGACCTGAAATCGGAACTCGGATCCATGTCACGCCGGATATCAGTAAATGAAAATAGGATTGGATTGAATTTCAAGGAAATCGAAGATCTTAAAGAACAGGTCACCTCTCTTTTCTCTTCTCGTCAAAATAGGTTAAAGATTGACGACCTTGAGAATATTGGGGCGTAATAATCTGATAATAGTGGGCCTTAAGGAGTCGTTGAAAGGTCTCGAACTCCTTAAGTTCCTTCTTTCAGATTTGCCAGATTTATTGGGCATCCTGGAAGAATTATCTTCTCTTGAAATAGAGAGAGCTCATAGGTTGGGCCCACCACGCGATTCCAACCAATCCAGACCCCACCCAGTTATCTTTAAATGCCTGAACTTTCGACAAAAGGAACTGATTTGGGCTGCCGCCAGGAGTAAGGGACCTCTTCACTGGGATGGACAAAGACTGTTACTATTTCAGGATTATTCTGCAGAGGTTTCAAGGGCCAGAAGGGAATTGTCATCGATTTTCTTCCAACTGGTGAAGAATGGCACTAGATTTGCTCTTCTTTATCCTGCGCGGCTGCGCATCTTCACTCCACAAGTTCAGAAGGATTTTATGTCAGTGGACTCTGCTAAAGGCTTTGTCTGAAACTATGGAATAATCGAGGTTGATGTCCGCTTCCGCTTCAATCTATATGAATCATAATGATTGAACTCAGGTCATATGGTTTCGCTATTCTTTGTTGTAACTGTTTATACCCTCCCAATGGATTGAGATGCTTATAATTTTTCTGTAGTGAGGTTATTGATTGCAGATTTTTCCCCCACTCTCATAGGCATTGTTATTCCTTTCTAAAGGCCCATATAGACGGGCCGATGTGGGAGAGATGTGTGCTGAGCGAACCGCTCAGCACACATCTCTCCCGCCGCTCAGCACAGCGCAATGTGTGCTGAGCGTGCGGGGGGAGACGGGGGGGCCGCTCACTTCACCCAGCGGGTGAAGTGAGCGACCCGCTAGATTGGCCTGCATGCAGGCCAATCTAGCAGCAGCGATAGCGATGCGCGGGGTTGCGCATCGCTATCGCTGTAAGGGGTACACATGGAGCGATCAGGCTTAAATTCTAAGCAATCTAGTCAGATTGCTTAGAATATCGCTCCGTGAGTACCCCCCTTAAGTTTGCTGCTTCAGTATAGCCTGTTTACTGTCTATTATACATCACAGCTGCTAGATGTTAGTCGCTTATGTTTCTGTTTGTTGATAAAAAAAATTCATCTTTTATTCTTGTTGCTTAATCTTCTTCTTTTTTCTATTCTTCCTTCTTCTTTTTTCTAATTCAATATCTTTGTCGCATGGGTTGCTGAATCGTATTGTCCCTACCACATTTACTTGCTTATTTATTGTTTTTCAAATGTTGCTGAGATATATTGTTTGTAGTGCCCTGATGATGGATGACTACCATTCATAGGTTCATTACTGTTTTTGCAATTTCTTTTATAGATCGGATAAATGTCCTGACTTAATTTGTACTCTTGGAATGTTAGGGGTATTAAGTAACTCCCCTATCAAGTGAATACGCATTCTTACCTATCTAAATAAAATGAAGGCAGATGTTACGCTACTGCAAGAGACCCATTTGACCGCTAGTGAACATGCTAAACTTGGTATGCTTAGACATTGTCAGCATCCGGAGACTTACCTCCGGTTCTGGTCCCTGCGGCCTTCCTGTTAGCTGGCTGGCTTGGCTGCGGCGGATAGGAGCTGTGGCAGCGAGGTCCTCTGGTGCGACTGCTGGGCATCTGGAGGCCAGGGTCTGGGTCCTGGGGAGCAGGGCATGGCAGCCGGAGGTGTCTGTTTCCAAGTGTCCTCTTGCTGGAGTGCGGTGTCTGGGAGGCTGAGTCCAGAGATGGTGGCTGTGTGCTAGTTCAACATGTGTCCTCTGTGCAGAGAGCTGCCTTGTTGGAGACCAAGCTAAGCCAATGGGTATCCCAGTTCGCGTCCAGCCAATCTGGTGCAGTCTTCCCTTATAAAAGTGGGTTGATGCTTAGATATGGTGCCAGTGCTTCAAGTTACTTGCTGCTGTAAGGTGCTCAAGCTCTGCGCTCCCAGGTTAACCCCTGGTATCCTGGTTCTGTTGTGGCCACCCGGTGGTCAGTTCTGTTATTGCAGTCCTTTGCTCTCAGTCCACCTACCCTTGCTGGGTCCCCTATCTGGTAGAGGGTCTCTGTTTGCTGACTGTGCTCTCAGCAATTCGTTCTTCAGCATCGTTTACAAATCACAAGTCATCACCTCATTCAGTGTTCTTCAGCATAATTTACAAATCACAAGTCATCACCTCATTCAGTGTTCTTCAGCATCATTTACAAATCACAAGTCATCACCTCATTCAATGTTCTTCAGCATCGTTTACAAATCACAAGTCATCACCTCATTCAATGTTCTTCAGCATCGTTTACAAATCACAAGTCATCACCTCATTCAGTGTTCTTCAGCATCGTTTATAAATCACGTCATCTCTTCCTTCAGTGTTCTTCAGCATCATTTACAAATCACAAGTCATCTCTTCCTTCAGTGTACTTGAGCATTTTATACAAATCACAAGTCACTTCTTCATTCAGTATTCATCAGCATTGTTTACATGTCATGAACATTTCGTCCTTCAGAATTCACTCAGTTTTATCTCCTAGTTGTTTTGTATGATTGAGGTCTCAGTAAAACTGAATTAATCTTTATTCAGTGCATCGTTCTCGGTCATTGTCCTTATTGCCTACCCCTCTTCATCTTTGGGCCTAAGTCTTCAATCCATGAGTAAGAACTACATTCAGCCACCTCGTTTCCTTCCTTTGCCGAAAGCTGCTCCCTCAGTCAATTATCAGTCGTCAGATCCTCAACTCAAGCCGAGCATGACAGTAAGTACTGGCCCCATGGATCCAACGAGTGATCAGGCTTATGGGGGTGACGCAGCCTCAGACATCCTGTCATGTCTAAATAAGCAGGAAACTACGCAAACTCAAATCGTGCAGATCATGCAAAGTATGTCAACTCGTCTAGGCTCTCTCCATGCACTCATAACCGTGCCTCCACTGCCAGCTTCCATTCCTGCCACTCCAGTTCTAACAGCTCCTGTGCCAGTTCCACTTACATGGTTGCAATTACCTTCACCTAGTAAGTTTGATGGTACTCCCAAGCAATGCCATGGTTTCCTCAACCAATGTGAGATTCAGTTTGAGTTACAGTGTGTGAATTTCCAAACTGTCCGGATCAGGGTAGCTTATATTATTTCTCTGCTGACCGGTCAGGCATTAGAATAGTCATCTCCTGTGGGAGAGAGCGGATCCCATTCTTTCTAATTAATCTGAATTTATAGCAACTTTCCAAAGGATTTTCGACGAACCGGGCAGGACTTCTTAAGCTTCTTTGGAGATTCTGCATTTGCGGCAGGGAACTCGAACCGTCAGTCAATACGTTATCCAGTTTCATACCCTCTATCTTGGTTGGAATGAAGAAGCTCTCATAGCAGCTTTCTGGAATGGTCTTTCAGACAAGATTAAGGACGATTTAGCAACCCTAGACATTCCAGACAAGTTGGACAAACTAATCTCTCTGTGCAAAAAGTTGGTTCTGAGATATAGAGAGCGTTGCTTGGAGAGATCAAAGTCGGACCATCTGAGACCTCGGGTTGATCCTCTTCCTAGTCCATCTTCTCCATCCACAGAGGAACCCATGCAGGTTAACTGGTCTCATCTCACTGATAAAGAACGACAAACCTCTGTATGTATTGCGGAGCAGCTAATCACTTTGTCAAGTCCTGCAGTCATCTGCCGGGAAACTCCTGCTCCTAACTTATGCCAGAGAGGTTAAATTAGGAGTCTCCTCGGAATTACCTTTCAGGAAAGAATCCGTGCTTACCACTTGTCTAGAGCTCTCCTCTTTTCTTTTTGTTTCTGCACAACTCGACTCTGGAGCAGCTGACAGTTTTATCACTTGGGCACTAGTCAAATGAACCGGAATTCAGATGGTGAAGTTGGCTCATCCTGCTTCAGTCACTGCAGTTGATGGAAGTTACATCCCCATAGGAATCATTACTCACCGCACTGTTACTCTCAAATTAAAGATTGGAGCTCTTCATTCAGAAAACATCTCTTTCCTAGTAATTCCTAAAGCCTATCAAGCATTAATTCTCGGATTCCCTTGGCTACAACGACATAATCCCTGCTTCGTTTGGCAGACTATGGATGTGCTCGCTTGGGGTGAGTCTTGCTTCCATGAGTACTTTGCATCTGTGAAACCTCATTGTAATTTGAATCCCTCTAAACTCTCGGTAGTCTATCAGGACTTTCAAGATGTCTTTAGCAAACAGGGAGCTGACACTTTGACTCCCCATCGTAGTTGGGACTGTCCCACTGATTTGATACCTGCCAAGACTCCTCCAAGAGGTCAAACATACCTGTTATCCTTTCCAGAGACCCAGGCCATGTCAGACTACATTTTGGAGAATCTCAGTAAATGTTTTATTCGCCCCTCTTCCTCCCTAACCGGGGCAGGTTTTTTTTTTTTTTGTGAAAAAGAAGGATGGAGATTTGCGGCCATGCATAGACTACTGGGGTTTGAATGAGATCACTGTGAAGAACAGATATCCTCTGCCCCTGATTAATGAGTTATTTGATTGAGTGAAAGGGCCCACCATTTTCACTAAGTTGGACCTTCGAGGGCTTATAACCTAATACGTATTCTTTCTGGATGGGCATTACGAGTATCTAGGTATGCCCTTCGGTCTCTGCAATGCCCCGGCGGTCTTCCAGAACTTTGTGAACGAGATATTCAGAGATATTCTTTACAGTTGTCTAGTGGTATACTTGGACGATATTCTAATTTTTTCTAAAGATTTCAAGGTCCATTGTGAGCAAGTCAAAGACATCTTAAGCTGTCTTAGGAAGAATCATATTTTTTGTAAGTTAGAAAGTGCACCTTTGAGGTACCCTCCATTGCCTTTATTGGTTATGTCATATCCGGACAGGAGCTACAGATGGATTCAACCAAGGTCCAAGCAATTTGTGATTGGACTCTTCCTACCACTCTAAAAGGGATCTAACCATTTCTTGGCTTTGCAAACTTTTAAAGAAAATTTATCAAGAACTACTCTACTGTTATTGTCCCAATTACCACCTGAAAGCCTTCACATTCTTAAAAGAGGCCTTCATGTCCGCTCCAATTATTCGCCAACCTGATCTTAATCTCCCCCTTTCAGGTGGAAGTAGATGCCTCTTTGGTGGGAGTCGGGGCAGTTCTTTCTCAGCTCTTCGAAGATAAGAAAAGTCATCCTTGTGCATATTTTTCACGTAGATTCTCCCAAGCAGAGCAAAAAAATTATCCTATTGGTGAACAAGAACTGTTGGCCATAAAATTAGCTTTTGAAGAGTGTCGATATTTATTAGAGGGAGCCCAACATCCTATCTCTGTTATCATGGATCACAAGAATCTTCTGTACCTCTAGACAGCTTGTTGTTTAAACCCATGGCAAGCCAGGTGGGCTCTCTTCTTCTCTCGGTTCTCCTTTAAACTCTCTAACCGCGCAGGAACCTTAAATCAAAGAGCAGATGCACTTTCTTTTTCTTTTCAAATGGATGATTCACTTGACTCCTCTGAGAAACAATTTATTATGAATCCAGCTTCATTTGTTTCAACTCATTCTTCCTCCCTTCCTCCCATTTGTGGGACCAAAACTTTGCAGGAAATTACTTACGTGGGCTCATTCTCCATCTTTCATGGGTCATGCCAGTGGTATTAAGACTCTCAAGTTCATTCAACAATTCTACTGGTGGCCTCATCTTAAAGTGGATGTCTTTGAATTTGTAGCAGCCTGTTCCAAGTGTGCTGAACAAAAAAGTCCACGAACATCTCCTTCGGGTCTTCTTCATCCACTTCCAACACCTCAAAAGCCTTGGACTCACATCTCTATGCCTTTCAAAACCGATTTGCCAGTTTCCAGAGGGCATAACACCATTTGGGTCATTGTGGACCGATTTTCAAAGATAGCACACTTCATGCCCCTCACCGGCCTTCCCTCTGCTCCTCAGCTATCCAAATTGTTTTCTCAGAAATTTTCCGTTTGCATGGTCTCCCACAGGAAATAGTTTCTGATCGTGGTGCTCAATTCATGGCTGAATTCTGAAAAGCCCTCAGCTCTGTCCTAGGAATCAAATTGAATTTCTCTACAGCCTATCATCCCCAGACTGATGGACAAACTGAAAGAGTCAACCAGGATCTGGAGACTTTCTTACGGTTGTTCATGTCCCCTGCTCAGGATGACTGGATGGATTACCTCCCATTTGATGAGTTTGCACACAATAACCTATATCATTCTTCTACCAATTCCACTCCTTTCTTCATTAACTATGGTTTTCATCCACGAGTTCCTTCCTTCAAATCTCTCCATGCTCTCGAGGTTCCTGCTGCTGAATCTGCTCTTCGTCAGTTCACTAAGATTTGGGGACAATTTCATAAGGCACTACTTAAGACTTCCCAGAAATTTAAGACCTACGCCGATCGAAAAAGGAAGGCTGTTACTAGTCGTGTTAGGATATCCACCAGAAACCTCAGACTCAAAGTTCCTACCAAGAAGTTTGCTCTAAGATTCATCGGTCCGTATCCTATTGAAAGAGTGTTAAATCCTGTTTCTTACAAGGTGAAACTGCCTCCCTATTTGAAAATCCCCAATTCCTTTCACATTTCTATGCTAAAGCCTCTTGTACTAAATTGTTTCCGGCAGCTTTCCCTAAACCTCCCAAGGTTCAAGCTGCTCAAAATGAGGAATTCAAGGTTCATAAAATTCTTGACTCCCGCAAGAGGTATGGTCATCTCCAGTATCTCATAGATTGGAGGGGATATGGTCTGTAGGAGAGATCTTGGGTGGCTGCATAGGATGTTCATGCTCCAAGATTGATTTCTGCCTTTCATGCCAGGAATCCCACTAAGCAGCGTGGGTGTTCGGAGACCACCCTAAAAAGGGGGGTACTGTCAGCATCCAGAGACTTACCTCCGGTTCTGGTCCCAGTGGCCTTCCTGTTAGCTGGCTGGTGTGCCTGCGATGGATAGGAGCTGTGGCAGTGAGGTCCTCCAGTGTGGCTGGGGTCCAGGTCCTGGGGAGTGGGGCATGGCAGTCGGAGGTGTCTGTTTCCAAGTGTCCTGTTGCTAGAGTGCCGCATCTGGGAGACTGAAGCCAGAGATGGTGGCTGTGTGCTGGTTCTACATGTGTTCTCTGTGCAGGTGTGCAGGGAGCCACCATGTTGGAGACCAAGCCAACCCAATGGGTATCCCAGTTCGCATCCAGCCAATCTGGTGCAGTCTTCCCTTATAAAAGTGGGTTGATGCTTGGCTATGGTGCCAGTGCTTCAAGTTAATTGCTACTGTAAGGTGCTCAGGCTCTGCGTTCCTAGGTTAACCCCTGGTATCCTGGTTCTGTTGTGGTCACCCGGTGGTCAGTCCTGTTATCGCAGTCCTTTGCTCTCAGTCCACCTGCCCTTGCGGTTTAACCGCTGGGTCCCCTATCTGGTAGAGGATCTCCGTTTGCTGACTGTGCTCTCAGTGATCCTTTCTTCAGCATCATTTACAAATCACAAGTCATCACCTCATTCAGTGTTCCTCAGCATCGTTTACAAATCACAAGTCATCACCTCATTCAGTGTTCTTCAAAATTGTTTACAAATCACAAGTCATCACTTCATTCAATGTTCTTCAGCATTGTTTACAAATCACAAGTCATCTCTTCCTTCAGTGTACTTCAGCATCGTGTACAAATCACAAGTCACTTCTTCATTCAGTATTCTTCAGCATCGTTTACAAGTCATGAACATTTCGGCCTTCAGAATTCACTCGAACTTATGTCCTAGTCGTTGAGTATGATTGAGGTCTCAATAAAACTGAATTAATCTTTCTTCAGTGTATCATTCTTGGTCATTGTCCTCATTGCCTACCCCTCTTCATCTTTGGGCCTAAGTCTTCAATCCATGAGTAAGAACTACATTCAGCCACCTTATTTCCTTCCTTTGCTGAAAGCTGCTTCCTCAGTCAATTATCAGTCGTCAGATCCTCAACTCAAGCCGAGCGTGACAGACATGAGGTTTTTGCTTCCTCCTCTTATACCTCAAAAGTGAGGGGTGTTGTGATACTTATTCGTAAGGGTATTAAATTTGACATATGTCATCAGGTTATTGACGCCTTAAGTAGATACATTATATTGGATATTACCTTAGAGGGTTCCAGGTTTACTTTATGCAATGTTTACGCCCCTGCCCTATATGATAAATAGTTTTATCTGGAGATAACGAATCTTTTACGTCCTTACTTGCACACCTCCCTTATTTCAGGTGGGGATATGAACCTAATCTTCTCACTGGTTTTGGATAAAAGGGGTTCCTCTTCTCAGAGGGTCTGACTTCCCAAAATGTATTTAAATATTGGGCCTGGTTGATATATGGTGAACACGTAATCCCGTTGATTTGGAATATATTTGTTACTCGCCAGTTTATAATTCCTTCTCGCATATTGACTATTTTCTTGTGTCCACCGATCTGTCTCCCAGGGTCATTAAAGCAAATATTGATTCCATCAGCATTTCGGATCATGCTCCTGTTTTTATTCTATTGCAAGGTAAATTTACTCTGGGAACTAGAGCTGGGGGCTTCTCAAAGCTTCCAATCTATGATAATAGCTTCCTGGGATTCCTATTGCTTTAATAACTCTGATCATGTGTCGGACACTGCCTTGTTCTGGCAGGCTGCCAAGGCTGTCCTGCGGGGTGATATAATAGCATATATGACAAAGTATAAGAGGGATCAGGACACTACTTATATGGAAGCACAATCTACACTCATCACTTCCTTCCAATCTTTCAAGGCTTTACCCACTTTAGAAAATAAACAGAAATATAGGGAAGCTAAACAACATTTTGATCACACTCTCACAAAGATGGATAATAGGTTTATCACTGCAGGTAAATACAAGTTTTTTCAGTCTGGTGATAAGCCTAGCCATCTACTCTCTAATCTTCTAAAGTCTAAGGGAGGTCCTCATCATGTAACGGCTTTAAGGGACTCCAATGCAAATATACAGTTTGAGGGGAAAGTGGTGATAAAGCTAAATATTTATCATATATAATACCCTTTATGAGGTCTAAGAACACTGTACGCTATCTACGTATGAAGTACCGTAAGGGTACGCTAGTTGCGTAACAATCGCTTTGCCGTGATCGAGACGCTCAAGCGTCACGTTCACTCACGGCCAAGAGATCACAGGCAGGCACGTTATTGGCTGTTAACTAAAGTAATGATTCGCTATAGCGTAGCGAACGCTCGGGACCACGAGGAGATCACCAGCGGAGCTGACGCTCACTATATTAAACCTTTGTATCTAAACCATAAACAGTGTATCGTGCAGTAAAACCTTAGTGTAATGTTAGAGAGTAAATGCAACACAGTATAACCTTATTACCTTTAAAGCTGTTCGAGCGTCACTGACGCTCTGAGAATACTTAATACTATAAGAAACACACAGATACCGTGCTCAGGGTCCAACGCCTAAAATATATATTATGAATGCTATACTTGCAAAAGAGTTAAACACAATACAAGTCATACACTACAATATAACATAGACTACCTAACCAGATAACTACACAGGAAATACAATACAATACAATTTAAGGGAAAATGAGTGAGAAAGAGAAGGAGAGAGAGAGAGAGAAATTGAGAGAGATTGGCCCACAATAACAAGAAGATCAATATAGTTGCGGAGAAACACTTACGCACAAGGGGAAACGATCGCATGCGCCTCGATATCCAGCTCCCGATTATCAGCAATGAGAACCGTTGAAGAGAGTGAACTGGATATGGTCGGCCTGCCTATTTATGCCCCACACACAATGCAATTCAATGGTCCCTACAATCTTATTGTTCATTGGACACAGGAATTCGGCTTCGCATTATAACAAAAGGTCATAGGTTGATTCATACAGGTGGGCTGTGACTATTTCCAACAGCTCAGGTGGGAGGGAAACTGGGTTTCCCGCCGCATGGGTAATAAAGTGCAAATAAAGTAAATGTTCATAAACTTCTTATGTCCATAACTATTCGCACGAGCGATTGATCTGCTTCAAACCAACACCGGAATATTTCTAATTAAATATTCTTCCGATGGATACTAAACACCACTGTATTACTCCTGTCTGACCCTTCGTATCAAACAAAGAGGGATTCCTCTGTTCATGAACATTCTATATTAACCAAACTTGCAGAATCTATCAAAGGGACCATGATCTACAAAATACATTATATAGTGAAAATATGTAATGATTGAGTCGCACGCTACGATCGCATAAACTCTACCGTAAATACGCATACCATGCGCCTGCGGGTTCCCGCGACTGTGAGTATGCGCACGTACGGGAGAGCGTACGCATGCGCAGCACGGACCTGTGTGAGGTGCAAATATGGTAGTGTGCATAGAGATATTTTTCTGACTTTGACAGTCCACCCTTTGGCAGTCAACAATAACTGCCACTTCCTGAAAACATTTCAAAAAGAGAAAAATATATGTTAGGGGTTAATACATTTACATGGTTGGGTAAGGGAGGAGAGGAGATGGTAGGAAAAGGGTATGACCTAGTGAGATAGCAGAAGCATGTGTGTATGAATCCGTGCTTGGGGGTCATGTATCATCGTGCCGTACGTGTTTTAAATCAAGCTTCGAGGTATTGCGAAGTATACATGTGAATTCCTTCTTATCCCGTGGTACGGGTCTGTGGATGGGCTGTCAAACTTTACCGAGCTCTTTTCGGCTTTGGTTGTAACAAAATGGGGGAGCACATTTTAGTTGATGATACATGAATGGGGGAATATGTGATTGCTGATATCTGTGCCTGTATTCCCTATCGACTATGTGTGTCATTACCTGAGGGTTGTAGAAATGAAGAAAAGACATAATTACGGTAAATGCGGTGGTATTCTATGTCAGGTAAATGTACAGTCGTCGATTGAGGTCTTGTTTGGTGTCTGTTGAATGCAGTCTTCTTTGTGCTTTTGCCCATAAGGTGCGAGCAAAAGCTGTCAATGTCCATAGATTTACAAAAGTGTTGGGCTAGCGTAAGTTTAAAATTTCTAGGGAAACTGGGGATCCATGGCATAGTTCATCAAAAATCTGTGTATCAGGTTGTCAAACTTCTTCTTTAATCCCTCTGTTGTCTGTATATCGGCTCATCAAATTCCTCGTCCAAGTGGGTCTTGTTACCTTGGAGAAAACGGAAAAACAGGTGAAAGAAACGGACCGTAGAAATCGCATTTTCATCACATCATTGTTTCTACATTTGGGTCATAAATCAAGTCCAGGTTAATTACAGTTTCCTCACTCCTTAAACTCATTACCCTAGTACGATGATTGCACTTCATTAAAGCCTGACCGCATCTAAATATCAATCCAATCGATATGACAACACCTAAGATACATAGGAGAAACTTCCCAACATCCATTATGACTCCTTGAGCCCAGTCTCCTAAACCAGAAAACCAATTTCGCGGGTTCAACCATGACACCCAACCAGTCAGCTCATTACCTACAGCAGCAAGAGTGAGATTGTGTCTCCTGCGAAATTCCCACTTCAATTGGAGAATATCGTCCATCTTTTGGTCTATGACCTCGACCGGATCCTCGGTGCTATTCGTAATATATGTGCAACATTTCACGCCGTATTGTGTTGCCAGTGTGACACAATATCCGCCTGTCACTGCTGTGAGGTAATTGAGAACCATTCTATGCTGTACCAGTTCTGTTTTGTAAGCCTGAAGTTCTCTTCCAGTATACCTAAACGTGTCATCATACATTTCAGTGATATTATCTAACAAATTGGCGAGCGCAGAAATGTATTTATAATTCAGCACTCCTCTAGCGGTGCGGGTGAAATCTAACGCGATTAAGAATTGAATCCCGGTGGATTCACTTATCAGATCAGAGGCCGGATGCTCTGTCTTCTCTATCAGGTGCCTTTTAACAACGTGCTCGTAATGGGTGTGAGTATAAGGAGCTTGGGCACCACGGTGTATGTCTTTCATTTTGTCATGTGATACAGTCATTACTTCAGGCAGTACTTTTCCAATATAACACAATCCTTCAGAGTTTGGGGCAAGCCACTTGTACGCCTTTCTCCCGCATATGAAATATGCATCATCGGGGAGAACATATGGGACGGAGTAGGACATAACCATATTACACACCTTCCATGTGAAATCTCCTAACCCTAATTCTTCCATCTGCTTAGTACACGTATCAGGTTGTACGATATGTGCACAGTATCCTGGTGATACCTCTCCAACTTTAGTAATCCTATTTCCTAAGGTATACCTATACCGGAAAGATTTTCCTCTACTGGCTATGTGGCGTACAAGCTCTGTATCTGTAGGCATTCTATCTGCTCTATGCGAAAAGGTCATGGTGTGGTTACTCCATGACACTTCCCAATTTCCCGGTTTTCGGGGATTGGAGATGTTGAAACATAATAGGGACCTATCCACATGGTATTGGTGGAGCTTCAAACTAGGAGGGCTGGAGATATTAAACCTCCGGTCCACCGGTCTCCCACCATTTAACTCAAGTACCTCCTCTATCGTTAAAGGAAATGGTACTAGCCCTGATTTGCTATGACCCTGAGGTACTTGAGAGCATACCCAACAATCTGTTTTGTTTAACACATTACCCACTAAGGAGTGATAGTCACTCAATGGATGCCGGTCCATATGGATATTAAAACTGGATTGGCATTTCTTAATGCATCCATCCTCAATGACATTGTTACAGAGCCTACAGATACAGTTTTCTTCAGCTAACAATCCTTCACAATTCCTTCTATGGTCAATGCTATCGGATCGTTTTCTGATACTCGCCTTTGCTTGTTGATTATGTTGTTCTCGGAAAACTACGCCTCCATCTTTATCATCAGAACCCATTCCAGAACCTCTCTCGACCTCCATGGTACTCTCGCCGGAACAGACTGCTCTGGTCAACATCATGGTCAACAGGAAAATCCGGATCACAGTCTCTTGGGGCAAGTCCATCTTATAGGAGGAGACGAAGAAGAATGAGAAGGGGGAAAAAATAATTTGAGGGAGAGGGGATGGGAAGTGGAGAAAAACAATAAAAGGGAACAGGGGATCGACAACTGCTTTTGGTCTTGTGATTTTCAATGCTCAGGTGCCGCCTCAGTCCTCCTGGAACAGACACTCTAGTGATACAACCTCTACCGTCTGTTCCTTATCACAGGACTTCTCTGGATCAACGACCTTTTTACAGTGGGACGAATGAACCCAAGTCTCTCTCTCAGCAACCTTCAATGCTGTAGTGCTAGTCAATAAGACCTGGTATGGTCCTTCCCATCTGTCAATAAGGCAACCTGAGCGTAGAAAATTCCGTATCATTACATAATCCCCAGGTTCAATGTCATGACAATTACTATCTGGTAAATCAGGAATCACTAACTTCAGATTATCATTTTGATTCCTCAACTGTTTACTCATGTTAATCAAGTATTTTACAGTTACTTCATTGTTACACTTCAAATCATCCTGAGGGTTAATCATAACATGCGGTTGTCGACCGAACAAGATTTCAAAGGGAGACAGATTAAGAGGGGACCTGGGAGTGGTTCTGATGCTGTACAGTACAATGGGTAAAGCTTCTGGCCATGTCAATCCTGTCTCTGCCATCACTTTACTCAGTTTATTTTTTAATAGTGCTGTTCACTCTTTCCACTTTCGCACTCGCCTGTGGACGGTATGGAGTGTGCAGCTTGCTATCAATTCCCATCAATTTACACATTCCTTGAAAGACATCACCTGTAAAATGGTTACCCCTATCACTTTCGATAATTCTAGGGATACCATATCTACATACAAATTCCTGCACAATTTTCTTCGCAGTAAACATAGCGGTATTTGTGGCCGCCGGAAATGCTTCGACCCAATTTGAGAAAACATCTATACAAACAAGTACATATTTCAAATTTCGACAAGGGGGTAATTGAATGAAGTCAATCTGTATTACCTGGAAAGGGCCGCCGGCAGGTGGGATATGGGATGGTTCTGTAGGTATTGCCTTTCCAATATTCTTTCTCAAACAGGTAAGGCACGACATGGCTCTTTTACTCGCATGAGAGGAGAATCCTGGGGCGCACCAATATGCTCTTACCAACTTGCACATCCCTTCCTTGCCTAGATGAGTCAGCCCGTGAGCTGCTTCAGCCAAACATGGAAGATATGCTCTGGGGGCCACTGGTTTACCTTGTCCATCCGTCCAGAGTCCTGAGGACTCCTGGCCATATCCCTTTGCCTTCCAGACTGCCTTTTCCTGTGTGGAACACAAATTTTGCATCTCACACAACTTCTGTGTGTTGATGGTATTAAATACCATCAGTTGTGTGGTGTCTGTCTGTCTGGGGGTAGCAGCTGCTAACTTAGCTGCTTCGTCTGCTCGGCTGTTACCAAGCGATACTGGGTCTTGGCTATATGTATGTGCTTTACATTTGATAACAGCCACTCTGTCGGGTTCCTGTATCACTGTTAGAAGCCTTTTTATGTGAGCTGCATGCGCTACCGGTGTACCAGCTGCCGTCATGAAATTTCTGAGGCGCCATAGGGCTCCGAAATCATGGACTACCCCGAATGCGTATCTAGAATCGGTGTAGATATTGGCTGATTTGCCCTTAGCCAATTCACATGCTCTGGTTAGGGCGACCAGTTCAGCAACCTGGGCTGAGTGAGGTGGGCCTAGCGGTTCCGCTTCTATGGTGCCTTGGTCATCTACGACTGCGTATCCAGTACACAAGTCTCCCGAGTCTGACTGTCTATGACAACTACCGTCCGTGTAGAACGTAAGTTCTGCATCTTCCAGTGGGTTGTCACTGATGTCAGGCCTTGCGGTAAAATTTTGGGTCAAATATTCTATACAATCATGAGTGTCTTCCTTTGTATTATCTCCTCCTTCCCCAGTACTCTCATCCTCCACCCTTTGGGTCTGTCCAGACACACTTGGGAGATATGTTGCAGGATTTAATGCACTGCATCTCCTTATGGTGATGTTTACGGGGGCCATTAGTGCCAATTCCCATCTTGTAAACCGCGCTGATGAGACGTGCCTGGTTTGGGCAGAATTTAACAAGGCTGACACTGCATGCGGTGTATGAATTGTGAGGTTGTGACCTAGCACGACGTCTTCGCTTTTCGTTACTAGCAATGCTATCGCAGCAACGCTTCGCAAGCATGTGGGGAGGGATCGCGCTACCGTGTCTAGCTGAGCGCTGTAATATGCTACTGGCCTGCTGGCATCACCGTGCTTTTGGGTTAGTACGCCTGCCGCGCAACCAGCACTTTCTGTTCCGTATAGTTCAAAGGGTTTCCCATAGTCCGGCATACCTAATGCTGGTGCCTGCGTTAGGCACTGTTTAAGTCTCTCAAATGCTGCCTCAGACTCGTCTGTATGCGAAATCCGATCAGGTTTGTTTGAGGAGACCATTTCCTGCAAAGGTAACGCTAGGATGGAAAACCCTGGGATCCAATTACGGCAATACCCACACATTCCTAAAAATGTTCTGATCTGTTGCTGGGTTTGTGGCAGAGTCATGTCTCTAATTGCTTGAATTCTATCAGCGGTCAGGTGTCTCAGTCCTTGTGTTAAACAGTGTCCCAAATATTTTACCTTAGTTTGGCATAATTGCAACTTGTCTTTGGAAACCTTGTGTCCTGTGTCTGAAAGATGAAACAGGAGCTGTTTCGTATCCTTCAGGGATGCTTCCAATGAATCAGAACACAGTAGTAGATCATCCACGTACTGTATTAATACTGATCCACTCACTGGTTGGAAAGACTGTAAACAATCATGCAAAGCCTGAGAAAATATACTTGGGCTATCTATGAATCCTTGTGGTAATCGAGTCCATGTGTATTGGACTCCTCTGTATGTAAATGCGAACAAATATTGGCTGTCAGGGTGCAGAGGTACCGAAAAGAAAGCGGAGCAGAGGTCAATAACAGTGAAAAATTTCGCAGTGGGAGGGATTTGCATTAGGATGACAGCTGGATTTGGCACTACGGGGAACTGACTCTCAACTATTTTGTTAATCCCCCTTAAATCCTGCACTAGCCGGTAACCCCTCCCCCCACTCTTTTTCACAGGGAAGATGGGACTATTAGCAGTGCTGGACGTTCTTACCAGAATGCCCTGTTGTAGCAAGCGCTCTATTACTGGGTAAACTCCTAACTCCACCTCTGGCTTCAGAGGGTACTGTGGGATTTTTGGAGCTATCCTACCATCTTTTACTTGTACAACTACCGGAGCTACGTTTGCCATTAATCCAGTGTCCTGTCCATCTTTAGTCCAAAGTGACTCTGGTATCTGAGATGTCATTTCTTCTACTTGGGAGGGAGTCCTATTTGTCATAGTGGTATGTGACATTAATTTTGACGGGGAGTCTAACATGTCTCGTACTTCCTGAGCGTGATTCTCAGGTATGTCCAAGAATACACCTTCAGGAGTACAATAAATGACGCACCCCATTTTACACAGTAAGTCTCTTCCCAGGAGATTGGTAGGTGCCGATGCAGCCAGCAAAAAGGAATGCTTGGTATGTAAAGGCCCTATTGTAATCTCTGCTGGTTTGCTAACAGGGTAATGCTGGACTACTCCTGTTACTCCCACGGCTGGAATTGTCCTACCAGTGGTCCTCATGCCCACTGTCGAATTTATCACTGATTTGGCCGCCCCTGTGTCTACAAGAAAGTTTAATGATTTACCAGCTACATTGATTGCAATTTCTGGTTCACTTCCAAGACTTGCAATCAATTTTACTGGCTGCAGATTACAGGTATGGCCACACCCCTATTGGGTATGGTGACCTCCCTGAATCCCGCTGGCAGCAACTACTTGTGAGGGAGTTAGCTGGGAACTACCAGAGGTTTGCCAATCTCTGTTTGGGGGGTATCTTTTTGTTTCCCCTGCATGTGGCTCATAACTCCGTTTCTGCGGACCTTGCTCCCAATGTCGTGTGTCGTGTCGTTGTCTAGGGGGTTGGTATGAGTTTCGTACATTCTTTACAATCTCGTGCCTTGTGTCCCTGTTTATGACAAGAATAACAAGTAACCACACTTGACTTACCCACAGGGTTTGGTGATACAAACAAAGGCTGCCTTGTGGTCAGGGCCTGTATACTTACGGCCATTAACTTATCACTTTGTTGTTCCCTGTGTCTGGTGATGTTCCTATCGTGATCAATAGCAGCCTCTCTCAAAGTAGCCACAGACAGACCTCGCCAACATGGTTGTGTGGTCTGTACCCTAGTCTTCAATGACTCTTTTAAACCATCCATCAGTACCGATACTGCTACTTCTCGATGGTTTATGTTTGTTTTAATGTCCTCTATGCCTGTGTATTTTGCCATTTCTGATAATGCTCTGTGAAAATACTCTGCAGCTGTCTCTGACTCCTTCTGTTTAATGGAGAATATCTTGTTCCATCTGACTACCGCTGGGAAATATTCTTTTAACTGTAAGTTTATTCTTTTTACATTGTCTTTGTTGTACACATCTGTAAGAGGTACATCCTGATCTAATCCGCAATCAGCTAAAAATTGAGTTGCGTCAACATTGGAGGGTAAACATGCTCTCAGCAATATCTGCCAGTCTTTATTGTTGGGCTCTACAGTGTTACCTAAGTCTCTGATGTATTTTTGACTGGCAACTAAATCTTTTCTAGGGTCAGGGAATTCTGACACGATGGTCCTTAATTCCATTCTGGAAAATGGGCTATACATGGCAATGTTCCTCACAGGGGTGACCCCTGTTGTGTCAGTTTTCCCATTTGGAACAGCTATTACCCTAACAGGATTAACTCTAACAACATCACTCTGTGTGGGTTCTACAGCCTGTGGTGAAATGGCTTCAGCATAGTGTATGGTGCCGTACTTACCTGTAGACACGACCTCACCGATCCCTCCGCTAGGGGCCTTTGTTACTAATCTCGTGGGTGGAGCTGTGCCTACTGTGGTCTCTGCTATGGTGGCTGCTAGAGAGAGCGCTGAAATTGTTACCGATTCGTCTTCTTGATCACACTCCTGAGGAAAGTTCAAAACAGGGTACAACTTGCACGGGTTAATACTTGCGTTGGTTAATTGGTTAACATTATCTTTAACATCTATACAGTTGCTAAGTGTTTGTGTGTTACACCTTAGTGCGTCATTCTCCGCAACCAATTTCTCTCCTGATATGTATGGTGGCGGTGGGGCCGTGGCTATCAGTTTTCTGATTGAGCCAGATCCCGCCGCCTGAGCCAATCCTCTCTGTATGTCACCTTCCTGCTGCCACAACTGCAAATAATCGTAATGTTTGATTCGTCTCTTTGTTGATTTAATGAGACATATCCTTCTCCTTAAATTCGTTAACACTTCTGTGCTGAAGCTACCTACTCTTGGGAATTTCTCCCCGTCATGTACTGTCATTCTCTCCCATTCATCACATAAAGCTTCTGTGTGACTTCCGTATTTCTCACACATTACATACCTTGCCGACCCAATTGGTCGGTTCACTGAATCAACCCGAACCGAGGTTGATCGCCCCCTACCTGAACAAGTGGCCCCCATAGTTCGAAGGTGTTGCTTTATTTAACCAACCCTTACGCAAACCAAATGTCCAAAATAGGCTGACGGTGGCGGTTTACCGAGTACCCCACTCACTCGCCCACGCCGACCAATACGACCTGATCACACCGATATGGTGCTGGCGTACTCGACCTAGGGCCCCTGCGACCTGAACCTCTATTTACTGGAACCTGTGAGGGTGCTCCGAAGAACACTTACTCTTT
Source organism: Pseudophryne corroboree (assembly GCF_028390025.1). NCBI lineage: Eukaryota > Metazoa > Chordata > Amphibia > Anura > Myobatrachidae > Pseudophryne > Pseudophryne corroboree. The sequence continues at coordinate 837,697,328 of NC_086445.1, forward strand.
CCAGTAACTATTGGTTGCTGGATAGTTCCTGAGTGAGCAGCGAACTTCCCTTAAAATAAAAAAAAGTTACACAAATCACGTTAGAATGTACAAATAGCGTTTATGACCTTCGTACACAAATAGTACCGGTCAGGTTTACTAATGCACACAATTACGTGCGGTACAATCGTTTAGTACACAAGCAACTAATCTTATGTACTGAGCGACCAGTGGAATCGAAAATTTCGGCTGCGAATTCCTTCAGCCAGAGCTTATATGGCCTATATGGGTGTTGCACCAACCCTTTCTTGGTGTTGTGCCTGTGGACTGTATAGTGGACTTCCTTGTCTGCTGTACCTGAACCTGTTGGTCTGCTATGACCTCCTGGTCTGTTACAGTATGACCTCCTGGTCTGCTACACTCTAATGCTCAAATTGTATATTTAACCAGGGATGCCTCCCTAGCCACCATGTACGCCACTTACACACATGTACCTCACGAGTACTCGACTTTTCTTGTGGTTCAACCTTAAAAATTGTAAAAACAAACACTCACTCACCGCATATACACTTTTGTTTCTATTTCTATTTCTGCGCAGAAATGTCTCTTTAGACCAGATGTGTTACAAATTAGGAGAAGGATCTATTAATTTAAATTTGGAATTAATTAAAAAAAAATTTTTGTGCGATTTATCGCCTGGCGTTATTTACCGCGTGGCGCTACTTATCGCGTTGAGAGGAGAGAAAAAAAAAACTTGTGATTTGAGTTACGTGGGCGTACCCGTACGCTCTGTTGCGTAATATACGCTGCGTGCATCGGCCCTTGGATTGCGTACGCAAGTCTCAGTCTTTTGTTAGAGACACGTGTACGCAAAGCAAAGATCCACCGTAACACAATTTATACGTTTATCAACTATAGAACTGGCAAACAGGAGAGTGACATACGAAAATACACCAATGAAAAGGAAATGCAGATATATATGTGTGCGTGCGTGTGTACGCAAGACAGAAAAATAAACAGTTTTAAAAGGACACTATTGTTTTGTTCTTACCTCCGGTTCCCGGATTCCTTCAGCACCCTTTACTAAGAGAAGCAGACGCTTATCCAAACAGCACTACGAGGAATATGATCTCCCGCCCTTTGCTGCTGGATAATGTCTGCTGAAATTACCTAGTGCAGATATGTGAAGGACAGGGCGAGCCGCCAATTGATAAAGCTAAATATTTATCGTATATAATACCCTTTATGAGGTCTAAGAACACTGTACGCTATCTACGTATGAAGTACCGTAAGGGTACGCTAGTTGCGTAACAATCGCTTTGCCGTGATCGAGACGCTCAAGCGTCACGTTCACTCACGGCCAAGAGATCACAGGCAGGCACGTTATTGGCTGTTAACTAAAGTAATGATTCGCTATAGCGTAGCGAACGCTCGGGACCACGAGGAGATCACCAGCGGAGCTGACGCTCACTATATTAAACCTTTGTATCTAAACCATAAACAGTGTATCGTGCAGTAAAACCTTAGTGTAATGTTAGAGAGTAAATGCAACACAGTATAACCTTATTACCTTTAAAGCTGTTCGAGCGTCACTGACGCTCTGAGAATACTTAATACTATAAGAAACACACAGATACCGTGCTCAGGGTCCAACGCCTAAAATATATATTATGAATGCTATACTTGCAAAAGAGTTAAACACAATACAAGTCATACACTACAATATAACATAGACTACCTAACCAGATAACTACACAGGAAATACAATACAATACAATTTAAGGGAAAATGAGTGAGAAAGAGAAGGAGAGAGAGAGAGAGAAATTGAGAGAGATTGGCCCACAATAACAAGAAGATCAATATAGTTGCGGAGAAACACTTACGCACAAGGGGAAACGATCGCATGCGCCTCGATATCCAGCTCCCGATTATCAGCAATGAGAACCGTTGAAGAGAGTGAACTGGATATGGTCGGCCTGCCTATTTATGCCCCACACACAATGCAATTCAATGGTCCCTACAATCTTATTGTTCATTGGACACAGGAATTCGGCTTCGCATTATAACAAAAGGTCATAGGTTGTTTCATACAGGTGGGCTGTGACTATTTCCAACAGCTCAGGTGGGAGGGAAACTGGGTTTCCCGCCGCATGGGTAATAAAGTGCAAATAAAGTAAATGTTCATAAACTTCTTATGTCCATAACTATTCGCACGAGCGATTAATCCGCTTCAAACCAACACCGGAATATTTCTAATTAAATATTCTTCCGATGGATACTAAACACCACTGTATTACTCCTGTCTGACCCTTCGTATCAAACAAAGAGGGATTCCTCTGTTCATGAACATTCTATATTAACCAAACTTGCAGAATCTATCAAAGGGACCATGATCTACAAAATACATTATTAGTGAAAATATGTAATGATTGAGTCGCACGCTACGATCGCATAAACTCTACCGTAAATACGCATACCATGCGCCTGCGGGTGCCCGCGACTGTGAGTATGCGCACGTACGGGAGAGCGTACGCATGCGCAGCACGGACCTGTGTGAGGTGCAAATATGGTAGTGTGCATAGAGATATTTTTCTGACTTTGACAGTGGTATCTGACATTTTTCATTCTTTCTATAAGGATCTATACTCACAAGGTGATATTGACCTTGACAACAAATGCTATTTTTGGGAGAATCTTCAGCTGCCACAAATATCCTTGATTAGTCGGATTTCCTTATTGCACCTGTTACTGTTACTGAAATTGTAGAAGCTATTAAGGACCTCAAAACTCTAAATCACCAGGTACAGATGGTCTGTCTGGTGAATTCTTTAAACGACTTTCCCCTAAAATAGTTGATTCCCTGACTGACTTCTATAATTCTATTATTTCGACCCATACTATTCCACATCATTTCAATTCAGCTCTGATTCATGTCTTACCCAAGCCAAGTAAAGAACCTCTTCTCCCTTCCTCGTACAGACCTATTTCCTTACTCAACATGGATTACAAACTGTTCACCAAGTTGCTGGCTGACAGATTGAAATCTATTTTGCCTGGGATAATCCATAAAGACCAAACTGGCTTTATCTGGGGCAGACAATCTGTGACTAATATTCATAAAGTTTTGACAGTTCTCCAGTACTTGGAGGGTGCTGGGGTGGGTGATCCCACACTATTGTTATCGCTTGATGCAGAAAAGGCTTTCGACCTAGTGACCTGGGATCACCTGTTTGAGACGCTCCGATGATTTGGATTCCTTGAACAGTTTGTGAACATTATACGTATCATATACCAAAATTCTTCTACCCAAATTTTCACTAAAAGATTTCTCTCTCAACCCCTAAAACTCCATAGAGGGACTAGGCAAGGTTGCCCAGTTTTCGCGACTGTATTGGAACCTCTGGCTATTGCCCTGAGATAGCAATTGGATTTCTCTGGGATATCAGTGGGAGGGATAAGATTGGATTATTTGCGGATGATAAAATTTTATTTGTATCCAACCCTCTTACTTCCATTTTGTCTATTTTTTACATTATACACTGCTTTAGTAGCTTTTCTGGCTATCGAATAAATATTCATAAATCTGAGCTACTCCCTCTAACTAATTTTACTGACCCCCTTCTTTATGCTGATATCTTTTCTCAATTTACCTTAACCCCTACCAAAATGAAATATTTAGGAATCTATATTCCATCGCAACTTCATTAGCTGTATTCGATTAATTATACCCCGCTTATTCAAAAAATGAAAACACGTCAAGAGAATTGGAAGGATGTTAAACTTTCATTAATGGGTAGGGTCGCAGTGATAAAATACATTATTTTTCCCAAACTGGCCTATTTGCTTCAAAAGCTCCCTATATCAATTACTAGAAAGGATTCTTTTCTCTGCTCTCAACTATTTTCGAGGTTTATTTGGAAAAGTGGTAAGCCTCGTATGGCCAGAGCCCAGACTTACGTCAATAAATGATACGGTGGTCTGAGTATGCACAGCGTGACGATGTTTGCCAGGTCGACGTTTTTTAAATTCACTTCAGATTGGCTTCTCCAATCGGGTTTATCTACAAATTTGGAGCTGGAAGAGGCTTTGTTCTTCCCATATTTGCAAACGGCGCTGCTTCACACCTCCCTCTCTAAACTACTGCATGACATAAAGAGTAATGTTTTATTTTGGCATACCTATAATGCTGTTCATAAGATGTTTGGTAGTAACCCTTTTGAATCCCCACATATACCTATATGGGGCAATCCTAATTTCCCCCTGTCAATGGATTACAGACACTTTTACACATGGAAATGCTGAAGAATTACTGCTATCAAAGATGTCTTTGACCCTGTTGGATAGATGATCTCTTTTACACAATTACAAGACAGATTTTCATTGCCTCGCTCTCACTTTTTTATGTATCTCCAGATGCGTTATTACCTCCAGTCCCTCATAGACCCACTGGGTAGATCATTGAACAATCCTAGTTTGTGATACCCTTACATTTTTTAAATGTAACCCATTCAAGATTTGTTATCTCTACAATAACCTCATAGAGGTGACAACCCCCTCTTGGTCTTCTCTTTCTTTAACTTGTAAAAAGGAAATTCCGGACGCACTCTCAATGGGGGATATATCTGCAAATACTGAGTCGGTCTTGAAAGTTTTGAAATCTGATAAACTGTAGGAAATACATTTGCGGGTTATACACAAATGCCTCAAAGGAGGAATTTTCATCCTGAGGAACTAAGCCTTGGCCCTAAGTGTAGAGCTAGTGGAACTTACCTTGCACATAACTTTTGGTTTTGTGGGAAAATAAGAAAGTTTTGGTATAAAATCTTATGATATTTGAACGATTCTCTCAGGATGGATCTTCCTAGGCAAGCCGGGCCCCTTTTATTTGCAGATTTCTCACCCTGGGTGTTGCAGTTTAATCTCTCTCCTGTAGTTCCCATATTGACAGTTATGTTTATGGTAGCAAAACAGGTAATATTAAGGCATTGGATTTTCAAAAGCGCTCTGACAGTCGGAGAGTGGGAATCGGCTCTCTTAGATGTTCTTTTTTGTGAGAGGCATATGGCCACTTTCTAGATTGACAAAGGAGTGGAACATTTCCATAAAAGATGGGGTGTTTATATAGATAGCCTGCCTTTGGACACTCAAAATCGTATCTGGAAAGTTTTCTGGGATACCCCATGGTACATGATTAATTGTATTATCGGTGTTATCACCTGAGGACCCCCTCTTGGTACTATATGCATGTTATGAAATTCCTTCATGTCTTCTCCCAGCTTTTACTTTGTACATTATCTGTTATGGAATGGATGCTTGACCCTTCTTCTCTTGACATTATTTCTTGTCCTTATTCTTCTCCTTCTCTTTTTTCTTCCTTTTTCTTTCTTAATGTATTTACTCTTCTCTTAATGTTTATTTTTTGTTATATTCTATTTAATGTTGTTGTAACGATTGATATGCACTTTGTGTTTATTTACTTGTGTTAGATGGGGTATCGGTGCTTGATCTCCTCTGGAGATCTTGTTATTGCAGTATTCTCAGAGAAGGAGACACAGAAAAAACCCAGACCAGACCATAGTGTAGTATTTCCAGGTATGGTTATCCAATATATTAATACATACTGTAGAAACCACCACGCACCAAAACTCACTTGAAAGCAGGTGAAAACAATCACATAAAGGTATCTTTTAACTCAAGGAAAGGCACTAGGATAGATGTGTTGAGATATAGACGTACCTTACTTACACAGCCTTCTGCAGGAGCCTGGAACCTGAGTATTAAGCTGCTATGGATTTGATCTCCCCTCCAAAAGCAGAGGCCCAGAGCTTTACCCTTGTGTAATGAATTACTCGCTTTCGTGCACACAAACTGCACACAGCATAGGCTCTTTCCTTTAGTCTCAATCATCTATACTGCAGTGTCCTCAGAGTTTCACTCAGCCTTGTTTCAGAATGCCATACAGACTTTTGCTTTTGTTCTCTGACACCAGTATCTGCTGAGAATACAAGTTTTTAAGCTAAGGACATATTTTAGAGACTTGGTGAAATTTATTTCTAAGTTGTTTTCCGTTTGAAACGGGACTGAGCGCCCATTCTGTAATTTGTTGTGTATTATGTTTTCTTTTTAGGATTTGGTGGTCCTATTTACACAGAAGGCAGCATAAGTCCTACGTTTGCACCTTGGTACATTCCATATATCTTTTGTCTCTAAACACATACTGTAGAATCAAGTATCTTGCTAAACTACAGTGAAAATGTAATACCTTCAAACAAAAACAAAACAAAAACAAAACACACTACACACAAAGAAAACCCAGAATGATAAAAGTATTAAAGATGTCTGAAGTCAGAGAAGTAGTAATAAGAGAGCTGCTTGTATTTTTTTTAGCCAAAATATATACCAGAGCACACAATCTGATATAGGCCACCTTAATGTTGAAGCTCACTGCTCAGCAATGCTCTGGAGATCCTGCTCTCCCACTATCTAATGCTCAATCTGTAGCTACTCTCTTTAACACTACACACTAACACTGTCCCTGCAACATGCTACCTCCTCGCTAACATACAGTAATCATATTTGTGGATGGGTCTCTGCTTCCCACAGGAACAGCAAATTTACTGAAATAACCAATTTGAACATTTAAGGATCTGGTTGGCTGCAAAAGGATTATGATATGACTGTCTTACACAAACTGGTGACTGATATCATGCTCTGACCCTAATCATAAGCATCTTACAAATTGTATGATCTTCCTTTTGTTTAAAGTTTGACTCAGAACACACCTCAAAGTGAAAAAAAAAAAAGTCAGTTCCAGACTGTGCAATTTTAAAATAATATCAGAAAGTGATCTCCAATTTGCTATACTCTTTCAAAGTAACACAATAACCAGTATTAGCACCAGGTTTCAGAATAGTCCATCTGGTATTTTATTATAAAGATACATGTTGTGTTCTGAAATGTTCCTGCAGCCCATGTGCATGATATTGCTGGTTACTAGTCAGAAGCATCTCTTGGCAGCAGAAGGACCCTTCTGGTGGGCTTCTGCCTTGTTTCAGGCTTTCTGTGTTTCACAGTATGTACTGCATTGACAATTTACTTGCAGAAAATCTTTACATTGAATATACTGTATTCTGCTTATGAAAAACAAATAATCGAGTTTAGATTGAAGTCTGAAATAATATATTCTTGAAAAAAATGTTTGTTAATTGGAGTAGTTTTTTTGTGTATTTCAAGCAATTGGTGAATTTGACTGTCTTCATGTATAACTACTTTATGATACCAAATTTGTTAGCCTGCTAACTACCTAGTGGGCTATCCAGTTAGCCCTGATGCCGTTGCGGCCAATAAAAACGGATGGTTTTCGTGGTTAATGACAGATGGTCAATATCGCGGTATCCAATTAAAGACCGTTTTTATCGGCTGAAATTGGACCCGAGATTGCGCAATAACACATGGGAAACGGGCTAAATCCCCAATCCCATGTGTTATTGCGGCTCTGGCTGGACACTTATCACGGATTATGGAAGCATAATCCATATTAAATGCTGGCATCGAGGAGAGAAGCACGCCACATCGGGGCTACTTGGATAGCCCCTGGCAATACAATTACCCTCAGTCCTTGACAGTGAGTAATTGGATACCCCCCTAGTACTTTATAGTACAATATCACATAAAGGCCCTCATTCCGAGTCGTTTGCTCGGTATTTTTCATCGCATCGCAGTGAAATTCCGCTTAGTACGCATGCGCAATATTCGCACTGCGACTGCGCCAAGTAATTTTACAATGGAGATAGTATTTTTACTCACGGCTTTTTCATCGCTCCGGCGATCGTAGTGTGATTGACAGGAAATGGGTGTTACTGGGCGGAAACAGGCAGTTTTATGGGCGTGCGGGAAAAAACGCTACCGTTTCCGGAAAAAACGCAGGAGTGGCCGGGGAAACGGGGGAGTGTCTGGGCGAACGCTGGGTGTGTTTGTGACGTCAAACCAGGAACGACAAGCACTGAACTGATCGCAGATGCCGAGTAAGTGTGGAGCTACTCTGAAACTGCTAAGTAGTTTGTAATCGCAATATTGCGAATACATCGTTCGCAATTTTAAGATGCTAAGATACACTCCCAGTAGGCGGTGGCTTAGCGTGAGCAACTCTGCTAAAATCGCCTTGCGAGCGATCAACTCGGAATGAGGGCCAAAATTAGCACATTTTATATATGCTCTCTATAAGAGTCCATTTCCAAACTGGTTTCTTCTTTATCTGCACAATTCCACCTGCATTTCATGGTGCATGCCATCAGAGCTGTAACTAGACATTTTGGTGCCCTGTTCCAGAAAGAGAATTGGTGAACCCCCATATTTAGCATAGGGACAGTGCGCACCGAAAGCATACACCAAAACCATAGGGGCATGGCTTCACAGGGAAGGGGCGTGACCACATAATAGTACCAATTCACATTCCAGTGCACAGTATTGTCCGTTATTCAAATGACACCACACAGTAAAAGCCCCTTATACACGTTACCGCATAGTAAGAGCCCCTTATACACTTTAGAGCACAGTAAGAGCCCCTTATAAACATTACAGCACAGTAAGAGCCCCTTTGAGCTTTTAATTAAGGGACAGTTCAACACAAGCAGGCTGTTGTAGTACTTTTAGTGCACCAGGTTAAGTTAGGCAGTCTATGCAATCAATGAGCTTTAAAGATTAGTTTAACAAGAGGAGCCTACTCCCTAAATAACTCCTTCAACAATGTGAAGCCTAACCCCTTATTAACTTAGAAAAATGCAGCAGCGAAAAAGCAGCCTGCCCCTTATATAACTTTTTACTAGGGCACAGGGAAACCCCCACCCCACAACCCCCCTTCCCAGGTGGCTTAGCCTTACTGGACAGAGTATGCAGAAAAGGGCATCAGAAAACAAAAAATGGTGTCTCTCAGCATCCTGCGTTGCGGCTCTTCTGCCACCTTCGAACTCCTGAGCAGGCCCGGGATGTATAACACAACACCAGGCTGCTCCTGCCATGCAGAGGGTCCTCGCCAATCATGGCTGGCAGCTGGTTTGACTCCTCTGGTTTCCGACTCCCACCATAGAGGTCATTTCTCACCCACTCTCCAGAGGTCCTCTGTAAGGCTTCCTTAGTCCGAGTTCTCATTGTTGGGGTCCTTCTGTGGGTTATAATGGGGTCTTGAAGCCAGTTGGACTGTCCCTGTAGTGCCTGCATGCCCTTGGTCTCCTGTGCTGGGTCTTCTGTGGCCACAAGAAAAAGAGAGACGCCTCCAACAGTTTGTCCCCCTCTGAACCAGCCTGAACCAGCTCCTGAGTGGCTTGATTCTTCTCATGGTCTTTGGTCTTCTCCTGGCCCACTTCTTTGCAGGCAGGCACTCCCAAGGACACCCGAGCAGCAGATAGGGGTCTTCTATAGCTTTTTAGATGCATGTGGCTCCTGGGTACTCAGCGCTGCTGCTGCTCCACCACTCCAGCTGTAATCCTTTCCGTACACTGCAGACTCCAGTTACTGGCTCCCGAACTCCTGCTGCCAGCAGTTCCTCTCTGTTTGGGTAGCGGCTGGGGAAGTAGATCCATGAAAGCTCCCATCCTATTCAGGTGAGCACAGCCTCCGCATGGTCCTGGCACTTCTTCTCCTCCCCCCTGGGAACTTGCCAGCGCTGCCTACAGCAGACAGCTCTGCAACTCAAATAGAGCGACCACTTGGGGTCAAAGCGCATGATGCGCCCTCAACTAAAGTGTGCTCTGATCTATCTTTGTATATTCTTGAAAAGCCTCTAAACACTTATATATTCATTTTAAAAAGTGTGAATTAGGACAAAGGATGAGCACTGGTTAGCACTGACTGCAACAGTGCTAACCAAATGGCCCAGTCTGCTGGAAATTACCATATTAAATGTAATGGAATTCAGAGGAAAATGCTAATTACCTGACATGACAGTCTTTTGTCTGTGTTGGGATCTCAAAAAGGAAGCACCCCATAGGGGATCCCCAGACCACTGGTGGGATGTAATGGAGTGTGAGTTTTATTTGCGGGACAAACCCATATCTTCTCAGACATTAGAAGTAGGGCGAGTTTTTTAGAATGAAAACTCGCACAATGGGCCTAATTCAGACTGGATTGCTACAGCGGCAGCAATCGCATTCTGAAGCCCTTTGTGGAGTGCGTACGCGCACCCTAACAGCATCTCAGGGCTGCGATTGCCTCTGCCTGATTGACAGGCAGAGGCGGTCATGGGGCGGGAGGGAGCATGCCAACAACATTAGAACGCCATTGGCAGGTGTAGCCTGGACAATGCAGGCGTGTCCAGACAATTGCGGGAGCAGGCCGTGGCAGCTGCGTGACGTCATATGCAGCCGCTGCGATCCGGGATGTTGCGGGTAGCCGCCTGCCAGCGTGCAGGAGCTGTGCTGGCAGGGAGATACTCAGCGGGTGCAAAAGTGTCGCCGCTGTGCGATGCTTGTGCACCCTTGTGGGGGGTGGTAGGTTCTGACATGCGGGCGGACTTGCCCTGTGCTGGGCATCCCCCCGCATGTCAGAGAAACTGATAGTAGATGTGCTATATTTAGCACATCTACGATCAGATCTGAATTACCCCCAATGTAATGTGAGTTTCATTACATTGCATACTCTCCAACTGTACCTTTTTGGCAGGCACAGTACCTTTTTTTATGGTCTGTACCTGCCAAAAAGGGCTTTGTAACAATTGACTCTCCAAATTTACATTTAAAGTATAGAAAAGGGGCGTGGTCAAACCCCCTTTACCCGTGGCCATGCGCACTTTCCTAATTTATACCATTTTTTATGTGTAAAATGTTGGAGGGTATGACATTGTGCGAGTTTGATGGAAGCATGAACAGATCACTGGTCTACCACAGACTGCAAAGTTAATTAAGGTCACCCACAAGAGTGACCTCAATTAACCTTGTGGTCTGCGGTACACCGCAGGTTCCTACCCATAGACTAGAATAGGGAGATTTTTTCTCCATTATAGTCTATGGGCTCCGCTTGATTGGCAGCTGAGGAGCGCACAGCCAATCAGGAGAAAGCACTCCCTGATTGGCTGGCGGGTGTCCAAGTGACAGAAGTCATGAAGAGGCTCAGCATTCGGGGAAAGGGGATCCATGTGTACACATGGATCCCCTTACGTCTGGATGAGCAGGATTTTTGCTTTTTGCTTTTAATCTCGTGGATGCCTACATGGAACGAAGAGGACCGATCTACATTAGGAATAGATGAGTATATCTATTTTTTTTTACAGGTACCCTGTGAATTTCTACAGGACAAGTGGACTTGAATGGCTGTGTGGGATGTAGGTACTATAAGTATACTGTATGTGGTTGTGAGTATTCAAGTATGTTTTATTAAAGTTTTACTATCACAGAGTGTGTGTGTGTGTTTTTGTAATATTTCTATTACTGCGGAACTACAGGACCAGTGGGCCCTTTAATGCCTAGTACTTGTGGTACCACGTGGCCAGGGTTCCCTGGGGGAGTGGGTACCCCCCCAGTAAAGGGGACCCCACCTCCAGGTACCACACTTAAGGCTATCAGCCCACGAATGGCGGGGACAGTCCCATGCTTCATCCCTGACCCTAGGGTGCCTGGAGGTGGGGACCCCTTTATTGAGGGGGGTAACACCTAAACTCTTTTTTCTATTTTGTTAAGTGTTTCTTTACATTTTGCTTACAGAAGCATGCACAGATCTTACTGATCTGTGCATGCTTCCGTCAAACTTACACAATGTAATGAAACTCACATTACATTGTGCGAGTTTTCATTCTAGAAAACTCGCCCTACATCACACAATGTAATACCCTTGAACTAAAAACCTTGCAAGCTATTACATTGGGTGAGTTTTGGGACAAACTTGCACCTTCGAATGTGTGAGAAGATGCAGGTTTGTCCCGCAAAAAAACTTGCACTCCATTACATCCCACCGCATTTATTTATATTAATATTGTTCCTAAATTAGCAAAGGGTTAAATGGACACCCAAGATCTAAGATTTTTAGTTTGCTGGGGAAGTTATGCCCAAATACGTGAATGTGAGTTATAAATTGTAAGAGCACGTTCTGGGTGGATATCAGGCTGTTATCAAGTCAGCAGGGCTTCAGATAACATCACCAAAGGTGTGAGACTCTGCAATTAAAAGGTTGAGATGTGCAGCGGCATTTTTCGTGTTTTGTGTTTTGGTTTTGGATTCGGGTCCGCGATCGTGTTTTGGATTCGGACGCGTTTTGTCAAAACCACCCTTTAGGGTTTTGGATTTGGATGTGTTTTGGATTCGGGTGATTTTCGAAAAAAACACAAAAACAGCTAAAATCATATAAATTGGGGGTAATTTTGATCCTATAGTATTATTAACCTCAATAACAATAATTTCCACTCATTTCCAGTCTATTCTGAACACCTCACAATTATTTTTAGTCCTAAAATTTGCACCAAGGTTGCTGGATGACTAAGCTAAGCGACCCAAGTGGCCGGCACAAACACCTGGCCCATCTAGGAGTGGCACTGCAGTGTCAGACAGGATGGCACTTAAAAAAATAGTTCCCAAACAGCACATGATGCAAAGAAAAAAATAGGTGCACCAAGGTCGCTGGATGGCGGTTGCTGGATGGCTAAGCTAAGTGACACAAACACCTGGCCCATCTAGAATTAGACTCCAGTATCATGTGAATTATAAGGCAATATCACTGGAATTATTCGTTATAATCAGTGGAATTATTGGTCCAAATCACTGAAAGAAAATGACAAAATCACTAGAATTAAAAGCCAGAAGCACAGGAATTATTCGTTCTAATCAATGGTATTATTGGTCCAAATCACTGGAAGAAAATGACAAAATCACTGGAATTAAATGGTCGGAATTATATCAAATGGCAGTACCACTGGACATATACGGAAGTGTCAGACAGGATGGCACTTTTAAAAAAATAGTCCCCAAACAGCACATGATGCAAAGAGAAATGAAAAAGAGGTGCACTGACCAGTGATTCTGAGCACTGATGATACTACTGAGCAGTGATACTGAGCTCTGATGATACTACTGAGAACAGACAATGGGGGTCATTCCGAGTTGATCGCTCGTTGACGATTTTCGCAACGGAGCGATTAAGGCAAAAATGCACATGCGTATGGTACGCAGTGCGCATGCGCTAAGTATTTTAGCACAAAACTTAGTATGTGCTAAGTATTTTAGCACAAAACTTAGTAGATTTACTCAAGTCCGAATGAAGAATTTTCATCGTTGAAGTGATCGGAGTGTGATTGACAGGAAGTGGGTGTTTCTGGGCGGAAACTGACCGTTTTCAGAGAGTGTGCGGAAAAACGCAGGCGTGCCAGGATAAAACGCGGGAGTGTCTGGAGAAATGGGGGAGTGGCTGGCCGAACGCAGGGCGTGTTTGTGACGTCAAACCAGGAACGAAACGGGCTGAACTAATCGCAGTGTAGGAGTAAGTCTCGAGCTACTCAGAAACTGCTAAGAATTTTCTATTCGCAATTCTGCTAATCTTTCGTTCGTAATTCTGCTAAGCTAAGATACACTCCCAGAGGGCGGCGGCCTAGCGTGTGCAATGCTGCTAAAATCTGCTAGCGAGCGAACAACTCGGAATGACCCCCACTGAGCAGCACGATGCAGCACAAGACACTGTACTAGTATTAGTATTAGTGAGCAGCACAAAAGCACTCTGGAATTGTCACCCCCCAGATACCACTGTGACTGGAATGAAGATGACCGATGCACAGTCACAGGACACTACTACCATAGCACCCTACAGCAGCAAGATGCAGCACAAGACACTGTACTAGAATTAGTAATGTATCACTGAGCAGCACGATGCAGCACAAGACAATGAGCACTGATACTGAGCACTGATGAAACTACTGAGAACTGACACTGAGCAGCACGATGCAGCACAAGACACTGTACTAGTATTAGTATTAGTGAGCAGCACAAAAGCACTCTGGAATTGTCAACCCCCAGATACCACTGGGACTGGAAAGATGATGACCGATGCACAGTCACAGGACACTACTACCACAGCACCCTACAGCAGCAAGATGCAGCACAAGACACTGTACTAGTATTAATGAGCAGCACGATGCAGCACAAGACAATGCGCACTGATACTGAGCACTGACACTGAGAGAACGTAGCCACGTCCTCTCTGTACTCTCTACAATGCCCGAGTCAAAATGGCGGGATGATGATGACGTTTCACCTCGTTCGGTTTTCTGAGTCAGGCGGGAATAACCGAGCCGGGCTCGGAACCGCGTTTGACACGTGGAGTTCGGTAGGGTTTGGTTCTCGGTGAAGCGAACCCGCTCATCTCTAATAAAAGGCAACCTGACCTATGGTTGAGGGCTCAAAAAACTGAGGGTCTATCACAGAGGGTTTTCACCTGTAGTCTCTATACATTTCCCACCGTTATCCTGCGGACAGACCTAGCTGTGTGTTAAGGCAGTAAGTTAATCATGTTTTATCTACTCTTTGCTTACTTGTATGTATATTCTTTGTACTTCTTTTATTTTGCAATCACTACTTTTTGTACCTTTCTAAAATAAGCATTGCACTCTTTTTTTTTGGGCGGGGGGGGGGGGGGGGAAATAAATGTTAATTTGTTTAATCTGTCATATACTAGAAATGCTTACAGAACCCAAATTCTTTTAAGAGACTGTTAGTTTGCTAATTTATGCAATAAATTGTGATTAATTGCCAAGTAGTGTGCGACAACGTACTGCGTGAATGTCTGTTTGCAGAGTCTATAACTCAATTGTCATACAAAGGTATTATTAATAGCTGAATTAGTAGGCGTACAACCATACTGCATGGAGGTTTGTGTTGCTGAGCCTGTACAATTGGAAATATGAATAAATTGCTGAAGCAGGGAGCGCTATCCCAGACTGAGTGGATGTGGATATCACTAAGCCTTGTGAGCAAAGTAAAGGCCGAAAAGTGGACTGCGGGACACGGGGTCTTCTATGCTTGTGCAATTAGTGCCCGCTTATTAATTGCTGAAATAGGAGCCTTACCAGCAGGCAGCGTGGATGCTTGTGAGCAGCTGCCTATACGCAATTAGTATAAAAGTTGTGTCAGAAGGCCCACAAATTCCCTAGTTTTATTATAGATTTTGTGGGTGGTGGCAGTGTGATCAGGGCCGGTGCTAGGGTGTCCGCCACCCCCCTGCAAACTATAAATTTGCGCCCTCCCATAATTTACAAAGAGACAGCGCGCACCTTCGGTGCGTGTTGGAAAAAAAGGTGTAGTCTCATGCAGAAGGGGCGTGGCCTCGTAATAGTTCCTGCTGACGTTTCTGCTGGTTGAGGGCCCCTCAAGTGCTGTGGGCCCCGGTGCATTGCACTGGCTGCTCCAGTGGATGTTCCGCCTCTGCTATCTATCCTTAATGCATGCAGAAGTGGCACTTATACACATTGGGGGTCATTCCGAGTTGATCGCACATAGCAAGTTTTTGCTGCCCGTGTGATCAACTGGACGCCGCCTATGGGTGAGGGCATTTTTGCATAGCAAGGCTGCGAACGCTTGTGCAGCCGAGCTGTGCCAAAACGTTTTGTGCAGTTTCTGAGTAGCTCTGGAGTTACTTACCCGCTGTAATGTCTTCAGTCTGTCAGGTCCCGGAATTGACGTCAGACACCCGCCCTGCAAACGCCTGGACACGCCTGTGTTCACCGCACCACTCCCAGAAAATGGTCAGTTGACGCCCTGGAACGCCTTCCTTCTGTCAATCTTCTTGTGATCGCGGTAGCGATCGCTTTCTTCGGTCTTCTTGTCGTTACCCAGCAACGGCCGCCACTGGGCAACAACGCGCCTGCGCATTGCATCCGCCACGCATGCGCACAACCGACCCATTCACACCGCTGCGAAAAACAGCAGCGAGCAAACGGGTCAGAATAACCCCTATCATGCGCACGCGCACACATATACACACACACATTCACACACACACACACACACACACACACACACACACACACACACACACACACACGACTCAATACACAGTGTATAGGGACACAACTGTATTTCATAAGATATAAGTATTTTGGCTGCATTACTTTTAAATGTTATGGGATGACTAAACAGTTATTGAAAATGTTTTCTGTAAAGTATATGACACAGGGGGTCATTCCGAGTTGATCGTAGCTGTGCTAAATTTAGCACAGCTACGATCATCTTCCCTGACATGCGGGGGGATGCCCAGCACGGGGCTAGTCCGCCCCGCATGTCAGTCCGCCCCCCCCCCCTGCTCAAATACAAAAGCATTGCACAGCGGCGATGCTTTTGTATTTGAGGAGTAACTCCCGGCCAGCGCAGCTCCTGCGGCTGGCCGGGAGTTAATTGTCGCTGCTGCTGGCCGCAGTGGCTGCGTGAGACGTCACGCAGCCGCCGCGGCCCGCCCCCCCTAACGGTCCGGCAATGCTTGCTTAACGCCGCTGTCCAGCCCCCTCCCGCCCAGCGACCGCCTCTGTCTCAGAGGCGATCGCTAGGCAACGAAAGCTGGCGCATGCGCAGTTCCGACCCGATCGCTGCGCTGCGATGACTGCTGTGATATTTCATCTTCTTCGCAAAGGACTGTTGGACAGTCAATTGCTTACTGGAAGTAGTACAAGTGGTCTTCCGACTTCCCCTCTGGGATGACGATCGACTCCCAGCAGCAACAACAGCAGCGCCAGCAGCAGTAGGCGTTACACTCAGGGATGCATCGGAGGAATCCCAGGCAGGAGAGGACTCGTCATACTTGCCAGTGACATGGCCTGCAGGACTATTGGCTTTCCTGTGTAAGGTGGAAATTGACACTGAGGGAGTTGGTGGTGTGGTTTGCAGGAGCTTGGTTACAAGAGGAAGGGATTTAGTTGTCAGTGGACTGCTTCCGCTGTCATCCAAAGTTTTTGAACTTGTCACTGACTTCTGATGAATGCGGTCCAGGTGACGTATAAGGGAGGATGTTCCTAGGTGGTTAACGTCCTTACCCCTACTTATTACAGCTTGACAAAGGCAACACACGGCTTGACACCTGTTGTCCGCATTTGTGTTGAAATAATTCCACACCGAAGACGTGATTTTTTTTGTATTTTGACCAGGCATGTCAATGGCCATATTCCTCCCACGGACAACAGGTGTCTCTCCGGGTGCCTGACTTAAAAAAACCACCTCACCATCAGAATCCTCCTTGTCAATTCCCTCCCCAGCGCCAGCAATACCCATATCCTCATCCTGGTGTACTTCAACAGTGACATCTTCAATTTGACTATCAGGAACTGGACTGCGGGTGCTCCTTCCAGCACTTGCAGGGGGTGTACAAATGGTGGAAGGCGCAAGCTCTTCCCGTCCAGTGTTGGGAAGGTCAGGCATCGCAACCGACAC
This sequence comes from Pseudophryne corroboree, assembly GCF_028390025.1. Lineage (NCBI taxonomy): Eukaryota > Metazoa > Chordata > Amphibia > Anura > Myobatrachidae > Pseudophryne > Pseudophryne corroboree. The sequence continues at coordinate 837,714,694 of NC_086445.1, forward strand.
AATTGGACTCTCCTTGGGGATTTGTGATTTAGAAGAACGCACAGTTCTTTGCTGTGCTTTTGCCAGCTTAAGTCTTTTCATTTTTCTAGCGAGAGGATGAGTGCTTCCATCCTCATGTGAATCTGAACCACTAGCCATGAACATAGGCCAGGGCCTCAGCCGTTCCTTGCCACTCCGTGTCGTAAATGGCATATTGGCAAGTTTACGCTTCTCATCAGACGCTTTCAATTTTGATTTTTGGGTCATTTTACTGAACTTTTGTTTTTTGGATTTTACATGCTCTCTACTATGACATTGGGCATCGGCCTTGGCAGACGACGTTGATGGCATTTCATCGTCTCGGCCATGACTAGTGGCAGCAGCTTCAGCACGAGGTGGAAGTGGTTCTTGATCTTTCCCTATTTTAACCTCCACATTTTTGTTCTCCATTTTTTAATGTGTGGAATTGTATGCCAGTATTAATAGCAATGGCCTACTACTATATATACTGCGCACAACTGAAATGCACCACAGGTATGGATGGATAGTATACTTGACGACACAGAGGTAGGTAGAGCAGTGGCCTTCCGTACCGTACTGATATATATATACTGGTGGTCACTGTCAGCAAACTGCAAAACTAAAATGCACCACAGGTATAGAATCTAGATGGATAGTATACTTGACGACACAGAGGTAGGTAGAGCAGTGGCCTTCCGTACCGTACTGCTATATATACTGGTGGTCACTGTCAGCAAACTGCAAAACTAAAATGCACCACAGGTATAGAATCTAGATGGATAGTATACTTGACGACACAGAGGTAGGTAGAGCAGTGGCCTTCCGTACTGTACTGCCATATATACTGGTGGTCATTGTCAGCAAACTGCAAAACTAAAATGCACCACAGGTATAGAATCTAGATGGATAGTATACTTGACGACACAGAGGTAGGTAGAGCAGTGGCCTTCCGTACCGTACTGCTATATATACTGGTGGTCACTGTCAGCAAACTGCAAAACTAAAATGCACCACAGGTATAGAATCTAGATGGATAGTATACTTGACGACACAGAGGTAGGTAGAGCAGTGGCCTTCCGTACCGTACTGCTATATATACTGGTGGTCACTGGTCAGCAAAACTCTGCACTGTACTCCTCCTATATAATATACTGGTGGTCCCCAGTCCCCACAATAAAGCAGTGTGAGCACAGATATATGCAGCACACTGAGCACAGATATGGAGCGTTTTTCAGGCAGAGAACGGATAAAACTGGTGGTCACTGATCAGCAAAACTCTGCACTGTACTCCTCCTATATAATACAGCTGCTCCCCAGTCCCCACAATTAAGCAATAAGCACAAACGGAGAGGACGCCAGCCATGTCCTCTCCCTAACATTTCCAATGCACGAGTGAAAATGGCGGCGACGCGCGGCTCCTTATATAGAATCCGAATCTCGCGAGAATCCGACAGCGGGATGATGACGTTCGGGCGCGCTCGGGTTAACCGAGCCATACGGGAGAATCCGAGTATGCCTCGGACCCGTGTAAAATGGGTGAAGTTCGGGGGGTTCTGTTTCCGAGGAACCGAACCCGCTCATCACTAGCAAAAACACACTTTGATGTACTAGTATCTATGGCTTGTTCATAGCAATTTCTGATTACAGATTCATGTTTATCTAGTTAAGTTTATTAGTCCTTTAAATGTATACTGTGTGTCATGTAAAAAAAAACAAAAAAATGGAATTGTGTACTAGCAGAGGTTCAAAAAAAGTGGCAATTGCAACTTTGTTCCCCTGGCAACAGGCAATATATAGTTATTTTTAACTTAGATTTATTAGCCTGCATAAGATTTATGCGTGTTTATTTTATTGGTACATCATAATTAGGTTTCCTGTTTAGGGCATAGTTATATATAGACACTGGCGGCGAGAGAGGGAGAAAGAGGATACAAATTACCTGGGCCCAGGTCTGATGGAGGGGCCCAGTGGGGGCCCAGGTCCATGCCCCCTGTGATTATACCTTGCCCCATGAAAAGTACATGGGCCCAGCCAGGCTCTCTTCTGCCCTGGCTGGGAGGCATGCCGTGCTTTTGTGAGTGGGTGCTTCTCATGTGCTAGATACGCCCCTATAGCGGTGTGGCCATGTCCCCAGCATGCTGTGGTCACATCCCCTCCAGGGGAAACAGGGATGGGGGGCCCAGGAAGTTGTTGTATCAGGGCCCAGGATTTCTTTTGGCAGCCCTGCATATACAGAGCCGGCCATAGGCATAGGCAAACTAGGCAATTGCCTAGGGCATTTGATATGCCTAGGGGCATCAGCAGCTTCTGCTGATTAAAATGATATGTGACATGCCTATATTCTGTATGTAGCATTTCATATGCAGATACAGCCACAGTCTTACACAGTATATAGGCATGCTGCATATCAGTTTAATCAGCAGAAGCTGCTTGTGCATCCTAGCCATATAGCAATGCAAATAAGATGCATTTTCATTAAAAAAAAGGTGCCCGACGTTAGTATTGATGCAAGATTTATGAGGACACATCTGTATCCAAGCAGAGGCAGAGGTCACAGTGTTAGTGGAAGTGTGAGTGCTGTGTGCATGTGAGTGGGTTGGTTGTGCAGTAGTGTTCGGAATATGTGTAAGGAGCATTATGTTTCTCATGTAAAAATGCATTAATAATGTGCAACATATGTGTAAAGGGCCACTATGTGTGTCATTATGTGTATACGGGCATTAATAATGTGCGGCATATGTGTAACAGGGTACTACTGTATGTGTGTCATTATGTGTATAGGGGCACTAATAATGTGCAGCAAATGTGTAGGGGGCACTATGTGTGTCATTATGTGTATAAGGGCATTAATAATGTGCGGCATATGTGTAAGGGACATTATGTGTAAAAGGGCATTAATAAAGGTTGTCATAATGTGTAAGGTGCATTATGTTTATAATGATATTAATGTGTCTCATATGTGTAAGGGGCATTACTGTGTGGAATTGTGTATAAATGCATTACTAATGTGTGGCATTATGTATATAAGGTGCTCTACTATGTGGCGTTGCATATAGAAAGGGCACTACTGTGTCGTCTAATGTGAATAAAGAGCAATAAGGTGTGGTGTAATGTGAATAAGGAGCAATTCAGTGTGATGTAATGTGAATAAGGGGCTCTACTGTGAGGAGTAACGTTTATAAGGTAAAGTGATACTACTGTGGGATGTAATATGAATTATGGACACTATCGCAAGATAAAAGGTGAATAAAGTTGCAGTACTGTGTGGCGTAATTGGAATTGGGGTTACTATTGTGTGGCCATGCCCCTTCCAAGCAAGAAGATGCCCCTTTTTGGGCTGTGCGTCAAATGTGCAAACTGTTCCTATTTAAAATATAGGGGGTAAAAGGACTGCTATGGGAGAAGGGTAATGGTGCTTGGAAAGAGGTGCAAGGTCAGAGGCAGAAACAGCGGTGGTGCTAGGGGGCACCAGCCAAAATCTTGCCTAGGGCATCATATTGGTTAGGGCCGGCTCTGTGCATATAGGTCCAAATATAATAAGCTATAAGGCTACCAATTTGCTGGGTCCAGCGCACATGCAGGGAAATATATGCTAGATTTAACATGCAAATAAGTTTTAAGACAAAACCAGGTTGTATTTTACCTTAACAAAAATTGCTGTTTTAAATGTTGCTGATTATTTGCAAGAATCACCCCAGTACCAGCAAATCAGAGCCTATTACATTTGGCCCATAGTGTCATTACAATACAGTACATACACTTAGACATTGGTATCTATGTTTACTTGTAATAGCCAATCTGAATAAAGCTTGAGAGTTAACTTGTACCAGCACTGAAAAGTCCCAATATGCGGAATACTGTTCTTTCACTCATGTGACAATTTCTGATTTTTCTGGGTAATTAATTTGTCATGAGATGCCATGTAGCATAGCTCGGGTTCATGTCTATAAACAGACAGTTAACAGATAGACAGTCATTAGTTAGACACCATATGGTCGACAGTCAGAAGTCAGACAGGGTCAAAAGTCAGACAGTCAAAAGTCAGACAGGGTTTTTTTTTCTCTGTGTTTTTTTACAACTTTTGCCTCATTTACTATCCATGTCACAAACTATTACCTTTAAGTAAGGTTGTGGTGAGCGAAGCGAGACACCGAGCCCGAAGACGAGGGGACGAATGTACCAATTTTTTTTACAACTTTTGCCTCATTTACTATCCACGTCACAAACTATTACCTTTTAGTAAAGTTGTGGTGAGCGAAGCGGAGCAGAGCGAGACACCGAGCCCGAAGCGTGGCGAGCGGACAAATTTCACCAAATTTGGGTTAAAAAGGTTTAAAAACACAAAAAAATATATATATTTTTTTGTGTCTGACTTATTGATGACCCTGTCTGACTTTTGACCCTGTCTGACTTTTGCCTGTCGACCATATAGTGTCTGACTAATGACTGTCTATCTTTTAACTGTCTATGAGCTATACCACACCCGCATAGCTCTTCAGGGATAACTTGCAGTCACTCCCAGCAGATTTACTGGCTTCAGACCTGTTTATTGCACTTAGGGGGTCATTCAGACCTGATCACACGCTGCTTTTTTTCACAGCCGTGCGATCGGGTCTGAACAGTGCATGCGTGTGGCCCTCAATACACAGGTGCGCCGGCCGCTGGCGACGGCCAGAGCCGGCAGCAACGAATCTAATGAAGAAAGCAATTGCACCGGCGATCACAAGAAGATTGACAGGCAGAAGGCGTTCATGGGCAGCAACTCACCGTTTTCTGGGAGTGTCCGGAAAAACGCAGGCGGTCCCAGCCATTCCGGAGGAGGATTCCTGACGTCACCACCTGTCTGGATCATCGCAGCGGCTGAGTAAGTCCTGGGCTGTGCAGAAACGGCACAAACTTTTGTTTGTGCAGCTCACTGCACAGCCGATCGCACCCCTGCAATGCAATTACCCCCTCCCCTGTAGGCGGCGATTACCTGGTCGCAGCAGTGCAAAAAATAGCCTGCATGCGACCAGGTCTGAATTAGCGCCCTTAGTGTAACACAGCAATTAATGCAGCATAATGCATTTATTAATTATCAATAGTTATTAATATAGCTCAAACGTTCTGCAGCAGTTTCCAAAGAATAATTGTAGTACCCCGGAAGGTGTTTTGTCAATGTGGAGAAATCTGATTTAGATAGGATAGCTAGTTTTGTGGTACATCCCTTTGTTCTGCTTTGTGAAACTTTTGCCACTGCACTAAATTGGTCTTCAGGACTTGAAGGAGTTAATGCAGCCAGGTTTCTGTCTGTGCTCACAGCTGAAGGGCACTGATTGGACAGGGTGTATGGAGCAAGGAAGAGGAGGAGGGATTAAAAGCCATGTGCTGAGAAAAGTGAAAGCAAGAGAGAGGTCTGCAAGTAGCTGGAGGACAGTGGGGCTTATTCAGACCTGATCACTAGGGTGCGTTTTCGTACAGCGGGCAATCAGGTCTAAACTGTGCCGCAATGCACAGGTAGAAAGCGGATCGCCGCTCAGCGATGGGTTTGTGCTATGGATCCGTTCGGAGATTGACAGGAAGAAGGTGTTTGTGGGTGTCAACTGACAGTATTCTGGGAGTGTTTGGAAAAACGCAGGCGTGTCCAAGCGTCTGCAGGGAGGGTTCCTGACGTCAATTCCGGTCCCGGACAGGCTAAAGTGTTCGTAGCGTCTGAGTAAGTCCTGGGCTGCGCAGAGACTGCACAACATTTGTTTGTACAGCTCTGCTACACATGCGTTCACACACTTGCAAAGCAAAAATACACTCCCCTATGGGCGGCGACTATGCGAACGCAGGACTGCAAAAAGCCCCTAGTGAGTGAACAGGTCTGAATTAGGCCCAGAGTCCCAGACATTACAGAAAGAAGCTGCTCAGTGAGTGAGCTGAGCTAAGCTGTACTGCAAAGAGGAGGTGAGATACCAGGAGCAGACTTTGCAAACCCCCAGCCCTGCAACACTGATCTGCACAGTGTGGCTGCTATTGGGAGAAGCCTGTAACAAAGACACTTCCTCCGAGGAACTGCAGTAATCTGGCATCCTGGGGAGCAGGAGCCTGCATAGAGACTGAGTGCTTGAGATTCGTCGGAGACTTATCACAAGTAAGCGAGACTTATGCTCAATGTTTGGGTCATGTACCTTAGTCTCCGTTTGTAGCACAGAGTGTTCCAGTCAGTCATCCAGACTCCTTAGCAGCTACAGACTCTCATATTGACTGCTGCATTACCATTCCCTTATCCCAAAGTACACGGGTTGGAACAGAGACTGTGTATAAAGCCCTGTCACTAATCTGAAACAGAACATACTTTAGCTGCTCTAGAGAAGTATTACTCCAAGAATGAGAACTTTGTTTGCTCTGCTAAGTAGCAGTACTGAGAGAAGTGTGGCTGGCTGCAATTTACTACAAGCATAAACTTTGCTCACTGTAGTAGGGATGGACATCGATGGTCAATGTTTGCTAAACATCAATATTTTTCTTTTTATGTTAGTGGTTTTACCATTCGATGGTGGCACTCCGTTGTTTGTCACCATCGAATGGTAATGATTTGATGGTGTTACGATGGTTTATTCTTATTATTTTTTTTATATTCCTAAGAGCTGCACTGTACCTGGGTCCTTTTTGGCTGCTGTGTGTCTGCATCAGGGGCATCTTGGGTTTGTTGGAGGCTGTCTCTGTGTGACTCTCTGCCTCAGACATGTCTGCTCTGAGCCCTCCCATCTCTAGGCTGCTGCTATGCAACAGGGCACAAATCAAGCTCTGATTGGCTCTCTGAGGTAGTGAGAACCAATCAGAGTGCAGCCCTTGCCCCTACAGCAGCAGCCAACCACACAGCTCATCAGGCTATCATGGGTAACTATTGACAACAAACTAGTAAGTACCTTGGGAGTCCGGAACGGTCGGAAGACACTGTCCTCCTGACTCCTACTATTCCGACAAGTCACACATGTCTGTGTGTGCTGTTGTGGTCCAGTCCGACCGTGGCAATGGTGAGTGAGTGAATTGACACTCACTCATGTGCTGACAGATGCTCTGTCCAACTTCGCCCTCTCTGGCCATGCTGCAGGAGTAATTTGTGATTCCATATAACAGTATCAGTTACTATTCCAGGCCCCGCCCCCAATCCTGCCTCCTGCTAACCTCGCTGAATGAATATTGGGGATGCGCAAATAGTTTTTTTGCACATGCGCGTATCATATGAATAGTTTTTTCCATTGAATACTTTTGATGCGATGGTTAGTTAACATTGCATCAAAAGTTTCAATGGTGGAAGCCCAGCCATCATTTGATGGTTGGCTTTCGATGTCCATCCCTACACTGTAGTACTCAGGGGAAAAGTAAGGGAGCAGCGCCATCTAGCGATTCTATCTGGAAATGATTCCCTGTAAGGAATACACATCCAGTATGCCCTTGTTAGTGTGATTGGAACCCATCCCATCTCAGTTGGTCCGCTGAACTTACCATGGAAAAGGCTATGCACAAAAGGGGATACTTCTTGTAATCCCAAAGTTAGCAGGCTATATAGTCCTCCTAACTGCCTGTCCAGCCCATGCAACAATATATAACACACTTAAAACAGTGAGACATTACCACCAAAACCACTTCACCTAAAGGACTCATTGGTGACACAGCCACTTAAACCCTAACAGCACCACTAACATAGTTGCATATAAACTATTACCTTACTGAGTAGAACAAAACCCTGTGCACAGGTTAATATGTTTTGAGAAGTACTTCTTTTGAGACACTTTGAGTTATACGGGTACCCAATAGTTGCATGCAGGTTTATCTGAATGTCTATGAGCATATTATGACTTTAGGTATTGAATGACATGTATTGATATATATCAGGGCTGGCCAAACCGGTCCTCGAGATCTACCAACAGTTCATGTTTTCCAGGCCTCCTGGAGATCTGTAGAATTGTCAGTTGGGGATGAATGCAGCACATCTTAATTAGTAATGACTACACCTGTGTACCAGCTAGGTGGTCTGGAAAATGTGAACTGTTGGTAGATCTCGAAGACCGGTTTGGCCAGCCCTGATATATATACTGTGTATTAGAAGGAGTAAAGTGCACTTACATTATCTATAGACACCTTGAGAGTTGTAGAAATACATTTCCTGTACTTGAAGAGACGCAAATACTTGAATACTTCTTGTTATGTTGGTATATTTGAACTTATTGTTGATGTACATTCACGCTCTTTGAAATTAACTCTTCTTGTGGCTTCATAAACTGTGACATTGACCATGTGTATATGTTTATGTTTTGTTTAACCTTGATTACTTCTTTTTGAGGAGAATAAAAAGTTATGAAGCGAAATTCAGTGTTCTCCTTTTCCTGAGGTGAAATAGCATTCCTTACATCCACTGTGGTCATGAGCCGACCAAGAAAGGTAACCTAGAGTGTCTATCTACCGGATTCTATCCAGGTCCTTAACCCTCGCCCTTTGTGCAACATAATTAGTCCATCACATCAGTCCCTTCCCCACTGGAGCTTACAATATATATTTCTTACCACATCACATGAAATTTTCTTGACGGGCTAATCTTTCATTGTAAATATTGCTGTCAACCTGATTGCTAGCATAAATGTATTTGATTTTCTTGGTTTTCATCAGGGCCATAACAGGGTGCATCTGGTTCACATCAAAGCAACAACCATGGAAGCACTGTGAGCAGGATGATGGGTGCCGGGTGTGTCCTAAGTACATACCTTGTGTCTTCCTATGTCGCAGAGCGCCTCTCCAGAACCTTCGCCCTGGGTAGTGGCACCAGTCATACACTCCTCATTGTGAACCTGATTTTTACCATTTCAGAGACCTGGGCATTCCAACTGGTTCACTTTCCCATTTGAAAGGGAAGGCTCTATAAACACTTGGTTGTGGTTATAATTCAATCATGGGTTAGGAAATACAATATGAATTGTGATAACTTGTTAACTGATTTGGAGTTTGGAGCATGTAAAAGAAAGCAGCAAGGATTACAGACAAAATGAGCCACGTGGCGCTACCGTATATACCGTAACACTTCTAAAGGAGCTTACACAATGATATAGAAGTGTTCTTTAAAGATTTGGAATCCTTTTTCTTTAAAAATACACTGGTTTATTCTGTTTCTAAACCTCAAGGAAACAAACACAATAGTGCAATATATACTGACTGAATAAGGCCAATGCTCTTTTATTTGTTCCACTCACATAAAGATAAAAAAGACAGCACATATCGCTCTCATGAGGTTACTGGTCCAGAAATGTCAATGTAGTCTTCTCAGGACTAGGACTTAAAATGATAGATATAGTGCAACACAACTTCATAAAATACATAAATGTAATGAAGAATATGCACTCACAAAAGACAAAACAAATAGACATATATCACCAAACCTGATGATCCCCACTGGAAGTTAACTGGAGTCCCAAAGAGTCCTGATGGCCAGACACAAAGTGTCCCTCCACAACTCCGGAAATTGGGATGGCAATGACCCAGTCACTAGGCACACCTCAGGGTTCACAGCTGCAAGGTCCAGCGGTATAATGTCCATCTGCTTAAACGCGTTTTTGGACTTTCTGTCCTTCCTCAGAAGTATAATCACAATATGTTAGCTTTGAAATCAGAACTTTTTGTTGGCAGTATTGGACGAGTGATAGCTATAAAAAGTGACAGTTTACATTTTTTTATTAAGCCCTCATGCAGGGCCGGTTCTAGCCCTTGTGGCGCCCCGGGCGGAAAATAGGGGTGTGGCTTCATACAGGGGCGTGGTCAGTTACACCCCCTGTAGAGTTGTGCCCCCATTTGTGCCCCCAGTAGCGCCATTTGTGCCCCCAGTAGCGCCGCTTAAAAAAAATAAAAAAATACTTACAATCCCCGCTCCTGAGTCCCGACCGTTGCAGACCTCCGCCGGCGCCGCGCCGCTCCTCTCCTCGGATCTATGGGAGAGACGTCATGACGTCTCTCCCATAGCACAGCATAGACACTAGAGGTCAATCATGACCCCTAGCGTCTCTGCCAGTCCCACAATGCTGTGCGGTGCGTGATGACGTCATCGCGCACCGCACAGCAAAGGTCCTCTCCACGAAGGGAAACTAGATGGATAGCGTCTAGTTCCCTTGACAGCGGGGGACCAGCGGGGGGACACAGCGGCAGCAGGGGACACAGTAGCGGATCTTGCCATGGTGCAGCGCCCTACGGATGGCGCCAGCGCCCTCCGGAAGGCAGCGCCCCGGGCAAAAGTCCTGCTTGCCCGTGGCAAGATTCGCTACTGCCCACATGGTTTTGTTATGCTTAACCTCTGTCACCCTTTGTCCTGCACACACATTAGTCAAGGTTGGTTCCATGTTGTATACAACAGTTTTTTAAATAAAGGTTTTCCCTTTTTTAAATGATTTACCAGTGAATCCCTGCCATGTCAGGCTTAGAAAATCATATTTTCTCAGTTTGAATGGAGGTGTTCAGACTACAGTACTATGAAATGTATCTTTGATAACCTATGCAGAACAAGAGGATAACTCTCTATTTTCAATTGAAAAAGCAACATAAGTAAATTGTTATAATACAATATTTTGACCTAAGACATGAGACACATTTGAAATCATTATACAAAAGCCTGGATGCAGTTGTTTGAAAAGTGCCAGGAATAAAGGCATAATGGTAGGACATATCTTTAGAAGAAGACCAAATAAAAAAAAAAATGAAAAATTATTTAAAAAATCCCCACAAAAAATAAAAAGGTTTTTTAAAGCATTTTGACTGCCAAGAACACACAGCCTTAAGCTATGACACTAATGCCTTGTTTCTTTTTCGGTATAACATTTATTGAGCCAAGCCTGTATAATTAGTAATATGCTGATTTTTTTCCATTTCAAACAAATTCGTAGCACTTTTCAAATGCTTAAGGGGTACATTTACTAAGCAGTGATAAGAGCGGAGAAGTAAGCCAGTGGAGAAGTTGCCCATGGCAACCAATCAGCACTGAAGTAACATCTATAGTTTGCTTTGCATACTATAAAATGATACAGAGCTGCTGATTGGTTGATGGGGCAACTTCTCCACTGGCTCACTTCTCCGCTCTTATCACTGCTTAGTAAATGTACCCCTAAATCACCAAATGAATTCTTTATAGCAGCTGCACTGAAAGGCTATTGAGCTTGCATTACGTTTATTATTGTACATGTAATATTCATGTATCTCCTGTAAACAGTATATGACTTTAAAATGGTTCTTCTCCCAACCTTCTATGTCATGTTATATTTTCCCCAAAAAATATTTTCTCTTACATCCTAGTGGATACTGGGGTCTTTTACTTTAGTACCATGGGGTATAGATCGGGTCCACTGGATTCTTGGCACTTTAAAACTTTTAGTGTGTGTATGTGTGTGCTCTCTATGCCCCTCCTACCAGACTCAGTTTAGAAAAATGTGCCTGAGGAGCCAGGTGCACTTCTCTGGAGCTCGAGAGATTTTTTCTTTACTTTAAATGTAGTTTATTATTTTCAGGTAGCTCTGCTTGGCAGACAGACTACCTGCTTCGTGGGATTTAGAGGGGGGACCAAACCAACCTCCTGAGGGTTAATGGTTTGTAATCCCGGCTGACAGGACACTGAGCTCCTGAGGACCTGATCACACATTGTTAGTATGTGTGCGCCCACGCCGGCAGCTAGATGTCGCCCTCTAACAGATGCCGAAGATGCTGGTGCGGTGAGTGTTATACCAGGGTCCGGGTTAGTGAGTCCCCGGTGCGGAATGGTGGCAGGTCGCGAGGCGGTCACAAGCGTTGAGCTGAGGTGTCCGCCGCGGACAAACTGTCTCAGGGCTGCTAGCCCCGCAGTGCTCACAGTCTGTAAGGCTATGTGAGGACTGTATACAGTACAAAAATAGTGTTTTACACCTTTTGCCAGTATAAAATTGAAAGGCACCACGCGCCATTGTGAGGGGCGGGGCTTACCAGAGTGGGACCAGTGGCGGGAAGGCACCATTTCTTTGCTGCTGCGGATCATCAAGACTGCAGGCACACTGCTCCTCCAGGACCCACGCTGTTACAGGCTGTCAGAACTGGTACCAGGGGGTCATAGCCAGGGGAGAGAGCGCCAGTGGTAACGCCGTTGCACTGTTATTATATACACTTCATACACTCTTTGTGCTGCTGTGTTCTGTGTGCTGGGTCCGCTCCTCTGTGTCACTCCAAAGGGCTTCTAGGGTCTGTGTGGGGTTTGGGGCATTAAGCTGCTATATCTGAGTACTCAGTTATATGTGCTGCTTGTAATTCTACCCCGTCTTCTGCGGGGTCTCTCATATGTGAGCAATGTTCCTTGTCTCCTCAGTGAACCAGCTCACGGGCACCTGACTGGTTGGATAGCTTTTAAAGCAAGATTCACAATGTAAATTCTGAGCTAGCAGCAGCTAAGAGAGAAAGGCAGGTATTAAAACACTCCATAGATTGTGTGGCTAGGGCAACAGATTCCAAGAAGGCTTCAAAAACCCCTCTAGTGGCTTCACACAAACGCTCCTTGCCACAGGGTTTCCACACTGATACTGATTCTGATCAGCCAGATGTGGATGATGATGATATGGACGAGGACAGTTTTCTGTCCCCTGGGGTGGAGGCCCTAATTTTTGCTATAAGGTAGGTCCTTCACATTCCGTATCCGGACTGGAAGAGAAATATTTTAATGTTAGACCCAAGAGTTCAGCTACCTTTCCGGTGTCTAAGGAGTTAAACTCCCTAGCCAAGGAAGCTTGGTTAAATCCTGATTACAATTTTAAGATTCCTCAGAGGTTTTTATCTACCTTCCCACTTCCCGAGGATGATAGGAAGGTATGGGAAAACCCAACGTCGGTCGATACCTCGGTATTCAAACTGTCCAAAAAATTGGTGCTGCCGGTCCCTGGGGCGGTATCCCTAAAGGAGCCAGCTGACCGTAAAATTGAGACAACTTTCAGGGCAATACATACAGCAGCTGGTGCAGCACAACACCCTACAATTGTTTGTGGGTGGATCTCCAGGGCAGTGGTGAAGTGGTCTGATAACATTATTGATGGTTTAGACTCTCTCCCCCCGAGTTGAGGTAGTTGCTCTGCTGCAACACATACAAGATGCTGCAAATTTTATGAGCGAGGATTTAAAGGAGTTATGTAAGATAAATGGCCGCACTACTGCTATGGTGGTCTCAGCTCGCAGAGCTCTATGGTTACGTCAATGGACGGCGGGCGCTGATTCCAAGAAGGGTGTTGAAAATCTTCCCTTTACAGGTGATGCCTTGTTTGGAGATGAATTGAATAAGTGGATCTCCCAAGCAACGGCGGGTAAGTCTACCTAGCTCTTACACCGGGCCCTCCTTGCAGTCATTTTGTGTGGCAAGGTTCAGAGGCAGAGTCCGTGGTTGCTCCACCACCTCCAGAGGCTCTTGTAGTAAGTCCCATAAACCTGCTCCTGATGCCTCCCTGGACCAGACCGCCGGATCCTCTGCCACTAAACCCTCCACGTGACAGTTGGCCCCAGCAGCAAGGCAACTTTCAGGTACAGTAGGTGCTCGCCTTCAACACTTCACCCATGTGTGGGCGGAGTCCTGCCGGGATCCTTGGGTGAGGGACCTAATTTCCCACGGATACTGGCTGGAATTACAAACGCTCCCTCCTCACAGGTTTTTCAAGTCGGGCTTACCAGCATTACCCGCAGCAAAAGTTATCTTACAAGAGGCTATTCAAAAACTTTTTGCAGACAGAGGTGGTGGTTCCTGTACCCCCTCTGCTATGCACCAGGGGTTTTTACTCCAGTCTTTTTGTCGTTCCCAAACCAGAAGGTTTGGTGCACCCCATCTTGAATATGAAGTCTCTCAACACGTATCTGCGGGTGTTCAAATTCAAAATGGATTCTCTGAGGGCGGTGGTGTCCACTCTGGAGGAGGGAGAGTTTCTGGTGTCTCTGGATGTCAAGGATGCTCACCTTCACATTCCTATGTGGCACCCTCATCACACTTACCTAAGGTTCGCCATATTGGACAACCATTTCCAGTTTCAGGACTTACCCTTCAGATTATCCACAGTTCCTAGGGTCTTCACGAAGATAACAAAACAAACTTACAGGGAAATAATTCCTGTAAAAAATCAGGAGCGCTGCTTCTGCCAATTAATACCACAATTAATAGTTACAAAACTTCATACAATTAGATTTATAATAAATCTTTTTTGATATATCCTTTATTCCTAAAAATATTTTTTATAAAAAATATATAATGCTGCAGCATATATTAAATATTTATTATCATCTGCACAATGATAAGTGGGATATATAAAAGAATATCAGCAAGCCTCTAAGGAATCTAAATGTGTGTTTAATATGTGTTAACTGTATTTTAATATATGCTGCAGCATTATATATTTTTTATAGTGATGTGCAACGGAAATTTTTCGGGTTTTGTGTTTTGGTTTTGGGTTCGGTTCCGCGGCCGTGTTTTGGGTTCGAACGCGTTTTGGCAAAACCTCACCGAATTTTTTTTGTCGGATTCGGGTGTGTTTTGGATTCGGGTGTTTTTTTCAAAAAACCCTAAAAAACAGCTTAAATCATAGAATTTGGGGGTCATTTTGATCCCATAGTATTATTAACCTCAATAACCATAATTTCCACTCATTTTCAGTCTATTCTGAACACCTCACACCTCACAATATTATTTTTAGTCCTAAAATTTGCACCGAGGTAGCTGTGTGACTAAGCTAAGCGACCCAAGTGGCCGACACAAACACCTGGCCCATCTAGGAGTGGCACTGCAGTGTCAGACAGGATGGCACTTGAAAAAAATATTTCCCAAACAGCACATGATGCAAAGAAAAAAAGAGGCGCACCAAGGTCGCTGTGTGACTAAGCTAAGCGACACAAGTGGCCGACACAAACACCTGGCCCATCTAGGAGTGGCACTGCAGTGTCACGCAGGATGGCCCTTCAAAAAAATACTCCCCAAACAGCACATGACGCAAAGAAAAATGAAAGAAAAAAGAGGTGCAAGATGGAATTGTCCTTGGGCCCTCCCACCCACCCTTATGTTGTATAAACAGGACATGCACACTTTAACGAACCCATCATTTCAGCGACAGGGTCTGCCACACGACTGTGACAAGAAATGACTGGTTGGTTTGGGCCCCCACCAAAAAAGAAGCAATCAATCTCTACTTGCACAAACTGGCTCTACAGAGGCAAGATGTCCACATCCTCCTCATCGTCCGATTCCTCACCCCTTTCACTGTGTACATCCCCCTCCTCACAGATTATTAATTCGTCCCCACTGGAATCCACCATCTCAGGTCCCCGTGTACTTTCTGGAGGCAATTGCTGCTGGTGAATGTCTCCATGGAGGAATTGATTATAATTCATTTAAATGAACATCATCTTCTCCACATTTTCTGGAAGTAACCTCGTACGCCGATTGCTGACAAGGTGAGCGGCGGCACTAAACACTCTTTCGGAGTACACACTGGAGGGAGGGCAACTTAGGTAGAATAAAGCCAGTTTGTGCAAGGGCCTCCTAATTGCCTCTTTTTCCTGCCAGTATACGTACGGACTGTCTGACGTGCCTACTTGGATGCGGTCACTCATATAATCCTCCACCATTCTTTCAATGGTGAGAGAATCATATGCAGTGACAGTAGATGACATGTCAGTAATCGTTGGCAGGTCCTTCAGTCCGGACCAGATGTCAGCATCAGCAGTCGCTCCAGACTGCCCTGCATCACCGCCAGCGGGTGGGCTCGAAATTCGTAGCCTTTTCCTCGCACCCCCTGTTGCGGGAGAATGTGAAGGAGGAGATGTTGACGGGTCGCGATCCGCTTGACTTGACAATTTTCTCACCAGCAGGTCTTTGAACCTCTGCAGACTTGTGTCTGCCGGAAAGAGAGATCCAACGTAGGTTTTAAATCTAGGATCGAGCACGGTGGCCAAAATGTAGTGCTCTGATTTCAACAGATTGACCACCCGTGAATCCTTGTTAAGCGAATTAAGGGCTCCATCCACAAGTCCCACATGCCTAGCGGAATCGCTCTGTTTTAGCTCCTCCTTCAATGCCTCCAGCTTCTTCTGCAAAAGCCTGATGAGGGGAATGACCTGACTCAGGCTGGTAGTGTCTGAACTGACTTCACATGTGGCAAGTTCAAAAGGTTGCAGAACCTTGCACAACATTGAAATCATTCTCCACTGCGCTTGAGACAGGTGCATTCCACCTCCTTTTCCTATATCGTGGGCAGATGTATAGGCTTGAATGGCCTTTTGCTGCTCCTCCATCCTCTGAAGCATATAGAGGGTTGAATTCCACCTCGTTACCACCTCTTGCTTCAGATGATGGCAGGGCAGGTTCAGGTGTTTTTGGTGGTGCTCCAGTCTTCTGTACGCGGTGCCTGTACGCCGAAAGTGGCCCGCAATTCTTCTGGCCACCGACAGCATCTCTTGCACGCCCCTGTCGTTTTTTAAATAATTCTGCACCACCAAATTCAAGGTATGTGCAAAACATGGGACGTGCTGGAATTTGCCCAGATGTAATGCACGCACAATATTGCTGGCGTTGTCCGATGCCACAAATCCCCAGGAGAGTCCAATTGGGGTAAGCCATTATGCGATGATCTTCCTCAGTTGCCGTAAGAGGTTTTCAGCTGTGTGCGTATTCTGGAAAGCGGTGATACAAAGCGTAGCCTGCCTAGGAACGAGTTGGCGTTTGCGAGATGTTGCTACTGGTGCCGCCGCTGCTGTTCTTGCAGCGGGAGGCAATACATCTACCCAGTGGGCTGTCACAGTCATATAGTCCTGAGTCTGCCCTGCTCCACTTGTCCACATGTCCGTGGTTAAGTGGACATTGGGTACAACTGCATTTTTTAGGACACTGGTGAGTCTTTTTCTGACGTCCGTGTACATTCTCGGTATCGCCTGCCTAGAGAAGTGGAACCTAGATGGTATTTGGTAACGGGGGCACACTACCTCAAGCAATTCTCTAGTTCCCCGTGAACTAACGGCGGATACTGGACGCACGTCTAACACCAACATAGTTGTCAAGGCCTGAGTTATCCGCTTTGCAACAGGATGACTGCTGTGATATTTCATCTTCCTCGCAAAGGACTGTTGGACAGTCAATTGCTTACTGGAAGTAGTACAAGTGGTCTTCCAACTTCCCCTCTGGAATGACGATCGACTCCCAGCAGCAACAACAGCAGCGCCAGCAGCAGTAGGCGTTACACTCAAGGATGCATCGGAGGAATCCCAGGCAGGAGAGGACTCGTCAGACTTGCCAGTGACATGGCCTGCAGGACTATTGGCTTTCCTGGGTAAGGAGGAAATTGACACTGAGGGAGTTGGTGGTGTGGTTTGCGGGAGCTTGGTTACAAGAGGAAGGGATTTACAGGTCAGTGGACTGCTTCCGCTGTCGCCCAAAGTTTTTGAACTTGTCACTGACTTATTATGAATGCGCTGCAGGTGACGTATAAGGGAGGATGTTCCAAGGTGGTTAACGTCCTTACCCCTACTTATTACAGCTTGACAAAGGCAACACACGGCTTGACACTAGTTGTCCGCATTTCTGTTGAAATAATTCCACACTGAAGAGCTGATTTTTTTAGTATTTTGACCAGGCATGTCAATGGCCATATTCCTCCCACGGACAACAGGTGTCTCCCCGGGTGCCTGACTTAAACAAACCATATCACCATCAGAATCTTCCTTGTCAATTTCCTCCCCAGCGCCAGCAACACCCATATCCTCATCCTGGTGTACTTCAACACTGACATCTTCAATTTGACTATCAGGAACTGGACTGCGGGTGCTCCTTCCAGCACTTGCAGGGGGCGTGCAAATGGTGGAAGGCGCAAGCTCTTCCCGTCCAGTGTTGGGAAGGTCAGGCATCGCAACCGACACAATTGGACTCTCCTTGGGGATTTGTGATTTCGAAGAACGCACAGTTCTTTGCTGTGCTTTTGCCAGCTTAAGTCTTTTCTTTTTTTTAGCGAGAGGATGAGTGCTTCCATCCTCATGTGAAGCTGAACCACTAGCCATGAACATAGGCCAGGGCCTCAGCCTTTACTTGCCACTCCGTGTCGGAAATGGCATATTGGCAAGTTTATGCTTCTCCTCAGACGCTTTTAATTTTGATTTTTGGGTCATTTTACTGAACTTTTGTGTTTTGGATTTTACATGCTCTGTACTATGACATTGGGCATCGGCCTTGGCAGACGACGTTGATGGCATTTCATCGTCTCGGCCATGACTAGTGGCAGCAGCTTCAGCACGAGGTGGAAGTGGATCTTGATCTTTCCCTATTTTTTTAACCTCCACATTTTTGTTCTCCATATTTTAATGCGCACAACTAAAAGCCACCACAGGTATACAATGTAGATGGATGGATAGTATAGTTTTATATTACTTATGGACGACGAGTGCACTGATGACACAGAGGTAGGTACAGCCGTGGCCTACCGTACTGCTATATATATATATATATATATATAATATACTGTATAATAATAACGGACCTGGTGGACACTGTCAGCAGACTGCTAAACTAGTATGAAGAAAAAAAAAGCCACCACAGGTATACAATGTAGATGGATGGATAGTATAGTATTATATTACTTATGGACGACGAGTGCACTGACGACACAGAGGTAGGTACAGCCGTGGCCTACCGTACTGCTATATATATATATATAATATACTGTATAATAATAACGGACCTGGTGGACACTGTCAGCAGACTGCTAAACTAGTATGAAGAAAAAAAAAGCCACCACAGGTATACAATGTAGATGGATGGATAGTATAGTATTATATTACTTATGGAGGACGAGTGCACTGACGACACAGAGGTAGGTACAGCCGTGGCCTACCGTACTGCTATATATATATATATAATATACTGTATAATAATAACGGACCTGGTGGACACTGTCAGCAGACTGCTAAACTAGTATGAAAAAAAAAAAAGCCACCACAGGTATACAATGTAGATGGATGGATAGTATAGTATTATATTACTTATGGAGGACGAGTGCACTGATGACACAGAGGTAGGTACAGCCGTGGCCTACCGTACTGCTATATATATATATATATATATATAATATACTTTATAATAATAACGGACCTGGTGGACACTGTCAGCAGACTGCTAAACTAGTATGAAGAAAAAAAAAGCCACCACAGGTATACAATGTAGATGGATGGATAGTATAGTATTATATTACTTATGGACGACGAGTGCACTAACGACACAGAGGTAGGTACAGCCGTGGCCTACCGTACTGCTATATATATATATAATATACTGTATAATAATAACGGACCTGGTGGACTCTGTCAGCAGACTGCTAAACTAGTATGAAGAAAAAAAAAGCCACCACAGGTATACAATGTAGATGGATGGATAGTATAGTATTATATTACTTATGGAGGACGAGTGCACTGACGACACAGAGGTAGGTACAGCCGTGGCCTACCGTACTGCTATATATATAAATAATATACTGCATGATAATAACGGACCTGGTGGACACTGTCAGCAGACTGCTAAACTAGTATGAAGAAAAAAAAAGCCACCACAGGTATACAATGTAGATGGATGGATAGTATAGTATTATATTACTTATGGACGACGAGTGCACTGACGAAACAGAGGTAGGTACAGCCGTGGCCTACCGTACTGCTATATATATATATAATATACTGTATAATAATAACGGACCTGGTGGACACTGTCAGCAGACTGCTAAACTAGTATGAAGAAAAAAAAAAGCCACCACAGGAGTGTTTTTCAGGCAGACAAACATATACTGGACTGGTGGTCACTGTCAGCAAAACTGTGTACTGTACTCCTGCTATAACTGCTCCCCAGTCCCCACAATTAGGCAGTGTGAGCAGTGCTCTCAGCACAGATATATCATGTAGCAGTGCAGCACACTGAGCACAGATATGGTGGAGCGTTTTTTCCAGGAAGAGAAACAACGGATTAAACTCACTGGTGGTATTATAATCAAAACCCTGCACTGTACTCCCTAACAGCTGCTCCCCGTCCCCAATCCTCCCCACAATTATAACTAAGTCACTCTTTTCTACTATAACGGAGAGGACGCCAGCCACGTCCTCTCCCTATCAATCTCAATGCACGTGTGAAAATGGCGGCGACGCGCGGCTGCTTATATAGAATCCGAATCTCGCGAGAATCCGACAGCGGGATGATGACGTTCGGGCGCGCTCGGGTCAACCGAGCAAGGCGGGAGGATCCGAGTCTGCCTCGGACCCGAGGCTGAAGTTCGGGTGGGTCGGTTTCCGAGAAACCGAACCCGCTCATCACTAATTTTTTATAAAAATTATTTTTAGGAATAAAGGATATGTTAAAAAAGATTTATTATAAATCTAATTGTATGAAGTTTTGTAACTATTAATTGTGGTATTAATTGGCAGAAGCAGCGCTCCTGGTTTTTTACAGGGATTATTTTTCTGTAAACTTGTTTTGTTGTCTATTATAAGGAATGCAACTATCCTTATAAACTGAGAGCAGCAGCATCTGCCTTTTTTATATCTCCTTTTTTCAGTAGGTATTGGCGCCCATTTGGATACACAGGTGCCTTCACGGGTTACAGTGAGGGGGCCTGTGGATGCAATTTCATGTGACTGGGTTCTTCATGAAGGTCATGGCAGAAATGATGCTACAACTCCGCAAGATGGGAGTGAACATAGTCCCCTACTTTGACGATCTCCTCATAAAGGCTGTGTCCAGGAAACATCTGCTACATGGATCATGGGTGGATCCTCAATTTCAAGAAATCTCATCTGGAACTAACCCAACATCTTCGGTTCCTGGGAATGATACTGGACACGGTATCTCAAAAGGTGTTTCTCCTGATAGACAAGGCCTTGACTATCCAGGCTATGGTCTGCTCGGTGCTCAGTCCTCGCAAGGTGTCTATACATCTTTGCATCAAATTACTGGGCAAGATGGTGGCTGCTTCCGAAGCAATCCAATATGCTAGGTTTTATGCCTGGCCGTTTCAACTGGATCTGCTGGACAAATGGTTGGGTTCTCACCTGCACATGAATCAGAAAGTGACCCTGTCTCCAAAAGCCCGAATATCTCTATCATGGTGGCTTCAGATTCCTTACCTGGTAGAGGGCAGAAGTTTCAATATCCACTCGTGGATTCTACTGACAACGGATGCTAGCCTCCGGGGTTGGGGAGCGGTGACCCAAGCGGCCCAGTACCAAGGGTTATCGTCAGTCCAGGAACCGGCTTTACCGATAAACATCCTGGAACTCAGGGCAGTTTACAATGCTCTTCTACAAGCCTCCCCTCTCCTGAAGGGTCATGCAATCCAGGTTCAAATGGACAATGCCACGGCAGTGGCGTACATAAACTGACAAGGGGGAACAAGAAGCAGAGTGGCGATGCGAGAGGTGTCAAAAATCCTACTCTGGGCAGAGGCAAACGCAAGGGCCATCTCAGCCATATTCATTCCAGTAGTGGACAACTGGGAAGCAGACTTCCTCAGCAAGCACGACCTCCATCCGGGGGAATGGGGCCTACATACCCTGTCGTTTCAACAGTTACTTCACCGATGGGGCTGTCCGCAGATAGAGGGTCATTCCGAGTTGATCACACGCTGCCGATTTTCACAGCGCAGCGATCAGGTGAAAAAATGGCAAAACTGCGCATGCGTATGTACCGCAATGCGCACGCGCGTCGTACGGGTACAAACTAGAGATGTGCACTTGAAATTTTTCGGGTTTTGTGTTTTGGTTTTGGGTTCGGTTCCGCGGCCGTGTTTTGGGTTCGAACGCGTTTTGGCAAAACCCCACCGAATTTTTTTTGTCGGATTCGGGTGTGTTTTGGATTCGGGTGTTTTTTTCAAAAAACCCTAAAAAACAGCTTAAATCATAGAATTTGGGGGTCATTTTGATCCCAAAGTATTATTAACCTCAAAAACCATAATTTCCACTCATTTTCAGTCTATTCTGAACACCTCACACCTCACAATATTATTTTTAGTCCTAAAATTTGCACCGAGGTCGCTGGATGACTAAGCTAAGCGACCCAAGTGGCCGACACAAACACCTGGCCCATCTAGGAGTGGCACTGCAGTGTCACGCAGGATGGCCCTTCCAAAAAACACTCCCCAAACAGCACATGACGCAAAGAAAAAAAGAGGCGCAATGAGGTAGCTGTGTGACTAAGCTCAACGACCCAAGTGGCCGACACAAACACCTGGCCCATCTAGGAGTGGCACTGCAGTGTCACGCAGGATGGCCCTTCCAAAAAACACTCCCCAAACAGCACATGACGCAAAGAAAAAAAGAGGCGCAATGAGGTAGCTGTGTGACTAAGCTCAACGACCCAAGTGGCCGACACAAACACCTGGCCCATCTAGGAGTGGCACTGCAGTGTCATGCAGGATGGCCCTTCAAAAAAATACTCCCCAAACAGCAAATGACGCAAAGAAAAATGAAAGAAAAAAGAGGTGCAAGATGGAATTGTCCTTGGGCCCTCCCACCCACCCTTATGTTGTATAAACAGGACATGCACACTTTAACCAACCCATCATTTCAGTGACAGGGTCTGCCACACGACTGTGACTGAAATGACGGGTTGGTTTGGACCCCGACCAAAAAAGAAGCAATTAATCTCTCCTTGCACAAACTGGCTCTACAGAGGCAAGATGTCCACCTCATCATCATCCTCCGATATATCACCGTGTACATCCTCCTCCTCACAGATTATCAATTCGTCCCCACTGGAATCCACCATCTCAGCTCCCTGTGTACTACTTTGTGGAGGCAATTGCTGCTGGTCAATGTCTCCACGGAGGAATTGATTATAATTCATTTTAATGAACATCATCTTCTCCACATTTTCTGGATGTAACCTCGTACGCCGATTGCTGACAAGGTGAGCGGCGGCACTAAACACTCTTTCGGAGTACACACTTGTGGGAGGGCAACTTAGGTAGAATAAAGCCAGTTTGTGCAAGGGCCTCCAAATTGCCTCTTTTTCCTGCCAGTATAAGTACGGACTGTCTGACGTGCCTACTTGGATGCGGTCACTCATATAATCCTCCACCATTCTTTCAATGGGGAGAGAATCATATGCAGTGACAGTAGACGACATGTCCGTAATCGTTGTCAGGTCCTTCAGTCCGGACCAGATGTCAGCATCAGCAGTCGCTCCAGACTGCCCTGCATCACCGCCAGCGGGTGGGCTCGGAATTCTGAGCCTTTTCCTCGCACCCCCAGTTGCGGGAGAATGTGAAGGAGGAGATGTTGACAGGTCGCGTTTCGCTTGACTTGACAATTTTGTCACCAGCAGTTCTTTGAACCCCAGCAGACTTGTGTCTGCCGGAAAGAGAGATCCAAGGTAGGTTTTAAATCTAGGATCGAGCACGGTGGCCAAAATGTAGTGCTCTGATTTCAACAGATTGACCACCCGTGAATCCTTGTTAAGCGAATTAAGGGCTCCATCCACAAGTCCCACATGCCTAGCGGAATCGCTCAGTGTTAGCTCCTCCTTCAATGTCTCCAGCTTCTTCTGCAAAAGCCTGATGAGGGGAATGACCTGACTCAGGCTGGCAGTGTCTGAACTGACTTCACGTGTGGCAAGTTCAAAAGGTTGCAGAACCTTGCACAACGTTGAAATCATTCTCCACTGCGCTTGAGACAGGTGCATTCCACCTCCTATATCGTGCTCAGTTGTATAGGCTTGAATGGCCTTTTGCTGCTCCTCCAACCTCTGAAGCATATAGAGGGTTGAATTCCACCTCGTTACCACTTCTTGCTTCAGATGATGGCAGGGCAGGTTCAGGCGTTTTTGGTGGTGCTCCAGTCTTCTGTACGTGGTGCCTGTACGCCGAAAGTGTCCCGCAATTCTTCTGGCCACCGACAGCATCTCTTGCACGCCCCTCTCGTTTTTTAAATAATTCTGCACCACCAAATTCAAGGTATGTGCAAAACATGGGACGTGCTGGAATTTGCCCATATTTAATGCACACACAATATTGCTGGCGTTGTCCGATGCCACAAATCCACAGGAGAGTCCAATTGGGGTAAGCCATTCTGCGATGATCTTCCTCAGTTGCCGTAAGAGGTTTTTTAGCTGTGTGCGTATTCTGGAAAGCGGTGATACAAAGCGTAGCCTGCCTAGGAAAGAGTTGGCGTTTGCGAGATGCTGCTACTGGTGCCGCCGCTGCTGTTCTTGCGGCGGAGTCCATACATCTACCCAGTGGGCTGTCACAGTCATATAGTCCTGAGCCTTCCCTGCTCCACTTGTCCACATGTCCGTGGTTAAGTGGACATTGGGTACAACTGCATTTTTTAGGACACTGGTGAGTCTTTTTCTGAGGTCTGTGTACATTTTCGGTATCGCCTGCCTAGAGAAATGGAACCTAGATGGTATTTGGTACCGGGGACACAGTACCTCCAACAAGTCTCTAGTTGCCTCTGCAGTAATGATGGATACCGGAACCACGTTTCTCACCGCCCAGGATGCCAAGGCCTCAGTTATCCACTTTGCAGCAGGATGACTGCTGTGATATTTCATCTTCCTCGCAAAGGACTGTTGGACAGTCAATTGCTTGGTGGAAGTAGTAAAAGTGGTCTTACGACTTCCCCTCTGGGATGACCATCGACTCCCAGCAGCAACAACAGCAGCACCAGCAGCAGTAGGCGTTACACGCAAGGATGCATCGGAGGAATCCCAGGCAGGAGAGGACTCATCAGAATTGCCAGTGACATGGCCTGCAGGACTATTGGCATTCCTGGGGAAGGAGGAAATTGACACTGAGGGAGTTGGTGGTGTGGTTTGCGTGAGCTTGGTTACAAGAGGAAGGGATTTACTGGTCAGTGGACTGCTTCCGCTGTCGCCCAAAGTTTTTGAACTTGTCACTGACTTATGATGAATGCGCTGCAGGTGACGTATAAGGGAGGATGTTCCGAGGTGGTTAACGTCCTTACCCCTACTTATTACAGCTTGACAAAGGCAACACACGGCTTGACAAATGTTGTCCGCATTTCTGTTGAAATACTTCCACACCGAAGAGCTGATTTTTTTGGTATTTTCACCAGGCATGTCAATGGCCCTATTCCTCCCACGGACAACAGGTGTCTCCCCGGGTGCCTGACTTAAACAAACCACCTCACCATCAGAATCCTCCTGGTCAATTTCCTCCCCAGCGCCAGCAACACCCATATCCTCCTCATCCTGGTGTACTTCAACACTGACATCTTCAAACTGACTAAAGGAATTGTTTGGGGGTGTAGAAACACTCCCACTCCTGGCGCACCTTGATTGAACAAATTGAAAGGCTACACAACGGCTGCACGCACTGGGGGACTGCTGATTCCCCCAAAAAACAGAGATAGAAAATATATACAAGTGCTGCGCTTGAAGTGAGCTTAGTGAATAGATACTAAAAAATTTAAATATAAATAAAGGTGTCTGCTCCAATCAACCAACAACTCACACGGAACTTGCTAGTAAACAAATTTAATAAGCACATAAAATGAAAATAAAAAGACAATAATAAAAACAGATACTGAAATGAGCTCAAGCACACTGAAACATTTGCTGAGTGGATCACTTAGATAAAAGTTAGTAGATAGTGTCACTTTAGTGTTGCCACAATAGACCAAATTGTGGTCTCTTTGTATCAATTGGAGATAAAAAGTAGCAATAAATACAGCCTGTTGGAGAATGAATAGAACAATAGTCTTGTGCCTCTGAACTACTGGCGTCCCAGTGCAGAGGAGAAGCCGCCGGTTATAATTACCCGTCCTGCGGGAAATGCAATGGCGCGGCACAAGAGATCCAGAGCAGCTGCCGTGCGTCCGCCGATGGCACTAGCAAAGTGCAGAGAATCTTGGCGAGCCGGTCGTGATGCTGCAGTGACACGCTGGGCTGGCGTTCCGGATAAATGTTCTCCACAGCTGATCAAGCAGATTGTAAAAACACCGCTGCGGGTGACGGTAACTGGCAACACTCAGTGCGTCCGTGAGCAATGTGAAGGAGTGACGTCAACGCGTTTCGTCCCGTATCCCGGGACTTCCTCAAGACGATGGGGCTCACACTATGGAGGCCCGTATTTAACTCCTTAAGAGGACCCGCCTCTAAATTCATTAGAAGTCCTGGTGTGCATACTTAAGTAATTAATAAGATAATTAGGATAAAAACACTATGTATGAAAAGCAAATAAACATGCAAGTTCCGCCTGATTATAATGGTCAAATCTATCAGCTAAATAAAAATAAATATTAATAATCATAATACTATATAATAATAAGGTTGAAAAACATTAACCAAAATAGGGTGGATAAAGAGATGGTAGCATAATTATTAAATTAATGATTTAATGGATTTAATAAATTAATAAATTAATAGATATATCAATCAATTCAATTAATTGATCAAGATGAAATTTTCTTCTAGACATAATAATATGGTCAGTATCGTACTCACAGAATAACATGATAATAATGAACTCCATACTGATCAACAGGTATACATAACACTGACTTGAAATTAATCAGTGCTAAAATGGTTTTCCTAATTGATAGAGAACATAGTGGAAAACATTCAATTATCATTGATTTATATTTGTTTAAATAAATACTAAATGTAAACATACTTGTGGGCAGAAACTGAAAATAAGAATAAACATAAATGAAATGGAGTACAAAATGAATAAACCTACACAATTACGATATTTCCTGTTCGTATTCATTGATAATTAATAGCTGGTGAAATAATACAGAAATAACTGATAATTGTGATAAAATAAAAATAAATAAAAAAAATACGTAAAATATATAAAAAAATATATATGTAATAAAATAAAGTATATATGGTAAATAATATATGTTAATAAAATGTGTATAAATATACATATATATATATATATAGAGAAATAATCGATAAATACACATGTGAGTGCATAAATAGTAAAGTCTATATATATACATATATAAATATATAAAATTTGGTTTGTGTAATGGAGAAAAAATGTTTTTTTATATTAATGAAAACATATATTGGGTGGAAAAAAGAAAGTTTATAAAGGATAATAAGAATTTAGATAAAAGATAAAGGCATAGATACCATCAGACAAGATCCCAATGATTAGAATCCAGCTGGAATACTTCAATCTATGCATGAATAATCGATAGCCTCATTTAACCCTCTGGGGTTGAGAGTATCGAGCTTGAAAATCCATGCAGATTCACCCAAACAGAGCTGTCTGAATCTGTTCCCCCCTCTTTTTGTTAAACTGAACTGTTCAACTCCCACCACTGATAGACCACTTGGGTCTCCGTTATGACATTTGGCAAAGTGTCGAGAGACACTGTGTTTAAAAGATTTATTAAGAATATTACACCTATGTTCCCTGAAACGGGTTTTTATGGATCTAATGGTCCTGCCAACATATTGTAGTTGGCAGGGACACTGGAGAACATACACAGAGTATGTAGATTCACAGTTAAGAAATTGTTTGATTGGGAAACTTGATCCATTGCTAGTAGAGGTAATCTTGGTAACCCTATTTCTCATATAGCTACAGGTTAAACAAACAGATTTGTTGCATTTATAATTACCTATAGGCCTATTGGGGAGCCAAGTATTGAGAGTAACTTCTTTGCTCTTAGTTGATTTTTCAGGTCTTAAATCACTGGGAGCTAGTATATTACCAAGGTTGGTATTCTTTTTATAAATCATCTTTGGTTTACAACCAATGGAATTACTTAATATAGGATCCTGTTTCAGAATGTCAAAATTGGTATTAACAATTTTCTTAATTATATGTGATTTGGAGTTAAACTTAGAGATGAACTTCAACTCACCCATGGTGGAGTCACCTCGGTCCAATTTCACAGAGTGAACACTCCCCAGAGTGTCAGTAGGATTACCTAGTGCAAAGATGGGTTCTGAAGGCGTCGAAGATGAAGCTGATGTAAGAGCTTCAACCAAAAGATTATGTGGATAACCCCTTCTTTCGAAGTGTCCAATCATAGTTTTGGATTGTGCAAAGAAATCTTCATCACGATTACAATTTCGTCTTAGACGCATTAATTGATTTTTAGGAATATTTTTAATCCAAGGCTTAAAGTGGGCACTGTCATAATGTAAGTAATTACTAGTGCCCACTGGTTTAACATAATTATTGGAGATAATCAGATTGTTCTGAATGGAGAAAGTGATATCAAGATAATTAATTGAATCAAAATCAAAAGTGTGAGTGAAAGTAAGATTGTAAGTATTGTGATTGAGAAAATTAACAAATTCCTGTGCTAAAGAAGGACCCCCGTTCCAAATAATAATCAAATCATCAATAAAACGGCTATAGAGGACCAGGTTCTCTCTATAGGGGCCGCTCCAAATATGGTCTTCCTCAAAGCGGCCCATATAGAGATTCGCAAAACTTGGTGCGAACCTGGTCCCCATAGCTGTGCCCAGTGCTTGTAAATAATAAGTTTCACCAAACTGACTATCAGGAACTGGACTGCGGGTGCTCCTTCCAGCACTTGCAGGGGGCATGCAAATGGTGGAAGGCGCATGCTCTTCACGTCCAGTGTTGGGAGGTCAGGCATCGCAAACGACACAATTGGACTCTCCTTGTGGATTTGTGATTTCGAAGAACGCACAGTTCTTTGCTGTGCTTTTGCCAGCTTGAGTCTTTTCATTTTTCTAGCGAGAGGCTGAGTGCTTCCATCCTCATGTGAAGCTGAACCACTAGCCATGAACATAGGCCAGGGCCTCAGCCGTTCCTTGCCACTCCGTGTGGTAAATGGCATATAGGCAAGTTTACGCTTCTCCTCCGACAATTTTATTTTAGATTTTTGAGTCCTTTTTTTACTGATATTTGGTGTTTTGGATTTTACATGCTCTGTACTATGACATTGGGCATCGGCCTTGGCAGACGACGTTGATGGAATTTCATTGTCTCGGCCATGACTAGTGGCAGCAGCTTCAGCACGAGGTGGAAGTGGATCTTGATCTTTCCCTATTTTTGGAACCTCAACATTTTTGTTCTCCATATTTTAATAGGCACAACTAAAAGGCACCTCAGGTAAACAATGGAGATGGATGGATACTAGTATACTTATGGATGACGAGCGACTGCCGACACAGAGGTAGCTACAGCCGTGGACTACCGTACTGTGTCTGCTGCTAATATAGACTGGATGATAATGAGATAAAATTAAAATATATATATATCACACTAGTACTGCAGCCGGACAGGTATATATTATGTAATGACGGACCTGCTGGACACTGTCTGTCAGCACTGCAGACTCCTAAAGTAAGCTACTAGTATCAAGAAGATAGAAAAGAAAAAAAAGCACGGGTAGGTGGTATACAATTATGGATGGACGAGCGACTGCCGACACAGAGGTAGCTACAGCCGTGGACTACCGTACTGTGTCTGCTGCTAATATAGACTGGATGATAATGAGATAAAATTAAAATATATATATATATCACACTAGTACTGCAGCCGGACAGGTATATATTATGTAATGACGTACCTGCTGGACACTGTCTGTCAGCACTGCAGACTCCTAAAGTAAGCTACTAGTATCAAGAAGATAGAAAAAAAAAAAAAACACGGGTAGGTGGTATACAATTATGGATGGACGAGCGACTGCCGACACAGAGGTAGCTACTGCCGTGGACTACCGTACTGTGTCTGCTGCTAATATAGACTGGATGATAATGAGATAAAATTAAAATATATATATATCACACTAGTACTGCAGCCGGACAGGTATATATTATGTAATGACGTACCTGCTGGACACTGTCTGTCAGCACTGCAGACTCCTAAAGTAAGCTACTAGTATCAAGAAGATAGAAAGAAAAAAAAAAAACCACGGGTAGGTGGTATACAATTATGGATGGACGAGCGACTGCCGACACAGAGGTAGCTACAGCCGTGGACTACCGTACTGTGTCTGCTGCTAATATAGACTGGATGATAATGAGATAAAATTAAAATATATATATATCACACTAGTACTGCAGCCGGACAGGTATATATTATGTAATGACGGACCTGCTGGACACTGTCTGCAGAATGCGTTTATAAAAACACCACACGACGAGTGTTTAACTTTTTCAGGCAGACAATCACAATATACTGGTGGTCAGCAGACAATCACAATATACTGGTGGTCAGTGGTCACTGGTCAGTCACACTGGCAGTGGCACTCTGGCAGCAAAAGTGTGCACTGTACTTAAAATATGTACTCCTGCTATAACTGCTCCCCAGTCTCCCCCACAATTAAGCTGTGTGAGCAGTGAGCACTCAGCACAGTCAGATAATGATATACAGTATTACATATGATGCAGCACACTGGGCTGAGCACAGATATGGTATGTGACTGTGTCACACTGTGTATCGTTTTTTTTCAGGCAGAGAACGGATTAATTAAACTGGTGGTGGTCACTGGTCACTGGTCACACTATCAGCAAGTAGTACTCCGTCCTAAGCAGACAATCACAATATACTGGTGGTCAGTGTGGTCACTGGTCAGTCACACTGGCAGTGTGGCACTCTGGCAGCAAAAGTGTGCACTGTACTTAAAATATATTATTTATGTACTCCTGCTCTAACTGCTCCCCAGTCTCCCCCACAATTAAGCTGTGTGAGCAGTGAGCACTCAGCACAGTCAGATATACAGTATTACATATGATGATGCAGCACACTGAGGCTGAGCACAGATATGGTATGTGACTGTGTCACACTGTGTATCGTTTTTTTTCAGGCAGAGAACGGATTAATTAAACTGGTGGTCAATGGTCACTGGTCACACTATCAGCAAGTAGTAGTACTCCAGTCCTAATATGCTCCCCAAAATTAGTAAATAGTGTCTCTAACTCTCTACTCTCTTCTCTATAAACGGAGAGGACGCCAGCCACGTCCTCTCCCTATCAATCTCAATGCACGTGTGAAAATGGCGGCGACGCGCGGCTCCTTATATAGAATCCGAGTCTCGCGAGAATCCGACAGCGGGATGATGACGTTCGGGCGCGCTCGGATTAGCCGAGCAAGGCGGGAAGATCCGAGTCTGCCTCGGATCCGTGTAAAAAGGCTGAAGTTCGGGGGGGTTCGGATTCCGAGAAACCGAACCCGCTCATCACTAGTACAAACAGCATCATTGCTGTGCAATGCTTCTAGCGACTAGTTCATTTGCACAGCCGATCGCAAGGAGATTGACAGGAAGAGGACGTTTATGGGTGTCAACTGACCATTTTCTGGGAGTGATAGGGAAAACGCAGGCGTGACCAGGCGTTTGCAGGGCGGGTATCTGACGTCAATTCCGGGACCTCTGATGCTAGAATCATCGCACAGGATAAGTAACTACAGGGCTGGTCTTGTTTGCACAAAATGTTTTTGTACCGCTCGGCTGCATATGTGATCGCACACTTGCAAAGCGAAAATACACTCCCCCGTGGGCGGCGACTATGCATATGCACGACTGCTAAAAGTAGCTAGCGAGCGAACAACTCGGAATGAGGGCCATAGATCTGATGGCTTCTCGTCTCAACAAGAAGCTGTGCCATTACTGTTCCAGAACAAGGGATCCACAGGCTGTAGCAGTGGACGCGCTGACAACACCGTGGATGTACCAGTTTGTTTACCTGTTCCCTCCGCTTCCGCTAATCCCAAGGCTTCTCAAAAGACTAAGAAGGGAAAATGTTCAAGCAATCCTACTTGCTCCGGATTGGCCTCAGCGGCCGTGGTACTCGGACCTCCTGATCATATCTCTGGAGGATCCCTGGCCTCTGCTGCTCCTAGAAGATCTTCTTCAGCAAGGTCCGTTCGTCTTTGTAGGCTACGTTTGATGGCTTGGAAGTTGAGAGGGAGATTCTAGCAAGAAAAGGTCTTCCCTCCAGGGTTATTTCCACCATGGTCCATGCCAAGAAGATGGTTACATCGAAACACTATCATCGTATCTGGAAAAAGTATGTTTCCTGGTGTGAAAGTAGAAAGGTGTCTCCCGTGGAGTTTAGAATCGGTTGTTTTCTACTTTTCCTGCAAGCGGGAGTGGATATGGGCCTACTTTTAGGCTCCATCAATGTCCAGATTTCGGCACTCTCTATTTCTTCCATAAACAACTTGCCGTGTTACCCAAAGTACAGACTTTCCTCAAGGGTGTTGTTCATATACAACCACCTTTTGTGCCTCCCACAGCTCCATGGGACCTCAATGTGGTTCTGTCCTTTCTCCAGTCAGATTGGTTTGAACCCATAAATAGGGTGGAGTTAAAGTTTCTCACCTGGAAAACGGTGATGTTATTGGCCTTGGCATCTGCCATGTGTGTCTCTGAATTAGGGGCCTTATCTTGTAAGATCTCTTATTTGATTTTTCATGAAGACAGGGTGGAACTTCGGACCCATCCTCAGTTTTTGACTAAGGTGGTGTCAGCTTTTCATGTAAATCAGCCTATTGTGGTTCCAGTGTTGTCCGACGCTTCTGTTGGTCCTGAGTCCTTGGATGTGGTCAGGGCTCTGAAGATGTATGTCAAAAGGACGGCCCATCATCAGAAATCGCTGTTTGTCCTTTATGATGCTTCCAAAATTGGTCGGCCAGCTTCTAAGCAATCTATTGCTCGTTGACTTTGGTTGACCATTCAACAGGCCAATACTTCGGCAGCTCTGCCATTGCCGAAGTCTATTCAAGCCCACTCAACTAGATCTGTGGTCTCTTCCTGGGTGGCTGCCCGGGGTGTTTCGGCCCTACAGTTGTGCCGAGCTGCAACTTGGTATGGTTCGATGGTTTGTCAAATTCTATAGGTTTGATACCTTGGCCAAGGATGACCTTCACTTTGGTCAGGCGGTTTTGCAGGGGTCTCAGCACTCTCCCACCCGTTTGGGAGCTTTGGGACTTCCTCCTGGTACTAAAGTACAAGACCCCAGTATCCACTAGGACGTAAGAGAAAATAGGAATTTAATACCTACCGGTAATTCCTTTTCTCCTAGTCCATAGTGGATACTGGGCGCCCGCCTCAGTGCTTCTTTCCTGCTTACCTGTGTAACTATTGGGTTGGACCAGCGTTGCGGTCCCACTATGTTGTTGGGATAACTGTGCTATAAGGGTTTGGTTGGGTTACTATCCGCTGTTCTGGTTAGCGCCCTCCATTCATTACTGGTTGTTTGTTGGCTTGTTGCTGCACTGCTGTTGTATTATTCTTCTCTCAGATTATGTCCGTCTCCTCAGGCACAGATTTTCTAGACTGAGTCTGGTAGGAGGAGCATAGAGAGGAGGAGCCAGCACACACATACACACACTAAAAGTTTTAAAATGCCAAGGCTCCAGTGGACCCGATCTATACCCCATGGTACTAAAGTTCAAGACCCCAGTATCCACTACGGAGTAGAAGAAAAGGAATTACCGGTAGGTATTAAATTTCCATTTTTAAACATTAAATTTTTATTGAAAGGTGAGAGGGAAGAAAAAAAGGAATCCTCCTCTCTCTTTTTTGTACAAATAAGTCAGGGGAACAGAAAATTACCACATTTTAAGAATGTATGTTTCTATATTCTGATCTTATAAACTATAATAGAAATGTAAGCTTGACCTACAGTAGATGAGTTGATGAGTTATTTACACATTGTCACTATAAGACTTACGTAACGTTCCTATTTAAGATAATATTGCTGTGTCTTGGATTCATTTTAGGTACTATGCTGCTGTACACAAGCGTTCTTATACTATAAGAAAAGAAAACTCTTATACTTTAAGAAAGGAAAGCTTTTATACTGTAAGAAAGGAAAGCTCTTATACTGTAAGAAAGGAAAGCTCAGCAAGCAGCAGAATCTCTGAAGATAAAGTACAGCTTGTGCTGCTTGGCTATTGTGAAAACCAAGCACAGCCTGTGAGGGAGTGTTTTCTCTAAAGGAGCAGGATTGGCAGAATCACATTTGGCTGTGGTAATGCAGTCTTTCTTCTCTAGTCCTTAATTCAACATTTTATTTCCAGATTTTACTTAAAAGCTGATTTGTGAACTAAATTGTCACTGTTGTATTATTACTCCTTTGTGTTTTGTGATAGTTCTTTAAATCATGCTGTCGCAAAATAAATGGAGAACTGCGAAATACATAAAATACCAGAGAGGCCTTTCTAAGTTCTTTCTTTTAATATCCATGAAGGGATAAATAGATACTTCATGGATGCATAGATTCAACACACTGGACTAGTCAATGTATGTTTATATAATGTGAGAACACAGTGAGGTATAGGTTGCGGCAATAAAATCTCCCAGATTGTAAAGGTTAATATAAATGTCATGGTAAATGCGATTAATAATTTTAGTACATAATCTAAAAGTGAATGAGAAATAGTTTCTTTTCAAATGGTTTTAAATATGATATTGGGGGTAATTCAGACCTGATCGCTATGTTGCGTTTTCGTACAGCAGGCGATGAGGTCTAAACTGCGCATGCGTATGCACCACAATGCATAGGCGTGCCGCATGGGTACAAAGCGGGTACAAAGTGATGGGTTTGTGTGAAGGATCCATTCGCACGGGCGTCCGCAAGGAGATTGACAGGAAGAAGGCGTTTGTGGGTGGCAACTGACCGTTTTCTGGGAGTGTTTGGAAAAACACAGGCGTGTCCATGCGTTTGCAGGGAGGGTTCCTGATGTCAATTCCGGTCCCGGACAGGCTGAAGTGATCGCAGCGGCTGAGTAAGTCCTGGGCTACTCAGAGACTGCACAAAATCTTGTACAGCTCTGCTACACCTGCGTTCGCACACTTGCACAGCTAAAATACACTCCCCTGTGGGCGGCGACTATCTGATCGCAGCAGTGCAAATATCGCTTACTAGTGATCAGGTCTGAATTAGGCCCATTGTCCAGATGGTGGCCTTCATTCGCGATACACATTTGTAGTCATTTTCCAAAGTTTTGCATCACTCAGGTGGGTCATTTCCACCATTATCGCTGCAATTTCTTGGTCCATAGCTGCCTTCAGTTCACTAATAGTTCTTGGTTGATGTTTGTAAACCTCAACTTTAAGGTTACCGCAAAGAAAAAAGTCACAAGGGCTGAGATTGGGTGATCGTGCAAGCTATGCAACATCACCGCATAACGACATCATGTGCCCTGAAAACAGTTCTTGCAAAACTTTCATTGATCTTATTGCCATGTGAGCGGTGACCCCATCCTGTTGAAACCATACATCCAGAATTCCAAGTTCTGTGAGTTTCAGTTCCAAGAGTTCCATAGCATCTCCACATACCAATGGGAAGTGTACCATTTTTCCTTCTTCCTCAAAACCTCAAAAAGTAGGGCCATAAACACCAAAAATCTGCAACAGCGCACCAAACAGTGACACTTGGCTATGTAGAGGCCTTTCATGAAGCTGATGCTTGTTTACTCTCCAGTAATGAATATAATAAAATTCTGCTTGTTAATGTAGCCAAACAAATGAAAGTGATATTTGTCACTTGTGAGCAAAACTGCGTTTGCAGAAACATTTTGAAGGATATCCCTACAACATGCCATTCAGTTCTCATAGTCGAGTTCATTAAGTTTTTGAATGGCCATAATTTTGTACAGATTGAACTTGCATATAAAACTCTAACAGTTCAATCAGACAACTGCAGAAGCATGTTCATGGGCTGAATTTTGGGATATTGCACAATGGACTGTCTCACAGCATTTACATTTTCTGGCATCTGAATGCTCCATGGTCTTCCAGGTGGTTTAACGCCGTGGCCCTGAAATTTGCAACAAATAGCAATCTGTTTTTTTGGTCCTGAACAGGAGCATTTCAACAGAGTGCGAAGTGAATTCGAAAAGCTCTCTGAGTGACACTCACCTTTTGTAGATGTTGAAGTACTATCATGACTGGCAGCAGCCACAGCAGTAATACAGGGTTACTGCTCCTGCTCTTCTATCAAACTGATCCATCTCGGCTCACTACGCTTCTAGTAATGGTGGCACCTAATGAACGTTATTTTACAACACAGTGCCTGAACTTGTGCACAGACAACTATTATTGGCTTTTACACACTGCAAGTCACAGTGCTTCTAGTTATGGTGGTAATTTTACAACACAGTGCCTGAATTGGAACACGCACATGTTTTATTTTTTTTACACACTGCCACTCACAGTGCTTCTTGTAATGGTGGCACCTTATGAATGCTATTTTGTAACACTGTGCCTGCCTTGAACACACAACACATTGCCTTACAGCCTGAACACACAACACATTGCTTCAGCCCACAAACCACAGTGCCTTGTTGAGGTTTTTTTTTAAATGACACAGCTTTGAGAGGTGCGGCTGCGGTGTGGTGGTGCCTGCTGCCGTGCAGGTGTAAATTCGGTACTCACCAGGCGCCGCTCTCTCTCACCTTCAGGTACCGGAACCTTCAACGGACCTGGCAATCTTCAATCGGATCCGGACACGGCGATTCCCTCTCGGAGCTGACCGACGATCGAGCTGAGGAGAGAATAGGTTACCTCAAGGGGGGTATCGACCCTTCTCCCACTGGAAAAGGGGATACCCCAGGGGTGACCGCGACCTTCACCGGTTGGGTGAAAGGTCATCACTGGCACAAAGCCTCAGCCACCCAGATTTCACACACTCGCGCTCGCGCACGTAGTGTGATGAAAAGGATTCTCACGTCCGTGAGCAATCCCGACTCCGGCGCTCGGGGACAGACAAGGGACAAACGTACACGGATGCTACTCACCGTCACAAGTCTTGCACTCCGATCTTCTCCACTTACAGGTCCCTGTAAGGAGGCAAAGAGAAACAGCCGTGCAGGGCCAAGAACTACCCTAGTGTGCGTCCGCTACACTAGCTACATAAACAGAGCCCTCAAACTAGCTCGTGTGGGTGGTGCAACACAACTATGCACAACTTAAACAACGCATACACTTTGCCCTGCACGGTAACAACATACATCACAATATCGGAATACAAGATCACACGGTGCTGTCCCTTTAAATCCCTCCCGCTGGAAAGGGGGTGGGCGCCGCACATTCTACCCACCTCCTGTACCTTCCCTTATGTGGGCCCCTGGCCTGCCTACCTAAATACCTCAGGGTGGCCTGGGCCTAGCGCCCAGTGCCACCTTTATTCACCTCAGGGGTCTTATTCACTGGGCCTAGCGCCCCCTAGCTGCACACAGGCCAGAGGCCTGACTTCACCCACGGGCCTAGCGCCCGCCTAACTTGTTGCCCGTTGGGTGACCTGGGCCTTGTACCCAGGGTCACCTTATATGTACCTACTGCCCAAATACACTAGGGCCTAATGCCCTCTAATGTTCCCACATGACTATTGCCTGAATTGCCCCCGGGCCTGGTGCCCGCCTACTGCGCCGCTTCCTGGTAGCTTGGGCCTAATGCCCAAACCACCTAAGGCAATGATGACCCCCAACATCCTATCTGCACCCA
The DNA here is from genome assembly GCF_028390025.1 of Pseudophryne corroboree. Lineage (NCBI taxonomy): Eukaryota > Metazoa > Chordata > Amphibia > Anura > Myobatrachidae > Pseudophryne > Pseudophryne corroboree. Next base: position 837,752,119 of record NC_086445.1, read on the forward strand.
GGCCTAGTGCCCGAATTGTGCCCTCGGGCCTAATGCCCATCCCTGGTGGTCGAGGGAGGAAAAGGGAGGGGGTGAAAGTTGCCTCACTGAGGCCTCACCTGCTCCAGGGATCTCCAGCGCCCTCTTCTGCCGCTGACCCGTCCTGGCCAGCGGCGTCGCCTCCGCTCCTCCGCGTCCAGCCGCCGCTGGACATCTTCTTGCAGGAGCCTGACGTCTTCCGGCCTCTTCAGCGGCCACCGGAGCTCCTCTTTCCATGGCCGTCTTCTTCTTCTTCCCCTTTGCGGCGTCTCCTCCGCTCACCCGCGCGGTCTTCTCCCTCCGAGACCCGGCCGCTTCCTTCTTCGCGCTCTTCTGCGCGCGCGGTGTCTTCGGCTCCCGCACGGCGTCTGACGTCAGATGCCGGGCGCGGGGCCTATGACGCGGCGAGCGCCGATTGGCTCGCCGCGTCCCTCTCTGATTGGCCGCCGCTCCGGGAGCCGCGATTGGCTCCCGGAGGGCGCCAACATTGAAAGCCCTCCGCAGCCTCCGGTCCGGTGCAGGAAAAAGGGTAATCCCTGCACCGGACACCCGCCGCCGCCACGCACCCAGCGCTGGGGACAGACAAGCTGCCCCTGCGCTGTCCCCAGCCAGTGACAGCACCACAGATGTGCCCACAGGGCACATCTCTACACAGCGCCCCTTTAAGTTATAATGAGTTCCTACTAAAAAATGTTTTAATAATAGACACAATGCCCCTTTAAGTACAGTAATACAGAACTGCTACTGGTGTTTTGTTTTAATAATAATAAATGATTTGACAGTAACACAGTGTGCCTTACTAGCTATACCTTAAGTGCTCCCTCTTCAGTCCGACTCCTAAGAGTCCTAATTTAAAGCGTTTAGTATTATACATGGCTATTATATATGGCTATGCCTCCCCTCCTCCGTTTTGTGCTGACATATAAGTTTTTAAACAATCACAGATAGTGCTGCCCCCAGCCTCACATCCTAACCCTCCGACATCCTGTGTGAAATAGTGCCCGTTTCAGGAAGGAGGCACTTTTATGGAATCCAATACATGTGAGATCCGACGCCGGGAAGAAGACATTTTGCCTTGTTTTGAAATCCGAGCATGTTGGGAACACCCGAGTCGGGGCATGGATGTGCTCGGAAACGGCAAGTTCTGTTGGATTGTTTTCAGAAAACCGAACCCGCACATCTCTAGTGTGCACGTGAGTGAGTGTGTGTGTGTGTGTGTGTGTGTGTATATATATATATATATATATATATAGAGAGAGAGAGAGGGAAAGATAAGGCCAGTGCTAGGGTGTTTGGCATCCCCCTGCAAACTATATATTTGCGTCCTCTTGACATGTCTCTTTTTCCCGTAAGGCATCCTAAGCACCTGCCTAGGGACCAGCAGTTCCCAAGGACAATATTCGGCCCTGGCCCTCGCTAGGCTCCACTCCAGGAGGAGCACTGCACTGCTCATGCTGTGGATGTCACACATAGCATGACATCATTCGGGGAACCCACCTGCTGCCTGCACCAAGCTTCGGAGTGGGGAGGGCCAGCTGGCACATCCCAGCACCAACCCACCGCAGACCCAATGTACTAAGCAGTGGTGTTGGAGGGCCCGCAGGTGGATCCCAGGAAAAGAAGCTTTGGCTGTCAGTGTTCATTGTAACTAAGACTGGGACAGGTGTAATATATACAAACCATGTGTGCTGTGCTGCATACTGGATTGCCACTCAGTGGGCTTAGCAAGTCCCCTCCATGCATTAGCTCTTCTCATGCATCAGGATCTAGGCAGAAAATCTGTCAATGCCATTGCAGGATTTGCCTAGCCTACAGAGCATCTTGCTCTAACTCGCAACTATTATACTGTAACTTCCTTACTTCTTCAACAGATCTAGTACAAATCTGTCTATCTGTAACTATAGCATACAGTAGTCTTATGTTCTTCAGTTTGTGCAGACTATGGAACTGATGATGACTGAGACCTACTTTTTAATTTAGCCCCCTGAGAACCATCCCCCGAAAACCAACCTTACACGTGTTTGAATGTGCAGATTTGCATGTTTCTCACACTAAGACAGGAAAATAAAGGTCCACCAATGCGCTATTGACAAATGTTCACATTAAAGTCCAAATATCTTACATTAAAGATATATCCGACAGGCACAATGATTTTCTGTTCCAAACTTCCTCCAAAGGTACCAGGTAAATGTTGTAGATAAGGAACCATAATTCAGAATTTTCCTCGTATCTTTATATGTGTTTCCTCACAACAGAAGTAGATATCCAGGGCCGTCTTTTCGTATGGGCTCAATGGGCTCTTTCCCAAGGGCCCCAGGAGTATAAGGGCCCTAGACTGATAGATGAGGGTCCCCTCTTTCCAGGGGTACCAGATTTTTGAAAATCGGCCCTGGGGAACTGGAGATATCTGACTTGAAAGCAGCGGTCCCCATCCAAGCCTGTTAATTGCTCTTCCCAGCCAGATATCTCGGGTTCTGTCTGACTTAGAGTTTTTCTGAGGGTATAATCCAAAATCTGGGACTCTCCCCTTTCAGGGAACACTGGAAGTTTGTCTCTACTATGCCCAGAACCAGAGATATCAGCCTTCCAGCAGCTGGTCCCTGCTCCAGCTCCACACGCCTAATATGCTGTTTTAGATTTTCGTTGGTGAATTGCTCTGGCTTCTGAACTCTGACCCCCAAGTCCCTAGTACCTTCTGAAAGGTGGGACTCTCTAGTTTTTTATCCCATTCAAATCTAAGAAATATATTTTCAGGAACTTGAGATATCTGCAGACAAGCAAGCTGCCCTCCCACCGTAAAATGATAAATATTAAGCCCACTCCACTATCCATTCTTCCCCTGCATATTAAACACCCCCTACCACCCTTGAAGTCATGTACCAGGGCCCCTTCATTCAGCCCAATGTCCCCTTCTACAGATTAGTGTTCTCCCTCCCGCTCCATCTCCCACCATCTGTGCAGTAAAGGAGTAATTAGCAGAAATTACTGCTCCAGGTCCTACATGCTGAGCGGAAGATAGAACACCCCCTACCACCCGCGGGACATTAAAGCTGCCGCTGGAGGATGGGTAGGGGGCCCAGGGCATTGCTGTGCCCAGGGGCCTACACTGCTATTAAGACGGCACTGTAGATATCACCTTCAAATATCCTAGAGACAAAATGGAAATAGTGCAAGTACAGCCAGATGCAAGGTTAAAAATAGTAATTTAATAATTTGCACTCACAAACAACAGAATAAAAAGAGCATATAACTAGAGATGAGCGGGTTCGGTTCCTCGGAATCCGAACCCCCCCGAACTTCAGCCTTTTTACACGGGTCCGAGGCAGACTCGGATCTTCCCGCCTTGCTCGGTTAACCCGAGCGCGCCCGAACGTCATCATCCCGCTGTCGGATTCTCGCGAGGCTCGTATTCTATCGCGAGACTCGGATTCTATATAAGGAGCCGCGCGTCGCCGCCATTTTCACACGTGCATTGAGATTGATAGGGAGAGGACGTGGCTGGCGTCCTCTCCGTTAGAATAGATAGAGACACTTGAGTTGATTTACTACTAACTTAGTAATTTTGGGGAGCATTAGGAGTACTCAGAGTGCAGAGTTTTGCTGATAGTTACTAGTGACCACCACCAGTTTTATTTATTATTTAATATAATCCGTTCTCTGCCTGAAAAAAAACGATACACAGTCACATACCATATCTGTGCTCAGCCTCAGTGTGCTGCATGATAATATCATCTATGTATATCTGACTGTGCTGAGTGCTCACTGCTCACACAGCTGAATTGTGGGGGAGACTGGGGTGCAGTTATAGCAGGAGTACAGTGCACACTTTTGCTGCCAGTGTGACTGACCAGTGACCACCAGTATATTGTCTGCCTGAAAAAGTTAAACACTCCTGTGGTGTTTTTTTATTTTATTCTATAAACGCATTCTGCTGACAGTGTCCAGCAGGTCGGTCATTCATTATATTATATAAATATTTACCTGCAGTAGTGTTATATTTTTTTTGTTCATCTCTATCATCTTTATCATCTCTATATTAGCAGACGCAGTACGGTAGTCCATGGCTGTGGCTACCTCTGTGTCGTCAGTGCTCGTCCATAATTGTATACCTACCTGTGGTGGGGTTTATTTTTCTATCTTCTTCATACTAGTAGTTTAGGAGTCTGCTGACAGTGTCCAGCAGGTCCGTCATAATATTATATATACCTGCAGTAGTGATATATGTATATATTTTTTATATCATTATCATCTCTATACTAGCAGACGCAGTACGGTAGTCCACGGCTGTAGCTACCTCTGTGTCGTCAGTGCTCGTCCATAATTGTATACCTACCTGTGGTGGGGTTTTTTTTTTCTATCTTCTTCATACTAGTAGTTTAGGAGTCTGCTGACAGTGTCCAGCAGGTCCGTCATTATATGATATATACCTGCAGTAGTGATATATATATATTTTTTATATCATTATCATCTCTATACTAGCAGACGCAGTACGGTAGTCCACGGCTGTAGCTACCTCTGTGTTGTCAGTGCTCGTCCATAATTGTATACCTACCTGTGGTGGGGGTTTTTTTTCTATCTTCTTCATACTAGTAGTTTAGGAGTCTGCTGACAGTGTCCAGCAGGTCCGTCATTATATTATATATACCTGCAGTAGTGATATATATATATTTTTTATATCATCATCTCTATACTAGCAGACGCAGTACAGTAGTCCACGGCTGTAGCTACCTCTGTGTCGTCAGTGCTCGTCCATAATTGTATACCTACCTGTGGTGGGGTTTTTTTTTCTATCTTCTTCATACTAGTAGTTTAGGAGTCTGCTGACAGTGTCCAGCAGGTCCGTCATTATATTATATATACCTGCAGTAGTGATATATATATATTTTTTATATCATTATCATCTCTATACTAGCAGACGCAGTACGGTAGTCCACGGCTGTAGCTACCTCTGTGTCGTCAGTGCTCGTCCATAATTGTATACCTACCTGTGGTGGGTTTTTTTTTTCTATCTTCTTCATACTAGTAGTTTAGGAGTCTGCTGACAGTGTCCAGCAGGTCCGTCATTATATTATATATACCTGCAGTAGTGATATATATATATTTTTTATATCATTATCATCTCTATACTAGCAGACGCAGTACGGTAGTCCACGGCTGTAGCTACCTCTGTGTCGTCAGTGCTCGTCCATAATTGTATACCTACCTGTGGTGGGGTTTTTTTTTCTATCTTCTTCATACTAGTAGTTTAGGAGTCTGCTGACAGTGTCCAGCAGGTCCGTCATTATATTATATATACCTGCAGTAGTGATATATATATATATTTTTATATCATTATCATCTCTATACTAGCAGACGCAGTACGGTAGTTCACGGCTGTAGCTACCTCTGTGTCGTCAGTCACTCGTCATCCATAAGTATACTAGTATCCATCCATCTCCATTGTTTACCTGAGGTGCCTTTTAGTTGTGCCTATTAAAATATGGAGAACAAAAATGTTGAGGTTCCAAAAATAGGGAAAGATCAAGATCCACTTCCACCTCGTGCTGAAGCTGCTGCCACTAGTCATGGCCGAGACGATGAAATTCCATCAACGTCGTCTGCCAAGGCCGATGCCCAATGTCATAGTACAGAGCATGTAAAATCCAAAACACAAAATATCAGTAAAAAAAGGACTAAAAAATCTAAAATAAAATCGTCAGGGGAGAAGCGTAAACTTGCCAATATGCCATTTACCACACGGAGTGGCAAGGAACGGCTGAGGCCCTGGCCTATGTTCATGGCTAGTGGTTCAGCTTCACTTGAGGATGGAAGCACTCAGCCTCTCGCTAGAAAAATGAAAAGACTTAAGCTGGCAAAAGCACAGCAAAGAACTGTGCGTTCTTCGAAATCACAAATCCACAAGGAGAGTCCAATTGTGTCGGTTGCGATGCCTGACCTTCCCAACACTGGACGTGAAGAGCATGCGCCTTCCACCATTTGCACGCCCCCTGCAAGTGCTGGAAGGAGCACCCGCAGTCCAGTTCCTGATAGTCAGATTGAAGATGTCAGTGTTGAAGTACACCAGGATGAGGAGGATATGGGTGTTGCTGGCGCTGGGGAGGAAATTGACAAGGAGGATTCTGATGGTGAGGTGGTTTGTTTAAGTCAGGCACCCGGGGAGACACCTGTTGTCCGTGGGAGGAATATGGCCATTGACATGCCTGGTGAAAATACCAAAAAAATCAGCTCTTCGGTGTGGAAGTATTTCAACAGAAATGCGGACAACAGGTGTCAAGCCGTGTGTTGCCTTTGTCAAGCTGTAATAAGTAGGGGTAAGGACGCTAACCACCTCGGAACATCCTCCCTTATATGTCACCTGCAGCGCATTCATCATAAGTCAGTGACAAGTTCAAAAACTTTGGGCGACAGCGGAAGCAGTCCACTGACCAGTAAATCCCTTCCTCTTGTAACCAAGCTCACGCAAACCATCCCACCAACTCCCTCAGTGTCAATTTCCTCCTTCCCCAGGAATGCCAATAGTCCTGCAGGCCATGTCACTGGCAATTCTGACGAGTCCTCTCCTGCCTGGGATTCCTCCGATGCATCCTTGCGTGTAACGCCTACTGCTGCTGGCGCTGCTGTTGTTGCTGCTGGGAGTCGATGGTCATCCCAGAGGGGAAGTCGTAAGACGACTTTTACTACTTCCACCAAGCAATTGACTGTCCAACAGTCCTTTGCGAGGAAGATGAAATATCACAGCAGTCATCCTGCTGCAAAGCGGATAACTGAGGCATTGGCATCCTGGGCGGTGAGAAACGTGGTTCCGGTATCCATCATTACTGCAGAGCCAACTATAGACTTGTTTGAGGTACTGTGTCCCAGGTACCAAATACCATCTAGGTTCCATTTCTCTAGGCAGGCGATACCGAAAATGTACACAGACCTCAGAAAAAGACTCACCAGTGTCCTAAAAAATGCAGTTGTACCCAATGTCCACTTAACCACGGACATGTGGACAAGTGGAGCAGGGCAGACTCAGGACTATATGACTGTGACAGCCCACTGGGTAGATGTATTGACTCCCGCCGCAAGAACAGCAGCGGCGGCACCAGTAGCAGCATCTCGCAAACGCCAACTCTTTCCTAGGCAGGCTATGCTTTGTATCACCGCTTTCCAGAATACGCACACAGCTGAAAACCTCTTACGGCAACTGAGGAAGATCATCGCAGAATGGCTTACCCCAATTGGACTCTCCTGTGGATTTGTGGCATTGGACAACGCCAGCAATATTGTGTGTGCATTAAATCTGGGCAAATTCCAGCACGTCCCATGTTTTGCACATACCTTGAATTTGGTGGTGCAGAATTATTTAAAAAACGACAGGGGCGTGCAAGAGATGCTGTCGGTGGCCAGAAGAATTGCGGGACACTTTCGGCGTACAGGCACCACGTACAGAAGACTGGAGCAACACCAAAAACGCCTGAACCTGCCCTGCCATCATCTGAAGCAAGAAGTGGTAACGAGGTGGAATTCAACCCTCTATATGCTTCAGAGGTTGGAGGAGCAGCAAAAGGCCATTCAAGCCTATACAACTGACCACGATATAGGAGGTGGAATGCACCTGTCTCAAGCGCAGTGGAGAATGATTTCAACGTTGTGCAAGGTTCTGCAACCTTTTGAACTTGCCACACGTGAAGTCAGTTCAGACACTGCCAGCCTGAGTCAGGTCATTCCCCTCATCAGGCTTTTGCAGAAGAAGCTGGAGACATTGAAGGAGGAGCTAACACTGAGCGATTCCGCTAGGCATGTGGAACTTGTGGATGGAGCCCTTAATTCGCTTAACAAGGATTCACGGGTGGTCAATCTGTTGAAATCAGAGCACTACATTTTGGCCACCGTGCTCGATCCTAGATTTAAAACCTACCTTGGATCTCTCTTTCCGGCAGACACAAGTCTGCAGGGGTTCAAAGAACTGCTGGTGAGAAAATTGTCAAGTCAAGCGGAATGCGACCTGTCAACATCTCCTCCTTCACATTCTCCCGCAACTGGGGGTGCGAGGAAAAGGCTCAGAATTCCGAGCCCACCCGCTGGCGGTGATGCAGGGCAGTCTGGAGCGACTGCTGATGCTGACATCTGGTCCGGACTGAAGGACCTCACAAAGATTACGGACATGTCGTCTACTGGCACTGCATATGATTCTCTCTCCATTGAAAGAATGGTGGAGGATTATATGAGTGACCGCATCCAAGTAGGCACGTCAGACAGTCCGTACGTATACTGGCAGGAAAAAGAGGCAATTTGGAGGCCCTTGCAGAAACTGGCTTTATTCTACCTAAGTTGCCCTCCCACAAGTGTGTACTCCGAAAGAGTGTTTAGTGCGGCCGCTCACCTTGTCAGCAATCGGCGTACGAGGTTACTTCCAGAAAATGTGGAGAAGATGATGTTCATTAAAATGAATTATAATCAATTCCTCCGTGGAGACATTCACCAGCAGCAATTGCCTCCACAAAGTACACAGGGAGCTGTGATGGTGGATTCCAGTGGGGACGAATTGATAATCTGTGAGGAGGGGGATGTACACGGTGATGAATCGGAGGATGATGATGAGGTGGACATCTTGCCTCTGTAGAGCCAGTTTGTGCAGGGAGAGATTAATTGCTTCTTTTTTGGTGGGGGTCCAAACCAACCCGTCATTTCAGTCACAGTCGTGTGGCAGACCCTGTCACTGAAATGATGGGTTGGTTAAAGTGTGCATGTCCTGTTTATACAACATTTTTTTTTCTTTGCGTCATGTGCTGTTTGGGGAGTATTTTTTGGAAGGGCCATCCTGCGTGACACTGCAGTGCCACTCCTAGATGGGCCAGGTGTTTGTGTCGGCCACTTGGGTCGCTGTGCTTAGTCATCCAGCGACCTCGGTGCAAATTTTAGGACTAAAAATAATATTGTGAGGTGTGAGGTGTTCAGAATAGACTGAAAATGAGTGGAAATTATGGTTATTGAGGTTAATAATACTTTGGGATCAAAATGACCCCCAAATTCTATGATTTAAGCTGTTTTTTTAGGGTTTTTTGGAGAAAAAAAACACCCGAATCCAAAACACACCCGAATCCGACAAAAAAAATTCGGTGAGATTTTGCCAAAACGCGTTCGAACCCAAAACACGGCCACGGAACCGAACCCAAAACCAAAACGCAAAACCCGAAAAATTTCCGGTGCACATCTCTACATATAACCACTATTGTGGGTTAGGACATCAGACAAGGCATTCATGCAGTTACCCTCCCAGATCTTATTAGGAAGAAGCAGATCAGAGCGCCGGATACACTGAACCACCAATAACAGGAAACTGTCACAGCCAGGGATTGTCCTCGATAACCAGTCACCACGCCTAAAGCTTTTCGGACCTCAGTCCTTCATCAGAGGCATGGTGGCTGACTGGAAACATCCCTCCTAAATACCCTCACCTAATCCCCCAAATAGTGACAGGTGTGGCATAAAGTCCCGCCACGCTGATTCCCGCTATCGTTCACAGCGGAAATGACGTCCGCGGGACTTCTGGCCGGAACCGGAAGTGACCATCGTGCGTTCCATGATTCGTTCCACTCATTCTCCCGCTGGAAATAGGCCTCTTGCGTTCCATGGTGCATTCCAAATCTCCAGAAATGGCACTTGTATATAATATAACACTTCAATATCCATATAAACTATTCGGTAATGCGTCCATCAAAAAATAAAAGGTGCAGCATGTAAAGAGAGTCCAAGTCCTTATACAGAGACCATAAAATCCATGGAGGTATATACCCAAAAAAACAAAAAAAAACATAAAAAACATATTCAAACAATAACAATAAAATATTATAAAAACCACTTGAGCTCAAACTCAGAATTAAGACCATTAGGGATTAATGAATTTAACTTAAAAATCCATTTCATCTCAGATTTTGCTAAATTAATCTCCAAATCACGGTTCCTCCAGTTTGGAGTAATAGCTTGAATCCCAATTAATAATTTAAGATGTTTGGGGTTACATTGATGTACTTTCTTAAAATGCATAGAGACCGTATGCGTCTCCAACCCCTTTCTAATATTATAAGTATGCTCGGCAAGACGAGTCTTTAAGTTTCTACTCGTCTTGCCGACATAGAAAAGATCACATGTATAGGATAAAATATAAACGACATGATGAAAACAGAAATATATAAATGAATGAGTTAGGCAGTCTTCTCTGTCATTTACTAAAATAGGCTCTTCTAACACATCGTTTGGCGCAGTGACTCATGCTGAAAACAATATGAGGTTGAGACAGTGTTACATAGCTCAGATATGCAATAACAAAATTGTCAGACCCAGCGCTTCAAAAGTAATCCAGCTATCTAGTGAAAAAGGAAAGGGGTAGTCCCTCCTCAATCCCCTTCGTAGATAATAAATATAGCAGGTATAATTTCACTTAGTGCAAAACAACCAAGTAAAGACCATAAATTATAGAACGTCAATAAGGAGGAACAAGATCAGTCACCAAATGGCCAGTCATTGTGGCTGTAGATGGAAGTTCCGTCCCTTATTGTTAGTGAAATACCATCTTTCAATAATATACTAGGTTCAAAAAGTTATAAAATCCACTTCACACACAAGGATATATAGAAGCCCCTAGTGGACAATGGAGGTATTCCAGATGAAAAAAAAATACTATTGCATCCACTTAACATATGATAATATAAGATGGCCACTGGTGGGCAATAAAGGCGCACCAAATACGATGGGTATATCGAAAATACACCTATAAGAGCATGTAAGGTGGCCAAAACTTTCAGATTCAGGAGCCACGCTTAAAGTAGGAATCCTTCCAGTCTCCTCAGTGGAAGGTTATATATGTATGGGAGTAAAACAAATGAGTCCCCAATACTGAAATACTATCTGATTTATTACAAATAATAAGACATCAAACATACAATCATCAATTCATAAAAATGTAAAAAAAATTACCGCTAGTGGACAATGGAGGCATACCGAATATAGTTGGTGTAGGGGAATACACCTTGGATAACATGTCAGCCATATATTCTGGATCCTGGAAGCAAGTGGAACTGAGTATGGTCCGGTGGGGTAGTTCTTAGTTGTTTCCACTTCTCGTCCATACATGCTCTCCTGTCTTTTTTCAGTCTTGTCAGTAAGAGTTGCTATGATCACAGAAAAATAATTAATGACTCTTCTGTAATATTTAGTAAAGACTTGAAAACCTCTGAAGATTTTGAGATTCAAGGGCTTCAACTATGTAGTAATGGTTTGAACTTTCGCAAGATACATAGAAATGCCCTGATTTTAAATAATGTATCCAAGAAAAGTAACCTGAGACTTCTCATATTTATGTTTCTCTAATTTCTAATTATTATTTTTTTCAGAACCTGAAAGACATGAACCCTATGTTCTTCTAAACTGTTGGAATATGGACCTCATTCAGCTTGGATTGCTATTGAGACAGAAATTGCAATTTTCTCAATCCTGCTTCTGCTAAAAATCACATGTGAAGAACCACCCAGAAAGGAAAAAGACGCCCACCAATGCAATTGCATATGCAGTCATATAATTCCGATGCATACCATATCGAGTACCATTGATAATTGCAGATGACCCAGGGCTACTCAGAACAATGAGAATGTAGTCGCAAAGTGAGTAATGTTTTAAGTCACAACGAATCACAGCTGACATCAGATGCATGCCACGAAAATGTCCATGACACATTGTGTTTTCCCAACTACTCCCCAAAATGCCATTTTCCCTTCCTACTAATGGTCACTTCCTGATGATTACAATGCAAATGCATTTTGCTGGGCCTGCGAACACATTGCATATTTTCTGCATGTGCAATGTAGATGCAGCAAATGCACAGTTGACTAATAATTGTCTGATTTGTGATTTCGCAATTTTGCAGCTGAAGCTGAATAAGACTCAATATCATGATATCATACAAATACACAATAACAAATTTCTCCAAATATTCATGGAACACATTATTGATGACATATTAAAAAAGCTTTCGAGCATTACTAAGCTTAAAAGGCATTACCAGGCATTCATAATGTCCCATATGTGTAACAAATGCAGTCTTCTACTCATTTCCTTCAAAGATGTGTATTAAGCCCAGTACCCATGGGCCGATGCAGGAGAGATGTGTGCTGAGCGAACCGCTCAGCACACATCTCTCCTGCCGCTCAGCACAGCGCGATCTGTGCTGAGCGTGCAGGGGGAGACGGGGGGGGGGCGCTCATTTCACCCAGCGGGTGAAGTGAGCGACCCGCTAGATTGGCCTGCATGCAGGCCAATCTAGCAGCAGCGATAGCAATGTGCGGGGCCGCGCATCGCTATCACCGAGGGGGCTACACACGGAGCGATCATGCCGATATTCTAAGCAATCTAGTCAGATTGCTTAGAATATCGCTCCATGAGTACCCCCCTTTAGATTATAGGCACCTCTCAAATCAATCTTTGAAAAGATAGACACCATTCAAGTGATCAAACAACACTGGAAAAAAATTCAATGGATATCTATTTTTGAGCCAATATTTTGTTCAGACTTCTAGTCCATGCAAAGCCTAACACCTCTAGCTTTTTTGCCACAAAGAAGAGACCTACTCCCAACAGAGACCTTGAGGGTCAGATAAAAACATTTCCCAGAGTATCAGCAACAGTCTTTAACCATATTTCTTTCAGGTACAGATAAATTAGATACACAACACCCTGGTAAGAGATCAATTCCACAGTCATATGGACGAGTCAATAACAATAACAAAACATTTTTGATCTTAATGCAGACATCCAACAGACATCTGAACCAGATCTAAAATGTTAATCAATCTTAATAGATAGCCCTATCAATGCATCCAATGACTCAATCATGATATACTGTAACATGGCTTCCTTAATGGAATTAGACAGCCACCATCTAAACTGGCTTCTCAAGGCTGAATCATTCCAGATGGAATCCTTAGACCACTTGCCAAACTTAGAAGCATTTTCTTCCACTGAATAGCATCCTTGTATTAGGGACATCAACTGTGACTCAGTTGATGCCATGTTATCTGAATCATCACAAAGTAAGCCAAGAGCACAGAAATACATTTCCTCAGAAGATTAGGCCTCACAGAAATACTGGACAAATCGCTTCATAGAACAGGTAAATTGCACAGTAAAGAAATGTTGTGCAGATCTTCTGAATAGCCCAGATTAGTTGCACTGCTGAAAATGTAAATGAACAAAGGTAAATGAACTTCACTGAACACCACACAGCAGGTATCTAAGTAATCCCCAGGAATGACAGCATGTGATTGATTACAACTCACAAGGGAGTGTCAGAGAGAAATCCCTATGAGGGCTGAGCAGCCAATCACAAGTCTAGACACCAAGCAAGGCTTTGAACTCAGCTGCAGCAATCAAGAGTCAGAACACAGCCCAGCATGATACCACCAACTTTGCACAGATGACTGGTTACCAGGAGACTTATTGAAGCTGATAGAACACCCCTCACCTGGAGCTGCTGAACTATGTTTATTCAGGATTCTAACATTGAGTTAGAAGGGGCTAAGTGTTTACTAAACTCTTTTTGTTATGAGCCCCCTGCTGTTTGGGGATTTTTATGCTGTCTTCAGGCTTGATTCCACAGTCAGCCACTGTCCTCAAGTCTCTGTTTTAGATTAATCTTCTTTCCGCAGTCTTCAGACTTTATTTTCATTACTGTTGCTGGTCCTCTTCTCCAGGAACTCTTTTCTTTGTGACCTCTGCTGTCCTGACTGGCTTTTTCCAACAATAGGCATGATGTAGCCAACTCGCTTTGGATAATATACACCAAGCCCTTATTGGCACACCAACAAAGACAAATTTGAGACAGGGCCTGTGGATTGTCTGAGCTTGAATTTAAAAGAAGGAACATGCATTATACTCTCCAATCATGGTTCTGATGATGGTAGCTCTTCCAGCAATGATTCTAGTGACACTCTGCAGGTGAGTGGGTCTGACAGCTGGGCTACCTTCCTTCCTTTCTTCAGGGTCCCATACCAGATTACTGTCCACACTCTAGAAAATGTGTTCTCTCCTTAGAGAAAGTATGGACATTACAGCTATTTCAATCCAAACACAACTAGCCCTTTGTTTTCATTGTCTAAAAGTTTCAAAATGTACTTTATTTTTATTTTTTAAATCATGTATATTTATAGATTTTAAAATTTACACTCACATACAATTCAAAAAACAAGTAACCAGGAGACATGGCAAATGTATGCTTACCCAAATAATATTTAAGAGATCTGGCACAAATGTAAAAAAAGAGGGAATATAATGAGCAAAGAGGGTAAACCTTATAGACACATTATATAAAAATATAACAAAATGAGTTGGACATTCCTCAAGAAAAATAAGAAGCCTATTACATGAAAACAAACAGTAAGGAGGAAACTCAGTAATTAAATTGCAGGCAATAAAAATGATCATACAGTAACTTATACTATACAAAATGCAGACATGTTCATAAACTCCAGATACCAAGGTAGCAATGAAATAAGTACTGAAAGGCACCATTCATGTACCCGCAACATACAATAATAAAAAAATAATAATAGGGGTAAGTACCAGTAGGAGAGAGAGAAATTCTACTCTAAGAAAAGGAGCAGCGTGAGTCTTTATGAAAAAATATAGATAGACTAAGTAGAACATATATCTGCACCCAACAAGGGACAGGCTAGTATGCATATATTAACCTGTCACAGACCAACAATCGTAAAACAAATAACTACCAGACCACTAAAAAAACTAAAAGGAATAGAATACACATTGGCAATAGAATACACATTGGCCATTATCTCACTAAATTATGGACAACCAAACACAGTGGTTAAGCAAACCACAGTTCTTCCCCACCCTGTGTGACCATACCCCCCAATTTACAAAGTAAAAAAAGTAAAAAAAGTGATATAGATAGTGAGCAGTTAGATGACAAGCATAATCAAACAAGGTGTACTAAAGTCAAACAGAAAGGATCATCCAATCCCGAGGTCCACAGTCCGACCGACTATCAAGGACGGTCTGCCCACCCCAAGGCCCAAAAAGTGAACCAACAGGACAGAAATTGCAGATTCATAAAAAGAAGGTCCACTGGTGAACTCCTGACGAAGGCAGTTTCATTGGTATATAGTAAACCCGGAGAATAGAAGACTGAGGCGTAAAAGTGATACTGGCTGAAATCAGTTGTCAAACAGGATTTCAGGAGCTGCGCAAAATTATCATGCACTGCTCTGTCAATCAATCCAGCCAGTCTAGTACCATCATCACGAATAGGACACTGCACTTCCATAAACTTGAGTTGGCATATCGCCACTTAAGAGTCCAGGGAGATCAGCTGGTCAGATACAAGGATATTACTTTTCTCAAGGATGATTAAACAATACTCAGTCACCAGACGAATTACCTAGCTTATATATTTCTTGAAAAAAGAGCATGCCACAGATAACTCCGTCATCTGAACAGTCAGTCTTTTTTCCCAATTGTAAATGGTGTGAAGAATCAATTCAATAGCAGTTTCAGAAAACGCAGCCTAAAAAAGCAATAGCAATGTTCCTCAGGATGGCGCTGAGCAGAAGACTGAAGGACAGGGGTGTTCAAACAAACAGGAGGGTAAGAGCACCTGAACCTTAACAAGGCACAAACCACTCAATATATCAAGGAGCTGAACAGAAGACTGAAGGCAGAAAATCAACAATAGAGGTGAGAGAGTAAATACAATAATTACAGTAAAAGACAACCTGGCTTTAGCAGGTAAGTATTGGGACAGGGACTTCTCAGAGTAGCACTGAACTGCAGCCTTAAGTGATCAAATCAGCAGAGCAGGTAAAGGAGTAAAGGCAGCTTACCCAAAGCAGATAATAGAGTTTTTAGAAAATCCAGGATCTCAGGAGCACACTCAGCAGCCGGCTTCAGGTCCCCACAGAGACAAGCTCCGGCAATCAAAATGGTGGTGGACAGGGGACCCCATCAGGGAACCAATGTCGCCAGGTTCAGTAATTAGTGAGTGGCCAGCAGACCATAGCAGCCAATGGATCACAGCAGGAGGAGGAAAGGGAAGTTACCAGCATACACTGGACAAAGGATTAGAGTGCAGATCCTCACAGGAAAATCCTCCAGCTGAATATGTGCAGGAGAGATGGCCACCAGTCAGAGCTTTAGGGGGATATTCATGAAGCAGTGAAAACAGTGGGCAAACAGACCAATGGTAAAGTTGCTCATGGCAACTAATCAGTATCTCACTTACATTTTATCGAATTAACTTGATAAAGTCTTCCTTCGAAGCTGATTTGTTGCCCTGGGCAAATTCTCCACCGATCCTTTTCTCCATTCTTTTCACTGCTCCATGAATAGACCACTTAGTTCTGTGAGATGCTGGCTCCCACAGCCACTAAGTAGAGTCCCAGGGGCTGCCGGAGACAAACTAGTAATGCAGGTTCAGTCTGCCCACAGCACACTGCCGGATGCAGAGCGGTGGTGTCAGAGCCCAGCAGAGCCGCAATGCCAGGGAAAGCAGAGGCCACCAGATGCACAGGTAAAATACACTGCAGCAGCTGGCATGTAGATGACAGTGTGGGCCCCAGGAGAGCAGAGAAGACTTCACCACACTAGACCAGAGCAGGTGATAAACCAAAGGTGGTCACAGGATAACCATCAGGGCTGGATAGCATGTAGACTCCATTCCCATACAGACCAGTATAAGAGAACAGGAATACATTGGTGTCCCCCAGCACACCGAGCTGTACCTGTACCAAGACATGAAAGACTATTTTATATATATATATATATATATATATATATATATATACTCAATAGGAATCCAGAGGTCTTCGTTACATACAGTTTGCAAATGTATGATAAGCCACCGGGCCCCGACAAGGCTCCTCTGATGCTGGTGGTCAGTATAAACAAACATCAAGGTTGACTTTCCTAACTTCAGTTTTTGTTCCGTTCCTGATATGGTTTCACCTATATTGTATCCAAACGCATCAGATATATATATATATATATATATTTTTTTTTTTTTTTCCCTTGTAAAAAATATATAAAACCACCTGAAAGCATGAGACTGAAAATGGTGAAACTTATTTTTGTATCACTCCTGATACACTCCACCTTTGCTCTCAGATGGTTTTACCCCATATACCTTCCAAGTTTCTCCTGTATCAGTTATCATCTTATCATGATTTAAGTTTTTCTTATCTAGAATAAAGCTTACATATTAACCATAAACCACATTTAATCACCAAATGCATTGCAAAAAACAACAACCCATTTCAATGCATATTCTGCTATGTATAGGATTCCTATGAACCACCCCTTTAATCCAGACAATCAATTTGTTGGATTAAACCCAGATATCATATTCTGGATCATTGTCAGATTTCCTTTACTCCTCCTTTAACTTTGGTACTTGCTTGATATGGGCCATTATAGGGTCAATAATGTCTTTAAAGTCTAGTTCAATAAAGTCTTGGAATATTGCTTAATGTATGTATCTAACAAATATATGTTTCAAGTTAAATTTCCCATAATAATGTAGATGGAAATGCTGTGTCATCCATCTTGTGAAAATGTGTTATCATCATAGGCTCTTTCTTGTACAAGAAACTTCTCTCTAGCCATGTCATCACAGGCACATCTCGAGTGAAGTCCTCGCATCTCCTCTTTCAATCAGTGTAGAGGTAATTAGCCTGTTTGCTTAAGAACAATAGACAGTGTGGTATAAACCATTACATTAAAACAAAGTAAACATTTCTTTATCCAACTGCTAATATCTCTTTTCAGTGTTTCTATTTTTAAACATTTCTTCAACACAATCTTAACATAAATGTATGTGTTTGTGTACCAGAAAATATTCCCAAAAAGTTCAAGCCTTTACGACCCTCTGGTTAATGAAGCATATGTACATACAGCCTGCTCTAAAAACCAATTTGTATATGCATTAACATTCCTGTTTCCTAAGCAATACATCCATTCCTCCAGTCATACTGATGTCAGTTTTGTGAATGGTATAAATCATAAAGAATCAATATACTCTAGTTTGGAATCCTGTAATAACAACAAAAAGTCTTTTAAGTTTTTGTCAATACAGGTTGAGTATCCCATATCCAAATATTCCGAAATACGGACTTTTTTGAGTGAGATTGAGATAGTGAAACCTTTGTTTTTTGATGGTTCAATGTACACAAACTTTGTTTAATACACAAAGTTATTAAAAATATTGTATTAAATGACCTTCAGGCTGTGTGTATAAGGTGTATATGAAACATAAATGAATTGTGAGAATGTACACACACTTTGTTTAATGCACAAAGTTATAAAAAATATTGGCTAAAATGACCTTCAGGCTGTGTGTATAAGGTGTATATGTAACATAAATGCATTCTGTGCTTAGATTTAGGTCCCATCACCATGATATCTCATTATGGTATGCAATTATTCCAAAATACGGAAAAATCCCATATCCAAAATACCTCTGGTCCCAAGCATTTTGGATAAGGGAGACTCAACCTGTATCAGGATAGTCTCTTATCTTGTATCAACTTTAATTCTGGATGACGATGTTCTGCAGCTGTTAAATACAGCACTCGTCTCCATCTTCATGTCTGAAAACAATGAATACAAATTGCAGTACTTGTGGAGTTTTTATTTCAATTTCATGTGCCCTTTTTCAGTGTCAGGCAAGATAGTTCACATTTTCAACTGCTGGCAAACTTGACAATTCTCTGTTATATCAACCATGGTCTGGATACAGGAAATCTCTCTGATTTCAGCTTGCTGGAATGAAGCTTCAACTCTTTTTCATAGCTTGATAACAGCATCAGTATTTGAACCTATCATCCTAGCACCATTAATGCTATCTCTGTGATGGCTTGCACACCGCGCAAAGCACTCAATTCTTGTGTTTGCACGCCATTCAAGACATAGGCATGTATATCAGCATGTTAAATGTCAACAATAGTCCATATACGCTTGACAATTGTCCAGTTTTCAGAGAAAAAATTTACTGGGTCTATTGTCTTTGCGACGTCTTTTTTCTGAAGTCTGACAGTCTGTAAAGGTTGCTGCAGCACTGCAGCATCAGTCCACAATTGATCTTCATCTGTAAATGTGGCAAAAATATGCAAAAAACAGTATTTCAACCTAACTTAACATGGAGAAACCCAATTTGGAGGCTTCTGTTATCTCTGATAACATGGTTTAATTTTGACAAGTCCAGCAAGTAGATTTGCAGTTGCCATTGGTAACTGTGCATCTTTCAACAGTTTCAATACCACTGAATACATTGGGGTTCAAATTTCAGTACCAAACACAAAATCTTAACTAAATCCCCAAATCATTTGTCTGTAATGGGTTGCACATCATAAATCTTTACCAGTGTGTTACCAACCCCCTTGTTGAATGTGTATCTCCCAGCCCCTGTGTCATCATCAGTTGGTATGCAATTATCAGGTAACCAGTTTGCTTTGCATGTTTGCCCATGAAAATCATCTTGTTCACTCTTTTCAGCATGAAACACAAAATCATTCAGTATGGGTTCTAATTAGAGATGAGCGCCGGAAATTTTTCGGGTTTTGTGTTTTGGTTTTGGGTTCGGTTCCGCGGCCGTGTTTTGGGTTCGACCGCGTTTTGGCAAAACCTAACCGAATTTTTTTTGTCGGATTCGGGTGTGTTTTGGATTCGGGTGTTTTTTTCAAAAAACACTAAAAAACAGCTTAAATCATAGAATTTGGGGGTCATTTTGATCCCAAAGTATTATTAACCTCAAAAACCATAATTTACACTCATTTTCAGTCTATTCTGAATACCTCACACCTCACAATATTATTTTTAGTCCTAAAATTTGCACCTAGGTCGCTGGATGACTAAGCTAAGCGACCCTAGTGGCCGACACAAACACCGGGCCCATCTAGGAGTGTCACTGCAGTGTCACGCAGGATGTCCCTTCCAAAAAACCCTCCCCAAACAGCACATGACGCAAAGAAAAAAAGAGGCGCAATGAGGTAGCTGTGTGAGTGAGATAAGCGACCCTAGTGGCCGACACAAACACCGGGCCCATCTAGGAGTGGCACTGCAGTGTCACGCAGGATGTCCCTTCCAAAAAACCCTCCCCAAACAGCACATGACGCAAAGAAAAAAAGAGGCGCAATGAGGTAGCTGTGTGAGTAAGATAAGCGACCCTAGTGGCCGACACAAACACCGGGCCCATCTAGGAGTGGCACTGCAGTGTCACGCAGGATGTCCCTTCCAAAAAACCCTCCCCAAACAGCACATGACGCAAAGAAAAAAAGAGGCGCAATGAGGTAGCTGTGTGAGTAAAATAAGCGACCCTAGTGGCCGACACAAACACCGGGCCCATCTAGGAGTGGCACTGCAGTGTCACGCAGGATGTCCCTTCCAAAAAACCCTCCCCAAACAGCACATGACGCAAAGAAAAATTAAAGAAAAAAGAGGTGCAAGATGGAATTGTCCTTGGGCCCTCCCACCCACCCTTATGTTGTATAAACAGGACATGCACACTTTAACCAACCCATCATTTCAGTGACAGGGTCTGCCACACGACTGTGACTGAAATGACGGGTTGGTTTGGACCCCCACCAAAAAAGAAGCAATTAATCTCTCCTTGCACAAACTGGCTCTACAGAGGCAAGATGTCCACCTCATCATCATCCTCCGATATATCACCATGTACATCCCCCTCCTCACAGATTATCAATTCGTCCCCACTGGAATCCACCATCTCAGCTCCCTGTGTACTTTGTGGAGGCAATTGCTGCTGGTCAATGTCTCCACGGAGGAATTGATTATAATTCATTTTAATGAACATCATCTTCTCCACATTTTCTGGATGTAACCTCGTACGCCGATTGCTGACAAGGTGAGCGGCGGCACTAAACACTCTTTCGGAGTACACACTTGTGGGAGGGCAACTTAGGTAGATTAAAGCCAGTTTGTGCAAGGGCCTCCAAATTGCCTCTTTTTCCTGCCAGTATAAGTACGGACTGTGTGACGTGCCTACTTGGATGCGGTCACTCATATAATCCTCCACCATTCTTTCAATGGTGAGAGAATCATATGCAGTGACAGTAGACGACATGTCCGTAATCGTTGTCAGGTCCTTCAGTCCGGACCAGATGTCAGCATCAGCAGTCGCTCCAGACTGCCCTGCATCACCGCCAGCGGGTGGGCTCGGAATTCTGAGCCTTTTCCTCGCACCCCCAGTTGCGGGAGAATGTGAAGGAGGAGATGTTGACAGGTCGCGTTCCGCTTGACTTGACAATTTTCTCACCAGCAGGTCTTTCAACCCCAGCAGACTTGTGTCTGCCGGAAAGAGAGATCCAAGGTAGGCTTTAAATCTAGGATCGAGCACGGTGGCCAAAATGTAGTGCTCTGATTTCAACAGATTGACCACCCGTGAATCCTTGTTAAGCGAATTAAGGGCTCCATCCACAAGTCCCACATGCCTAGCGGAATCGCTCCATGTTAGCTCCTCCTTCAATGTCTCCAGCTTCTTCTGCAAAAGCCTGATGAGGGGAATGACCTGACTCAGGCTGGCAGTGTCTGAACTGACTTCACGTGTGGCAAGTTCAAAGGGCATCAGAACCTTGCACAACGTTGAAATCATTCTCCACTGCACTTGAGACAGGTGCATTCCACCTCCTATATCGTGCTCAATTGTATAGGCTTGAATGGCCTTTTGCTGCTCCTCCAACCTCTGAAGCATATAGAGGGTTGAATTCCACCTCGTTACCACTTCTTGCTTCAGATGATGGCAGGGCAGGTTCAGTAGTTTTTGGTGGTGCTCCAGTCTTCTGTACGTGGTGCCTGTACGCCGAAAGTGTCCCGCAATTCTTCTGGCCACCGACAGCATCTCTTGCACGCCCCTGTCGTTTTTAAAAAAATTCTGCACCACCAAATTCAAGGTATGTGCAAAACATGGGACGTGCTGGAATTTGCCCATATTTAATGCACACACAATATTGCTGGCGTTGTCCGATGCCACAAATCCACAGGAGAGTCCAATTGGGGTAAGCCATTCCGCGATGATCTTCCTCAGTTGCCGTAAGAGGTTTTCAGCTGTGTGCGTATTCTGGAAAGCGGTGATACAAAGCGTAGCCTGCCTAGGAAAGAGTTGGCGTTTGCGAGATGCTGCTACTGGTGCCGCCGCTGCTGTTCTTGCGGCGGGAGTCCATACATCTACCCAGTGGGCTGTCACAGTCATATAGTCCTGACCCTGCCCTGCTCCACTTGTCCACATGTCCGTGGTTAAGTGGACATTGGGTACAACTGCATTTTTTAGGACACTGGTGAGTCTTTTTCTGACGTCCGTGTACATTCTCGGTATCGCCTGCCTAGAGAAGTGGAACCTAGATGGTATTTGGTAACGGGGGCACACTGCCTCAATAAATTGTCTAGTTCCCTGTGAACTAACGGCGGATACCGGACGCACGTCTAACACCAACATAGTTGTCAAGGCCTCAGTTATCCGCTTTGCAGCAGGATGACTGCTGTGATATTTCATCTTCCTCGCAAAGGACTGTTGGACAGTCAATTGCTTACTGGAAGTAGTACAAGTGGGCTTACGACTTCCCCTCTGGGATGACCATCGACTCCCAGCAGCAACAACAGCAGCGCCAGCAGCAGTAGGCGTTACACGCAAGGATGCATCGGAGGAATCCCAGGCAGGAGAGGACTCGTCAGAATTGCCAGTGACATGGCCTGCAGGACTATTGGCATTCCTGGGGAAGGAGGAAATTGACACTGAGGGAGTTGGTGGGGTGGTTTGCGTGAGCTTGGTTACAAGAGGAAGGGATTTACTGGTCAGTGGACTGCTTCCGCTGTCGCCCAAAGTTTTTGAACTTGTCACTGACTTATTATGAATGCGCTGCAGGTGACGTATAAGGGAGGATGTTCCGAGGTGGTTAACGTCCTTACCCCTACTTATTACAGCTTGACAAAGGCAACACACGGCTTGACACCTGTTGTCCGCTTTTCTGTTGAAATACCTCCACACTGAAGAGCTGATTTTTTTGGTATTTTCACCAGGCATGTCAACGGCCATATTCCTCCCACGGACAACAGGTGTCTCCCCGGGTGCCTGACTTAAACAAACCACCTCACCATCAGAATCCTCCTGGTCAATTTCCTCCCCAGCGCCAGCAACACCCATATCCTCCTCATCCTGGTGTACTTCAACACTGACATCTTCAATCTGACTATCAGGAACTGGACTGCGGGTGCTCCTTCCAGCACTTGCAGGGGGCGTGCAAATGGTGGAAGGCGCATGCTCTTCACGTCCAGTGTTGGGAAGGTCAGGCATCGCAACCGACACAATTGGACTCTCCTTGTGGATTTGGGATTTCGAAGAACGCACAGTTCTTTGCGGTGCTTTTGCCAGCTTGAGTCTTTTCAGTTTTCTAGCGAGAGGCTGAGTGCTTCCATCCTCATGTGAAGCTGAACCACTAGCCATGAACATAGGCCAGGGCCTCAGCCGTTCCTTGCCACTCCGTGTGGTAAATGGCATATTGGCAAGTTTACGCTTCTCCTCCGACAATTTTATTTTAGGTTTTGGAGTCCTTTTTTTACTGATATTTGGTGTTTTGGATTTGACATGCTCTGTACTATGACATTGGGCATCGGCCTTGGCAGACGACGTTGCTGGCATTTCATCGTCTCGGCCATGACTAGTGGCAGCAGCTTCAGCACGAGGTGGAAGTGGATCTTGATCTTTCCCTAATTTTGGAACCTCAACATTTTTGTTCTCCATATTTTAATAGGCACAACTAAAAGGCACCTCAGGTAAACAATGGAGATGGATGGATACTAGTATACAATTATGGATGGACTGCCGAGTGCCGACACAGAGGTAGCTACAGCCGTGAACTACCGTACTGTGTCTGCTGCTAATATAGACTGGTTGATAATGAGATGTAGTATGTATAAAGAAGAAAGAAAAAAAAAACACGGGTAGGTGGTATACAATTATGGATGGACTGCCGAGTGCCGACACAGAGGTAGCTACAGCCGTGGACTACCGTACTGTACTGTGTCTGCTGCTAATATAGACTGGATGATAATGAGATGTAGTATGTATAAAGAAGAAAGAAAAAAAAACCCACGGGTAGGTGGTATACAATTATGGATGGACTGCCGAGTGCCGACACAGAGGTAGCTACAGCCGTGGACTACCGTACTGTACTGTGTCTGCTGCTAATATAGACTGGATGATAATGAGATGTAGTATGTATAAAGAAGAAAGAAAAAAAAACCACGGGTAAGTGGTATACAATTATGGATGGACTGCCGAGTGCCGACACAGAGGTAGCTACAGCCGTGGACTACCGTACTGTACTGTGTCTGCTGCTAATATAGACTGGATGATAATGAGATGTAGTATGTATAAAGAAGAAAGAAAAAAAAAACACGGGTAGGTGGTATACAATTATGGATGGACTGCCGAGTGCCGACACAGAGGTAGCTACAGCCGTGGACTACCGTACTGTACTGTGTCTGCTGCTAATATAGACTGGATGATAATGAGATGTAGTATGTATAAAGAAGAAGGAAAAAAAAACCACGGGTAGGTGGTATACAATTATGGATGGACTGCCGAGTGCCGACACAGAGGTAGCTACAGCCATGGACTACCGTACTATACTGTGTCTGCTGCTAATATAGACTGGATGATAATGAGATGTAGTATGTATAAAGAAGAAAGAAAAAAAAACCACGGGTAGGTGGTATACAATTATGGATGGACTGCCGAGTGCCGACACAGAGGTAGCTACAGCCGTGAACTACCGTACTGTGTCTGCTGCTAATATAGACTGGTTGATAATGAGATGTAGTATGTATAAAGAAGAAAGAAAAAAAAAACACGGGTAGGTGGTATACAATTATGGATGGACTGCCGAGTGCCGACACAGAGATAGCTACAGCCGTGGACTACCGTACTGTACTGTGTCTGCTGCTAATATAGACTGGATGATAATGAGATGTAGTATGTATAAAGAAGAAAGAAAAAAAAAACCACGGGTAGGTGGTATACAATTATGGATGGACTGCCGAGTGCCGACACAGAGGTAGCTACAGCCGTGGACTACCGTACTGTACTTTGTCTGCTGCTAATATAGACTGGATGATAATGAGATGTAGTATGTATAAAGAAGAAAGAAAAAAAAAAACACGGGTAGGTGGTATACAATTATGGATGGACTGCCGAGTGCCGACACAGAGGTAGCTACAGCCGTGGACTACCGTACTGTACTGTGTCTACTGCTAATATAGACTGGATGATAATGAGATGTAGTATGTATAAAGAAGAAAGAAAAAAAAAACCACGGGTAGGTGGTATACAATTATGGATGGACTGCCGAGTGCCGACACAGAGGTAGCTACAGCCGTGAACTACCGTACTGTGTCTGCTGCTAGTATAGACTGGATGATAAATAATGATATAAAAAATATATATATATCACTACTGCAGCCGGACTGGTATATATTATATAATGAGGGACCTGCTGGACACTGTCTGTCAGCAGAATGAGTTTTTTAATTTTTATAGAATAAAAAAACACCACACAAGTCACACGACGAGTGTACTTTTTCAGGCAGACAATCACAATATACTATACTGGTGGTCAGTGTGGTCAGGTCACTGGTCACAGTGGTCAGTGGTCAGTCACACTGGCAGTGGCACTCTGGCAGCAAAAGTGTGCACTGTTTAATATGTACTCCTGGCTCCTGCTATAACCTATAACTGCTCCCCAGTCTCCCCCACAATTAAGCTGTGTGAGCACAGTCAGATATTATACATAGATGATGCAGCACACTGGGCTGAGCACAGATATGGTATGTGAGTGTGACTGAGTCACTGTGTATCGTTTTTTTCAGGCAGAGAACAAGAACAGAACGGATTATTAAATAATAATAAATTATAAAACTGCACTGGTGGGTCAGGTCAGTGGTCATCAGTCACTAGTATAACTCCTCCTAAGCTCCAGTAAGTAAATGAAGTGTCTCACTCTCACTCTCCTATCTATTTTAATTTCTAAACGGAGAGGACGCCAGCCACGTCCTCTCCCTATCAATCTCAATGCACGTGTGAAAATGGCCGCGACGCGCGGCTCCTTATATAGAATCCGAGTCTCGCGATAGAATCCGAGCCTCGCGAGAATCCGACAGCGTGATGATGACGTTCGGGCGCGCTCGGGTTAACCGAGCAAGGCGGGAAGATCCGAGTCGCTCGGACCCGTGTAAAAAAACATGAAGTTCGGGCGGGTTCGGATTCAGAGAAACCGAACCCGCTCATCTCTAGTTCTAATGCCATTTTCTGAAAATAATCTTCTATCATCCTACATTCACACTTCAACCACCCTACATTCACATTACATGCTCAGATTGTTGTCCTAATCTGTAGTGTAAATATGCATGCTCGTTTTAGTCTGGCAATTCTGTATCACAGTTTGGGCTGTGTCTGTGATATTCTTAATGGGGAAACAATTCCCTCAACGCTCTGTATTATGTAAATCAAACCCCCCTTTCACACCTGCAGTTTGTGAAATCTTGTAGGTATCCGCATTAGCCCCTCCCAACTTTGAACAGCCCCCTTCCCCCTTGATTTCATCACTATCTGGGCTGAAACTATGTGAGAGATCTAAAACGTCCCACTGTTGTCTGTGTATTTCAATAACCTTTGTTACATCTGCAGTTTCTACTACATTCATATCATCTATTGTGGTTTGTATACAGTTAGTGCAAACAAACTGATCAGGCATCCCATCATCAATTTGTCTATTCTCTTGTTTGGAAGTGCAAGTAGTGTGTCTGACAGGGCGCAGCTGCCCTGTTACATCTTCCTCATATTCTACCTCAGAATCACTGTCACTGTCTAACTGTTCCCAGATTTATGAGGTAATCAATGTAGGTATCTGCACAGAATCATGTTTGGACATTTCACCTAGCTGTTCACTTTTTTTACATTATAATTTTCGAACTGTGTCTACAAATCACTGATACACTGTTCCTGGGACCGTACACCAGTTCACAGGATAGCATTTTGTTCTCATAGTGAGTCTCGCTCTATCTGCACTTCCTGTAACTGTGAGATAAGCTGATATACAGCCTGTGCTGTGAGATTCAGAATTGCAGCTGCAGCGTGACACTTATTTTTTTAATAAATACTTAAATTAACATTCTGTAAATCTTCTAAAGGAGTCACAGTTCTGATTGGTTACGTGTATTTACAGGTAGTATCCATCATGTCAGCCCAGCACCTAGGTCTAGTCAGCCATGATGGAAAACTTGCCCCCTTTTTTTTTACTAAATAACTTTTTAAACATTTTATACACAATATATATTACTTTCTCGGGGTCTAAACTGGGTCTCCTGGCTGGCTCGCCAAATGTTATAGGTGGGTTAAGTTCAAGGAGACCCAGATGGGAGGATTCCCAGAAAAGGACTTCAGCAAATAACTTGAATATATATATATATATATACACTGCTCAAAAAAATAAAGGGAACACTAAAATAACACATTCTAGATCTGAATGAATGAAATATTCTTATTAAATACTTTGTTCTTTACAAAGTTGAATGTGCTGACAACAAAATCACACAAAAATTATCAATGGAAATCAAATTTATTAACCCATGGAGGTCTGAATTTGGAGTCACACTCAAAATTAAAGTGGAAAAACACACTACAGGCTGATCCAACTTTGATGCAATGTCCTTAAAACAAGTCAAAATGAGGCTCAGTAGTGTGTGTGGCCTCCACGTGCCTGTATGACCTCCCTACAATGCCTAGGCATGCTCCTGATGAGGTGGCGGATGGTCTCCTGAGGGATCTCCTCCCAGACCTGGACTAAAGCATCCGCCAACTCCTGGACAGTTTGTGGTGCAACGTGGCGTTGGTGGATGGAGCGAGACATGATGTCCCCGATGTGCTTAATTGGATTCAGGTCTGGGGAACGGGCGGGCCAGTCCATAGCATCAATGCCTTCGTCTTGCAGGAACAGCTGACACACTCCAACCACATGAGGTCTAGCATTGTCTTGCATTAGGAGGAAACCAGGGCCAACCGCACCAGCATATGGTCTCACAAGGAGTCTGAGGATCTCATCTCGGTACCTAATGGCAGTCAGGCTACCTCTGGCGAGCACATGGAGGGCTGTGCGGCCCTCAAAGAAATGCCACCCCACACCATTACTGACCCACTGCCAAACCGGTCATGCTGGAGGATGTTGCAGGCAGCAGAACGTTCTCCTTGGCATCTCCAGACTCTGTCACGTCTGTCACATGTACTCAGTGAGAACCTGCTTTCATCTGTGAAGAGCACAGGGTGCCAGTGGCGAATTTGCCAATCTTGGTGTTCTCTGGCAAATGCCAAACGTCCTGCACGGTGTTGGGCTGTAAGCACAACCCCCACCTGTGGACGTCGGGCCCTCATACCACCCTCATGGAGTCTGTTTCTGATCGTTTGAGTAGACACATGCACATTTGTGGCTTGCTGGAGGTCATTTTGCAGGGCTCTGGCAGTGCTCCTCCTGTTCCTCCTTGCACAAAGGCGGAGGTAGCGGTCCTGCTGCTGGGTTGTTGCCCTCCTACGGCCTCCTCCACATCTCCTGATGTACTGGCCTGTCTCCTGGTAGCGCCTCCGTGCTCTGGACACTACGCTGACAGACACAGCAAACCTTCTTGCCACAGCTCACATTGATGTGACATCCTGGATGAGCTGCACTACCTGAGCCACTTGTGTGGGTTGTAGACTCCGTCTCATGCTACGACTAGAGTGAAAGCACCGCCAGCTTTCAAAAGTGACCAAAACATCAGCCAGAAAGCATAGGAGGTGAGAAGTGGTCTGTGGTCACCACCTGCAGAACAACTCCTTTATTGGGGGTGTCTTGCTAATTGCCTATAATTTCCACCTGTTGTCTATTCCATTTGCACAACAGCATGTGAAATTGATTGTCAATCAATGTTGCTTCCTAAGTGGACAGTTTGATTTCACAGAAATGTGATTGACTTGGAGTTACATTGTGTTGTTTAAGTGTGACTTGGAGTTACATTGTGTTGTTTAAGTGTTCCCTTTATTTTTTTAAGTGTGACTTGGAGTTACATTGTGTTGTTTAAGTGTTCCCTTTATTTTTTTGAGCAGTGTATTGTATTCTTAGCTAAGGTTATTGATCAATTCAGCAGATGTGCTATACAGCAATCACATCAGCAAACTTAGGAGCCTGACCTCTGCATCTAGAGGCTGAGTTATAGTCAGATCATCCTTGCCCTTTCTGCAGTCAGTGGGTCATCCAGGCAGATTAGGCTAATTTAAACACTGACATTTTCCAGTTTATGTAGGCTGGAAAACTCCTGAATAACCTATTTCATAGGTACAATGGTCAAATTACAAAATATACATAAATGCTAAGAAACAGTAGGGGGCACAGTTGCCTTAATTTCGTGTGTTAGAAATAACATATATACAATGTTTAACATGGATTATATAGATTAAGACACAAGGGGAAACACTATTGTCACAAGATTAAGAAGCAAATATTCTAATGTTAACATATGTCCAACTCCAAACACTTGTCTTATTTGGTGTCATATAACCAGACAATGGTCATTGCCCTTGCTTGTAAAATATACCTCTTTCAGAAACACTGACACACACAGAAACACATCAGTTTGTAATATATATATATATATATATATATATATAGAGAGAGAGAGAGAGAGAGAGAGAGAGAGAGACAGACAGTAGTGCAAACAGCGCTGCTACCTATATAACAAGACTACTATAAAGATATAAAAGAATATAGTAATATGTCAAGTTCAAAGTTCGAAAACACTTCCCCAATTTTGGGAGCTGCTAGACAAGTTCTCTTGTGTGGAATCAATTTCCAAAGTCCAAATAAATTGAATGTGAAAAAGTGGTAGAACCCAGCGCCTCCTGTGTTATGTGGTTTCTAAGTGAAACTTAAATAATATTATGCATACCGCATCTCATGTGTGTCCAGGCCTGTATAATGAATGGAACTTCTCCTGGTCACGATCTTCTTACTTCCCCAGTTACTCCGTGGGTGGACCGTAAGGAGATTTAGAAAGCCACAATAGTGTAATATTGTAAGACAATTAAAACAGGTGTGCTTATATAGAAAACATTTTTGCAGATGTGATGAATAGTAAAAGAGTAGTTCACCCAGTGTCAGTTTCATAAGCAAGGTGTTGTATTCACAACCTAAGGTAGTTTAAAAATGAGTACCATCTGGACTTGTAAATCTTGTATATAGTATATTCCTTTATGGTGTTCCTCTCCCGTGGTATGGAGTTAAGGGCTCTCTGGGGTCTCTTCCCACTACTGCAGTAGTAGTGTGCAGTAGTGGGAAGAGACCCCAGGGAGCCCTTAACTCCATAGCACGGGAGAGGAACACCATAAAGGAATATACAAGGTGTGAGGTCAAAAAGGGAAAATCTTCACGATCTGGATTACTAACTCATAGCTAACAAACCCCTGTCAGCTATCAGTTAGTAATCCAGATTGTGAATATTTTCCCTTTTTGAGCTCACACCTTGTTAAGGTGAGGGAAGATCGAATTTGCCATCAACACGTTCTGGATACCTCTCACTGATATATATTTTATTTCTGTACAACATTTTTAATGTGTATGTTACAAACTGTGTCAACAAACCAATAATTGGTACTAATTGGCCATTGTGGCCTTCTGTTTGGGTAATTTTCCTTGTGAGGGAATATCTGTTCTAGGAGCCCGGAATAATCTTTCCAAAGATTTCATCAATATACAGTCTGCACCTATTGGGTCCATTTTTGGAAGATTTAAAGATTTAACATCCAACATAGCGCACTTGGGAATTTTTGTTTATATATATATATATATATATATATATATATATATATATATATATATATATATAGAAGTTGGCACTCCTGGGACTTCTAAGCAGCAGTAAAGTAGGTGACAAACACCATACGAAGCGGTTTACATTTCAGTTTAATTACAAAACTTTCGTCAGAACAATTAACAAAGGGAACAGATCTTACCTTTATAGAAAGACACCCCGTGTATCAAGTGTAGTGTGTCTCGTGCAGGACGCCCGGCCGCTGACGTCACAGTCCTGTGACGTGCGCCTCCCAGCGCCGCGCCCGGTCAGGCCATAGCCATGCCAACAAAATAAACTATAGAGAAAAAAACCATAACCAAGATCAAAAGGCAGCCTGGAGCGAGGACACAGTGTGCACTGATATAGGAACAATGTACCTAGACTGTGCAACTAGTACGGTGCCCAGGGAAAAGGGGGGTAGAGCAGAATGTGTGTCAATCTAGGACAGACAAATAGCTCTCACCGACGCAGTAATGCACAGAATAGGCACTGAATCGGATAACATAACAGACTCGATTGGATTTGGAGAGCGGATTAAAATAGGCGCAATGCAGCCAAGGTGTTAAAAGGCTTAGATAAATGTCACCACATTTAAAACAAGAAATACCATATACAGAGTTCAAGCCCTTCTCTACACACTTGGCGCAGCACACAGAAATACGTCCCTTAATTTCTTTCTTTGAATGTCGATCTTCCTCTTCACACTTCTTCTAGTAGAGAATCTCTGATCCGTAAGCTCCGAAAAATATGAAAAACAAAAACAACCACCAATGTGTAGTTCCTTCTTGTTTGCAAATAGTCTCTGTGTAAAATGTCTCTATAGTGAAATCAGAGCTCCTGCGTACCAAGACTCTTATAAACAGATATCAATATATGGCTTAAAGGTATCTTTTGTCCTCTTTTTCCTTTAAACTCGTGTTTACTTCACCACATAGTGTAACAACTTGAAAAACATGTTTGAGCAAAGGATAGTCCAATTGGGAACGTACCCCAAAACTCACACAATAAGTGCAGACTGTAAACACATCTAGGTATCTTTGGGGTATAATACACTGCGTACCCGAACTCACAATGTATGACGTGGGATGACTCTTGTAAAGGTATCTTTCGAAGGTTGTGATTCAGTGTTCCTTTCTCCACTCGGAAGTCTTGTGTGCTCAGTGTTAATATAAAAAAAAGAAAAAATACAATTTTTGTGCAGTATATTCTGGTAAATTAATTTGAAGAAATAATAAGTGCTCAAAAAGTGTGTCCTTAACCACTTTCCTTTGTATGAAGGATTAACCATGAAGTGTGAAGAAGAAAGAGACAAATTTATCCAAATAGAGGGAGTCAACTGGGATGCGTACCCCAAAACTCACACAGGAAATGCTGATTGTAAACACATCTAGGTATCTTTAAATCAATTCATATGGCGTACCAGGACTCACACTGTGAACTATGCGATGATTCTCATAAAGGTATCTTTAGAGACCCAATTATTCTCATCCATGAATCTTCAACCATTTAATATAGTTGCTCAGGAAGAGAGAGAAAATGGAACAGGAAGAGAAAAATGTGTAGTAGGTTCTAAAATCAACGGGTGAACTTAATGGTGTTGCTCAAACTGAAGTGTACCCCACTCACTAATAGGAAGTGATATATACACATCAAGGTATCTTTAGGTGTTCTTATGTCGACAAATGCATTCAAACCGTAAATAAGTGCCCAGAAGAAAAGCTGGTCATAGGGGAATGTGTACCACAACACTCACAGGAACAGTGAAAGAATCAAGCATATCATGGTATCTTTAACATATGTAGTTTCCACATATATCTCGTACCCCGACTCACACTCTGTAGTGAAATGCTGCTCCTATCAAGGTATATTTTTCCAAATGATCAGTGGAATGCCCCCTTCTCTAATTTATATCCTCCAAAACAGCATGTATCCACCATTTGTTTCATATAAAACGAACAATTTATTTGAACAAAACAATTAAAAGGTCCACAGTCAAAAAACAACTGTCCACATAAAAAAACAAAAGTAAAAGATTTTCCAGATAAAAATTGATGTTGGCTACTCACACTCCTGATGGCAGTATCAACGCGTTTCGGTCATGTGACCTTTATCAAGATAATGTGGAGTGTGCAGGAGCCAAATATTTAAACTAAGAGTAGCCAATGAAATCACAATAGGAAATGACATCATGTAATTAATACAAATGTATATAAAGATCACATTTCTGCATAAACAAATCCTAATTGGTCATAAGATCTATTTAGCTCAATTCGAAATATTGTCCATCTTCTTATAAACAGCCCCCTTGGGCAACATTAAATCACGTTGCCCAAGGGGGCTTTTTATAAGAAGATGGACAATATTTCGAATTGAGCTAAATAGATCTTATGACCAATTAGGATTTGTTTATGCAGAAATGTGATCTTTATATACATTTGTATTAATTACATGATGTCATTTCCTGTTGTGATTTCATTGGCTATTCTTAGTTTAAATATGTGGCTCCTGCACACTCCACATTATCTTGATAAAGGTCACATGACTGAAACGCGTTGATACTGCCATCAGGAGTGTGAGTAGCCAACATCAATTTTTATCTGGAAAATCTTTTACTTTTGTTTTTTTATGTGGACAGTTGTTTTTTGACTGTGGACCTTTTAATTGTTTTGTTCAAATAAATCGTTCGTTTTTTATGAAACAAATAGTGGACACATGCTGTTTTGGAGGATATAAATTGGAGAAGGGGGCATTCCACTGATCATTTGGAAAAGATACCTTGATAGGAGCAGCATTTCACTACAGAGTGTGAGTCGGGGTACGAGATATATGTGGAAACTACATATGTTAAAGATACAATGATATGCTTGATTCTTTCACTGTTCCTGTGAGTGTTGTGGTACGCATTCCCCTATGACCAGCTTTTCTTCTGGGCACAAATTTCCGGTTTGAATGCATTTGTCGACATAAGAACACCTAAAGATACCTTGATGTGTATATATCACTTCCTATTAGTGTGAGTGGGGTACGCTTCAGTTTGAGCAACACCATTAAGTTCACCCGTTGATTTTAGAACCTACTAAACATTTTTCTTTTCCTGTTCCATTTTCTCTCTCTTCCTGAGCGACTATATTAAATGGTTGAAGATTCATGAATGAGAATAATTGGGTCTCTAAAGATACCTTTATGAGAATCATCGCATAGTTCACAGTGTGAGTCCTGGTACGCCATATGAATTGATTCAAAGATACCTAGATGTGTTTACAATCAGCATTTCCTGTGTGAATTTTGGGGTACACATTCCAGTTGACTCCCTCTATTTGGATAAATTTGTCTCTTTCTTCTTCACACTTCGTGGTGAATCCTTCATACAAAGGAAAGTGGTTAAGGACACACTTTTTGAGCACTTATTATTTCTTCAAATTAATTTACCAGAATATACTGCACAAAAATTGTATTTTTTCTTTTTTTTATATTAACACTGAGCACACAAGACTTCCGAGTGGAGAAAGGAACACTGAATCACAACCTTCGAAAGATACCTTTATAAGAGTTATCCCACGTCATACATTGTGAGTTTGGATACGCAGTGTATTATACCCCAAAGATACCTAGATGTGTTTACAGTCTGCACTTATTGTGTGAGTTTTGGGGTACGTTCCCAATTGGACTATCCTTTACTCAAACATGTTTTTCAAGTTGTTACACTATGTGGTGAAGTAAACACGAGTTTAAAGGAAAAAGAGGACAACAGATACCTTTAAGCCATATATTGATATCTGTTTATAAGAGTCTTGGTACGCAGGAGCTCTGATTTCACTATAGAGACATTTTACACAGAGACTATTTGCAAACAAGAAGGAACTACACATTGGTGGTTGTTTTTGTTTTTCATATTTTTCGGAGCTTTCGGATCAGAGATTCTCTACTAGAAGTGTGAAGAGGAAGATCGACATTCAAAGAAAGAAATTAAGGGACGTATTTCTGTGTGCTGCGCCGAGTGTGTAGAGAAGGGCTTGAACTCTGTATATGGGATAACATAATAGAGACTCAGGCAGTTATTAAATGTAAACAGAAAATGCAATAACAATGGTCAAAGAGAACCGCAGCCTAGAGAATTGGATACAAAAATGTCCTAAATAAATGCAAAATATGAACTATGTAACAAAATTACAGAAAACAATTCAAGTTCAGCTGTTCATTCAAGCCCATAGGGGCAATGGTATTCAATTTATGAATCCAAGTGGATTCTAATTGAAGCAGCTTACGTCCCCTGTCTCCTCACCTGATATTCAGGGGGACCTGATCAATAATCTTATAGCGCAAAGTCACTAAACTATGATTTTGTAATTTAAAGTGTCTGGCCACCGGTTGCTCCGATTCCGTGCCCTCCAAGGCTTGACGTATTGCTAATCTGTGGTTAGCCATTCTTTCTTTAAAAGTACAAATAGTCTTGCCTATATAAAATAGGCCACAAGGACAACATATTTAGTAGATCACGTACTGGCTAGAACATGTCAGCACGAATTTGATAGGAATGCGCCTCCCAGATTGAGGATGTGTGAAGGAGGGACCAGTTTCCAGATAGCTGCATGTAATGCAGCCTGTACATCGGTAGCAACCAGGTTTTTTTGGTTAAAAAGTGGGTCTTTGTGGTTGAAGATAATCCCATAATATCATTCTTAACCAGAAGATTTTTGAGACTTCTGCCCCTGGTGTAGCTGGGCAAGATTTGTAGATTTTTGAAACTCTTAAGGTCGGGATCCAGGGTGACTATAGGCCATAGCTGTTTGGCCATACGCATATTTTGTTGACTGTAAGGATGATACTGTTGCACAAACGGTACTTTGTTTTTAATGTCATCTCTGTTAGCTGTTGAATTAAGCAGCTGCTCTCTAGGGATGGCCAGTGCTTTGCGTTTGGAATTCAGAAGATCTGTACGTCTATAGCCTCGATCCAGAAAGAGTGAAATCATGTCATCAATGGCCTTAACAGCTTTGGGATGGGTATCAGCAATGCGACAAACACGTAGGAATTGTGAGAACGGCAAGCCTTTGATGCATGCCGGCGGGTGTTGACTAGATGTGTGAAGATAGGTATTTCTCTCTGTAGGTTTCTTGTATAAATTTGTTTGAAGAGTACCATTATTCAATGAGATCTGAACATCCAGATAGTTGACACACTCAGAACTAATCGTGTAGGTAAATTTGATGTTGTCATCTTTCAAATTGATCTGTTAAATAGCATGTGAGAGGTCTTCTGAGGAGACACGCCAAATTAGAAACAGATCATCTCTGTACCTGGTGATCCAGATGATACCTCGTGAAAAAATGCCCTCTGAGAATCAAAATTTTTGTTCTTTGGCAAACATGAAAGTGTTTGCGAAGGTGGGGGCCACGCAGGACTCCATCGCACCCCCCCCCCCGTAGTTGCAGGAACCATTTCCCATCAAAAAGAAAGTAATTACGCTTTAGAGTCAATTCTAGAAGAGTCATGAAGAATTATATTTCTGGACCAGCATAATCTGGATCATTGAGCAGTAGATTCATAGTAGTTTGAATGCCCTCCTCATGGGGAATATTGGTGTATAAAGAAATGACGCCTAAAGTGCATAAAATGCAGTCTGATGGGAGAGATGTAAATTGTTTTAGTTTCTGTAAAAACGTGGTGGTATCCTTGAGATACATTTGTTGCTTTTGTACAATAGGTTGCAAGTAAATATCAAGAATTGAATTTTGTAATATAATGAGTCCTGCGGCGATGATCGACCTTCCTGGAGGGTTGGAGATACTTTTGTGCAATTTGGGGATGGTACTGCCACACCACCCCCCTTGTCTGCTGGTCGAATTACTATGTCAGTATATGAACGTAAGTTGTTGATAGCTCGTCTCTCTTCCGGAGTGATATTTTGTCGGGTATTAGGAAGATTTCTAGCATGTGTAAGTATTTTCTGGTCCAAAGTTTTTGTGAAACATTTAATAGAGATATTTTTGGAAAAAGGATCAAACTTGGATTTTGGCTTGATCTTAAGCAGAACTTCTGTAGTAGAGACTGGCATCGGCAGTGTGGTTTTATCAAAATGCTCTTTAATGCGCAACCTGCGTGAAAAACGGTATGAGTCAACTTTCCATTGCAGCTCATTAAACCTGCCCGCGGGCACAAATAAAAGTCCTTTGTTAAGCACAGAAAGTTCACTATAGGAGAGGGTCCAATCAGAGAGATTGAAGACAGTGTCTATTTCTTTGTTTTTGTTGTCTTTTTGGAGCTCCCTCCTCCACTGGCCACCGTGTCTTGTGCGGCTGCTTTTGGGGGGCCGCGCTGAGTGCGGGTACGAACCCCTAAAGGGGGTTTGCCGGTGCTAGTGGATGCAAATTTGTCTGTTTCGTATGAGGAGGTACCTTCACCACTAGAGGTATCCGTATCAAAAGGATGTCTATTTCTCTATATTAGAGATGAGCGGGTTTGGTTCGCCGAGATCCGAACCCCCCCGAACTTTACGTGTTTTTAATGGGTCTGAGGCAGCCTCGGATCTTCCCACCTTGCTCGGTTAACCCAAACGAGGCCGAACATCATAATCCCGCTGTCCGATTCTCGCGAGATTCGTATTCCATTTAAAGAGCAGCGCGTCGCCGCCATTTTCACTTGTGCATTGGAGATTGAGCGGAGAGTATGCGGCTACGTTCTCTGCCTGAAAAGCTCAATATCTGTGCTCAATGTGCTGCAAATATATGTGCTCAGTGTGCTGCATTGTGGTGACCACCAGTATATTATAGTAGTACAGTACAGTAGGCCATTGCTGTATCTTGCAGCTCGGTGTCAGACTCCGTTCTAGACAGTATCCTGATCAGTGTTCAATATCTACTGCATTGTTGTGTGACCAGTATATACTATATAGTAGTACAGAGCAGCATTTTGGTGACCACCAGTATATAGTAGTACAGTACAGTAGGCCATTGCTGTATCTTGCAGCTCCGTGTCACTTTAAGTATCCATATCTGTGCTGCATTGTTGTGAGTAGTATAGTACAGTGCAGCATTTTGGTGACCACCATTATATATAGTAGTACAGTACAGTACAGTACGCCATTGCTGAATCTTGCAGCTCCGTGTCAGACTCAGTTCTAGACAGTATCCTGATCAGTGCTCAATATCTGCTGCATTGTTGTGTGACCAGTATATACTATATAGTAGTATAGTGCAGCATTTTGGTGACCACCAGTATATAGTAGTACAGTACAGTAGGCCATTGCTGTATCTTGCAGCTCTGTTTAACTTCTAGTATCCATATCTGTGCTGCATTGTTGTGTGACCAGTATATAATAGTACAGTGCAGCATTTTGGTGACCACCAGTTTAAAGTAGTACAGTACAGTAGTCCATTGCTGTATCTTGCAGCTCTGTGTCACTTCTAGTATCCATATTTGTGCTGCATTGTTGTGTGACCAGTATACAGTAGTACAGTGCAGCATTTTGGTGACTACCAGTATATATAGTAGTACAATACAGTAGTCCATTGCTGTATCTTGCAGCTCTGTATCACTTCTAGTATCCATATCTGTGCTGCCTTGTTGTATGACCAGTATACAGTAGTACAGTGCAGAATTTTGGTGATTACCAGTATATAGTAGTACAGTGCAGTAGTTCATTGCTGTATCTTGCAGCTCTATGTCACTTCTAGTATCCATATCTGTGCTGCATTGTTGTGTGACCAGTATACAGTAGTACAGTGCAGCATTTTGGTGACTACCAGTATATAGTAGTACAGTACAGTAGTCCATTGCTGTATCTTGCAGCTCTGTGTCACTTCTAGTATCCATATCTGTGTTGCATTGTTGTGTGACCAGTATACAGTAGTACAGTGCAGCATTTTGGTGACCACCAGTATATATTGTAGTACAGTACAGTAGTCCATTGCTGTATCTTGCAGCTCTGTATCACTTCTAGTATCCATATCTGTGCTGCCTTGTTGTGTGACCAGTATACAGTAGTACAGTGCAGCATTTTGGTGACCACCAGTATATATAGTAGTACAGTACAGTAGTCAATTGCTGTATCTTGCAGCTGGCATATAATTCCACACATTAAAAAATGGAGAACAAAAATGTGGTGGGTAAAATAGGGAAAGATCAAGATCCACTTCCACCTAGTGCTGAAGCTGCTGCCACTAGTCATGGCAGAGACGATGAAATGCCATCAACGTCGTCTGCCAAGGCGAATAGTAGAGAGCATGTAATAGTAGAGAGCATGTAAAATCCAAAAAGCAAAAGTTCAGTAAAATGACCCAAAAATCTAAATTAAAAGCATCTGAGGAGAAGCACAAACTTGCCAATATGCCATTTATGTCACGGAGTGGCAAGGAACGGCTGAGGCCCTGGCCTATGTTCATGGCTAGTGGTTCAGCTTCACATGAGGATGGAAGCACTCGTCCTCCCGCTAGAAAAATTAAAAGAGTTAAGCTGGCAAGAGCACAGCAAAGAACTGTGCGTTCTTCTAAATCACAAATCCCCAAGGAGGGTCCAATTGTTTCGGTTGCGATGCCTGACCTTCCCAACACTGGACGGGAAGAGGTGGCTCCTTCCACCATTTGCACGCCCCCTGCAATTGCTGGAAGGAGCACCCACAGTCCAGTTCCTGATCTTCAAATTGAAGATGTCACTGTTAAAGTACACCAGGATGAGGATATGGGTGTTGCTGTTGATGAGGGGGAAATTGACGATGAGGATTCTGATGGTGAGGTGGTTTGCTTAAGTCAGGCACCCGGGGAGACACCTGTTGTCCATGGGATGAATATAGCCATTGACATGCCTGGTCAAAATACAAAAAAAAATCACCTCTTCGGTGTGGAATTATTTTAACAGAAATGCGGACAACTGGTGTCAAGCCATGTGTTGCCTTTGTCAAGCTGTAATAAGTAAGGACGTTAACCAACTAGGAACATCCTCCCTTATACGTCACCTGGAGCGCATTCATCAGAAGTTATTGACAAGTTCAAAAACTTTGGGTGCCAGCGGAAGCAGTCCACTGACAACTAAATCCCTTCTTCCTCTTGTACCCAAGCTCACAGTGGAAACCACACCACCAACTCCCTCAGTGTCAATTTCCTCCTTAGACAGGACCACCAATAGTCCTGCAGACCATGTCACTGGCAAGTCTGACGATTCCTCTCCTGACTGGGATTCCTCCGATGGATCGTTGAGTGTAACGCCTACTGCTGCTGGTGCTGCTGTTGTTGCTGCTGGGAGTCGATCATCATCCCAGAGGGGAAGTTGGAAGACCACTTGTACTACTTCCAGTAAGCAATTGACTGTCCAACAGTCCTTTGCGAGGAAGATGAAATATCACAGCAGTCATCCTGTTGCAAAGCGGATAACTCAGGCCTTGACAACTATGTTGGTGTTAGACATGCATCCGGTATCCGCCGTTAGTTCACAGGGACTTAGAGAATTTCTTGAGGTAGTGTGTCCCCGGTACCAAATACCATCTAGGTTCCCCTTCTCTAGGCAGGCGATACCGAGAATGTACGCAGACGTCAGAAAAAGAGCCACCAGTGTCCTAAAAAATGCAGTTGCACCCAATGTCCACTTAACCACGGACATGTGGACAAGTGGAGCAGGGCAGACTAAGGACTATATGACTGTGACAGCCCACTGGGTAGATGTATTGCCTCCCGCAGCAACAACAGCAGCGGCGGCACCAATAGCAGCATCTCGCAAACACCAACTCGTTCCTAGGAAGGCTACGCTTTGTATCACCGCTTTCCATAAGAGGCACGCAGCTGACAACCTCCTACATTCGCTTAACCAGGATCCACGGGTGGTCAATCTGTTGAAATCAGAGCATTACATTTTGGCCACCGTGCTCGATCCTAGGTTTAAAGCCTACGTTGTATCTCTCTTTCCGGCAGACACAAGTCTGCAGATGTTCAAAGACCTGCTGGTGAGACAATTGTCAAGTCAAGCTGAACGTGACCCACCAACAGCTCCTCCTTCATTTTCTACTGCCACTGGAGCTGCCAGGAAAAGGATCAGATTTCCAAAACCACCCGCTGGCGGTGATGCAGGGCAGTCAGGAGCGTAAACTGACATCTGGTCCGGACTGAAGGACCTGCCAATGATTACTGACATGTCGTCTACTGTCACTGCATATGATTCGGTCACCATTGAAAGAATGGTGGAGGATTATATGAGTGACAGCATCCAAGTAGGCACGTCAGACAGTCTGTACGTATACTGGCAGGAAAAAGAGGCAATTTGGAGGCCCTTGCACAAACTGGCTTTATTTTACGTAAGTTGCCCCCCCCCCCTCCAGTGTGTACTCCGAAAGAGTGTTTAGTGCAGCCGGTCACCTTGTCAGCGATCGGCGTACAAGGTTACTGTCACAAAATGTGGAGAAGATGATGTTCATCAAAATGAATTATAATCAATTCCTCTGTGGAGACATTTACCAGCAATTGCCTCCAGAAAGTACACAGGGACCTGTGATGGTGGATTCCAGTGGGGACGAATTAATACTCTGTGAGGAGGGGGATGTACACAGTGAAAGGGGTGAGGAATCGGAGGATGATGATGAGGTCGACATCTTGCCTCTGTAGATCCAGTTTGAGCAAGGAGAGATTGATTGCTTCTTTTTTTGGTGGGGGCCCAAACCAACCAGTCATTTCAGCCACAGTCGTGTGGCAGACCCTGTCGCTGAAATGATGGGTTTGTTAAAGTGTGCATGTCCTGTTTATACAGGGCGGACAATTCCATCTTGCACCTCTTTTTTTTAAATTTATCTTTGCATCATGTGATGTTTGGGGCCAATTTTTTTAAGTGCCATCCTGTCTGCCACTGCAGTGCCACTCCTAGATGGGCCAGGTGATTGTGCCGCCCACTTGGATCGCTTAGCTTAGTCATCCAGCGACCTCGGTGCAAATTTTAGGACTAAAAATAATATTGTGAGGTGTGAGGTGCTCAGAATAGACTGGAAATGAGTGGAAATTATGGTTATTGAGGTTAATAATACTATAGGATCAAAATTACCCCCAAATTCTATGATTTAAGCTGTTTTTGAGGGGTTTTTGAAAAAAAAAAACACCCGAATCCGACAAAAAATTTTAAGGGAGGTTTTGCCAAAACGTGTCCGAATCCAAAACACGGCCGCGGTACCAAATCCAAAACCAAAACACAAAACCCGAAAAATTTCCGGTGCACATCTCAAAAAAATAATAATATATATATATATATATATATATAAAAAAACAAAAAGTACAGCACTCACCAAAATGAGCTCACTTATCCTCTCAACATCTATGGATAAATTAATAAATGATGGGGGTTTAGTTAGTGAATTGGCCAATGCACGGAAGCCTGCATACCGCTCCAAGGTACCCCACCTTCATGCAGGTCCTACACTATCACCAAATCATCAAAATTAAAACCTGGCAACTGTATCACATAATATAACTGCAAATATTCCCACTTGGTGTAAGGTGTACCTGCCATGAACTGCATGGCTTTTAAAAGGTACACTAGTCACCTGACACTGGCTGACAATTTACTAAAGGGCAGCTGACACAGGTTTAGGCTAATTGGGGTGCATGAACAAAGTTTGTGGCCACAGTTAATGAGTTAACCAGGGATAAACCCTAAATATACCAGCATATAGAAAACCACAGCCTAAACCTGTGTCAGCTGCCCTTTAGTAAATTGTCAGCCAGTGTCAGGTGACTAGTGTACCTTTTAAAAGCCATGCAGTTCATGGCAGGTACACCTTACACCAAGTGGGCATATTTGCAGTTATATTATGTGATACAGTTGCCAGGTTTTAATTTTGATGATTTGGTGATAGTGTAGGACCTGCATGATGGTGGGGTACCTTGGAGCGGTATGCAGGCTTCCGTGCATTGGCCAATTCACTAATTAAACCCCAATCATTTATTCATTTATCCATAAATGTTGTGAGGATAAGTGAGCTCATTTTGGTGAGTGCTGTACTTTTTGTTTCTATATTTTTGAGTAGGTGGCCATGGGCTACATGCACCCCACCCTATTAGTGGCGAGTGCGGATACTGCACCCCGCTTCTGGGGTGGTGAGTGCTGTGGTTTTCTATATGCTGGTATAGATATATATATATATATATATATATATATATACTTTTCCCCCCCTTGTATTAACCTGACATGTATTGGGTAATTAGTACTATCTTCAGTATGTTTAGTTGAGTTATACTTTGTATTTGGTGCTAAAAACACCTGAATGCATGAGACTGAAAATGGTGAAACTTATTTTTGTATCACTCCTGATACAATTGGCATCACTGAATTGAAAACATTTTGATATAATTTATTGTGACCAGTGTTGTACACACCACGCAGGTGGTAGAGAAATCCGAATTGGGCCCCACTGCCTAAGACCTGAGCATAGCCCAGACTGTGCAGCTAATCCCTCACATTCATACATCTGCTGCCAGTGCTTGTTTTTCACCTTGAAAAATAGCCAGCAAGCTGAGAAGTGGTGAGGAAATAACAGTGGGTGAGTAGGATTGGGGTTGTTTTTCTGTTGACTGGGCAAGATGGATATATGGGGTTATTGTAATGATATAGCAGCAGTAGAGTGGCAGGTATAATACAGTGGGTAGGTGGGAACATTTAAATTAACTGGGAGATATTGGCCTAGCGGAGTAAATTTTGAAGGATATTATAGTGGACTAGAATTTATGGAGTGAAGGGTGAGGCATGAAGAGGTGAGGTATCTAGCTATCTAGTCCTTATAGGGACAGGACCCAGTCAGAGCACTACCCCCTGCAGCCTGACCCTGACAGTGTTGCTATTTTATGAGGTCATGTATTTATCCCAGTTATTATGTGCCATTATAGACTGTGCTGTTGTGCCATATACTGCATTTTTTACACTTTCAGTGTAAAATATTTTTATTTGTTCTGCCAATTTTCACACATATATTTGCTGTTCTAGAGAGAAATAGGCTTGGGGGTAACTTAATAGAGAAAAGATAAACAGTGTGTGGGTGGGAGGGTGTTTGAAAAAATTAAAGACACAAATTGAAGATGCTAGATGCGCAATAAAAAAGCAGCTTGAATTAGTGAATAACAAAAAGAAGGTTCCCTCACCCCTTCCACAAAATTTAGTAATTTATTTTGCATTCTGTTTGAAAGGATTATTGGGGGATGACGGGGGGAGCGGAGGGGTGTAGTGAAGGATGCCAGTCAAGTGGTTTGTGTGGGGAGGAACAGGATGTTAGTTTACTAATGGGGTAAGGCGGGAGCAGTTTATTTAATGGCGAGGGGCATTTATTTTAATGGGGACAATGATAGTACATATTGATTTATTGAAAGCTGATGGGACTATTTATTTAATGCTGGGGTGTTATTGGGGTTAGTAATTGAATATGGGTCATAGTTTGTGGAGCAGTAGGGCAGTTTATTAAATGTGAAAATTAATTTGTATTAAATGGAAATCTTCCTTCTTGCAGTGGTTCAAATGGAAAAGTCAATTAAGTAATAGATGGCTGCTACTGCATATAATGAATTAAGGGGCTTATTCAGAATTGATCACAGACAGTAGAAAATCACAAACGGGTGATTTTCAGCCACAGTGCATTGGCTATTATGATGCAATT
Source organism: Pseudophryne corroboree (assembly GCF_028390025.1). Taxonomy (NCBI): domain Eukaryota; kingdom Metazoa; phylum Chordata; class Amphibia; order Anura; family Myobatrachidae; genus Pseudophryne; species Pseudophryne corroboree. The sequence continues at coordinate 837,796,679 of NC_086445.1, forward strand.
ACATCCCAAAAGGATGCATTTGCATCATGATTGATAGGTGATGGGCTTCCATGTGTCATGGCAATTTTCAGGGCCCATCGATGACGTTGCCTGTGTTATCTTCAATCAGAAACATGGCGGTTCCCTAACCTATGCAGCTAAACTGCATAGGCAGGGGTCATCATCTATTTGAGGTTTTTGCAAAGCGATCACAATTCAATTGCAATCACATTGCAAGGCGGCGCCACATATGCTGGACCTCCATGTCCTGTGCTGGGCGGCCCCCAGCATGTGGATTTAGTGGTAGCAAATTTAACTAAAATAGCAAAATCTGTGACCAGTTATGAATTACCCCCTAAGTACTGACAGCTGTAGAAGTAATACACAATCAGAAACATCTAGATAGTGCTGCTTATACTCATCGTTGTCACTGCATATTGTGTCACCAGTTTTCCAGTATTCACAACACATACAGTATACTGTAAGTCCATATTCTGAACACACATTTCTGTACTCATCCCATGATTTTCTGCCAATGTTCTGCCTTTACAAGCATGAGGGCATATACAGGTGAAACCCTGAAAATTAGAATATCATGCAAAAGTTTATTTCAGTAATTCAATTTAAAAGGTGAAACTAATATATTATATAGACTCATTACATGCAAAGTGAGATATTTCAAGCCTTTGTTTGTTATAATTTTGATTATTGTGGTTTAAGAAAACCCCAAATCCAAAATCTCAGAAAATTAGAATATTATATAAAATCAATAAAAAAGGATTAATACAGAAATGTCGGCCCTCTGAAAAGTATAATCATGCATATGTGCTCAGTACTTGGTTTGAGCCCCTTTTGTATGAATTACTGCCTCAATGCGCGTGGCATGGATTCTATCAGCCTTTGGCACTGCTGAGGTGTTATGGAAGACCAGGATGCTTCAATAGCGGCCTTCAGCTCTTCTGCATTGTTCAGTCTCATGTCTCTCATCTTTCTCTTGGCAATGCCCCACAGATTCTCTTTATCTTTAGCCCAGGTAAGACGCTTCTGACGTTGTTTGTTGTTCAGGAGCGACTTGACAAGAGGAATACAACATTTGAAGCCCATGTCCAGGATCCGTATGTGTGTGGTGGCTCTTGGTGCACTAACTCCAGCCTCAGTCCACTCCTTGTGAAGCTCCCCCACACTTTTGAATGAATGGCCTTTTACTGACAAGAAAAAAATAACTGGTTTGTTGCTCAGTGGTCCAAAGTCCTCTTTTCTGATGAGAGCAAATTTTGCATCTCTTTTGGAAACCAAGGTCCCAGAGTGTGGAGGAAGAGTGGAGAGGCACACAATCCAAGATGCTTGAAGTCCAGTGTGAAGTTTCCACAGTCTGTGTTGATTTGGGGAGCCATGTCATCTGCTGTTGTTGGTCCACTGTGCTTTATTAAGTCCAGAGTCAATGCAGCTGTCTTCCAGGACATTTTAGAGCACTTCATGCTTTCTTCAGCAGACAAGCTTTATGGAGATGCTGACTTCATTTTCAGTAGGACTTGGCACCTGCCCACACTGCCAAAAGTACCAAAACCTGATTCAATGACTGTGCTAGATTGGCCAGCAAACTTGCCTGACCTGACCCCATAGAGAATATATAGGGCATTGCCAAGAGAAAGATGAGAGACATGAGACCTAACAATGCAGAAGAGCTGAAGGCCGCTATTGAAGCATCTTGGTCTTCCATAACACCTTAGCAGTGCCACAGGCTGATAGAATCCATGCCATGCCGCATTGAGGCAGTAATTCATGGAAAAGGGTCCCAAACCAAGTACTCAGTACATATGCATGATTATACTTTTCCGAGTCAACATTTCTGTATTTAAAATCCTTTTTTTAAATGACTTTATGTAATATTCTAATTTTCTGAGACTTTGGATTTGGGGTTATTTTAAGCTGTAAGCCACAATCATCAAAATTATAACAAATAAAGGCTTGAGATATCTCACTTTGCATGTAATGAGTCCATATAATATATTACTTTTACCTTTTAAATTGAATTACTGAAGTAAATGAACTTTTGCACGATATTCTAATTTTCTGAGTTTCACCTGTAAAACCTTCATTTATGCAAACACATAGCATGTATGTACTTTGAATAGTATTGAAATGTGTAGGCTTAAAAAAATCATATTCTTAACTCCAAATAAACCAATATACGTATAGTGTATTTGAACAAGCAATTAGCATCAAACCAGAAAAGCATTTCTAATCATACTCATAATTTGTGAGCTAGCTAGTCTTGCAATGTTTCGGTATTAGAGAAGGATATAGTATCATTTGTATTTTTTTTAAAACTTGAGCACTGATGAGACCGAACTACTCTACTAAAGGGCCCCATACACTTCTGCGACATGTCCGTCTGACATGTCGCAGGCGATCACCCCGGCAGCCTCCTGGGAGCAGGATCGCCCAAGATACATTGTATTCTGTCCTTTTGCATACGATGCATTTTAGGTAATCCCAGCCATGCCTGCGGGGTCGGAAATGATTGAATGTGTAGCACATTCAATCTGGGGGATCCGATGCTCATGGGAACGCGCATCAGATCGGAAACCTCACCAAAATGCCCGATTTCATCCGATATATCCGGCCGAATGCCCCAAATCGGATTAAATCAGGCATTATTGTCCTAGTGTATGGGGCCCTTTAGGAATGCAAATAAATACATTGTGTACTTGTCATAGCCAGATTAAGGGAGGGGCTCAGGGCATACTTTACCCTGGGCCCCCTTTGCTAGTGGGCCCTCTGGAAAGAGGAAACTGACCTCACTAGCTTTCCTCTTATGCAGTAGCAGCCAGAATGCGAGCAGGACAGTATGCAGTGCAGGCAGAGACACATGAGTAACAGGTTTCATGACTTACAGACTTACATAAGGAGCTTTCTGACAAGTGGAGAGCTAGGAGGGTGGAGAGAGCTGTAAGTGACACAGGAATCCCAGCTTCTCTTCCCTGCCTGGGTGTTGGGGTCCTGTGTAAACCTGTTATCTAATGAGAATCTAGAGAGAGACCTCCTGAGTCCTGTACCATAGTGTAAGTAGTACTGAGGCTGCTTCTATTCTTGCATGTGACAAGATAAATTATAGATGTTATTTTTCTATGTCTATTTTAAGGTTGTTTTGTTGTCTTTGTTCTACTAAAAGAACATTTTATAAAATAGTTGTCTTTCAATTAGGTGAGCTATAAACAGTACCCAGGCACTAATAAGCTAATAGTTTAAATTTAATATACACCATTGGCTTAAATTGGTTTAAGTTATGATTGCAATCGCCTGTGTTGAAACAACTTTCTTACCAATGAATTAGTTCAACACAGGTGACACAATCACATATTAAGAGGGAAGTTCAGGTAGAGAGCATTTTGTCCCTTCTGGAATAGGTCATATTGGGAGGTATGTACAATCTAATATACCTCCCTTCCACCGGGGACCCCTGTCTTAAGTGCCCCTGGCACCCCTAAGGCTTAATCTGGCCTGATATTTTTAAAACAGTGGGTTCTGAATAGTGATGTGCACCGAAAAATTTTCGGGTTTTGGCCCTCATTCCGAGTTGATCGCTCGCAAGGCGATTTTAGCAGAGTTACACACGCTAAGCCGCTGCCTACTGGGAGTGAATCTTAGCTTCTTAAAATTGCGACCGATGTATTCGCAATATTGCGATTACTAACTACTTAGCAGTTTCAGAGTAGCTTCAGACTTACTCTGCCTGTGCGATCAGTTCAGTGCTTGTCGTTCCTGTTTTGACGTCACAAACACACCCAGCGTTCGCCCAGACACTCCCCCGTTTCCCCGGCCACTCCTGCGTTTTTTCCGGAAACGGTAGCGTTTTTTCCCGCACGCCCATAAAACGGCCTGTTTCCGCCCAGTAACACCCATTTCCTGTCAATCACGTTACGATCGCCGGAGCGATGAAAAAGCCGTGAGTAAAAATACTATCTCCATTGTAAAATTACTTGGCGCAGTCGCAGTGCGAATATTGTGCATGCGTACTAAGCGGAATTTCACTGCGATGCGATGAAAAATACCGAGCGATCAACTCGGAATGAGGGCCTTTGTGTTTTGGTTTTGGATTCGGTTCCGCGGCCGTGTTTTGGATTCAGACGCATTTTAGCAAAACCTCCCTTAATTTTTTTTGTCGGATTCGGGTGTTTTTTTTTCAAAAACCCCTCAAAAACAGCTTAAATCAGAATTTGGGGGTAATATTGATCCTATAGTATTATTAACCTCAATAACCATAATTTCCACTAATTTCCAGTCTATTCTGAACACCTCACACCTCACAATATTATTTTTAGTCCTAAAATTTGCACTGAGGTTGCTGGATAACTAAGCTAAGTGACCCAAGTGGCCGGCACAAACACCTGGCCCATCTAGGAGTGGCACTGCAGTGTCAGACAGGATGGCACTTAAAAACTTGGCCCCAAACATCACATGATGCAAAGATAAATAAAAAAAGAGGTGCAAGATGGAATTGTCCTTGGGCTCTCCCACCCACCCTTATGTTGTATAAACAGGACATGCACACTTTAACAAACCCATCATTTCAGCGACAGGGTCTGCCACACGACTGTGGCTGAAATGAATGGTTGGTTTGGGCCCCCACCAAAAAAGAAGCAATCAATCTCTCCTTGCTCAAACTGGCTCTACAGAGGCAAGATGTCGACCTCATCATCATCGTCCGATTCATCACCCCTTTCACTGTGTACATCCCCTCCTCACAGAGTATTAATTCGTCCCCACTGGAATCCACCATCACAGGTCCCTGTGTACTTTCTGGAGGCAATTGCTGGTAAATGTCTCCACGGAGGAATTGATTCTAATTCATTTTGATGAACATCATCTTCTCCACATTTTGTGGAAGTAACCTCGTACGCCGATTGCTGACAAGGTGACCGGCTGCACTAAACACTCTTTCGGAGTACACACTGGAGGGGGGGGGGGGTAACTTAGGTAAAATAAAGCCAGTTTGTGCAAGGGCCTCCAAATTGCCTCTTTTTCCTGCCAGTATATGTACGGACTGTCTGACGTGCCTACTTGGATGCTGTCACTCATATAATCCTCCACCATTCTTTCAATGGTGACAGAATCATATGCAGTGACAGTAGACGACATGTCAGTAATCGTTGGCAGATCCTTCAGTCCGGACCAGATGTCAGTTTTCGCTCCTGACTGCCCTGAATCACCGCAAGCGGGTGGTTTTAGAAATTTGATCCTTTTCCTGGCAGCTCCAGTGGCGGTAGAAAATGAAGGAGGAGCTGTTGGCGGGTCACGTTCCGCTTGACTTGACAATTGTCTTACCAGCAGGTCTTTGAACATCTGCAGACTTGTGTCTGCCGGAAAGAGAGATACAACGTAGGCTTTAAACCTAGGATCGAGCACGGTGGCCAAAATGTAGTGCTCTGATTTCAACAGATTGACCACCCGTGAATCCTGGTTAAGCGAATGAAGGGCTCCATCCACAAGTCCCACATGCCTAGCGGAATCGTTTTAGCTCCTCCTTCAATCTCTCTAGCTGCTTCTGCAAAAGCCTGATGAGGGGAATGACCTGACTCAGGCTGGCAGTATCTGAACTGACTTCACGTGTGGCAAGTTCAAAGGGTTGCAGAACCTTGCACAACGTTGAAATCATTCTCCACTACGCTTGAGTCAGGTGCATTCCCCCTCCTTTGCCTATATCGTAGGCAGATGTATAGGCTTGAATGGCCTTTTGCTGCTCCTCCATCCTCTGAAGCATACAGAGGGTTGAATTCCACCTCGTTACCACCTCTTGCTTCAGCTGATGGCGGGGAATGTTCAGGAGTGCTTGCTGGTGCTCCAGTCTTCGGCATGCGGTGGCTGAATGCCGAAAGTAGGCCACAATTCTTCGGGCCACTGACAGCATCTCTTGCACACCCCTGTCATTTTTTTAAAAATTCTGCACCACCAAATTCAATGTATGTGCAAAACATGGGACGTGATGGAATTTTACCACATGTAATGCACGCACAATATTGGTGGCGTTGTCCGATGTCACAAATCCCCAGGAGAGTCCAATTTGGGTAAGCCAATCTGCGATGATGTTCCTCAGTTTCCGTAAGAGGTTGGCAGCTGTGTGCCTCTTCTGGAAAGTGGTGATATAAAGCGTAGCCTGCCTAGGAACGAGTTGGCGTTTGCGAGATGCTGCTACTGGTGCCGCCGCTGCTGTTGTTGCTGCGGGAGGCAATACATCTACCCAGTGGGCTGTCACAGTCATATAGTCCTTAGTCTGCCCTGCTCCACTTGTCCACATGTCCGTGGTTAAGTGGACATTGGGTACAACTGCATTTTTTAGGACACTGGTGACTCTTTTTCTGAGGTCTGTGTAAATTCTCGGTATCGCCTGCCTAGAGAAGTGGAACCTAGATGGTATTTGGTACCGGGGACACACTACCTCAAGAAATTCTCTACGTCCCTGTGAACTAACGCTGGATGCCGGACGCATGTCTAACACAAACACAGCTGCCAAGGCCTGAGTTATCCGCTTTGCAACAGGATGACTGCTGTGATAGTTCATCTTCCTCGCAAAGAACTGTTGGATAGTCAATTGATTACTGGAAGTGGTACAATTGGTCTTCCGAATTCCCCTCTGGGATGATGAGCGACTCCCAGCAGCAACAACAGCAGCACCAGCAGCAGAAGAGAGAAGGGCAATAACCAATCTTAGAAATAATAAAGAGATAGTTATCAAACCTGCAGATAAGGGGGGGAGCATTGTGATCATGGATTTAGAAACCTATAATCAGGAAATTATAAGACAGTTGGTAGATAGTACCACTTAGCAAAAATTAAGGGGAAACCCTAATGAAAACATAAATAAAAAATTGGAAAACTTCTTAGCATTATATCTTGGGCAGGGGACCATTACAGAAGAGGAATACAAATATTTAGTCATCGAGAATCCCTCCATACCGGTTCTGTATATCCTGCCCAAGATACATAAAAGTAGTGAAACACCTTCAGGACGTCCAATTGTAGCGGGCACAAACTCCAGTTTATCAAATTTATCCTGTTATATTGACCACATATTGCAGCCCATGGTTAAAACCACCTGCTCGTATTTGAAAGACACAATAGCCATCATTAATCGACTTATGACCGTCGATTGGAAACCAGGGTTTTTACTTGTCACTGCGGACGTTACATCCCTGTATACGTTGATAAACCATCAGCTAGGCCTAGAAGCCTTGTTGTATTTTATGGATAAGGAGAGACTCACGATAGACAAGAGAAATTTCGTCTTGGAAGGCACCTCACTTATTCTACATAATAATTTTTTTTGGTTTGATGGTTCCTTTTATTTGCAGCTTACAGGTACGGCCATGGGCACCAGACTGGCACCGAGCTATGCTAACTTGTTCATGGCCCACTGGGAGGACCAGTGCGTGTGGGGTGGCCATGAGTTTGGTGCCAGTCTGGTGTCATGGAATCGGTATATTGACGACATTGTCTTTATATGGAATGGGGATCGTCGTTCATTAGATGTTTTCTGCGAGTATTTAAACACTAATCAGCAAAACATACAGTTAACGTTCAACATTAGTGAGGTAGAAGTGAACTTTTTGGACTTACGGATCTATATAGAAAATGATCAAATAAAAACTTGTAATTACATCAAATCAACCGATTGTAATTCATTTATTGATCAAACTAGCAACCACCATCAAAATTGGCTGAGGAGTATTCCGATTAGCCAGTTCCAAAGAATCAGGAGAAATTGTACGGATGTAAAGGTTTATTGGGAACAGGCAAAAACCTTGCAAAAACAATTTACAACCAAGGGATATGATCAGGTAGGGGTTCAGACTGTTATGGACACCACTGGGGGCTATAACCGGATGGAAATGTTGGCTAAAACCTCAACCACAAAAGATAAGATTCCAGTGGAGGTGCCTTTTGTTACATTGTTTAACAGTCAGTATAAACAAATTGAAAAAATAGTGAAACGGCATTGGTCAATTTTGAATAGAGATCCGTGTCTTAAGGAGTCTATCACAAAGTTTCCCAGGTTTATATATAAAAGAGCAAAAAATCTTAAGGAAAGTATGGTCAACAGTGTAGTAACGGCACCAAAAATGCCTACCAGAAATAAATCTAAAGGCTTTTTTAGGTGCGGTCTCTGCATTATGTGCAGGGCCTGTAAAAGTAAGGCAGGCAAAGTGACACAATATAGATCCGCACAAACCAAAAAAGTCTATAATATTCGAGACTTTATAACTTGCAACACCAAAAATTGTATATACCTTCTTGAATGTTCATGTGGAGCACAATATGTGGGGAGAACCACCCGTATGTTGAAAATAAGAATGGCAGAACATGTCCGTAACATTAAAAAGGGACTTGAATCACATAACGTTTCATTACATTTCCAGAAAAAACATGAGTGTAACATCAATCATTTGGTTAATTTTTGTGGAATTAAGGCCGTTACCCCCAATTGGAGAACAAATGATGGGGAGGCTCAACTGGCAAGAATGGAAATGAGGACCATATATGAGCTGGGAACCATGGTTCCCAAAGGGTTAAACGTAGATTTTGAAATGAAGTGGTTCCTTTAAGGTATTTTAAAGTGATGGGGTAGTTAACTGTATACTGCATAAATGCTGAAGTCTAATAGGTTATTGAAAATCAAGTTATTTATATATGATGATTTCTAATGTATTCTCTTGTTTCACCATTATTTTCCCACTAACTGGAGTTTACATCGGGTGAACATTATAAAGTTTAACCATAATGAAAAAAGAACATCCTATTGGGAGCATTTGAGATCGATATAGACGTCTAGAATGAAAGAAATTCGATGCGTTCCAGCTCTCCGCATCCATTTCCTGTTTGCGTTCCATTGCCCCGAAGTGCGTCACCGCTAGGTCCGTGAGGAAGGACGGCAGATCACTGGTATCTGGGAACGCAATACACATGCCGCGGGACCCGGATGACGGAGGGACAATGATAGGGTGGACACCCAGGTCACCGGAAGTGGCTGGACGGGAGGCTTTGGAGACTACATTTAAACTATGGACTTTTTAATCCGATTCCGGAGCAGTGCTCCTAATAGAAAATCATGGAGAAAATCTGTGGTTAGGAATCCATGATGGACTTTCTTGTCTACCAATTAGAACAGAAAAGATCTTTTGTGGTCTAAGTTTTTATTTTATTTATGATTTGGATGTATATATAGAAATGTATGTACAAATATAAGTAGTATATATGAATTGGAGAGCCTATTTTATGGATTTTATGTGGGATAAACTGTTGTGGTTCTCCCATTGGCAGAGACGGTGATAGGAAGGGCTCAGTGGGGTTTAAAAGGCCGACCGGGTGAGTCCTACAATATGCCCTGAGGAAGGATTGACTTATCCGAAACGCGTTGGCACCAGTTTTTTGTTGGGTGGTAAGGTTTTCCAACACCTAATATTTTATCTTGTTTTTAAGGATCCTTGTTTTTGAAGGGACTTTAAACATTCCCCTGTCGTTTTTTGCACTATTGGGAAACATTTCCCAGAGTTGTCCCCTAGGGGAATATTGGAGGAAAAACCCAGACTGCCTTTTTGTGGGATTCCTTTTGTTCTTGTTTGTTTTTTAATGTGGTACCATATGGTTAATGAGTTTTACTTAGAATAAAAAATCTTGTTTTTACCTACTACCACTTTTTGATTGACTTCATAACACCCACCTCATAAACACCTGAGGATACCTGGTTCTGAGGAAGGACGGTACCCATATTTAAGAGGGGTCCAAGGAAGGATACGTTGGAAAGAAACCTTTCAAGGAACATAGGGCCCATTTATAAGGTGAGCGGTACATCGAAGGGGGAGGGTAATCCCTTGCTGTATGAATATAAAGTGTTATGAGAAGATCTGAATAAAGAAACCTTTCAAGACACATAGGGCTCCTTATTAAGGTGAGCGTCTACATTAAGGGAGAGAGTGACCCCATATGAATACAGAGGTGGCGTAAAGGATACCTTTTGATGCACGTTCCCCTTAAAGAGGAGGTCAGTCCAAAGGTGCGAACCTATTGGAAGAAGTCTTTGTCTGAACACTAAAGAAATACATGCGGAGTATTCTCGATATATTGTAGCGCTTGTGGACTACTCCATATTTTTGTATTATTAGCAGTAGGCGTTACACTCAAGGATCCATTGGAGGAATCCCAGTCAGGTGAGGACTCGTCAGACTTGCCAGTGACATGGCCTGCAGGACTATTGGCGTTCCTGTCTAAGGAGGAAATTGACACTGAGGGAGTTGGTGGTGTGGTTTGCAGGAACTTGGGTACAAGAGGAAGAAGGGATTTAGTTGTCAGTGGACTGCTTCCGCTGTCACCCAAAGTTTTTGAACTTGTCAATGACTTCTGATGAATGCGCTCCAGGTGACGTATAAGGGAGGATGTTCCTAGTTGGTTAACGTCCTTACCCCTACTTATTACAGCTTTACAAAGGCAACACACGGCTTGACACCAGTTGTCCGCATTTCTGTTGAAATAATTCCACACCGAAGAGGTGATTTTTTTTGGTATTTTGACCAGGCATGTCAATGGCTATATTCATCCCACGGACAACAGGTGTCTCCCCGGGTGCCTGACTTAAACAAACCACCTCTCCATCAGCATCCTCCTGGTCAATTTCCCCCTCAGCGCCAGCAACACCCATATCCTCATCCTGGTGTACTTCAACAGTGACATCTTCAATTTGAATATCATGAACTGGACTGTGGGTGCTCCTTCCAGCACTTGCAGGGGGCGTGCAAATGGTGGAAGGAGCCACCTCTTCCCGTCCAGTGTTGGGAAGGTCAGGCATCGCAACCGACACAATTGGACTCTCCTTTGGGATTTGAAATACCATCTCAGAATGCACAGTTCGTTTCTGTGCTTTTTCTAGCTTAAATCTTTAAATTTTTCTAGCGGGAGGATGAGGGCTTCCATCCTCATGTGAAGCAGACCCACTGTCACAACTGAGGGCCTGAGCTGACGGGAGGCAGCCTCAGTTGTAGGGGCTGAGATGTACCGGAACCTGGAAGACAATCACAGGAGAGAGACAGACAGGAACTAGGTTTGACAACCAAAGCACTGACGCCTTCCTTGCTCAGGCACAGTGTATTTATACCTGCAGCAAGGAAGGGATTGGCTAGGCAATTATGCAGATTATCAATACTGAGAACAGATTGGTGGAAATGATCAGCTGACAGAATCCAAGATGGCTGCGCCCATGCAGACACTTGGAGGGAAGTTTGGTTTGTAATCCATGTGGTAATGAAAACAGTAATGGCGGCGCCGGCCACCGGAGACAGGAGGCGCCAGGCTGACAGATGCACATCCAACCACGCGGACACAGCGGAGGCCGCGGCTGACGTAATCGCCACTCAGACACTCTGCATGCAGAAGTTCAGGGACGGCGGCGGAGGCCGCGGGAGACGCCATGCCAGGTGTAATATGACGTTTACTGTGACAGCGTCCCAGAGTGACAGGAGAGGATACAGGAATGTACACATCAGGATAACAGATGGAATCCGGTCCTGGAGCGCTGAGCCAGCCTTAGGAGGCATCTGATGGGTAAGAAATGGCGTCCAGATACCCGGATCGTGACAGCACCCCCCCCTTTAGGAGTGGCCCCAGGACACTTCTTTGGCTTTTGAGGAAACTTGGAATGGAATCTCCGGACCAAGGCAGGAGCATGGACATCAGAAGCATTGGTCCATGAACGTTCCTCAGGACCATAACCTTTCCAGTCAATAAGATATTGTAGTTGACCGTAACGGTGACGTGAGTCCAGGATCTTGGCCACTTCATACTCAACGCCTCGTTGAGTTTGGACTTTCGGAGTTGGAGGAAGTGAGGAATGAAACCGATTCAAGATCAGCGGTTTCAACAGGGAAACATGGAATGTCCTGGGTATTTTTAAGAAGGGAGGCAACTGGAGTCTGTAAGCAACAGGATTGATGACTTGTTCAATCTTGAAAGGACCGATATAGCGAGGTGCAAACTTCATACTGGGAACTCTTAACCTCAAATTCTTCGTGGATAACCATACCCGATCACCCACCTTGAGAGCAGGAACTGCTCGACGCTTCTTATCCGCAAACTTCTTGTACCTGAACGATGCCTTGAGCAGAGCTGATCGTACGCTCTTCCAGATATTGGCAAACTGATGCAAGGTGATATCCACTGCGGGGACAGAAGTTGCTGGAAGCGGTTGGAACTCAGGGACTTTAGGGTGGAATCCAAAGTTAGTGAAGAATGGTGTTGAAGCAGATGAAGAATGATACTGGTTGTTATGACAGAACTCGGCCCAGGGAAGTAATTGAACCCAGTCATCTTGAGAGGAGGACACATAGATGCGGAGGAAGGCCTCCAAGTCCTGATTCACCCTCTCGGTTTGACCATTGGTCTGAGGATGGTAAGCCGTGGAAAACTTTAGCTTGACTTGGAGGACTTGACATAAACTTCGCCAGAATTTGGCTGTGAATTGAACTCCTCGATCTGAGATAATTTCTTCAGGAAGACCGTGGAGTCGGAAGATCTCTTGTATGAATACTTGAGCCAACTTGGAAGCTGACGGAAGACCGGTGAGAGGAATGAAGTGTGCCATCTTGGTGAACCGGTCAACTACCACCCAGATGGTATTGAACTTGTTGCACATGGGTAAGTCTGTAATGAAATCCATCGACAAGTGGGTCCATGGTCGACGGGGAACGGATAGTGGAACCAGTTGCCCCGCAGGCGACTGGCGGGATACTTTATGTTGGGCACACTTTGGGCAAGATGCAATAAACTCCAAGACGTCCTTTTTCAGAGTTGGCCACCAATAGGACCTAGAGATAAACTCCAGGGTTTTTTGGATACCTGTATGTCCGGCAAAACGGGAAGCATGGGCCCAATGCATGAGCTTCTTCCTTAGCATCGGCTTCACAAAACTTTTCCCTGATGGGGGCGTAGAGTCCATCCCTACCGTGGAGAATGCCAACGGATTTATAATAGGATGCTTGTCTGAAGACTCTGACTCATTTTCTTGCTCCCATGAGCGGGAAAGGGCATCGGCCTTGCGATTCTGAGAGCCCGGACAGAACTGGAGTTTAAAGTCGAACCTGGAAAAGAAAAGTGCCCATCTGGCCTGACGAGGGTTGAGACATTGTGCGCCCTTCAGGTATAAAAGGTTCTTGTGGTCTGTAAGTATGGTGATTGAATGAGAAGCTCCCTCCAACAGATACCTCCACTCTTCTAGAGCGAGCTTGATGGCTAGCAACTCCTGGTCGCCAATGGCATAGTTGCGCTCAGCTGGGGAGAACTTCCGGGAGAAGAAACTGCAAGGGTGTAAATGGCCATCTTTAGCCCTCTGAGATAACACCGCTCCTACTCCAACGGAGGAGGCATCCACCTCTAAGATGAAAGGAGAGTCGATGTCAGGCTGTTTCAGAACAGGCGCAGAGATGAACCTTTGTTTTAAAAGATGAAATGCTTGCATGGCTTCTTCAGACCACTTGGACGGGTTAGCACCCTTCTTAGTGAAAGCAGTAATAGGCGCCACAATGGTGGAAAAGTCTCGTATAAACTTTCGGTAATAGTTGGCGAACCCTAAGAACCTCTGGACCCCTTTGAGGGTTAAGGGTACCGGCCAATTTTGGATTGCTTGTAGTTTCTCAGGATCCATCTCTAGTCCGGAACCGGACACAATGTACCCTAGAAACGGAATGGACTTGACTTCAAAGACGCATTTTTCTAATTTGCAATAGAGATGATTGACACGGAGACGGGACAGAACCTCTTTAACCCAAAAACGATGTTCCTCTAAATCGTTGGCAAAAATGAGGATATCGTCTAGATAGACCACGACATGACGGTATAGAATGTCTCTGAAGATCTCATTGACAAAATGCTGGAAGACAGCTGGAGCATTGCTCAATCCGAAGGGCATGACGAGGTACTCATAATGTCCGTCACGGGTGTTAAAGGCGGTCTTCCACTCGTCACCCTCACGGATCCGGATGAGATTGTATGCACCTCGCAAGTCCAGCTTTGTAAAGATGGTAGCTCCGCTAACTCTGTCAAAGAGCTCAGTAATCAGGGGTAAAGGATAACGGTTCTTGATGGTAATGTCGTTCAAACCTCTGTAGTCGATGCACGGCCGCAGACCACCATCTTTCTTTTTTACAAAAAAGAAGCCTGCGCCGGCTGGAGAAGAAGAAGGTCGAATGAACCCCTTTGCTAGGTTCTCTTTAATATATTCCTCCATAGAATGCGTCTCAGGCAGAGACAACGGATAAGTTCGGCCTCGAGGTGGAACCTTCCCTGGAACGAGATCAATCGGACAGTCCCATTCTCTATGAGGAGGAAGGATATCAGCAGAAGCTTTACTGAACACATCCGTGAAATCTTGATATGGAGGAGGTGGAACATCAGACGACCTGGGGGAGGAAGAACAGACAGGCAATACTTTAAACAAACATGTCTCAGCACAGGAGGAACCCCATGCCAGGATTTGCGTAGTCGTCCAATCAATTGTAGGATTGTGAAGACGGAGCCATGGAAGGCCCAGGACCACAGGATGTGTGGCTCTTGGAATCACTAAAAAAGAAATAAGTTCGGAATGAAGAACTCCCACTCTCAGACGAACTGGTAGAGTCCTTAAAGAAATAACTGCATCAAAAATTTTGCTGCCATCCACGGCAGTTAAAGAAATGGACGAAGGAAGTCTCTCGGTGGGTAGGGACCACCGTTTAACATAGGCTTCGGTAATAAAGTTCCCAGCTGCTCCGGAATCAAGGAGGGCAATGACGTTCCGATAACGTTGAGCAACTTGAAGCGAGACTGGGAGATTACAATCTTGAGGAGATGGAGAGGAGATCATTACTCCTAGCCGGCCCTCTCCTTGGCGAGCTAGGATTTGGAGTTTCCCGGACGTTTGGGACAGGCATTAATGGTGTGAGACGGAGCTGCACAATAGAGACAGAGAAACTCGGAGAGACGTCTTCGGCGCTCAGCAGGAGTTAAACGGGAACGGCCAAGTTGCATGGGCTCATCTTTAGATGGTGACAGTTGACGAGGAGGAGGAGCAGAAGGTTTTGGAGCAGATGATCTTCCACGCTCAGTTGCTCTCTCTCTGAAACGTAAATCAACTTTCGTGCAGAGTGAGATTAGCTCATCTAACTTAGAAGGTAAGTCTCTGGTAGCTAACTCATCTTTAATACGCTCAGATAAGCCATGCCAGAATGCAGCATACAGGGCCTCGTCGTTCCATGCCAGTTCGGATGCCAGGATCTGGAACTGTATCAGATATTGTCCTACAGTACGTGACCCCTGGCGTAAACGGAGAATCTCGGATGAAGCTGAGGTTACCCGGCCTGGCTCGTCGAAGATGCGCCTGAATGTTGACACGAAGGCAGTGTAGGAAGATAGCAGGGTGTCGGACCTCTCCCATAACGGTGATGCCCAATCAAGGGCTGAGCCACTGAGAAGAGAAATAATGTAGGCAATTTTTGTACGGTCACTGGGAAAATTGCCAGGTTGTAGCTCAAACTGAATCTCACACTGGTTGAGAAATCCCCTGCAGAATCTTGGAGATCCGTCAAATTTTGCTGGCGTTGGAAGATGAAGACGTGGAGCAGAAATGGGTAAGGTGGGTGGGGTTATAGCTGGAGTCACTGTGGTTGACGCACCAGACGCGCCTGATCCACGGAGAGTTGTCTGAATCCCATCCAGCCGAGTAGAGAGATCCTGGAGACAGCGGATGATGTGGCCCTGTGCAGCCTCCTGATGTTCTAGTCGGGCTGCCAGTTCTTGCATCGGCCTGGCCGCTTGATCCTGGTCTCCGGCTGGATTCATTAGGTCAGTGCTTACTGTCACAACTGAGGGCCTGAGCTGACGGGAGGCAGCCTCAGTTGTAGGGGCTGAGATGTACCGGAACCTGGGAGGTTGTATCAGACCCCTGGACATGTAAGTAACATGAATAATAACTGCCCGAAGGCGTGACCACGACAACTTGGATAAAAGTCAATGATGTTTATTATGACAACTCCGCAACACAGCAGCAGTAAAAGAAAACGTAAAAGTCAGCAAAGAATAAATACAGTTCCTGGGTACTACAGGATGGCAGGAGCCACAGGGCACTGGTAGCGTGAGATAGTTCTTATGATCTTCTAGATGGAAAGTCCTTACCAGGCCCGACTGTAGCAATGGAGATAACCCAGGATTGTGCCAGCTGGTGTTCCAGGAAAAGCTGGGTTGCTGAAGATAAAACAGCTGCTGTGGATACTGGCTGGAACCAGACTGTTGTTAGCACGGAGTGGATACTGGCTGGAACCAGTTAAATAATAAATGAACTTGGGAGCGATGAAATATGAACTGAAATGTAGAACTTGAGAGCGGAGAAATAATAATACCGGTGGAGAGTGGTAAAGTGTAGAAGGGACACCGGCCCTTTAAGGGAAGCTGTACTCTGCTGGAAGCTGAGCTGGAAGCAGGTAATGTTGTAGCTGGAAACAGATGAATCCACAATGGATTGGAGAGTCAGGCTACACCGCAGGTGGAATGCTGGTGCGGGTCTCTATGGTGGAAGTCTTGAGACAGGAGCTGGAACCTGGAAGACAATCACAGGAGAGAGACAAACAGGAACTAGGTTTGACAACCAAAGCACTGACGCCTTCCTTGCTCAGGCACAGTGTATTTATACCTGCAGCAAGGAAGGGATTGGCTAGGCAATTATGCAGATTATCAATACTGAGAACAGATTGGTGGAAATGATCAGCTGACAGAATCCAAGATGGCTGCGCCCATGCAGACACTTGGAGGGAAGTTTGGTTTGTAATCCATGTGGTAATGAAAACAGTAATGGCGGCGCCGGCCACCGGAGACAGGAGGCGCCAGGCTGACAGATGCACATCCAACCACGCGGACACAGCGGAGGCCGCGGCTGACGTAATCGCCACTCAGACACTTTGCATGCAGAAGTTCAGGGACGGCGGCGGAGGCCGCGGGAGACGCCATGCCAGGTGTAATATGGCGTTTACTGTGACAGCGTCCCAGAGTGACAGGAGAGGATACAGGAATGTACACATCAGGATAACAGATGGGATCCGGTCCTGGAGCGCTGAGCCAGCCTTAGGAGGCATCTGATGGGTAAGAAATGGCGTCCAGATACCCGGATCGTGACAGCGTGATATGGTAAAAAAAATGTATGTACTATTTCTTGATGTACACAGGAGTATAATTAAGAATATAAAAGTATTATTAATAAAGCTTTCAATACCTTAAATTTCGTAGACCTGTGTAATGAATGAGCATTAGTGTTACAATTGATTCAACTGAGAGTAATTTCTTTTGTGTTTAAGCATGGCAAAAACAGGTAAATGATTGACCAAAGCAACTATGTGCAGTATTTATATATTAATTACTATACTACCTAGTGGTGAAACTAGTACATGTTCATTATCATCGCATTTAATTGCCATGTTTTCAACATGCTATGTTGTACTTAAGCATATTAAACTGTGCAATATAATTTAGAGGACAAAGACAGCAAAATAGTTTTGTAGCTAGTGTTTATCATGTTGTTCTGCCCAGATTAATAGTCAGCGGGCTAGCAGTAAGTACTGTACCTGTAAAATGAAGTATTATTTCAAGCTAAAAATAATACCTTTAATCACTGATTCTAAACTTCCTCTTGGAAGCCAATTAGGATCCTACAGTTTTTTCCTAATTTGACATTTCACATATAATTTTCTTGTACTAATAGCATCCTTACTCCTTATAAATATAAATATTCTATTTATTTCACAAGAGAATATATTTTTAACGCACATTATAGTCATGAAGAGTATGTATGTGCTGAAGAAAACCACTTCAAACACTTTCAACATTTTAATTAAGTGTTGAAGAAAATATATTATTTGGTAGAATACAAATAATTCTGTCTTTTGTTTCATATTTAAATTAATTGAACATTCAGAGTGCCTATTGATTATTATAGGGCTGGAAAGCCCCCAATAATAAAGTTTCTAACTCGCTGCAAGTATCAGTGATGGATACAAAATCACCAAAGCAATTAAACATTGCTCTGGGTGCAGAGACATCTGACATGAAGATTAGTGGTCTAGGAATCAGCGTCATCTGAAGATGGCGAGGGTTCCCACTGTTAAGCACCAAAATTCTCTGAAATCTCATGCATTACAGTGTCGGACTGGGCATGAAGGGCCCATTGGGGGAATGCAGTGGTAGGGGCCTATGTGTAGGGGCATAATCAGTTTCCAAAGGGGGTGTGGTCAATCGCCAGAGAGGTTTGTCTAAACATTAGAGAGAGCATTGTTTGGGCCCCTTAATAAATACTGTATATATAGTATATACTGCTAGTGCATGCATGATAATGTACCAGAATAATAACAGGAATGCACTGTAGAAAATATACCATAGTCCTGTGCAGTATAAGGTAACATATGTATAATGTGTCATTCAAGTGCACAGTCTGGAACCTGATCCTTAGAGGGGGGTGGGGGGGGGAGGTACCGGGAGTTTCCACTTTACCCCTGTGGGCCAGTCCAACGCTACCTTTATATATAATGAATGGCAATTTCTACAAAAGTAGGTAAAAAAAGAAAAGAGGATCACTCTTTTATATAGGGTTATATGGGGTTTAACTATTTGTTTTGTGGCTCTTACTGGCTGCAACGAGGGTGATGTGGATGATGTTATTGCCCAGAGCATGATGCTCTGGGGGAGGCATGGTAACTGCCCCTGCCTATGGTGGTGCTGCTGACCAACCTGCCCATAAAATGTAGTTCTGAAGCACTTTCTGCAAAGCATCCAGCAGGAAAAGTATTTCCACAGCCATCCTGTGGCTGTTTATGCCACACTGTGCAGTGGGGATTTGGGCTGGGACATCATGACATCTCATTTTGAGACAGAGAAGAAGACCCGAATGTTCTGCCATCCCCTGAGAAAATATATATATATATATATCAGGAGGAGCAGATATAAAAAAAAAAAACAGAGGAAGAAGAAGAAAGGAGCAGAGGAGAAAGTAAGCTATTAAACAGAAAAAGCAGGAGAGGAGTCTGTGGCACAGACACAATAAATATATACTGTACAAGGAGTGTGGATGGTCAGAGTGGCCTCTAACTGACCCAATTTAATAACAAAGTGGCAATGGCACAATTTTTTAAGAAAAGGCCACCAATTTATTAAGAATATATATATATATATATATATATATATATGATAATAGTCCCAAATACAAAACAGTAAAGAACAAATTATATTAATTTTGTGAAGGGGTGTCTCTGTGATCTCACCATATTCATAAGTCTGTCAGTTTGAGGGACAAATCACTTAAGAGTCCTACCTTATTTTATTTGGGTGCCATCAATAGTTAATTATTTTCTGCTTTTATACCACCTTATCCATCCACATGGCCCGTTAGAATTCTCCACAAGCACCTTACACAATGCTGTTTCTTGGGCCATCCAAGCTGCGGCAATGGCAACAGCATGTTACATTATTCCATCTGGAATGCTATTGAAAATGTCCCTTCCAAAATGGCCACCGCTCATAGAAGACAGGTTTTAAGAATACTAGAAGAGGCGGAGGCCATTTTGAGAAAGCCATTTTCAATTGAACTAGCGAACAGCGCCTGGAGACTGCAGAGAGTGGCTGTGGTGGCTGGGGGGATCTAATGACAATGAGCAGAACCCCTTGATAATGAGCAGAACCCCTTGACAACGTTTAGGAACTGTGGTATTACAGTAGGGGGCATAATATGGTGACAGGGGCATTACAGTGAGGGCATAATATGGTGTCAGGGGCATTACAGGGGGGCATAATATGGTGGCAGGGGCTTGTGGTGGCATAATATGGTGTCAAGGGCATTACAGTGGGGGAATAATATGGTGTAGAGGACACTATGTTGATGAAACTTAGCCTTTTCCTTGAATCCACATGTAACCCCCAGGAATATCCGTAAGCCTGATAAGGACTAATGTTATTTCGTGTCTCTATTACATACGCCAAGACCGAAAAGGGGATGACATAGCCTTTTAACTCTCTCAGAAATACCAAGGGGTTAATGTGGCTTCCAGGTAATACAATGATGCTTGCTGCTGATTGGGTGCCGTAAGGGTGGGAAACCCAGACATAGAATTCTACCCTGGATCTACAGAGAAATTAAATATCTCCTGCACAGGGCAGGAGGTGCACAGAGTCAGTGTGGAGTGTATCAGTGAGGAGTGCTGAGAAAGAGAGTCAGCATGGAGCAGTGGCCGGTGTGTGCAGCCGTGGCAGCAGCTCAGCGTGGACCCTGTCCTTCCCACAGCAACAGTGAGTGGCGTGTATGCAGCTGAACTGAACACTTGGTAAACAGAGCAGCATCCATTTGCACCAGGAATAACAGCACAGCAGCACCAGCCCTGTAGCGGAAAACCAGAGAGAGAGATACCGGCTGGGTGAGACTGAGAGTTGAGTAGCCCTGAGGCCTGCAGGATCGCGGTGACCTGGGCAACTGCTCGCCCACTCAGGGAGAGGACCCAGTGGAAGTGGCTGAAGCAGCCCTGAGACCCGCTGGATAGCGGTGTTCCAGGCAACTGCTGGGAAGATCGACATCCGCCCGTCCCATGAAGCTGCACAAAGGAGCCATAGAGCAACTGTCTGTGGACTTGGGTATGGCAATAACCCCTCTGCTTGTGATCACCCATGTTGCCAAGGGACATTCCCCCCCATAGTTGCCATAGTGGCATAAGCAGGAATGCAGATTACCTGAATACCACCCTGCCTGGTATAGACTTTAACCACAACAGCATCCTGTGGACAGAATACTTAGTGCTGGTAATCAAAAGTTATTCTTTTGTTTGATGTGCTACTGAGATCCCAGCAGAGACTAGCCAGTAGTATTCCCCGTCACACTGCACAAATCACCATGAATACCGTGTTTACGCCATAGCCTGGGAGGATCAATTAAAGGGAACAGCGCCACCGTATGTCAAAGAGTACCATTGCAGGCTTGACTTATCCCAATTGTGGGGTACATGTACTGTACTAAACAGTGATATAATTTGCATACTATAAAAGTATACAGAGCAGCTGACTGGTTACCATGGGCAATTTCTCCACTGGCTCACTTCTCCACTTTTATCACTGCTTAGTACATGTACCCCTATCTCCATTCCTTAAAATAGTTATAACACCTGTGTTGCTACTACATGTTCACATTAAACCAAAGGAGACTATTCGTCATGTGATATTTATTGACCTGCAATTTATTGTCCGGTTGGGATTTAAGCAGGGCGGAACGCCACAAAGCTCAATAATTCCATGGTAAGCCACAAACTCACACCCTCTTGGGACCACACTCCCCTATTCAATTCCACTGCCCTTTAAGGAAACTAGTGGCAACCACGGCAATGTGCACAGGACTTAGTAACCTATATACAGTATATATATATATATATATATATATATATATATATATATATTAGAGATGAGCGGGTTCGGTTCTCAGAGAACCGAACCCTACCGAACTTTGCCTTCCGAGTCTGGATCCGAGCCAGGCTTGGATTTTCCCTCTTGAAATCCGAACGCGGCAAAACGTCATAATCCTGCTGTTGGATTCTCGCAGGATTTGGATTCCATATAAGGAGCTGCGCGTCCCCGCCATTTTCACTCCAGTCTCGGAGAGTGCATAGAGAGGACGTGTCCTCAGTGTTCTGTGTCTGTGTGTAGCGGCGGGAAAGTGGGGTGGCAAGTGTTGTGCTGCTCAGTCCAGTCCATTGTAGTCACTCAGTGTGTTGTTCTGCTGCATCAGTCCAGGCAGTCACAGTGTTGGTATTCTCTGTTGCCATATATCCAATGTAACTGTAAAGTGGTGCTGTGTTGTGCAAACCAGTCCAGTGTAGTCAGTGTATTGTGCTGTATCAGTCCAGGCCGATATATCCAGTGTAGCTGTAAAGTGGTGCTGTGTTGTGCAGACCAGTCCAGTGTAGTCAGTGTATTGTGCTGTATCAGTCCAGCCATTCACAGTGTTGGTGTTCTTTGCTGCCATATATCCAGTGTAGCTGTATAAAGTGGTGCTGTGTTGTGCAGACCAGTGGTAGTGTCCTGTGTCATCAGTAATTCCAGTGACGATATACGCTGCTGCTATATATCCATTGCTGCAGTATAACAATTATAACAACCTGTTGGGCTGCATTAGACCAGTGGTAGTGTCTTGTGTCATCAGTAATTCCAGTGACGATATACACTGCTGCTATATATCCACTGCTGTAGTATAACAATTATAACCACTGGTTGCGCTGCATCAGACCAGTGGTAGTGTCCTGTGTCATCAGTAATTCCAGTGACGATATACGCTGCTGCTATATTATCCACTGCTGCAGTATAACAATTATAACAACCTGTTGGGCTGCATCAGACCAGTGGTAGTGTCCTGTGCCATCAGCAATTTCAGTGACGATATACGCTGCTGCTATATATCCACTGCTGCAGTATAACAATTATAACAACCTGTTGGATGCATCAGACCAGTGGTAGTGTCCTGTGTCATCAGTAATTCCAGTGACGATATACTCTGCTGCTATATATCCACTGCTGCAGTATAACAATTATAACAACCTGTTGGGCTGCATCAGACCAGTGGTAGTGTCCTGTGTCATCAGTAATTCCAGTGACGATATACGCTGCTGCTATATATCCACTGCTGCAGTATAACAATTATAACAACCTGTTGGGCTGCATCAGACCAGTGGTAGTGTCCTGTGTCATCAGTAATTCCAGTGACGATATACGCTGCTGCTATATATGCACTGCTGCAGTATAACAGTTATAACAATCTGTTGGGCTGCTTAAGACCAGTGGTAGTGTCCTGTGTCATCAGTAATTCCAGTGACGATATACGCTGCTGCTATATATCTACTGCTGCAGTATGACAATTATAACAACCTGTTGGGCTGCATCAGACCAGTGGTAGTGTCCTGTGTCATCAGTAATCCCAGTCATTCCTATGAAGCATATTGTTTCATATAACTCCCAAAAAATAATGAAGAACAAAAATTTTTATGAGAAAATAGGGAAAGATCATCCGCCATTAGTGCATTGGTATTTAGACAATTGATGGAGGTATTGTGTCCCTGGTAACAAATGCCATCTAGATTCTATTTCACTAGGCAGGCGATAGCGAGATTTTGCCATTTAATTCCAGTGATTTCGACGTATAATTACAATGATTTTGCCAATTAATGTCAGTGATTTATAATTATTAATTACAGTGATCTTGCCAATTAATTACAGTGATTTGGATGTATAATTACAGTGATTTTGCCAATTAATGTCAGTGATTTACAATTATTAATTACAGTGATCTTGCCAATTAATTCCAGTGATTTGGGCGTATAATTACAGTTGGAAATGTTTGTGTCGCTTGGATTAGTCATACGGCTACCTCATTGCACCTCTTTGACATCTTTGCATGAGGTGCTGTTTGGGGCCTAGTTTTTGAAAAGTGCAATCCTGTGTGACACTGCCGTATGAATCCAGGGGTACTGCTGTATTAGTCCTGAAGTACTGCCGTATAAGTCCACCAATTGCAGATTTTTTAAAAAGTGACTGGAGCGTGCTGCAGATGCTGTCAGTGGACCGAACAATTGCGGCCCACTCTCGACATTCAGCCACTGCGTAACACTACTAGATGGGCCAGGTGGTTGTGTTGCTTAGCTTAGTCATACAGCAACCTCGGTGCACCTTTTTTTCTTCTTTGAATCATGTGCTGTTAGGGGCCTTTTTTTGATATCTGCCTTCCTGTCTGCCACCGCAGTGCCACGCCTTGATGGTGTGTGTCGCTTGGCTTAGTCATACAACTACCTCATTGCAAATCTTTTCCTTCTTTGCATGATGTGCTGTTTGGGGCCTTTTTTTAAATATCTGCTCTCCTGTCTGCCACTGCAGTACCACGCCTAGATGGGCCAATTGTTTGTGTCGCTTGGCTTAGTCATACTGTACAACTAACTCATTGCAATTCTTTTTCTTCTTTGCATCATGTGCTGTTTGGGGCCTTTTTTTATATCTGTCCTCCTGTCTGACACTGCAGTGCCACTCCTAGATGGGCCAGGTGTTTGTGTTGTCCACTTGTATCGCTTAGCTTAGTCATCCAGCAACCTCGGTGCAACCTTTTGGCCTAAAAACAATATTGTGAGGTGTGAGGTGTTCATAATAGACTGGAAATGAGTGGAAATGATTGTTATTGAGGTCAATAATAACGTAGGAGCAAAATTACCCCCAAATTCTGTGATTTTAGCTGTTTTTAGTTTTTTTAAAAAAAAATCATCCAGATCCAAAACCAAAACCCAAAAAGGTGGTTTTGGCAAAACCAAGCCAAAACCAAAACAAGAAAAAGTGGAATTAGAACCAAAACCTAAACACAAAACACGAAAAGTGCCCGCCGCACATCTCTAATATATATATATATATATATATATATATATATGTATATAAATATATATATATATATATATATATATAGGGTGGTCTTCAGTATGCCGACTGTCGGGATCCCGGCGCACAGTGTACCGGCACCGGAATCCCGACAGCCGGTATACTGACACTTTTTCTCCCTCGTGGGGGTCCACGACCCCCCTGGAGTGAGAATAAAATAGCGTGGCGCACTTAGCGCGCCACTGTGGCCGCAGCGTGGCGAGCGCAGCGAGCCCGAAAGGGGCTCATTTGTGCTCACCACACTGTCAGTATGCCGGCGGTCGGGCTCCCGGCGCCGGTATGCTGGTCGCCGGGAGCCCAGCCGCTGGCATACCATACTACACCCATATATATACGTCTCACCGTTCCAATTGGTGGGTGTTTTAACGTACTGTGTATTGAATGTTATACTGCATTTACTGATGTATTGTAATAGTTATTAGGAGTCCTGGAGTCAGGATTGTGTAGTCTGTGTCCATTCCCTCTTCATTGTGTATTTGATGATTACACTATGACAGGTGTACCAAATTACCAAGTGGATAATACTGTCACTACTGTCTCTACAGTTTACATTGTGGTCTGTTGCCTTATTTCTTGAATTGGTTAGTTATTTAAATGAATTGTGGTGAACTGACATGCCTTTGAGTTCCTCAATAATCCATGGGTGCTCCTAAATCTGGAGAGTGTTCATCATCAAATGTTCCGAAACAGGACTCTTCTGCCTCTCAAAGAACTCGACGAGAACTGTCCATTCACACGTGAATTCCCGGTTGGTACCAACCTCCATTACTACCTTACCTGGGTAGTCACACACACCTATTGCCACAAAGCCATGCCCACTGCAGCAAAGACATGCCCCCTTTTTGGGGACGCACAAATGTTAATTTTTTTTATGTATATGGTGGACGACAAAATTTTTGTAGTGTTCGCACTGGGAGCCAAATTGTCTAGGAACTGGCCAGCTTTACTGGCAATTAGAGCAATCCACAAACCTCTTTTAGACCAGCAGAACTCTCCAAATGCCTCTTAGCCATCAGGTCCCAATCCAGGAGTTATGCCATTGCTTACTACTGCTATTGGTGCTAATCGTCTACAAAACACTCATCGACTGTGAGAACCAACTGCATACTAGCTGTATAAGAGTAGCCACAGCCACCAACAGGCTCTTGCACAAAAGTCTGGAACCACTAACTTCTGGGTATTGTGTATAAGTGCTGTAGCACATCTTTGCTGGTGCCATGTGGCTGTTGTCACAAAAATGCAGATGTCAGTACCTGATGTATTTTAACTGGGTTTCCAATTGGGGACAAGTATAAGGGCGAAGATTTTGGACACGTCAGCACTGCCAAAAGTCATTACACAATAGACAATAGTGCCAGAGCAGAACAGCAGACATGCATGGTCAGTGAGCAAGATTTTAACTTTTTAGACAGTTATTAAAACACTATGGCAGAAAGACCGATTAGGAGAATCCAAGAGGCATAGTCAATGGACAATATTGAGGTCTGGTTCATTTAATGCAATACACAAGCAAAGCTGCAGATAGGGAGATTCAAAGGAACATGATCAAAGCAAAAAGAAGAGTTTAGGCCAGTGGTTCTCAAACTGTGTGCCTAGGCACACTTGCAGGAGTGCCCAGAGTTGGAGGTCCAGGACCAATTTAAAATATTTATGGTCAACATAATAAGAAAAAACAGTGCTTGTGTCTGTGATTCAAAAAAGTTTGGGAACGACTGGTCTAGGCAATGAGAATGTAGGCCAGAATGCAGCCAGATGCATACAAGTAGCTCATGCAATAATCAAGCATGGAGGGTTAACTTAAATAGGCTAGAACACAGGTTCTCAAACTTGGTCCTCAGGACATCATACAGTGCATGTTTTCCAGACCTCCTCACAGAATCACAAGTTAAATAATTAGCTCCATCTGTAGACCTTTTAAAATGTGTCAGTGAGTAATTAATGTACATGTGCACATGCTGAGTTACCGGCAAAACATGCACTGTGTGGGGTCCTGAGGACTGAGTTTGAGAACCTGTGGGTTAAGAGCAAGTGACATTAAAAGCAAATGTGTTAAAATACCAGAGCTGCACATATTGTGGTGTGGCATCAGAGACCCAGTTCATGGGAAGAGTTTCAGTGCTACTGGCCTGCAATGGCCGTAAACTGCTGCGATCCTTACTAGTGTGCAAGCCACCAGGACTAAGTCATCTCTATTGGGTATAAGTAGCACCACTACCATGAAGAGTCACACCGACATTACTGGAAGCAACACTGCATCACAGATGACATTGCTGCCACATTTTAGTAAGTGCCCTATATGATAGCTGTTTTCTCTAGAACACTATTGATCAGAAATGCAGTATAGAAGGCATACTGTAGCATTGACTCCAGAGGCTGTGTTCAACAAAGTAAAACAAGGGAACAGATTTTATCTCTTCTCTGTAAGCCCCAGGAATATAGCAAGTAATTGGTGTCATGCATGATCTTGTAGAAGAATGGTATTTATTGCTTATTAGTAGCCCTGTTATAAATTAATATGTGGTGCTGATGATCATAAAGAGGCACCAGTTGGGCACCAATCAACATTTGCTACACTGTCCTTTATATGTAATCTTACTTTACATATACTGTACTGTATGTTTTCAGTTGGTGTGGTATATTTTGTTAGCATTCATCATGTTGACATTCACCATGCTGACACTGATGAAATGTCAACATGATTAGAATGTTAAGAAAATGTTCCTGGTGATCCAATAGTGACTTACTTGGTACAATGGGTCCAGTGGCTTCAGTACTGTCTGCTGGGTCCAGTGTTCAGTTGATGAGGACATCTGGCTTATTCTGCAGCACTTCTGACAGTTGGTATCCCTAAACCCTATCCTTTACCCTAGTGTTTGTCGAAGTCAAAAATATTACCTAGAGAGA
The DNA here is from genome assembly GCF_028390025.1 of Pseudophryne corroboree. NCBI lineage: Eukaryota > Metazoa > Chordata > Amphibia > Anura > Myobatrachidae > Pseudophryne > Pseudophryne corroboree. The sequence continues at coordinate 837,824,063 of NC_086445.1, forward strand.
ACATACAGACTCCACACATTATGAGCCGCTATGCTTGCGAATACGCACAGCATGCACAGCAATATATGGTAACATACGCATTTACACAGACATGCCACAAAGATATATTCAACACATATTTCATACAGCACATAAATTATACATATCAAGCACTAGACATTATAAGGTTTTAAATTTAGATAATGGAGTATAACGTCATGTATGTGTTAGAGTCTCCTGCCCTGTGCTGCCACGTCGTCATGGCAACCGGGAGACAAGTGCTAGCGGAGTAACCTGAGCGCAGCTGATACTCCGGTTCGGGTCTTTTGCTGTGCAGTGGTTATAGGCTCTGTGCACGGCAGGGGATCCGGTGCTGGTTTTTGTGCTCACAGTCTGTGAGGTCTGAGTGGGGCGTGGACAGCACCTGCTTTATAAGGCCTCTTCTCAGGGTAAGCAGATGCTGCTGAATCTTTGTTGGTTAGTCAGTTCCTGAAAGTTAACCAGTACTGTGTAGCTTTGTATTTGTTTGTTGCTTACTGCAAATAGGCCTGGGGATTTGGTATTACACTCTGCCAATCCAGACCTAGCAGTAAGACTGGAGTCAGTCGTTTAGCTTGCTGGGGTTCTGTTACTACTCTGTGAACTTAGCAAGTTTGCGGCTGTATTCTAAGACTTGCCTGTCTAATCCTGTCTCACTGTGCTAGGTGTCAGGGGTCAGTTTAGTGGCAGTAAGCTGAACCTGTGCACTGCAAGTGAGAATTAGGATTGTGGAGACTCTCCTTGTGTCTATCATTCCATCTCTGACCAAGGAGTTTACTGCCACACCCGTTGGTAACCCTTTAGGGTTTTGCTGTTGCCCTTAGCAACAGCATTTCGGGTTCTCTACGTATTAAAACACAACATCTTGCTTTTCCCATCTGAGCAGTTCTAATACAAGGGAGATACCCAGTTCCTTAGCCTCTGGGCTTCTCTGTTCACCTTGTGTGTATTTTGTTACCCTATCACCTTCTGTGTACGTTATGTCATATTCCCCAGTCTGTCTGTGAGTCCATTTGTTTTGCATAACAGTTCAAACACCAGTACATTCCTGCAGGCACTGGAGTGCATAACAGTTCTGACACCAGTACTTTCCTGCAGGCACTGGTGTGCATAACATATTCAGCAGCCCAATACTCCTGTTGAAATTTTGTGGGAATATGGAGCATACCCCTCAAAATACGTTGCAACAGGTGGTCGATCAGGTGCAGGTCCTGACTCGACAATTTAATGATTTGTCCATTAAAATGCACACCTCCCAGGCTGCTGGCGGAGCTCCCGCAGCAGCAGCACCTGCAGGGGTTAAGGAGCCGAAAGTAAATCTCCCGGATCGTTTTTCTGGAGATCGCTCGCAGTTCTTTTGTTTCAAGGAGAGCTGCAAGCTATACTTCCGGCTTAGGCCTCAGTCTTCTGGGTCGGAGATTCAGCGGGTGGGCATAGTGATTTCCTTGCTACAAGGAGACCCACAGGTCTGGGCATATGGGTTGCAGCCTGACTGTCCGTCGCTTAAAAGTGTTGATGCTTTTTTTACGGCACTGGGCATGTTGTATGATGACCCTGACAAGACGGCCTCAGCCGAGGCTCAGATTTCGATCCTTAAGCAAGGGCGAAGGCCAGTTGAGGTTTACTGTACGGAGTTTCGGAGGTTGGCCCATGATACCCAGTGGAATGACCCAGCCCTGAGACACCAGTACCGAAGAGGTCTTTCTAACCAGATAAAGGACCAACTGGTACAATATCCCTTGCCTGATAGCTTGGATCAGCTCATGCAGTTATCCATCCGGGTGGATAGACGGCTGAGAGAGCGTAGGCTTGAAAGGGGGACTGAGATTTCCTTCCTTCCCAAGGGAACCTCAGACTCTGAGGAATTTTCCGAGGAGCCTATGCAAATTGGGGCTACCCGCCTCTCCTCGCGTGAGAAGACGCGGAGGAGACAGCAGGGGTTGTGTTTGTACTGTGGGAATAAAGGTCATGTGGTAGTATCATGCCCAGAAAAGCCGGAAAACTTCAGGGCCTGAGGGTGATGGGAAATATCCTGTCAGGCCAGAAGTCAGAATTTCCCAAGAAGACTTTTATCATTCCGGTGACCTTGAAGATCCTCGGTCAAACTGTCAAGACTGAGGCCTTTGTGGACAGTGGGGCCGACGGGGTTTTTATGGACCGCCAATTCGCCCTGAAACACTCTGTTCCCTTAGTACCCTTGGCATCGGAAATTGAGATTTGTGGGTTAAACGGGGAACCATTATCCCAAGGTAAAATTACCTCTTGCACTAGCCAGATTTCTTTGTTTATTGGAGCCACACACTCTGAAAAATTGTCCTTTTATGTGACTGTCTGTACTTTTGCCCCATTGGTGTTGGGGTTACCCTGGTTAAGGGCCCACAATCCTCAATTTGACTGGGTCTCTGGGGAGATTCTTAGTTGGGGTACTGATTGTTTCAGGAGTTGCTTGAGCCTTCCAGTCAGGCTCTCGCAGCTAAGTTTGCCAGGATTGCCAGGGTGTTATGCAGATTTTGCGGACGTGTTCTCCAAAAAAGTTGCAGAGGTACTACCTCCCCATCGCCCCTATGACTGTGCCATTGATTTGTTGCCAAATGCTAAGCTTCCCAAGAGCAGGTTGTACTCCCTGTCACGTCCTGAGACTCAGGCTATGGCAGAGTACATTCAGGAGAACTTGGTTAAGGGATTTATCAGACCTTCACAGTCTCCAGTTGGGTCGGGGTTCTTCTTCGTGGGTAAAAAGGACGGTTCGTTGCGACCCTGCATCGACTTCAGGGAATTGAACCGTATCACGATTAAAAACTCATACCCACTGCCTCTCATTTCGGTCTTGTTTGACCAGCTTCGTACTGCCACCATTTTTTCTAAGATTGACCTACGCGGTGCGTACAATCTAATCCGAATAAGAGAGGGGGATGAATGGAAGACTGCCTTTAATACCCACTCAGGGCATTATGAATATTTGGTGATGCCTTTTGGGCTCTGTAATGCCCCGGCAGTCTTCCAGGATTTCATGAATGATGTGCTCAGGGAATATTTGGATAGATTCTTAGTTGTATACTTAGATGACATCCTAATCTTCTCCCATTCCCTGGAGGAACATCGGAAGCATGTACGCTTAGTCCTCCAGAAACTCAGAGACCACCGGCTTGGGGCGAAGCTGGAGAAGTGCAAATTTGAAGTTCAGCAAATCGCATTTCTAGGATATATTATCTCCCCAGAAGGTTTCCAAATGGAGGGTTCCAAGGTACAGGCAGTCCTGGATTGGGTGCAGCCCACTAGTTTGAAGGCGCTTCAGCGTTTCCTGGGCTTTGCGAATTTTTATAGACGATTTATCGCTGGATTTTCGTCTATAGTGGCGCCCTTGGTGGCACTCACTAAGAAAGGGGCGGATGTTGCTCACTGGTCTTGTGAGGCTAAAGCGGCTTTTGCCCGTCTCAAAAGGGCATTTGTATCGGCCAAGGTGCTGCGACACCCAGATCCAGAGCGTCCTTTTGTGGTGGAGGTGGATGCCTCTGAGATGGGTATTGGGGCAGTGCTTTCTCAGATGGGAGTGTCTGATAATCGCCTTCATCCCTGTGCTTACTTTTCCCGTAAATTTTCGCCTGCCGAGATGAATTATGACGTGGGTAACCGGGAATTGTTGGCTATTAAGGATGCACTCGAGGAGTGGAGACACTGGCTTGAGGGGGCTAAGTTTGTGGTCTCAATTCTCACCGACCATAAGAATCTGGCATATTTAGAGTCAGCGAAGCGTCTCAATGCCAGGCAGGCACGATGGGCTTTGTTTTTTGCTCGCTTTAATTTTTTGATAACATATCGCCCTGGGTCAAAAAACATCAAGGCTGATGCGCTCTCGCGGAGTTTTGCTCCAATCCAGGAGACCACCGAGGAGCCGTTGCCCATTGTGTCCCCATCATGTATTAAAGTGGGCATTACCCAGGACCTCTTATCATTAGTCCTTAGAGCACAGGAGCAGGCTCCTCCAGACCTTCCGGTAGGTCTTTTGTTTGTGCCTCCTAGGTTAAGACAGCGAGTGTTCCTGGAATTCCATGCCAAGAAGTCGGCAGGTCACCCGGGTATTGCCAGAACTCGGGAGTTGCTATCTAGGGCGGTGTGGTGGCCCTCGGTGGCTAAGGATGTGGATCAGTGGGTTCGGGCATGTGACATCTGTGCCCGAAATAAGACTCCTAGAGGGGTTCCTGTTGGCCCATTACATCCACTCTCTATCCCATCTAAGCCATGGACCCACATTTCAATGGATTTTGTGGTGGACTTGCCCAAATCCTCGGGGATGACAGCCATCTGGGTTGTCGTTGACAGGTTTTCGAAGATGGCGCACTTCGTTCCACTGGTTGGGCTGCCATCGGCCAGACGCCTGTCTGAATTATTTATGCTGCATGTTGTGCGTCTCCACGGGTTGCCACTTGATGTGGTCTCTGACCGCGGATCCCAGTTTGTGGCCAAATTCTGGAGGGCATTTTGTTCCGATCTCCAGATTTCTGTCAGCTTGTCGTCAGGCTACCATCCGCAGTCTAATGGGCAGACTGAAAGGGTGAACCAGTCCTTGGAGCAGTTCCTCAGGTGTTATGTCTCCAAGTGTCAGACTGACTGGGTTGCTCATCTGTCCATGGCGGAGTTTGCCTATAACAACGCGGCTCACTCTGCTACAGGGATCTCTCCCTTCCTTTGTGTGTATGGGCATCATCCTAAGGCCAATTCTTTTGACCCCCTGGACTCCACGCCTGGTGGTTCCTCTGTGGTTTCGGTCCTTAGAGGTATTTGGCGGAAAGTGAAGAAAGCCCTTGTGTCTGTGTCATTAGTGACCAAAAGGGTTTTTGATAAGCGGAAAAGACCCTGCAGCTTCAAATTAGGAGACTTCGTCTGGTTGTCTACCAAGAATTTGAAGTTGAGACAGCCATCTCATAAGTTAGGCCCCCGGTTCATCGGCCCTTATAAGATCACCAGGGTTATCAATCCGGTGGCATTTCAGTTAGATCTGCCCCGTTCTTTGGGTATCAATAAAACATTTCATTGTTCCCTTTTAAAACGGGCGATTAGTAATCCTTCTTCCAGTGGAAGACCTTCCCCTCTTCTGATACGTGGCCAGAGGGAGTTTGTTGTTGAAAGGATTCTTGACTCCAAGGTGGTTCGGGGTCGGCTGTCATTTTTGGTGCACTGGAAGGGGTATGGCCTGGAGGAGCGGTCGTGGGTGCGCAGTTGTGATCTTCATGCCCCCAGACTGATACGCTCTTTCTTCTCGCAGTTCCCCGATAAACCCGGTGGTAGGGGTTCTTTGACCCCTCGTCAGAGGGGGGGTACTGTTAGGGTCTCCTGCCCTGTGCTGCCACGTCGTCATGGCAACCGGGAGACAAGTGCTAGCGGAGTAACCTGAGCGCAGCTGATACTCCGGTTCGGGTCTTTTGCTGTGCAGTGGTTATAGGCTCTGTGCACGGCAGGGGATCCGGTGCTGGTTTTTGTGCTCACAGTCTGTGAGGTCTGAGTGGGGCGTGGACAGCACCTGCTTTATAAGGCCTCTTCTCAGGGTAAGCAGATGCTGCTGAATCTTTGTTGGTTAGTCAGTTCCTGAAAGTTAACCAGTACTGTGTAGCTTTGTATTTGTTTGTTGCTTACTGCAAATAGGCCTGGGGATTTGGTATTACACGCTGCCAATCCAGACCTAGCAGTAAGACTGGAGTCAGTCGTTTAGCTTGCTGGGGTTCTGTTACTACTCTGTGAACTTAGCAAGTTTGCGGCTGTATTCTAAGACTTGCCTGTCTAATCCTGTCTCACTGTGCTAGGTGTCAGGGGTCAGTTTAGTGGCAGTAAGCTGAACCTGTGCACTGCAAGTGAGAATTAGGATTGTGGAGACTCTCCTTGTGTCTATCATTCCATCTCTGACCAAGGAGTTTACTGCCACACCCGTTGGTAACCCTTTAGGGTTTTGCTGTTGCCCTTAGCAACAGCATTTCGGGTTCTCTACGTATTAAAACACAACATCTTGCTTTTCCCATCTGAGCAGTTCTAATACAAGGGAGATACCCAGTTCCTTAGCCTCTGGGCTTCTCTGTTCACCTTGTGTGTATTTTGTTACCCTATCACCTTCTGTGTACGTTATGTCATATTCCCCAGTCTGTCTGTGAGTCCATTTGTTTTGCATAACAGTTCAAACACCAGTACATTCCTGCAGGCACTGGAGTGCATAACAGTTCTGACACCAGTACTTTCCTGCAGGCACTGGTGTGCATAACAGTATGTGTATTGTTGGAGCGGAGCAAGATGGACATGTCGTGCTTGGTGTCAAAATGATCGGAGGAATGTGTATGTTAATTTGAGACCGGTGGTTAGATTGTAGCACATTGCAATGAGTAGATATGATTAAATGTAGGAATATGAAGTCACTTTTACTGGAACAAAAGGACATTTAAAGGAGCATGTGTGGACAGGAAACCAGAGGCCAGCAACCTTGAACAAAAGCCCTCACACTGACCAATGACTCATCATGAATGAGAAAGTTCCCTCCCCTGGACCAATAACAGAAGACCTGTACACCCCAAACAGACACAGTGTATAGCTGATCCAACACACAAGAGTTTTTTTTGTTTTGCTGGGTGCTGATGGAGATGGTGTTTTGCGGTCACTCTGCTGCTGTGAGAATGGAGAGATATGGAGAGCGGAGTGTGCATTGAGGGAGATGCTAATTGTATGTTGGCCGTATCTGTAATGGATTAGTTTGTAATAACTGCTTCCTGTGTAAATTGTAACCATGTAATTATATATATACTGTACATGTGATATCTTGTATACATATCCTTTTAAATATCAAATATATACAATGAGCGTTGACCCCCAATCAGACAATGTGTGTGCGTACTTGTTTTCTCTTAAGGGATGTAGTGTTTGCAACGTACAGTGCACTTTTATCGTATATGGTAATAAGATGCGCCTGGCGCCAACAACATATTAGCGCTGGCATTATAAATAATTTATTAGAAATTAATTTGACTCTATCATGCCTTTCCCTAACTACCCTCCCATAGTCTAAACCTAACTCTTACCCTTCAGTAGCAGCAGATAATCATGCCACTCTCTACTCTGGTAAGAGTTAATCTGGGTTCTGGGTTCTGGGTTCTGGGTTGGGAGGTTATTGCATAATACTTTTAATTAAGGTATCAGTTAGTAGCTGGAATCGCTGGAGGCAATGCATAGACTAAATTTAGTTACCTGGGACTCACAAGTCTGCACGTTCCCTTAGTGGGAGGTTTGCTTATTACAGATAGAGATGAGAGCTTCGGATTATCTAGAATCCGAACAGCTCCAAACTTCCGGGATCCGAGTTTACCCAAGCTACAGCTCAGAGTTTCCCGCTAGCCTCAGATTCCACATCGAGGCAAAATGTCATGCTCTTGGAGTCAGATTCTGGGTTTTGGATTCTATATAAGGGTGCTGCAGCTCAGACTCTGCGCCATTTCACTCTGTTCTCAGGCACGCTGCTGTGTGCAGCGCTGTACTCTGCAGGTTAAATTGGCTGTGCTGTGTTATGAGTCATAACAAGTGCCTGTCCTCTGTATAGTGTATACAGGTTGGAGATGGAATCCCGGTGACCGGGATCCCGGAGGTCAGAATACCAATACCAGGTTCCTGGCTGCCAGACTGCAGGCAGTGGGGCAAGCACTAGAAAGCCACTTGCGGCCTCACTGTGGTCGCCACAGGTTCTATTCCCACTCTATGGGTGTCATGGACAAGTGGCGGAGCTGTTGGCATTCTCGGGATCCCAGCGTCAGTATTCTGACTGTCGGGATATTAACTACATCCTGTGTATACAAGGGGCATGCTGCTGTGTGATGCGCTGTTTAAATTGGATGAGCTGTGTTCATCTAAAGTGACTGTGCTGTGCATAGTGTATGGCACGGTGCTGTGCTGTACTCTGTTGGTTACATTGGCTGTGCTGTGTCCATCCAAAGTGGGTGTGCTGTGTATAGTGTATGGCACACTACTATGTGTTGTGCTGTACTCTGCTGGTTAAATTGGCTAGGCTGTGTCCAAACTCATAAAAAGTGGCTGTGCTGTGTGTATAGTGTATACAAGGGGCACACTGCTGTGTGTTGCACTATATTCTGATGGTTAAATTGTCTGTGTTGTATCCATCTAAAGTGACTGTGTGAATACAACAAATATACGGATAGATGTATAATTGCGCCCAACAAACTGCTGCTGAGTCCCAACTCACGAGAGTACCAGGTCTCAACAAAATATATGAATGAAAAAAACAGGAGAGTAGTCCAACAGCGCTGTTTGTGTGGAACTCCATATGGATATTCTTCTGGCTGAGATGTTCTATACACTCAATGAATGAAAAGAGGTAGGAGACTTGATCAGACACATAAGAATGGTATTTCTCTCTGCAGGGTTTAACCCTTGGATGTATCCAACTTATCTAAACTCAGTGAAATGAGTTCATCAAAAGGTATCTTTAAGCTTCCGCTTTATCTCTACATAAGGCAACCAAATGGTCATATGAAAACACACTTACCAATATCATAGGCCCTATTTTCACCAAAAGGTATCTTTGGCTGTGCTGCTTGTTTATAGATGTATCACAAAAGGAACCAGCTGCAAATGAGGTATCAAGCCGAGTTGTTTTCCATCCATCAATTTATTTTAAAAAGCAGTCACAACATGAAGACAAAGTTCACACAAAAAAGAAAATAGCAGTTAAAAACCCAGGGGTTGTGTCATTCTACTCCATAAGGACCTAAAACATTAGCCTCTCACCAATTTAATCCCGGGAAAAAAACTGGGAGATAAAAAAACAAGTTTTAGGGAAAAACATCTTATTACCAAATGATAAGTAGTAGTGAGAAATCCCTGTAGATAAAATCACAATCACCAACGCGTTTCGAAAATTGTTTCCTTCCTCACGGTGTAGACTGAACAAGCCATCATCCATATTTATACCTAATGGTCAGATCATGTGATCTACAACCAATCACGATGCAGCTACATTAAAACACTTTAAAAATTACATAAAAATTATATCTCGAATTTACATAATAAACATATGAGTATCTTCCCACATTTAGAATTAAATTCATCCCATTCTAATTCCACAGAATCCATAATTACAATAATTGATACAAAATCGGTTATATATAAAAATGGAATGGATCTAATAAAGTAATAAGTAACAATGATGTCTCATATCAAACACACAATTCCATTTCAGATTTTCCCTCTTTCTCTATAGATAATAAAACATCCAATCACATTGCCTTTCCCATGAAGCATCGGTATTATACACTATTCCTCATTGGGTGATTTTTGGCGCTGCTTCTGTTGTTGTGGAAATGGCTTGTGTTTCACCTATATTCCATAATACGTTAACCTGAAATGACGGTAGCGGATATCCTCCATTGGTGGCACTGTGCTCTCCTATATGCGGCTCTCAGTAGAAACTGAATCACATGAAGATCCTGTCCTCTATGATGCACGGACACATCGCACCGCCAACTGTAAGTAAATCTGCGTCATTTCCTATCAGTGGAACGCAAAAAGGAAGGGTTGTCTTGAAACATGGAACGCAACATGGAACGCAACAGGACTCCATCCAGTATTGCAAAGCCCAATACGTTGGCAAAACCACACGTATGCTGAAAACACGTCTGGCTGAACACGTTAGAAATATAAAAAAGGGACTTGAAACACAATGTTTCACTACTCTTTAAAAATCAGCACCAGTGTAACATCAAAAATTTGGTCAACTTTTGTGGGATAAAAACTGTTCAGTCTAGTTGGAGGACGGATGATAAAGATACTAAATTGGCAAGATTGAGATGAGAACTATTCATGAACTAAGGACTAAGGACTAAATGCCAAATTCGAAACTAAATGGTTTTGGTGAAATGTAGATGTGTTAAATTGGGTAATACTAAAAATGTATATGTATGTATTCCCTAATATGAAATACTAGTTATGTGTGCTTCCTATTTATTTTTATGTGGAATGTGTTATTGCTGGATGGAGTCCCGTTGTGTTCCATGTTTCTAGACAACCCTTCCTGTTTGCGTTCCACTGAAAGGAAATGACGCGGGTTTACTTCCGGATGGCAGCGCGATTTGTCCGTACATCATAGAGGACAGGATCTTCATGTGATTGAGGCATACTTGCCTACCTGACCCTCTCCATGAGGGAGAAAATGCTCTGTTCCTGGACTTTCCTGGTAATGTATGATTGCCATCACCTGTGGTGAAACACCTTTCTTATCAATTAACTAGCTCACCACAGGTGATGGCAATCATACATTACCAGGAAAGTCCAGGAACAGAGCATTTTCTCCCTCATGGAGAGGGTCAGGTAGGCAAGTATGGATTGAGGGCCTAATTCAGACCTGATTGCTCGCTAACAGTTTTTTGCAGCGCTGCGATCAGATAGTCGCCGCCTACAGGGGATTGTATTTTAGTTGTGCAAGTGTGCGAACGCATGTGCTGCCGAGCGGTACAAAAATATATTTTGCAGTTTCTGAGTAGCCCAGGATTTACACAGCCGCTGCGATCACTTCAGCCTGTCCGGGACCGGAATTGACGTCAGACACATGCCCTGCAAATGCTTGGACATGCCTGCGTTTTTCCAACCACTCCATGAAAATGGTTAGTTGCCACCCACAAACGCCTTCTTCCTGTCAAACGCCTTCTTCCTGTCAATCTCCTTGCGATCGGTTGTGCAAATGGATTCTTTGTAAAACCCATCACACAGCAACGATTCGCTGTGTACCCGTGCAACGCACCTGCACATTGCGGTGCATACGCATGTGCAGTTCTGACCTGATTGCAGCACTGCAAAAAATGCTAGCAAGCGATCAAGTTTGAATCACCCTCTGAGTCTCTACGGAGAGTCGCATATAAGAGAGCACAGTGCCGCCAAGGGAGGATATCCACTACTGTCACTTCCGGTAACATATTATGGAATATAGGTGGAACACAAGCCATTTCCACAACAACAGAAGCGGCACCAAAAATCACCCAATAAGGAATAGTTTATAATACCGATGCTTCATGGGAAGGGAATGTGATTGGACGTTTTATTATCTGTAGAGAAGGAGGGAAAATCTGAAATGGAATTGTGTGTTTGATATGAGACATCATTGTTGATACTTTAGAGATCCATTGCATTTTTTATATATAACCGATTTTGTATCAATTATTGTAATTATGGATTCTGTGGAATTAGAAAGGGATGAAATTAATTCTAAATGTGGGAAGATACTCATATGTTTATTACGTAAATTCGAGATATAATTTTTATGTAATTTTATGTAATTTTGAAAGTTTTTTAATGTAGCTGCATCGTGAATGGTTGTAGATCACATGATCTGACCATTAGGTATAAATATGGATGCTGACTTGTTCACTCTACACCAGGGGTGGGCAACATGCGGCCCGCGGGCTGAATGTGGCCCGCGAACCGATCCTGCCTGGCCCGCTGTCTCCCATCAGTGTGCAATGACAAGCGGCCCGACTGGCTGAGCTGCTTGTCATTGCGCTACACTACTGCCAGACGCAGCGCCGCTGAGGAAATCCCGGTAACGTCACAGGGTCTGCTGACCGGGATTTCATCTGTGATGTCATGCGCTGGGCGGCACGGGGGGCGGAGCCACAGCAGGAGCTGCGGGCAGCAGCAATGACTCCGGGGAGCGGACAGCAGCAGTGACTCCGGGTAGCGGGCAGCAGCAGCGACTCCGTGAAGCACGGGCAGTGGGGATCAGGCAGCGAATCATCTTCCACTGTGAAAAAAAGGTAAACCCCCTGCCCAGCCAGTACCTGAAATGGATCTGTACTTAAGCTGCAATATGGGCTCAGGGGAGGGGAGAAAAAAACTGCTATATAGGTGGGGGAAATGGACGTAGGGACTGCTATATAGATTCAGGGGAGGGGGGTGGGAGGGTGGTAGGGACTGCTATATAGGTTCAGGGAAGGGGGGTAGGAACTGCTATATAGGTTCAGGGGAGGGGGGAAAGGGGGTAGGGACTGCTATATAGGTTCAGGGGAAGGGGGTAAGGACTACGGTGCATGCGCAGTTCAAACCCGATTTACAATATATTTTGTGTGTGGCCCTCGACTATTCATTGGAAGTGTTAAGCAGCCCCCCAACTGAAATAATTGCCCACCCCTGCTCTACACCCTGAGGAAAAAAACATTTCCAAAACGCGCTGGTGATTGTGATTTTATCTACAGGGATTTCTCACTACTACTTACCGTTTGGTAATAAGATGTTTTTCCCTAAAATTTGGTTTTTTTATCTCCCAGTTTTTTTGCCGGGATTAAATTGGTGAGAGGCTAATGTATGAGTTCCTTATGGAGTAGAGTGACACAACTCCTGGGTTTTTAACTGCTATTTTCTTTTTTGTGTAGACTTTGTCTTCATATTGTGACTGCTTTTTAAAATAAATTGATGGATGGAGAACAACTCCAATTGATACCTCATTTGGAGCTGGTTCCCTTTGTGATACAAACAGAAAGTGGATAATAGGCGTAAAAATAGAGAAAGGAGAGATAAAATACAGAGAGAAACAGATAAGAGAAGCAATAAAATAAAAATCCAAGAGTAAATTACATTACATATAAAAAAAGGCACAAGCCAGCTTTACATAGAACAATTCCTTGTGAATTTTCCTCAGAGAAAGAGTCTTGAGCCCTGAAGCCAGACTCTTAAATAACATTAACAAATGACACCCCTAACACTCGTTTTTTGTTTTTGTTTTTTTCTTACTAAAGTTCAATTTTAAATTAATAATAATCTATGAAAATTGTCTATTAGTATATATATCCCTAGCAACAGTATGTTGATAATGGAGTGTGCTGCTGCGCAGACTTCATGTTGGTTTTTGAGGGGAGGCTTCACTCCCATACCAAGATGGCCACCAAGGATAGTACTGCACATGTGCAGCACCTTCTTGCTACTGTGTAGGAGTGACATAAATAATGGGAGATGAACATTCAGCTTGCTCCAGCTAGAAACCTAAATTATCTGCATCACTGTTGTTCCAATGTAAACTAAATACTTTTTTTATTTATGCTTACAGTTGTATGTGTTATTTTTTTTTCATTTTCACCATCATTTAAAAAAACAAAACAAAAACCAACAACATTTTTTTTTTTTTTAAAGTACAGTACACTTGGGTTATGGATGTATGACATACTATATATGTATAATAGTAAGGATATAGGCAGTAAAACAACATTACATTGTTTGAGAGTACTGGCATGAAATGTAATTCAAATAAAAAAGCTGACATGGTATATGACAGAACCTGAGTAGGCAGGCTACATTTATCACCTCCTGTTCTCTTGCTTTACTTTTTCAAATTATCAAGATTTATCTTAAACACCCACTAGCCTGGCTTAGCACCAGCAAGCATGTACCAAAAATATAGGCCTTGAATAGAGAGAAACATTTTTATAACCTGGAGAATGCTCTGTGCTTCACTTTAATGGAGAGAGACAGTTTTAACAGTGACACAGGGCTTGTCACTGTTTTCTCTAATTTCCTGAAATGTCGTTTGATAATTAAATATTAATGTACAAGACCAATGGATTTTTTGGGAATGAGCACTTAGCTTATCAAAGTAATCTGCTGCAGATCAAATTCTTGTTTGGTAGAGTAAAAAAATAAGCATCAAAGTTTGGTTTCATTACCTCATTTAATAGTTTCTTAGAAAAGTACAGTAAGCATGAGAAAATGGTGAAGCCTGTTACCAAATGCAACATTTTCATATAATAATACTTGCACATTAAATATTAAATACTTTAAGGATCAAAAGCCATGACCTAGCATTCTAACACAAGGGAGACTCTTACATGTTGCCAGAGTATGCGGTCAGCATACTGCTTGTCTGCATCCCGGCTGTCACAATACCGACTGGGACACCATACCACCGCCAGTATACAGACGAGGTAGGTGATTCCCCCTCTATAGGTGTTCATGACACTCATAGAGGGATTGCCACGAGCCTGCAGCGTGGCAAGCGCATTGAGCCTGCAAGGGGCTTCGTTGCGCTTGCTCCCCTGTCGGCATTCCACCGCTCGGGATGCCGATGTCTGTATACTGACCTTCGGCATCCCGTGCAGCTGTATACCATACCGATCCCATTGCCAGGTGTAATGCTTAAACTGTTCCTTGCAGGAAAAAAGCCTAACAATGATCAGAGGTGGCACACACAATGGGTTGTTTGGCCGATAGTAACACTACGCGTTTTCTACACTGTTTTCTATGCGTTTCGATGCTCTGTGGTGTCTTTATCAAGTTGACAACAGTGTTGTGAACACTGATGTGTTCACAACAACACACCAACTGAGAACCCATTCCATATTTCTGCACCCACTGTGTATTGCTATCCGGGTTACATCTTCCAGTGGACTGCATGTTCAACATCATTATGGTATGGTTGTTTTGTCCCATATATGTTCATTTTCAATAAATAGTTTTTAATACAGTCCATCTCTGGTTTTACACTCATATGCAATTGAGAGGCACCAGTCCCCAGTATACTTAGTGAGGACTCCACAGAGAACCAAAGAAACCTTTATGTGCTTCACATCTATTGTTTACAAGTAAACATTCATGCAAGCATCTACTCAAGAGCTACATCTATCACTTCAAGGGTAACTCTACCATACTGTTACCCTAATATAGAATTCTTTACCACATCTGATCTTACTTACTGAAAAAGGAAATCTTTATTAGAGATTTCCCTACTCGCACCTAAACTATTCACAATATTTATTTAAATCTCCACTCTGAACCACACACACCTTCTTATTACAGCTGTATCTTCTTTCAAACATTTTTTGGACCCCCACTATCCTTTCCAGGGCCGGATTAACAATGGGGAGGATAGAGCTGCAGCTCCAGGCCGCCCCATCAAAATAGGCCCACAGCTTCTGCTACGCTGTGCTGCTGTACACAGGAATAGTAAATCCCCCCATTCCCCATCTTTCCTGCCTAGGATTAAAAACCTGGGATTAATAATTGAGCAAACGGCGGCGCAGCGGAAGGCTTCAGAAACCCTCCATGCTACACACAGTACCTGACTCTTCAGTGTGGCACCGTCATGACGGGACACCACATCCCACCGCGTGATAGACAACAAGCGCTACTGGATGGGTTGATTATGTGTGACCAGCGGTCATAATACCGACGGAGGGATACCGGCATTTACATGGCTGGCAATCCATAGATCAAATCCGCCACTGCTCACTATGGTGCATGTTTATTAACAAATTCTGCCGTTAAAAAAATACTGAAACTGCTATTTCCGCATGTTTAATACATGATGCACGGGGGGATTGAGGCTGTTGAAAGTAGGTGATAGTCACACCCTATGGCACACATCACACCCCCCTATGCCGACCATACCTCCACAGCATTGGTCACCTCCATTATCACTAGTAACACCCCTGCAGCGCTGATCACACCCACTGCAGTGGCACACAATATGCCCTTCATAAATTTCAGCTCCAGGCCCATGTGGACCTTAATCTGGCACTGAGGGTAACAAAGGTTTGTTTGGTCCCGGGTTTCAAACCAGCCCAAGATTCTCTATACTGACTTTGCTTTAGTGGCCGTAACATTTCTATATACCAACCAACCAACCAACCAACCTACTCTTACTAATAGTAATAGGGTCATGTATAGTGAGATACAAATAAACACAGAGCCAGTTGAACAGAAGAGGGGCACATGTGCAGCCTCCATGCACCCACTCTCAATTGTACATGCACCAGACAGACAATAGCATTGTGCCAGAGTCTATTGCGCATGCTAAAAACTCTAGGAAAATGGTGCTGGTGCCATTTTCCTAGAAATATTTCTACTGTGCAAGGTGTCAATTAAGCATGGAACGCTGCTATGACAGCATTCGCATGCTGAATCCTGCAGCAGTATGCGCACACACAGAAGCCGCACTGCGCGTGCGCACACAGTGAAATGCAATGGCACCTCACATGTGAGAGCGCCTCTGCCTGACAGCTGTTTGGGCCCGGGACAAAAGTTCTAACAGTTCCCCCGTGATGGCGGCCCTGGTGTTGTCTGACATGTTTGAATGGTAGAGGAAGGAGCACTTATTCCTGATGGACTCATATTCAGGTTGCTTCAAAGTGGACTATTTGTTCAGCATCACAAGCACCTCTGTGATCAACAAACTGAAAAGACCTCTCAGTTCATGGAATACCTCAGCAACACCTCACTGATAATGCAATCTAGTTCATGAACAGTGAGATCAAGAATTTCCCATCACTGGGGGATAGTTAAAAAAAACAATAGTATCCAAGATGCGTACAGTATAATGGACTTGCTGAAAGGGCAGTCCATTCTGTTAAACCTCTGCTTAAAAAATGTTCTAGAGATGGTACAGATGTCTTCCTGATACTCCTGATACAGATGTCTACAGATATCCAAGGGATGAACTTCACTCTCCAGCACAGCACCTCTTCTACAGATGCATACCCAACTCCAAGAGTCAACTGCAGTCAAAGGTAGAGCACTACATTGAGAGTGCTATTACA
Source organism: Pseudophryne corroboree (assembly GCF_028390025.1). Classification (NCBI taxonomy): domain Eukaryota; kingdom Metazoa; phylum Chordata; class Amphibia; order Anura; family Myobatrachidae; genus Pseudophryne; species Pseudophryne corroboree. The sequence continues at coordinate 837,840,637 of NC_086445.1, forward strand.
TACTCCAGGCCTCGGGTCAAATCACCACATTGCCTGAGTCATCTACATCCTGGCCAGGCTGTAGGTATACAAATACTTGTGGGATTTGACCAATTGGGACCATACAGAGGCTTGCTACCAGCATTGCCTGCCACACCACCTGCTGAAGTTGTTCAAGAAACTATTGTTATGGTAAAAGTCTCCGGGGGTAATTCAGATCTGATTGCTAGGCAGCAAATTTTGCTGTCCTGCGTTCAGATAGTTGCCGCCTACAGGGGGAGTGTATTTTCACTTTGCAAGTAGGCGATCGCATGTGTAGCAGAGCTGCGCAAACTGATTTTGTGCAGTCTCTGCGCAGCCCAGGACTTATTCAGCTTCTGCGATCAGATCAGGCTGTTAGGGGCCGGATTTGACGTCAGACACCCTCCCTTCAAACGCTTGGTCCCACCTATGTTTTTCTGGACACTCCCTGAAAATGGTCAGTTGCTACCCACAAACACCCTTTTCTTGTCAGTTTCCTTGCGAACGCCCATGTGAATAGATACTTTGCACATATGCATGCGCATGCACAGCAGCGATCAGATCTGAATTACCCCCTCCATACATGCCACACCTGCAAGTTCTGCAATCACTCCCATGCCATTAGCGATGGTTCACAAAAGAGCCAGTTATTTTACCCCTTTCTTCATTACCTCATCTGGAAGGGTATCCAAGCCCAATCCCAAATTCCAAGCCCCGTCACTTGCTCTTTAGTCAGCACATTGTCCATGTTTGTCTTGATATGTAGGCACACTGTTGTGCACTCATATTGTTACATTGTTTTGCCTCCAGACACCTGTTATGTTTCAAATTATGAAACGGGAGGATTTAGATGTACCTGTTGCTTTCACCAAAAGTGACCTCATACTTATTTGACTCTGCCCCGAAATTCCTTCGGGTGGTCATGTTGGTTATGCATCCTGATATTAAAGACACATTTTCATTAGCTCTGGTGTCCAGTTGTTCCTGTTTGTTCCACATGGCTAATTCCATGTTGTATGCAAGTCAACTACAATTACATGCATGAAACTAAATGGGTATATTGGCCCATATGCAATGTTCTTTGAGGATGTAGGATTTTGCACTCAGTATAGTATGCAATGCCACAAAAGGCAAAACACAGAACAGTTGGTGGGCACTGTGACTTTAAATAAATATATTGTTTTTATTCATACCATCAAGCCTCACTATAGTATCACATAACATAAAATAAATATATTGTTTTTATTCATACCATCAATTTGTATCACATAACACAAAAAATAGCACTTGAACAACCACCCCTATACTGTACTGTATGCCATGTATGCATCTGTGTTGTCACACCCACTTTACAATAGCTTGCAATTTCTTCCCTAAACTTTATCCTACATGTCCCATTGCCACCTAGATATGCCTATTTACAAGATCCGTATACAAGACAAACTTCTCTTCAACTTTGCATCATCACCTATATGTGGTAAAATTAAATTAAAAAAAGTTACAGGGGGCGTGGCCTAGACACCAAGCTGAGAGGACGTGATTCCTGGGAGCTCCTGTAAACCCTGCACTTTGAGCTCAATTATAGCCCTTTTGGGGACTCCCACTACCCCCATTGTCCCCAGGTATCATCCACCAACGTTTGTGATTGAGGGGCTGTTGCTACGGAGCCGGGGGACTCTTTTAAGGGTCCCTGCGGGTTGTGGCCTTCCCCTCACTGTGAAGCCGGGGACTGGAGTAGATCTCTCCCCCCGGACTGTGGATCTCTCCCCCCGGATGGTGGAACAGTGGAGCGCTGAAAAGTTTACCCCCTCGAAGTCAACAGCGGCAGCGCCCGTGACCCTTTCTCACCCGGGATCCGGCAGCCGAAGTGCGGAAGCTACGTTCCCGGCGGCGGTCCCGTGCGGCCGGTGAGTACCCCCCCGCCTGCTTCCCCTGAGCATCAGGAGGCCCTGCGACACCACCGCCCTTACGAGAGTCCGTCCTCGGCTGTGGACGACGTACTGGGCGGCGGGGGAGGATCGAGCGGCTCCCTCTGTCACTGGCCGGCTGCGGCCTGCACCCGCCTCACGCAGGAACTGGGAGCCGCAGTTTAGCTGTAATCCGGCGGTGGGGGCGACAGCGGTGTGCCCTGAATATTAAATATTAAATACTGAATAGTGGGACTGCAGGCTCACAGCGGCCTCCCCCCTCCACTTAGACCTATATATTGTAGTGAAGCTGGGAATTTGCCACCCCTCTATTGGCATCTGGGGATACTGGGAGTCCTGGCACTCTTACATTGCGGCAACCTGGCTGAATATACATTACTTGCTTTCCCAACCTGATTGTAGCCTGAATACCTGGAATGGTGGACGGGAGCTCCCCCTGGTGTTTTTTCTATATTCATGTAAAGGTGGCTAGTTTCATAGCCATATCAGTCCTACCCATGCCAATGTAATACGAATGATGTCTCCTGCCCTTCCCATTCTCTACGAGATGTCTTCCTAATCCTCGGAACAGTGGAGCCTTCTGATTTATCTACCTCTCGTGTTTGGTAGCGTTGCGCTGCTTTCTTCTGTGCCTTATTATGCCTTCTCGACGCAGCAAACCTTCAAAACCGGTCTCACAGCTTTAATTTTTTAAGTCATCTCTGAAAACGTCCCGTCCTAAAACCACTGGGACCCCCACTATGGAGAAAGTTCTCCAGACTCCTCCCCCTGTGGTGGCGTCCCCCTCCGCATCCACAGTTGCTTTAAGTTTGGACACTGTCGGAGATGGAGATGCCCTCACTGTGGGCACTATGAAGCTACTTTTGTCTCGTTTTAAAGATGAGGTGGCGGCCGAATTTCGTACCACCTTAACGGCATGTCAACAATCTATAGATGACCTGGGGGGTCGAACAGATCATTTGGAAACTAAAATGGAGGAAGTCTTTGGGTCACATAATGGCCTACTGGATTCCCACGATGCGCTGGAGGCGGAGGTGAAAATTTTACGAGACAAGGTCACAGATTTAGAGGATAGATCGCGACGGAGCAACCTTAAATTGCGTGGTATTCCTGAAACTGTGTCACATAGCAGTTTACATGATTATGCAGTGGCCTTATTTAAAGCTCTATTACCTCAATCCCCCTCTACGGACTTCCTTATTGATCGGATACATCATTTGCCAAAGGCCAGGGTGGCCCCAGATGATGCCCCCAGAGATGTCCTAATGAAGCTGCATTACTACCACGTCAAAGAGGCCTTACTCAAAGCATCTGACACATCTTCTGCTCTTAAGGGACTTCAACTCTTCAGAGATTTGTCCGCAACCACTCTCTATAAACGACGATCGTTTCATTCCATCACTGCTGCCCTCAGAAAGGCTAATATCCTTTACCGTTGGGGTTTCCCAACTAAGTTGTTGATTTCCCGAGATGGCTCCACTGTTTCTATTTCTACTGCTGAAGATGGAGCGAAATTACTTAAATCATGGAACATTGCGGGATCCCCTTCGGACTCCTCCCCCCCCCCCTCAACTTCAGCAGGACTGGTCCTCGGTGGGGTGAGAGTGCCGGCTATGGGTCGTGCAACATATGTGTCTGTCATATTTTTGATGTTATGACCCCAGTGACTCTCCAGTTACAGTTGCCTTGCTGTTTCATTTTTGATTATGTCCCTATCAGAATTTTTGATTATTATTGACCTGATGGGGAATTCTGATATGTTGTGAGAGTCGCTGGGTTGATTCTAGTGTTCTGGTTCCTACGCTATGTTTACCATGCAGGAGCGCTTTGTTCCGCCTTATTTACCTTTAATGTTTTGCTCAAACATCTGTGTATTCATCTGTTTCTGTCTTATTAAGATGTTCTCATGTTCACTATTTTACAGTATAATTGTATGGGGGCAGGCGGGAGATATGCCACCAACCCCCCCTTTAGCCCACACAGCCGCCATATTATGGCGACTGGTTAGGATCTCAGGAGAGATCAATTTAGTTTTGACTCCCCCCTTTTTTTTTTTTGTGTGTATTCCCCCCACATCAGGTACATCGGTTTACGCAAGGAAGCTGGTCTGCAGAGTCGACAGCTCTATTTGTAGTTAATTATGGTGCACATAGTCTCTATTAATGCTAAAGGGCTTAACTCCCCCCAAAAGCGGAGAGTGGCCTTAAACTATTTTTATAAGCTTAGGGCACAAGTGGTCGCGGTGCAAGAAACACACTTTCAAAGTCAGAATCCCCCCCTCTTCACTAACTCCCGATACCCCTATTGTTATACGGCTAATGGTCCTGACAAGAAAGCTGGAGTAGCCCTTCTTATAGTGCAAAATTGCCCGTTTGTTTTGTCCTCTAAATATGAGGACCCTGACGGGAGATATTTAATTTTAGTGGGTCGGTTGGACAATTTTGAGACCACTCTGGTTTCTTGCTATGCCCCAAATACCAAACAAATCTCATTTCTTAGAACCTTTTGTAAAATTCTCCAGGAACATTCCAGGGGTGCGCTTTTGATTCTAGGAGACTTTATTATGGTGTAAGATCCAAATATTGACCGCTCCCGTCCAACCCGAACCCTTCGCAGAAGCCCGACCCAGGATCCCTCCGGCAAGTTCGGTCAATTGCTAGCTGAGTATGCGTTATATGATGCATGGAGATCCAAGCACCCTACAGTGCGACAATACAAAAATTATAGGAAAATTTCGTGCGCAACAACAGCAGCTTGTAAAGCCCACAAGTTTCTTAAGAGGTTTTCCTTCTCCCCTCACCCATAAAGTGCACAACAAAGAATAGAAACTGGGACTTAGCTAGCGCGTCTTTTTCTTCTGCTGGTACTTGTTGTTCCACGTAGTTTTTTAACTCACAACGGGGTACCATAGAAAAGGAAAAAGTATGTATATAGTGTAATACCGTTTTAATAGTAAACATATATAACATACAATTAAAAAAAGTAATGATAAAACATCCAAGATATTGCACAATCCCTTCAAGTACAATGGAAAGACGGGCTAATTACCAGATGATTCAGAACTGCTGTTTAGACAGTTCAGAATGCGCATGTATGATGTAACCAGGGATTTCCGGATAGTCCCACCATGCAGTTCTTACTTAACACCGGTCCTTAACTTCCGTCCCCAGGCTTGTCAGGAAACAACCAACGCGTTTCTACCCCTGGCTGGGGTCTTTGTCAAGGTTCACAAGCTGAATGATCCAGTGCTCACTTCTTCCTAGTATTTAAATGTCCCTCCTCCAATGGAATTGCTAGGCATCCAGCTGGATCCTATACAACACAATTAGCTAAAAGTTCCATGATCCTTTGCTGGAATGTCCATAGCAACCCCAATCCCCGTATAGTGGGTGGGTTTATTGCCTTAGTAACAGGCTTCCTGTTTGTGGTTCGGGGACTGAATGGGCGAATGCGTCGTCATGGATACCCGTTGCACGACGTCACTTCCGGTCCCGTTGCCATGGTGACCAATATCTCAGAGGGCTCCGTAATAGCGGCGCCGTACTCATAACAACTGATGTCCATTGGTAGAAGTCACAAGTTTTGAGTGTTCGTAATGTTCATATCCTTAGAGTTAAGTTCTATCTTCATGTCTGTTTATTGTTAGATACGGCAGTGGGGTACTGGCGTAACGTCACTTCCGGTCCGGTTGCCATGGGGACCGGTAAACTTAATCAGTCCCGCTCCGAGTTCACGTACTGTGTTAAAGGATGCAGATTTCACATACTAGACAGTGGGATGTCCCCATAGTAATGGGTACATCCTGTAGTGCACTAACTGTCCGTATTGCACTTCCCTAAAATATGTAAAAGACAAGTCAGATATTTCATACATTTAAAATCCCATTTTAAAACCTCATAAAAGATTTTATATTAAAAATCATATGTTAAAAAACCATCATAGAGGATATGGGCATAGGCGTAATCTGAGGTCATTGAAGTTTAGGATGAACGGATTCTAGAGGAACCACTTAACCTCAAAGTCTGAATTGATCCCTCCCGGTTTTAAAGTGCCAAACTCATATATCAGCTGCATTTCTTTTTTAGCTAGCTGGCTGGAGACATCCTTGCATCTCCAATTGCCTTTCACATGCTTTATTCCGCAGAACTGTCTAATGGCTGTGTTGCTGCTTTGATGAGTGACCCTAAAGTGTTCAGATAAAGCATGCGTGTTCAAACTGTTCCTTATATTTCTTAAATGTTCGCTAATGCAAGTTTTTAGTGGTCTAGAGGTGCGGCCCAAATGCCAAAGGCCACATGTACACTCTATCGCATATACGACATTAGATGTATTACATGTAATGAATTCATCTATCTTCCAATCCCGTTTGTTAATGGTCACTTGTGTAATCTTGCTGACCTTAGATTTAATCCCTCTGCATCCTAGGCAGAGGCCGCAACGAAAGAAGCCTTTTGATTTTATCGTGTTCATAGCTTTCTTGGGAGGGTAAGCGCTTTTCACCAGATTAGTTCTAAGATTAGGTGCCTTTCTAAAAATACACTTCGGTTTTATAGGAATTACTGGCCCGATTACCGGGTCTTTTTTCAAAACCTTCCAGTGTTTAGCTAAAGTTTTTTCTATATCCCTATATTGACTACTGTACGTTGATATAAAGGCCCAATTAAAATCCGGATTCTCCCTTCTTCCTGGTGTTTCTTTGGGTTGTAGTAGGATGTTTCGATCTATTTTGGCTATCTTATTCTTAGCACTTAAGACTTTCTCTTTGTTGTATCCGGACGCTTCAAATCTCTCCTGCATTTCTTCTGCTTGTTTTAGAAAGATTTCCTCCTTAGTGCAGTTTCTCTTCAGTCGCCTAAATTGTCCCTCGGGAATTGAACTTAACCAGTCTGGGTGATGACAGCTTTTGACGTCAATATATGCTCCTGAGTCAGTGGGTTTTTTAAAAGTCATTGTATTGAAATTACCACTCTACATACACCGAGATGTCTAAAAAATTGACAGTTTCTGAACTTTTCTCAAAAGTAAAATGAATATTTGAATCATTAGTGTTCAAATAATTAAAAAATTCATCTAAAAGGGTCTCTCCACCTTTCCATACAAAAAAGACGTCATCTATATATCTTCTCCACAGCACCAGGTTCGCTCCAAAGGGACAGTGGTTCCAGATGTGTTCATCTTCCCACTGTCCCATGAAGATGTTAGCGTAACTTGGAGCGAACCTGGTGCCCATGGCCGTCCCCACACATTGGAGGTAAAAGGTGCCGTTGAAGGAAAAATAATTGTTTTCCAAAATAAAATTAACTCCTTTGTGGAGGAAGTCTTGGAGGTCTTTGTTGAGACCGCTGTTGGTGAGGGCTATTTGTAATGATCTTAAGCCCGCCCTATGCTCTATTATGGTATAGAGTGACCGGACGTCGGCCGTAACTAAGACCAGCCCGTCCTCCCATGGTAACTCCTTTATTGTCCTTAAGAAGTCTCCTGTGTCTTTCAAATGAGCCTTATTTTTAGCGACCAGTGGCTGTAAAAAAAAGTAAATATACTCGGACAAATTGGAGGTTATTGAACCTATCCCTGAGACGATTGGACGTCCCGGGGGTTTATTCGGGTCCTTATGGACCTTTGGCAGGACATAAATGACTGGAATGACTGGTTCCGTGATACAAATAAACTTCATTTCCCGTTCCTGTAAAGTTCCCTTCTGATGGTATTCTTCAATCAATTTGTATAGAGCTTTTTGTATTCTCTCCGTCGGATCTGATCTCAAACGATGGTAGGTGGTCCCATCCTCTATTTGTCTAATGATTTCCTTCTCATAATCCTCCTTTGTCATAATAACCACACACCCCCTTTATCCGTAGGTTTGATTACCAGATCCCCATTGGCTTTCAGACTTTTGAGGGCCTCTCGTTCCTTAAAAGTTAAATTAGGTCTGGGGATCTTTACTTCCATCTGTTGGATATCATCAGCCACTAATTTTAAAAAGGTCTCAATAAAATTTCCATTAACGTGCATCGGGTTAAAAACTGACTTCGGTTTAAAAGGGGTGTCTCCCATTTCTGGAATGTCCACTGTGGTTCCATCTTCCTTCATTAAGAAGAATTTTTTGATGCATAACTTCCTAACATATTTGTGCAAATCTACGTAAGTGCTGAATTTGTTTAAAGAAAGTGCCGGTGCAAACTTGAGGCCTTTTTCCAGAAGGGAAATCTCCTCCTTGGCCAGAATATGATTACTTAAATTAAAAATTTTGATCTTTGTCTCCATGTTGGGTAATTGCTCTGTGTCTGGAGGTAAGTTCTCTGTTGTTTTCTTCTTCTGTTTCCTTTTACGTCTACGTGTCTGGTGTTCTCTTTTCTTCGGTTTCCTCTCTTCCTTATCTTTGATATCTCTGGTCTCTCCCCCTGGATAAAAAAGGCACCGGGGACTGTGGAAATTTCTCCAAGGGTCTAAATCTATTGTGATTATTTCTGCCGGGGCTAAACCTTCTCCTTTCCCTATCTCTGTTTTCAGCATTACTACTCCAGTCCCTTCTGCTGGAGAGGGGGGCATAATCCCTTAATCTCCAGTTGTTTTCTTCTCTTCTGTGTTCTCTGTAATTTTTGGATTTCCATCCCCTATCTTCCCCTCTATATTCTCCATATCCATGTTCCCTGTATTGGTTTATTCCCGGTCTCTGATCACAATCTTGTTTTGAAGGCTTGTTTCGGTATCCTCTCCCTGAGTGTCTTCGTATCCTAGATGGTGAGGTTTGTTGTAATCTCTTTTTGTCACCCAATTGAGTTGGTTTCCTCTCATCTACCCATTCATCTCCCTCTTCTTCTATAATTTGTTCCTGTTCCTCAGATAGATCTCTTTTCTTATCTCTATTAAATTTTCTCACTTTTCGTTCTGTCAGTGCTTTTTCATTCTTTTTTAAACTGATTTCTATCCTATTTTCCAAGTTTTTAAATTCCTGTAGTTCTTTGAATGGATGGATCAAAGTCCTATAATTAGCAATCTCTGTTTCCAACTTTATTAGTTCCTGCTTTCTGTCCGCCACAATTAAGTTAATCAGGGACAGAGAGCAGGTCTGGAGGATCTTGTTCCACTCCAGTGAGAAGGATTCATTCGATGAAGAGAAAGTGGCATTTTTTTGGATAACTAATCCTTTAGGGATCATCTGGTGGGAGAGGTACCTTTCCAGTGTTACCATTTCCCACCAGATTCTACTCTCCTTTAAAAGAACCGCCTCCAGTTTTTTCATCAGTCCTTCTAGATTTTCATCTACCAACACTGTAGAGTCGCCCTCCTCCCTAAAGACATATTCAAAGGTGGACTTACGAGTTTCTCTTAATTTAAACATCTTATGTAGCACAAAAAATTCACTATAGAAGGAAATGGAAACTGCACAATACAAAAATTATAGGAAAATTTCGTGCGCAACAACAGCAGCTTGTAAAGCCCACAAGTTTCTTAAGAGGTTTTCCTTCTCCCCTCACCCATAAAGTGCACAACAAAGAATAGAAACTGGGACTTAGCTAGCGCGTCTTTTTCTTCTGCTGGTACTTGTTGTTCCACGTAGTTTTTTAACTCACAACGGGGTACCATAGAAAAGGAAAAAGTATGTATATAGTGTAATACAGTTTTAATAGTAAACATATATAACATACAATTAAAAAAAGTAATGATAAAACATCCAAGATATTGCACAATCCCTTCAAGTACAATGGAAAGATGGGCTAATTACCAGATGATTCAGAACTGCTGTTTAGACAGTTCAGAATGCGCATGTATGATGTAACCAGGGATTTCCGGATAGTCCCACCATGCAGTTCTTACTTAACACCGGTCCTTAACATCCGTCCCCAGGCTTGTCAGGAAACAACCAACGCGTTTCTACCCCTGGCTGGGGTCTTTGTCAAGGTTCACAAGCTGAATGATCCAGTGCTCACTTCTTCCTAGTATTTAAATGTCCCTCCTCCAATGGAATTGCTAGGCATCCAGCTGGATCCTATACAACACAATTAGCTAAAAGTTCCATGATCCTTTGCTGGAATGTCCATAGCAACCCCAATCCCCGTATAGTGGGTGGGTTTATTGCCTTAGTAACAGGCTTCCTGTTTGTGGTTCGGGGACTGAATGGGCGAATGCGTCGTCATGGATACCCGTTGCACAACGTCACTTCCGGTCCCGTTGCCATGGTGACCAATATCTCCGAGGGCTCCGTAATAGCGGCGCCATACTCATAACAACTGATGTCCATTGGTAGAAGTCACAAGTTTTGAGTGTTCGTAATGTTCATATCCTTAGAGTTAAGTTCTATATTCATGTCTGTTTATTGTTAGATACGGCAGTGGGGTACTGGCGTAACGTCACTTCCGGTCCGGTTGCCATGGGGACCGGTAAACTTAATCAGTCCCGCTCCGAGTTCACGTACTGTGTTAAAGGATGCAGATTTCACATACTAGACAGTGGGATGTCCCCATAGTAATGGGTACATCCTGTAGTGCACTAACTGTCCGTATTGCACTTCCCTAAAATATGTAAAAGACAAGTCAGATATTTCATACATTTAAAATCCCATTTTAAAACCTCATAAAAGATTTTATATTAAAAATCATATGTTAAAAAACCATCATAGAGGATATGGGCATAGGCGTAATCTGAGGTCATTGAAGTTTAGGATGAACGGATTCTAGAGGAACCACTTAACCTCAAAGTCTGAATTGATCCCTCCCGGTTTTAAAGTGCCAAACTCATATATCAGCTGCATTTCTTTTTTAGCTAGCTGGCTGGAGACATCCTTGCATCTCCAATTGCCTTTCACATGCTTTATTCCGCAGAACTGTCTAATGGCTGTGTTGCTGCTTTGATGAGTGACCCTAAAGTGTTCAGATAAAGCATGCGTGTTCAAACTGTTCCTTATATTTCTTAAATGTTCGCTAATGCGAGTTTTTAGTGGTCTAGAGGTGCGGCCCAAATGCCAAAGGCCACATGTACACTCTATCGCATATACGACATTAGATGTATTACATGTAATGAATTCATCTATCTTCCAATCCCGTTTGTTAATGGTCACTTGTGTAATCTTGCTGACCTTAGATTTAATCCCTCTGCATCCTAGGCAGAGGCCGCAACGAAAGAAGCCTTTTGATTTTATCGTGTTCATAGCTTTCTTGGGAGGGTAAGCGCTTTTCACCAGATTAGTTCTAAGATTAGGTGCCTTTCTGAAAATACACTTCGGTTTTATAGGAATTACTGGCCCGATTACCGGGTCTTTTTTCAAAACCTTCCAGTGTTTAGCTAAAGTTTTTTCTATATCCCTATATTGACTACTGTACGTTGATATAAAGGCCCAATTAAAATCCGGATTCTCCCTTCTTCCTGGTGTTTCTTTGGGTTGTAGTAGGATGTTTCGATCTATTTTGGCTATCTTATTCTTAGCACTTAAGACTTTCTCTTTGTTGTATCCGGACGCTTCAAATCTCTCCTGCATTTCTTCTGTTTGTTTTAGAAAGATTTCCTCCTTAGTGCAGTTTCTCTTCAGTCGCCTAAATTGTCCCTCGGGAATTGAACTTAACCAGTCTGGGTGATGACAGCTTTTGACGTCAATATATGCTCCTGAGTCAGTGGGTTTTTTAAAAGTCATTGTATTGAAATTACCACTCTACATACACCGAGACGTCTAAAAAATTGACAGTTTCTGAACTTTTCTCAAAAGTAAAATGAATATTTGAATCATTAGTGTTCAAATAATTAAAAAATTCATCTAAAAGGGTCTCTCCACCTTTCCATACAAAAAAGACGTCATCTATATATCTTCTCCACAGCACCAGGTTCGCTCCAAAGGGACAGTGGTTCCAGATGTGTTCATCTTCCCACTGTCCCATGAAGATGTTAGCGTAACTTGGAGCGAACCTGGTGCCCATGGCCGTCCCCACACATTGGAGGTAAAAGGTGCTGTTGAAGGAAAAATAATTGTTTTCCAAAATAAAATTAACTCCTTTGTGGAGGAAGTCTTGGAGGTCTTTGTTGAGACCGCTGTTGGTGAGGGCTATTTGTAATGATCTTAAGCCCGCCCTATGCTCTATTATGGTATAGAGTGACCGGACGTCGGCCGTAACTAAGACCAGCCCGTCCTCCCATGGTAACTCCTTTATTGTCCTCAAGAAGTCTCCTGTGTCTTTCAAATGAGCCTTATTTTTAGCGACCAGTGGCTGTAAAAAAAAGTAAATATACTCGGACAAATTGGAGGTTATTGAACCTATCCCTGAGACGATTGGACGTCCCGGGGGTTTATTCGGGTCCTTATGGACCTTTGGCAGGACATAAATGACTGGAATGACTGGTTCCGTGATACAAATAAACTTCATTTCCCGTTCCTGTAAAGTTCCCTTCTGATGGTATTCTTCAATCAATTTGTATAGAGCTTTTTGTATTCTCTCCGTCGGATCTGATCTCAAACGATGGTAGGTGGTCCCATCCTCTATTTGTCTAATGATTTCCTTCTCATAATCCTCCTTTGTCATAATAACCACACACCCCCTTTATCCGTAGGTTTGATTACCAGATCCCCATTGGCTTTCAGACTTTTGAGGGCCTCTCGTTCCTTAAAAGTTAAATTAGGTCTGGGGATCTTTACTTCCATCTGTTGGATATCATCAGCCACTAATTTTAAAAAGGTCTCAATAAAATTTCCTTTAACGTGCATCGGGTTAAAAACTGACTTCGGTTTAAAAGGGGTGTCTCCCATTTCTGGAATGTCCACTGTGGTTCCATCTTCCTTCATTAAGAAGAATTTTTTGATGCATAACTTCCTAACATATTTGTGCAAATCTACGTAAGTGCTGAATTTGTTTAAAGAAAGTGCCGGTGCAAACTTGAGGCCTTTTTCCAGAAGGGAAATCTCCTCCTTGGCCAGAATATGATTACTTAAATTAAAAATTTTGATCTTTGTCTCCATGTTGGGTAATTGCTCTGTGTCTGGAGGTAAGTTCTCTGTTGTTTTCTTCTTCTGTTTCCTTTTACGTCTACGTGTCTGGTGTTCTCTTTTCTTCGGTTTCCTCTCTTCCTTATCTTTGATATCTCTGGTCTCTCCCCCTGGATAAAAAAGGCACCGGGGACTGTGGAAATTTCTCCAAGGGTCTAAATCTATTGTGATTATTTCTGCCGGGGCTAAACCTTCTCCTTTCCCTATCTCTGTTTTCAGCATTACTACTCCAGTCCCTTCTGCTGGAGAGGGGGGCATAATCCCTTAATCTCCAGTTGTTTTCTTCTCTTCTGTGTTCTCTGTAATTTTTGGATTTCCATCCCCTATCTTCCCCTCTATATTCTCCATATCCATGTTCCCTGTATTGGTTTATTCCCGGTCTCTGATCACAATCTTGTTTTGAAGGCTTGTTTCGGTATCCTCTCCCTGAGTGTCTTCGTATCCTAGATGGTGAGGTTTGTTGTAATCTCTTTTTGTCACCCAATTGAGTTGGTTTCCTCTCATCTACCCATTCATCTCCCTCTTCTTCGATAATTTGTTCCTGTTCCTCAGATAGATCTCTTTTCTTATCTCTATTAAATTTTCTCACTTTTCGTTCTGTCAGTGCTTTTTCATTCTTTTTTAAACTGATTTCTATCCTATTTTCCAAGTTTTTAAATTCCTGTAGTTCTTTGAATGGATGGATCAAAGTCCTATAATTAGCAATCTCTGTTTCCAACTTTATTAGTTCCTGCTTTCTGTCCGCCACAATTAAGTTAATCAGGGACAGAGAGCAGGTCTGGAGGATCTTGTTCCACTCCAGTGAGAAGGATTCATTCGATGAAGAGAAAGTGGCATTTTTTTGGATAACTAATCCTTTAGGGATCATCTGGTGGGAGAGGTACCTTTCCAGTGTTACCATTTCCCACCAGATTCTACTCTCCTTTAAAAGAACCGCCTCCAGTTTTTTCATCAGTCCTTCTAGATTTTCATCTACCAACACTGTAGAGTCGCCCTCCTCCCTAAAGACATATTCAAAGGTGGACTTACGAGTTTCTCTTAATTTAAACATCTTATGTAGCACAAAAAATTCACTATAGAAGGAAATGGAAACTGCACAATACAAAAATTATAGGAAAATTTTGTGCGCAACAACAGCAGCTTGTAAAGCCCACAAGTTTCTTAAGAGGTTTTCCTTCTCCCCTCACCCATAAAGTGCACAACAAAGAATAGAAACTGGGACTTAGCTAGCGCGTCTTTTTCTTCTGCTGGTACTTGTTGTTCCACGTAGTTTTTTAACTCACAACGGGGTACCATAGAAAAGGAAAAAGTATGTATATAGTGTAATACAGTTTTAATAGTAAACATATATAACATACAATTAAAAAAAGTAATGATAAAACATCCAAGATATTGCACAATCCCTTCAAGTACAATGGAAAGACGGGCTAATTACCAGATGATTCAGAACTGCTGTTTAGACAGTTCAGAATGCGCATGTATGATGTAACCAGGGATTTCCGGATAGTCCCACCATGCAGTTCTTACTTAACACCGGTCCTTAACATCCGTCCCCAGGCTTGTCAGGAAACAACCAACCCCTGGCTGGGGTCTTTGTCAAGGTTCACAAGCTGAATGATCCAGTGCTCACTTCTTCCTAGTATTTAAATGTCCCTCCTCCAATGGAATTGCTAGGCATCCAGCTGGATCCTATACAACACAATTAGCTAAAAGTTCCATGATCCTTTGCTGGAATGTCCATAGCAACCCCAATCCCCGTATAGTGGGTGGGTTTATTGCCTTAGTAACAGGCTTCCTGTTTGTGGTTCGGGGACTGAATGGGCGAATGCGTCGTCATGGATACCCGTTGCACAACGTCACTTCCGGTCCCGTTGCCATGGTGACCAATATCTCCGAGGGCTCCGTAATAGCGGCGCCGTACTCATAA